>NC_054559.1:6162530-6833780 GCF_017654505.1 Polyodon spathula | reverse complement strand
AATAAACTACAACTAAAAAATAGAAAGGAAAAAAATCCCAATCCTATGAATGCTCCTCTCATTTTTGCATTTTTATATTTATGAAGTAGCACCAGAGCAAATGCTTAACTAATCTACAGACCATTATATGGTTGTGACAGTTATTGCAAGTTTTCTATAAAGCTCTGATCTTCTGTCCACCCATTACCAGTCCAACTGTTGCACCACCTTCCTCAGGTTGCCTTTCTGATCTGATTTAAAGTTAAAGGTCTTTAAATTCTTCACCATGATCTTCACATATGTTGTGAGGAGTACAGCATGCTGCAATGATTGTTTTGATAATTGAAATGGGGAAATCGGTGCACTTAAAAAGACATCACCAAGAAACTTTTAATCTGCCAAACGCACACTGCACACACACTGGCTGTGCTCCACCTGTAATTGAAATGCTGCTGTGCTTCAGGAATCCCAGGTTTTTCAAGGAAATGGTTAAGGAACCAGGGCTGTAGTGGATATGCAGCATCCCCCAGTATCACAACAGGGATACTGACTCCATTACTAGGTTTCAGTCCAATCTGGAAATAGCTGTCCTGTCTGTCAGGCATCATGGAGCTTTCCTTTCCATCCTCTATTAATGTTCCATGAATGGCTTTTATGGTCTACTACTGCCTGCAAAATAATAGAGTATGTTCCTTTGCAGTTGTAGAAGTCAGTATTTTGTTGGGATGGTGCAATCAGTGAAATATGTGGTCCATCTATGGCACCTGCACACTGAGAGAAACCCCACCTATCACCAAAACCGGTCATGATGCTGCTTAATTTTTTTCCAGTTGGACATCTGATATAAACTGACTGAAGTATTTTCACGATTACAGATCCTAGCTCCATAGTGATTTGGCAAGCAGTGGATGTTCCAATCTCAAAAAGATGGGACAGAGACCGATATTCAATGTTGCTGGCCAGCCTCCACAAATCCAAAGCAACCCTTAGTTCAACTGACAGCAACTTATGTAGGCGTGTGTTGCTTCTTTGGAGATAAGGTCTAAGTTGGTCTCACAGCATCTGGAATGTTGTCCTTTTGCATCCTGAAAATCCTCACTCAATCACCATCTGTCATATAAGCTGTGTCCTCTCCCACCAATTAGACCTTTCTTTTTTGTTCTATGACAAAAAATAGAGAAAAATGTATCGGGGACAACATGGTAGAAGAAAACTGTTACAGAACCAGAAAATTAAATTTCATTATAACAAATGGATTCAGAAAAATGCTGCTTCTAAATATAGATAGATAGCTATAGATATACTCCAGGTTAAATTCAGCCGGAGCTGAGCTCTGGTAAATATTTCCCACCTTGACTTCAGCCTGAGGCTATTCTGTTGTGAAGACAATACAAAATACAACTTTACTGTAAATAATTATGAACATTTATTTTCAGGGGCACTATAGCAATTTATTTGCATGGCAATTACTACAAGTGAAAATATTTATGTACAGTATATGGAGAGCAGCATAACAGGAGCACCACTTCTGTATGTGTATGCCTGTTCTTCCTTTCCCTGGTTGTTGCTAGCTGTGTGTGCGTGTATCATGTGAAACTGTAAACAAGCTAACGGCTGTGTAAACTTGACACAAAATATTAGCTTTGTTTCCGTGTATGAAATAACAGAACTGTCAACTCTCCCTTATTTGCTGGGACTCTCCCCAGACAACTCCCAGGTCTGTATTTTGCTCAAAATATACTGCTAAACCCTTTTATGTCAGCAAACATATACTTTCTGCAAAAGTCATGCACTCTGTGGTTACTGCAATCCCTGTTCGTACCTAGCAAGGCTTAGGATCCAGGGGAGGCCTGTGGCAGGCATGCATTCAGTGCGCCAGATAAGAAGACCTCCCCGGTGAAACAAACTAAAATATTGATGCAGTTTTCAAGCTTCTTGGACAACAACGTATTCTCCTAGAATGCTAAGCAATGTTGGAAAAAGGCATACTTTCTGTAAACTATGCAGAACTGATTTTAACAGTGGGACATGGGAGCAAGAATGATATTTGTGATAAGCATGTGAAATTACATGAACACCAAAAAGCCAGTGACTCAGAAAACCAACTCTTCAATAACATCTTTCGTTGCCAAATGAAACACGGGGATCAAGAAAGTTACATATGCAGAGACCTTTACATGCTGTGACTAGTTCAGCAAATCTGTAGTAGACATGTTCCCAGACTCACAAATTGCAAAGTGTTCTGCAGGAAAGTCTAAAAGTCACACAAATTGTGACTATTAGAATATTACATATTTGGTCTCACTATTGCTTTACTATTGCTTTAATGTGTTCATATACAGCAATAGTGTGTTCATTTAAAATAGAAGATAGTTGACAGTGAAATGTTAATGACAGTGGTATTAGTGATCCGACACATATGTGCAGTGTAATAAATAACGTTGCAATACCACGTCGTTGTGTATTTTGAATTTTTTTTTTTTTTTTTTTTTTTATTGGCCTGTTTGCAAAGCATTGGCTACTGCCAAATTAGCCACCTACAACTACAACACAAAAACAAAGATATAATTTGATTGTGAAGCATCTCATGGTTTTTTTCTGTTTGACAGTTTTCCTTTTTAAAAACAATTAACATAAACAACGTATCACAGTCTATCATTCTACCAATAAAGTGGAACAGTTGTATGCCTTTGTCTTATTCACTTCAGTTCAGGCGACTAAGATTTCATTTTACAAAAGCAGCAACAGTTTCCAGTGCGAGGAGTATTTTTTATTTATTTTTTTGTCAGGAATGCTTCTTCCTGAACCGAATGTAGGTAAATGTCACCCGAGCTACCCTGTGACGGTTACCATGGCGATCACCTGTTCAGTCATCGTAAGTCACGTGAACGGGGCCTGAGTGACTGCGAGTGCTTTTGTTTAAACATCAATAATAATTATTACACGGGCATAATAATTATTAAACATTTGGCGAAAATATTAAATTCTGATTGGCTGAGACCTTCTCCCTAGCCATTATATATCTGGTGATAACACAGCAGTGCCGAACTTCTTTCTCCAAAGCGGCCTCAAAACCACTGGAGTCAGTCAATATGACACATCAATCTCTGAGATTACCTAATTAAGCAAATCAGTAGTTCTTAAGGGTTCCCCATGGCCAGGATTGGGAAACCCTGCTCTAAATGATAATTTGGCTTGTCATAAACCTATGAATTTCAATAAACTACTGACTATTTAAAATCTCAATAATCCACTTACCTTTGACTCAAAGCTGTAACCCGCTCTCCACACAGGATGTACACACTCTGTATGGTTCATGCATATACTCAGATGCATGCACGAAATGCAGTTCATTGTTTAGGGTGTGCAACTAATACAACGATAGTGGGCAATGAAATGGTAGCTCTAGCAGCAAAAGCTGTGGTGATTCCTCTGGGATCTCAGGAAATGGGAGTCAAAAAAAAAAAAAAAAAAAAAAGCAATAGCAAAAGAGCGGCAGGAGAGATGGGATAAAGTGTAAAAATGAGGTTTTATTGTAATATTCAGAAAGAGGTTAATAAGGAATTGAGCAGGAAAGAGGAAAGATACTTGGATGGGTTAAGGATTACTACTTACTTAAGTTTAACACAAATTTGACGAGAAAAGATAATAACCGAATATATTTGGGAAACAGAAAAAGCAGGAATTCTATAGATGATAAATTAAGATGATATGGAAAAAAAGACTAATGACTACAGACAGTCTCCCGCGATTAACAGATTTACATGTCTCAAGCTGTCTAAGATAAATGTAAGGACCCCCCCCCCCCCCCCCCCAAAAAAAAATAAAATAAATAAAATAAAATAAAAAAATAATAATATGGATGTTGGGACGGTAATTCCAGTTGTATGCTAAAGTGACAATGTACTTATTACAAGAGTATTATTGAACTGTTAATATCTCGCTTTATCTTTGACCCAGGCTCAGAATGACTCTTTGCTTGGCTCTGACTCGTGGTATTTCGTAACACTGCCCCCGAGGGCTGCTTTGTTGTCGGGGTAACAGAAGAGACGCTGTTTCTCTCTCGACTGATAGAGAAAGAGATACTCAGGAGTCAGGACCAGCTACTTATTCCAGACACTGACACTGACACGGACACAGTTCCAACCGTAGGAAAAACAGCTACACTCACAGGTAAATTCAAATTTTAGAACAAGCTTTTATTGAACTATGTCCCATATTGGAGAGATACAACGGGTGGTACCGGAGAGAAGGCCGTCTGGCCCGGGATAGAGTGGTTAGCAGTGGCGCACAGTCAGCGTTGACAGCATTATGGGACGAAGCGTCGTTTTTTATAGAAACGTTCACATTTATACAACAATTCGAGCTCAATCAAGTTGTAAAATGTTGGTTAGCTTAGAGCATCAACTCAACATTTTGCATATTAACCGGTAACCAAGAAACTGGTGTATTGTTAAAAACCGCAACTATTGTATGTAATGATTTAATGCACGGTTTGTATTTAGATAAGTCAGTACTGTGTTTTTTGTTGTTGTTGTTGTTGTTGTTGTTTTTTTTAATAGTAATATTGCAACTAGCGTTTAAAAATTGTCTAACCCTTACCAATGTTTATAAAGCTATTTGCAGTTGCTAAGTTTAAAATAGTTTTCCATTTAACAATAACCAGCGTGATGATAAACACGTCATCACTCATGCATTATAAAGTACAATTAATAAGAACCCGTAGATTATATGATCTACATGTAACATATTTAGTACGTGTTAATTGAATGTTAAGTCATTTTAAAATAGAATGCACAAAACACAAAATAAAAAAGTAGTCCATGGCAATGCATCATTTTAAATATAAAACAGCGAACATGGATTTCCTTTTTTATTTTTCATGTTCCAATATTTCTTTGAAAATCCATATTATTAAGAATTCTTTGCAGGTCACAATGCATATTCACTCGCAAAATTAAATAAATGTGGAAGTCTATTTAACAAGAAAGAGGATGTCTTAGAAAATACTAACATTTAGCCAAGTGTTATTTAAAATATGTTTGGCTGTATTAATAAATAATTCACAGGCTAGTAAACAATCAGGACTGCAATACTTTGTGAATACAGACCATTGTTGTTTTTTTTTGTTCTGGTCTGGATGTAGAAAGATACATAATGTTTATTCATTTTACAGAGGTGTACCAGCCCCACTGTGATTATGGCGGTGTATTTCGATCACCATATCGAGTCTCCTGATTCTGCTGGGTCTCCCAGTCAGATTACCTGGCACTCTTCCCAGCCAGTGCTGGCAGTAGCTTCTATCAGTCCATCCACAGGGGGCAGCATTGATCTCTACCTCCAGCAGGTGGGTTTCTGGTTTGCTGGTCATTTAAATACATATTATTTATGATTTGTGTTAACTGAATTATAACAATAGTTTAGGAATTGATGTATTAATGCTTTTTCCTTGTGGTATATTCTAGATGGAGAAGGAAAAGGCCATATTCATAACACACTAGAATCTTCTGTATTTCAGGTTCTGTTTTGGTAATGGCACCGATGGTGCCTTAACATAGAGGTGTTTTAAAGTTATAATCAGGGGTTCACATAACTTGTATCATTAGGCTCTCACATGAGTAGCAGCAGAAATGGTTTGGTACTCACCAAAATTAGCGGTCATCCAAGTCGCTTTAGAGCTAAATTCTAGAGCCAGGGTACCTCATATAGCGTGAGCGACATGAAATTCTGGCGCCAGAAGACATGATTAATGTGTTATTATCTTTGTATTTGTTAGCAACCATAAATGATGACAGTTTCTCATTGGGTCTGGCCTAGTCAAATGACCCATCCACATACACAGGAGAGAGGGTTTGTGTCATGTAAGAAGTTGTAAAGGGAGCTTGATTAGGGCAGTGTTTAATAATTTAGCACCAGTAGGCTCTCTGGTGCTAAACTCTCATACTGTTCAACACCAATTTTTAAAATGATTTGCATCCCTGTCAAGGATGCTGTGTTAAGGATCAAAGGTTTCAGTGTCATCTTACAATCATGAATATGCATCAGGGCAGAAAGGCATGAGGCTGGATTGATATTTTTAAAAAAATGTTGACTTGTGAAAACCCATGCTCACAAGCAGCACTGCTTAATGGCAGTGTTAGAGACAACAACCATGGTTTATGGATGTTTAAGTAGGAGTCTGGATTGCTGGTTATTACAGTTTTAATAAATCATCACACATCCTCTGTTTATTTCAATAGCCTACCACCAAATTCCAGCCCTGGCTATTCAAAAGCAAAAAACAAAACACTTCTTCACTTTATTAGTGTTGTTGAACATGTTAGCTTGACAGCACAGCGATATTTATAGAAGGATATAACTAAGGGAATATTTATTTTATTTTAAGTAAATGCATTTTTTAAAACTCATGTTTAAATGTAATGTCTCTCAAGCACTGACACCTCCTCTCATCTGTGCTCAGTTTGGGAAGTGAAGCATCAGCGAGCTTTCACACTGCCGCTTCCCATAACTACATCCCTCTTCTCTGAATGGACAGCTAAATCAAGATCCCTGCTATCACTGGTTGCTTCAGGTGTTCATTAAAATAAAATGAACAATATTATGAACTGGAGTGATTAGACCTATTGCTCTCCATTTAGTGATTTTTAAAAAATTTTTTTAAATAAAATCTTGAAGCGGCAAGTGATAGTGCTATCAGGGATGGACATTTTAGGAATTGGAACCCTCCAACCTTGTGTGAAATATGGGGGTTGGTATTTCATTATGGTCTGCAATAATAAGCGAGGGTACCCGGAGATTGTTGACAGATCCCAGAGATCTTGAGACTCAATAGAAAACTGGGAGGTTAGGCAGATGTGCGTCACAGCCACATAAGCACCCTCACTGCCTATATGAAAAATGCGTTCCTATTAAAAAATGACAGTAAGCATTTGTGTTGTAAAAATAATATGGAAATCAGCATTTTTTTTATTGGTGCGCATGTGTACCTGCATACCAGTTATGTGAACCCAGGTTATAATACATTAACAAACTTACAATATTAACAGGTTCAATAACCCACACGGTAAATTATACTGTACATAGCCCCCAGTCTGGGATTAGTTAATTAATTAATCAATTAATTACTCAGTCAATCTATTTTTATATAGAGCCTTTAACGAGGGCCGCCACAAAGTGCTTCACACAAGAAAAAATAAACTAAATAGGAATAAAAAATAACAGTCAGCAATAAATAAAAATAAAGTAATAACAGTAATGGTAATGGTACCAAGAACAATACCCATAAAATAGTTAAAACAGTAAAATAATGCTTAATTGCTAAATTTAACGTATAGAGACGAGAGAATATAATTTTAGATAACTAGATACGCCAGGCTGTAAAATGTGTTTTTAATCGATGTTTAAAAATATCAACTGAGGGAGTTTCTCTAACAGTACTTGGCAGGTCATGTCATAATTTCAGTGCAATATAGCTGAAACATCTACCACCTGGGTTTTTTTCTGAATAATGGGTTTAGAAAGTAACCTGACATCCTCCGATCAGAGTGACCAATTGGGGATGTATGGTGTTAAAAGATCTTTAAGATAAGGAGGAGCAAGGCCATTTAGAGCCTTATAGGTTAATGACAACACCTTAAAATCTACCTTAAATCGGACAGGAAGCCAGTGTAGGGATGTCAGCACAGGACTGATATGATCTCGTCTCTTAGTTCCAATTAAAACTCTTGCAGCAGCATTTTGTACAAGTTGCAGACAAGAGATCACATTGCTACCAATACTCATTAAAATACCATTACAGTCTGGCAATGTTTCTTAAATGAAAAAATAGATGTTTCTAACATTTTTAATGTGTGCCTCAAAGAATCTGTACAAAGACCGTCAAGTACAAAATCAGACGAGTGTATATTCTTGTATGGTTTCTGAGGTCCCACTATCATAACTTCTGTTTTGTCTGAATTTAGCATTAGGACTTTTTTAAACATCCAATTTTTGATGTCAGCAAGATCCATCACCCTGCTTAAGGGACAGGTAAAGCTGAGTATCATCAGTTTAGCATGAAAATGAACTCCCATATCTATGAATAAAATTACCCAAAGTAACATATAAAGAGAAAACAGAACTGGACCAAGAATCGAACCCTGATTGTGTCCTCATCATTTCCACTCTGTTGCAGGGAGAACATGTTGGTAATTCCCATGTGGAGCGTCCTTTCAAGCCCACAGTGCTCCACTGGCACCCGAGCAAGCAGGTTCTGGCAGTGGGCTGGGAGACTGGTGAGGTGCTGCTGCTGAGCCAGCCTGATGGACAGCAAACCTCCCTGCCAGCCACCCACAGTGCTGACATCTCTCTGCTAGACTGGAGCAGCAACGGCAGTCGTCTTCTCACCGGGGACAGGGCAAGTGTGGTGCAAAGTGGACCTACTTTAGTCATGAATATACCTTTTTATTTCTACACATGACTGTGTCTAAAAGCTGGTTCAGTCTTTCAACCACCAGGAGACAGACTGTCGCATGACTAGAGAGTAGAAAATGTCCTCGGCAACAGTTGCACAATTGTTGTGTAAACCAGCCTTAAAGTAATTGGAATGATTTTGTTAGTTACATCAAACTTACCTGTTCTGTACTCCCTCAGCTACTGTGGTCTCAAATGTGCTGATATAAAACAAACACATGTTATAGAAAACATGTATTTTCATGATAAAATATGATATCTGGTACTGCATTAGGTTAAGAAAGTTCTTAGTTTACATTGCTTCCTCTCAAGAAATCTGTTACAGTTGCTCTTCCTAGGTCATGTCACCTCAGCAAAGCATGTTACTGGTTTAACCCTTTACAATCCATTTATTCAGCGCTTGTCAGGCGCATCACATCCAATATATTTTCACACATGCTGTTTATTGTACACACGTTGTTTAAAATTGTTTTTTTTCAGAGTGAAACAGATTTAAAAGGCATTGAGGACACTCAGTACTGTATCTCCAGCCAAGCCCCACCCCTTGTTCACTGTATTTTTCACATACCTCTTTATAAACGTGCATACTGATAAATCCTCTCCTGACCATTCGTTTTATCACCAAAATCCTCAATAAGGCAATCCAAATCATTATTTTATTACTATAACATCTCAAAAAGCACTGCAAATGTCTGTGATATTCTATGAGCGCTGGATGCAGAAGCAGCTACCTCCTTTGTTATGTGTTATCTCTGTAATGCATGGGGCTATGAGATGCGCCCTTATTTATTTTATTTTTTTCGGCTTCATTCGGCTCCTATCGGTCTCACTCAGCCATTGAATGGTTTTCTAGACTTTTTCCGGAGGAAAAAAAACAACTAGAGACCTGTGCTTTATGTCTTTTTGATCATGTTGGACAGGAAAGTAAAAACAATGTTAGACCTGGTCAGACATAGGTGGCTTACTGTTTTTTTAATATATGTTGAGACCCTGAGAGTAAAAATTACCAGACTTGATAAACAATTTCAAATCGCAGTAATCAGGTTTTATGAGGTACAGGATGGAGTGTTCCGTTTACCTTTTGGGAGAAGACTGACCCCAGACCAACATCCAAATTGTCATTGTCGAGGATTAATTATTTGTTAAAATCTATTCTAATAAGGGTAAGGGCCTGGCAAAGTGTCTGCTTAATAGTATCAAACGCCCTGTGACATTCTCCTGACCAGTTTATTTAAATTTGGTGTGCACTTTCTAGTGATGTTTACTAAGGGGTTGACTACTGTGGCATACTCAGGGGGATAGGAGGCTGTGTGGTCCAGTGGTTAAAGAAATGGGCTTGCAATTAGCAGGTCACCAGTTCAAATCCCAGCTCAGCCACTGACTCACTGTGTGACCCTGAGCAAGTCATTTAACCTCCTTGTGCTCCGTCTTTCAGGTGAGACATTGTAAGTGACTCTGCAGCTGATGCATAGTTCACACACCCTAGTCTCATATCTTATAAAGTTCTTTGTGATGGTGGTCCATTATGAAAGGCACTATATAAAAATAAAGATTTATTATTATTATTAGAAATCTTTGGTAATAACTTGCCTCACCTGGGATGTGGTTTTGGGGATTTCTCATAATAAATCCAAAATATTGAGTCTCTACTATGGCAAATGCACATTTACTCAAGTTGGCTGTCAGCTGGGCTACCATTAGAGACTAGGATGACTGTGATCCTAGCCAGATGGTTTTGCCTGGTGAAGCCGTAGATAACCACGTCGTCAATATACGATGCTGCATACTCTGTATGTGCGTAAGACCTGGTCCATCAATCTCTGAAAGGCAGCGAATGGGCTATGTGGCTGTGTCTCCATGGATACAAGAGATAGCCACCTGACCTTTTGGCTGCCACGACACACCGTCCAAGAGAGCTGTCCGAATGAAGGTCTTCTCGCACCCTGTATCCACTAATGTGTGGGTTTTTACTTTCTCTAAAACCACATCAACAATACAAAGCCCCTCCTGACTATTTCCCCATCTTACCTGTTTCTGATGCAAAGTAGTATGTCGCCATGTCACACTCCATTGCCGTTGGGCATAACCGGGCGAAGTGTCTAGTTTGATGGCATCTAAAATAGAAAGGAGGCTGTCGTGGAACTTTTCAGGTACCCAACTGCTCAACACATCAGTGTTAGGAAGCCTGAGCAGTGTTCTGCCATACAGAGTTAGCATACCGTAATTATACCTTTACAGAGAGACAGGGTAGTTTCCCTTTCAACCAATAAGCTGGAGCCAACTCAACTGGGGGAACAACAACAGAGGGGACAGGTATTTACGAGGTAACACAATAAAGATCAACTGATAAGCTGGAGCCAGCAGGTCGGGGTATTTAACAGATAAGCTGGAGTCAGCTCAGTTGTCACACCATCCACAGTTTGGTTTTCAGTGACATGTACCTGCAGTTTAATATATTTCATAAACTCAAATTGTTTTAAAGCATGTAACTCGGTGAATAATGGTAGTACAGAGTAGCAACAAACAGGTACAGGAATGGTTCTATGCAATTATTCCCCTACAAGGGGCAGAGGGAACTGGGACTACATATTTGCCCTGCTGTTGATAAGGCAGCGGGCAGGGGCAGCATATCTTCCCTAGCTGGGGGCTAACCTTTGCCTCCATGGTGGGGAGATAAGGTTGCCCATTGGGAGCTGAGTTCTGGGAGGTCTCGGTCCTGTCACCGGGGAAGTGGAGTAGAGGAGGGAGCTGATCCTTTGTTGTTCTGCGGAGAGGAAGAAGTCAGTAGGCTGGTCTTGGAGGAGATCAGGGAGTCCTGAAAGTTTTCCACCAGTTGTACCACATCTTCCAGGCTTGTGTTTCAGCACCGACCACATGGCAAAACTGCTTGGTGACCATTGCCTTGCCCATCTGTACACCCGACTTATGGGCGGGGGTGAGTCAGTGTACCATGTGGTACACAAATGTTGGGCAACCACCCTGGGGCGGGATGTGTTTCCCTCTTGATGGTCAATCGTCAGAGAATGGCCAGCTTTACTAGGTCATACTGGGCGGTGTCGGCATCTGTCATGGCCTGGTAAGCTACCTGGGCTTCCCTGATCAAGCAGGGTCCTAACTGGCTTGCCCAGAACTTCCGAGATCATAACACGGTGGTAGCCAGCCGCTCAAACGCAACTAGGTATCGGGGTCATCCTGCGCTGTCATTTTCTGCACCCTCGCCTTCGGTGCCGTCATCACGGGACCTGTCGGTGCGCTTGGCTGTAATGCTGTCCTCACTCTTTCGATCAGCGCTGTGTACCTCTCCTCTCTCCTTCTCTTCTCTGTCTCCTGTCTTTGGTCCAGTGCCTCCAGCAGCACAGATAGTGTTGTGCAGTCCATCCCACAACTAACACCACGTGTGGCAAAGTGGTTTGTAGTGCGCATGTGTAGAGGTGATACGATGCTCAAGTAATGACAAACAACAATGTCCATGGTGCAGTGATGTTTTATTTATAATCCAAAGTCACTTGACAACTGTAAATAATAATCACTGGCAAGACACAACTATGTTTACTGCTCAGTAAAACCCACAGGGTTCAGTCCCAAAATAATAAATAAATAATAAATACACACACTGAGCACAAACACGGTCACAAGTCCAAAGGGAGTGCTTTTTAACCCTTTGCGATCCTATGTCAGACCATGTCCGACCTTACAATTTTCCCTTTCCAGTCCGAAAAGACATAAAGCACAGGTCTCTAGTCGTTTTTTCTTCGGAAAAAGCAGAGAAAACCTTTCAATGGCCGAGTGAGACCAAAAACAAAAAAGTAATCTCATAAACCCACGCACTATAGAGATAACACAGACATAACAAAGGAAATAGCTGCTTTTGCAACCAGCGCTCAAAGCAAATCAGACATTTACAGAGCTTTTATTTGATGTTATAGTAATAAAATAATTACTTGGATTTGGACTTTGAGACATTTTATTGTGTTAAAACATGTAATCAAAATGGATTTAAATAGGAGTTTTTGCCACTGATGAACACAAAAAAAGTCCATAATGTGAAAGTGAAAAATAAAATCTACAAATTGTTCTAAATTAATTACAGATATAAAACAGAAAATAATTGATTGCATAAGTATTCACCCCCTTTACTATGACACACCTAAATAAGCTCTGGTGCAACAAATTGTCTTTAGAAGTCACATAATTAGTTGAATGGAGTCCACCTGTGTGCAATTAAGGTGATTCACATGATTTCAGGTTAAATACACCTGTCTCTGGGAGGTCCCACAGTTGGTTCATACATTTCCTAACAAAAACTACATCATGAAGACGAAGGAACATTCAGAGCAAATCCGGAAAAAGGTTCTTCAAAAGCACCAATCGGGGGTAGGATATAAGAATATTTCCAAGGCATTGAATGTTCCCTGGAGCACAGTGAAGTCCATTATTAAGAAATGGAGAGAATATGGCACAACTGTAAATCTGTCTAGAACAGACCGCCCTAAAAAATCTGAGTATCCGGGCAAGAAGGGCACTAGTCAGGGAGGCCACCAAGAGGCCTATGACAACTCTAAAGGAGTTACAGTCTTCCACGGCTGAGCTGGGAGACACTGTGCATACGGCAACAATAGCCCGGGTGCTTCACAAAACTGGCCTTTATGGGAGAGTGGCAAAAAGAAAGCCATTATTGGCTAGTTTGCCAGAAGGCATGTGGGAGACTCTGAGACCAAGTGGAAGAAGATGCTATAGTCTGATGAGACCAAAATAGAGCTTTTTGGCCTCAACGCTAAGCGCTGTGTTTGGCGCAAGCCTAACACCGCACATCATCCTGAGAACATCATCCCTACTGTGAGGCATGGTGTTGACAGCATCATGCTATGGGGATGCTTCTCTGCCTCAGTGCCTGGAAAGCTCGTGAAGATAGCGGGCAAAGTGGATGCAGCAAAGTACAGATAAATTCAGGAGCAAAACCTGCTGAAGTCTGCAAGAGACCTGGGACTTGGGAGAAGATTCGTCTTCCAGCAGGACAATGACCCCAAACATACAGCAAAAGCCACACTGGAGTGGCTTAAAAACAAAAAGGTCAATGTCCTGGAGTGGCTCAGTCCAAGCTCGGACCTCAATACAATTGAGCATATGTGGAAAGAGTTGAAAATTGCTGTTCACCAAAGGTCCCCATCCAACTTGACGGAGCTTGAGCAATTTTGCAAAGAAGAATGGGCAAAAGTTGCAGTGTCCAGATGTGCAAAGGTGGTAGAGACTTATCCAAATAGACTCATGGCTGTAATTGCTGCCAAAGGTGCCTCTACCAAATATTGACTCAGTGGGGTGAATACTTATGCAATCAATTATTTTCTGTTTTGTATTTGTAATTTAGAACAATTTCTAGATTTCATTTTTCACTTTGACATTATGGCCTTTTTTGTGTTCATCAGTGGCAAAAACTCCTATATTAAATCCATTTTGATTCCATGTTTTAACACAATAAAATGTCTCAAAGTCCAAGGGGGGGTGAATTCTTTTGAGAGCCACTGTATGTGAAAAATACAGCGAACAAGGGATGGGGCTTGGCTATGGTACTGATGTCATTTTGCAATTCTGTGCCTTTTAAAACTGTTTTACTCTGGGGGGGGGGGGAGAATGTAAACTGCGCGTGTAAAATAAACAGCGTATGTGAAAATAAATTGGACCTGACGTGCCTGTCAAGCGCTGACTACATGGACTGCAAAGGGTTAAGTGCGAGCGGTGAAATACAATTATTTGTGAACAGTAGTGCAGTGTAGTCCAGGTTTGTGCTGGTCTTTAGCAACAGATCCTAGTACGTGTTCGCCGTCTAACAAGAACAAACGTTTACAATTGGTACGACAAACAAACACCTTCAGTTATATCACAGTCCTTCAATGGTTCTCTTGTAACCATAACAAAGGAGCAGTTCGCTCGGCTACATCCCTTTTTGTACCTTCAGCCACGCCACCTTGGAGTGCAATCGCTTTTCCGCCAATCTGCGATTGCCACATTGCTTCAATGACTTGGTGTACTGTGGTTCTGGCCCTTCCTGGATAGCCAACTTCCGACTGACCCTAGTATGAACTGCCAAACCAACCCGTCCAGGGCACTCTGTTCCCTTTACACAGCACCCTCACAGGTCGGGAGGGAGATTTATAACCAAGATTCATTCTTTCTCTGTCACAGTAACATGCAGGTACAATTATACAGAGAAATTCACTACTACAAGAGTTTACGAATTAGCCATAAAACAGAGTAACAGATAATGTAAAATGCTTAGCTGTTAGCTCTGGACAATGGGCAGTGTGAGGCCTCTCCTGCTTTTTCCAACTGTGAGTATGTTTAACATTGTAACAATACATAAAGCCTCCAAACCCCACCCCAGCCAACATATTCCTTGACAAGCCCACTCTCCTTATCAGCAACTCCTCACTTAGCACATGTTATGGTGCCTCTCTCAACTCCTATATGTTATACCTTTGTGTACATTTTTGTGTATTCATGCAGTTGGGAGTCCTGGCAGTGTGGAAAGTTGATCCTCAAGGCCAGCTGCAGGGAGCTCCACTTCTAAGACAGGATTACAGAAAGCACTTAACTCACTGTGTGTTTAGACCTGCACCGCCTGGAGAGTGAGTACCAGAGTCGGATGGAAACTGCATCTCGGTGACATTTCACCATATTGGTGGAGGGGTCTATTTTAAATATCTAAATTGCTATTAAACTAAACACAGCCACCCTTTGACTGTTGGTCCCACTAATGTTACAAGTTAACTTAATGTCTTATTAACATCACTAAATACAACAAAAAAGTTGAGGAAGGCTGGTTCATTCTTCAGTCTTATGACCACTGAGAAGAAGTCATGTAGTGCGACTAACCAGAGTTGAGAAAAATGAAACTCTGGCTCCCACTCTGCCTTGGCAGACAGTTGCATGACTAGAGACACTAGGAAAGGCCCTCTGCGAAGGTTGCACCATTGAAGTATGAACCAGCTTTTAGGGTGGTGGTATTTAGGTCTGGCACTGTTTTTAGCTCATTAACTCCAAGGGAACTATTTCCAAATCTGTTAATGTTATTTTAATTATTTGTATAAGTGTATTTCAAGGCCATAGAACAGTAACTGTTATTCTATTCTGCAGAGAAATGTCTCGGTAGAACAGAATAACATGACCTGAATGATTCCAATCCACAGTTAGGAAATTAATGTCTCTGCTCCGTAGCTATTCCAACAATGTTGTACTTAAGGTAAAATATTTCTAATTACATTTGTATCATTTTAAAAGTAATATCAGTGGGCTGCATGGGATGTGTTTTTTTTTTTTTTTTTTTTTTTTATTTAATGTCTCCAAACATTTTGAAAATTGATTAAAATGGAGGTCATGTTACTAAAACAGAATGCCCTTTTCAGAATTCTTGGCATAAAAGCTGCGCAAGTGATTTCTTCAAATAAAATTGAGCAAAATGCCCTGCTATTTTAGATGTTATTCTTTTACAGTGGAAGTATTTGGCATTCAGTTTGTTTATCAGACCTCAGTGTTTCTGTGTCCCTCTCTGTGCAGTGACCTGGTGCAGCTGGCTCGAGCTGCGGTGAGTGGGGATGAGAACGCTCTGGACATGTTCAACTGGAGGAAGGCTGGGAAGGGAGGGCCGCTTAAGGTGGGACCCCAGGAGGGCATGACCTTCTTCATCAGCACTGCAGATGGTAGGGCAGAGGAAGGGCCCACAGCTCTTTCTTTATCCTAATGTAGTGACACCTCTATGTTAAAAGGCCATAGTACATTTTTGAAATATAACTACATGTAGATTCTTACAGTACAAATATAGCAAAAATATGCATTTTATAGGGAAAGCTGTGTCTTTAAACATATTTGTGAATGGAAAGCAAACTGTTAAGGGTATATAACCACAGTTTTTAGTACCAAAAAATTGTGGAAGACCATAAAGATTGGGCTCATAGTGTTCTTTGTCTGACATTTCAAAATTCAGTACTTCCTTCTACCAGCTCCAGTGCTCTAGTCATTACATTAGGTCTGATTGTGATTGTTTTGTTCGGTGCATGTGAACCCTGCTTCTCAATCACATCTGTGTCTCTCCTCCCTTCCCCTCTCCAGGCAGTGTGCACTATGTGGATGAGAAGGGGAAGAGCTCCCAGGTGCTGCTTGCTGACAGTCCTGTTCAGAAGCTGTCGTACCTGCAGAGGCAGGAGGTGCTGGTGGTCATCACAGAGACCCTGCTGCTGTCCCAGTACAGTGTGGGGCCAGAAGGGTCCACAAAGGAACTCATCAAGGTGGGAACTCCTCAATCCCGATCACTCACTCACCCTTCTCGCTCTGTTATAACAGCTACTTAATATTGATTTTAGTTGTTTTGAAATCATGTTGTGAAGTACAGATAACCCACACGTTATTATTGTTATTGTTCTAGAGAGCTTTCAGCTTTTAAGTAAATATAAGTTTAATACAGTAGTACATTTTCTTTTAACCAGTCATATGTTAAATACAAATTAGTGCTGGGATGAGTTTTTCATGTTTTGAGTCTTTCACAATTTAAATAAATATTTAAATATTCTTTAAATATCATTTGTGCCATATTTTACAGGGGTAAAATAAACCTGGTACAACATCAAATGACATATTTCAGAAGAAGAGAAACACTGTTTAGTATAGTAGAATGTGCGTTATTTATTGTAGATGTCATTTATGCATTGGCTTCGTTTCCATGATATCTTTTTCATACAGTGATTTATAAATTATATTATATGAATGAATGCATACATAGACACATAGACACTTTTGCCACCAATTACATTTCAATCGTTTTTTGGTCCAATATTTGAATGTTTGCCCTGCACTAATGCAAGTCCACGGTTTACTTTTTTTGTGATCACATATTTATTGTGTTTTTATTTGTTACGTTACGTTTATTTGGGCTGTTTAAACCTTTCAAATTCCAAGATATAGTTGATAACTTAACCTCTGTCGAAAATTAGACCAGAAATTGTGCAGAAAAAAGTCAAATATTTTCTCGGGGTTGGAATTCCAACACAATGGGAGGCACCGTGCAATCACTTGATCGAAGGTGGGTTTTCCCCCCTGTCTGTGACAAGTGGCAGCCACATAACACAGTTCCTGGTCCCCAAATCTCACCCTCTATACCATCATTACTAAAGTAAAATGAAAAGTACGACATTATCAGGCTATTCAAAACAATATAATCATTCTATTCTCCTTGTTCAGTCAGTTCCTCATTTCATCTAGAACAGAGGTTCCTAACCCTGGTCCTGGGGACCTCTTGTGTGTGCTTGTTTTCATTCCAACTCAATTATCTAACTAGACCCTTAACTGAACTGATAAGTTGCTTAATTAGACCTTTTTACTTGTTTTCAGCTCCTAACAATTGCACATTTCAAGTTAGCTATAACATTTTATAACTAACTTGAACTGTGTTTAAGAGCTGAAAACAAGTAAAAAGGTGTAATTAAGCAAGTTATTAGTTCAATTAAGGGTCTAGTTAAGTAATTGAGAGCTCGGTTGGAATGAAAACCAGCAGCCACAGGGGGTCCCCAGGGCCGGAGTTGGGAATTGTTGATCTAAAACCTCCCATTAACAAAAAACATAAACATATACAAGATTATAGACGAAGATATAATACTTATCAGCCCATTCGAGTTGTATACGCGGTATGTTGGTGTGACACTTGAAAATAAAGGATTATTTGAACATAGTCTGAGATTTCAACAGAGATATACTAGGCCAAATGACAGAAAAACAGACCTTTTTGAACCAAACAGTAGCTGTGTCAACATCCAGGTAGTCCAAAAAATTCAATTTGGATCCTCCATCGACACCGTTGTGTCGTGGGTCCCCTTAGAAATGTGAGTCGTACTTTGAGAATTATTGATTTCTCTCAGAAAATGTTCTACCTCAATAGCCGATGAGAAAGAGACTCCATTGTAAGAAACTCATTGGGTAGCTGGGTAAATCCAAAAAGGACGTGACACCCAGGGCTTGCAGCTCTCTCTGAATTCCAGCGTAAACCTTTAACCTCTCTGTAGTAGCCGTGCTGTAGTCAGCGAAAAATCTGAGCGTTTTAGTTTAGTCGTTAATGGGCTTGAAATTAGTGCTATGTCTGAGGTTAAAAATCTAGATGTTAAATTTTACTTTGCGAAGTTTTTTGAGGCTCACATTAAAAATATCTGTATAGTATATTTTTATCATCTACGAAATATCGCTTGGCCTTTTGCTCTGTGGCCCCTCATCTCTGGAACTCCCTTCCAAGGTCTATCAGAGACTCAGAGTCTGTCTATTTAAATCGTGCCTCAAGACCCATTTGTATATACTGGCTTACTACACTGTAGTTTTTATTGTATTGTTTTATGTATAGTTATGTATTTTATGTCTTTAAAAAAAAAAAAATGGAAAGCACTTTGGGATTTATTTTAATGAAAGGCGCTATACAAAATAAATATTATTATTATTATTATTATTATTTATTATTATTATTATTATTATTATTATTATAATTATTATTATTATTATTATTATTATTTATTTTACCAGTGTCTTGAATAGAACCCCTTTCTCTGGCTTCCTGTAGAAATAGCCTGCATCTCTTTGTACCAGAGAACCTTAAAGATCATGGTCCGTGTTACAGAACCATTTGAGTTATAGATTCTCTGTGCATATTCGATTGGTATCAGAAAGCCGACAGGATTATCTCCCTCCCAGTTTGGTGCCAGCCCACAGATTCTGATGTTCTTTTGTTTGGATCTATCTTCGAGATTAGCTATTTTGAAATGCAATTTGTGTAGCTCAGAAGTGTAGTTCCCAGTATCATGCTTCATTGCCCTCATCCCTTATTGTAGACCGTCCACCCTAGTAATTAGTCCTCTAACTACTGTCACGTTAAATCCATGTGTGTTCTTCTCTGGTCTCCCGAAGTGAAACTTTCACTCCTTCCATCGCACCATTTACAGCCTTAGAGACCACTGCCTCAAGGGATTCGTGTTGCTTGGTCAGTGCTTGGGAAATGGCGTCAGCGATACAGGCCTCTAAATTATAACCTTGAAATTCACCAAAAAGAAGGGGTTGGGGTTGGAGCTCTAGTTCTCTTCAATCATTGGGTGTGTAGGTCATGTGACCACACCCGTGATCTTTGAAGTGCTCTGTTGACTTGAATTTTATTTGTTATACAAGAAATTATACTTGTTGACACATTGAGACCTGTAAGAACTAAGATGTGATTGTGTTATTTGTGCTTGGTGTGTTTGCAGGTGAAGCTGAGTGGGAAGAGTGGCCAGAGTGCTGACATTGCCTGGGCAGAGAAGGGGTTGTTGATCACTGCCACGGGGGAGAAAGTGGTCAGGTATGAGTTCACAAACACTGTTGTCAATAACCGTCTGAAAAAATATTGTGATTATCATCCGATTTACTTAAATAAGTTCATAGTTACAAAAACATTTGGAATTTACTGAATACAACTTGGAAATATATTTACTTTTACAGCATACGCATTTACTGAAAGTATAACCAGACACAGTTGTCAAAAACAACATTGCATGGCATTTTTTAATTCAAGGCAATGGGTTATGGTGTTGTATTAACTGAATCATAAATAACTATTTAACTTATAATTGGGCCTTCTGTTTTTCTGGTTTTATTAATTGTATTTTTTCGGTGCTTATTTTTAGCTGTTTTCAAGTTTTATGTAAATCTTTTTTTTCAGGGCTTTCAGTTTTGATATACTGTATGAAATTAGTGTTTTTGGTTCCTTTCCAAAATGCTTGCTTTTTTTTTGTGTCAAAATATGTATAGTAACTCAACAGTACTTGCACACTTAAGTTGTACCTTCTTTCCTTTGCTGTCTGCCACAGCAAAATCACTATGGTCACGGCACATTCTTCTGGGGTTTTTATGTATAGGCATTTTTGTACATTTCGCCAAAGTTCTGTTTTAAATCCTTAACGGTAATACAGCTTTAAATCCCGCTAACAATCCTCCATCCTGATTGTGATCTCATTTTAAGTCAGAACGGTGGGACATTGCCCAGCAGCACTGAAAAATGTTGCCCAGCAGCACTGGGAAATGTATTATTATTTTTCTAGTAGGTTTTATTTTTTTAATGGGAAAAGGGTAAAGTCAACGTGAATAGATTAACCATTTCCACAGTTTTTCTGGTGCTTATTGGCTGTCCACCGATTTTATTTATTTTTTTGTATCTGGTGTTTTATTAGTTAAAACTGAAAATCAAAAGCCCTAATTATAATTATCTGCTACTACCTTTTTTTCTTCCTCAAGGCGATAAGTAATTGTTACTAAAAATGTGTTGATATCAACATAGTGATTTAGCCGCAAATGTACAATCCAATTGTCGACTGGTTGCTTTAGGTTACTCTCAGTTGTATTTTTTTATGTATTCTCTTTTAAAGTAGCTGTTTTTTGGCGTGTAGGTAAGCTATAGTAAAAGTTGACCTCTCAGATGAACCCAGATTGATCTGGTTAAAGCTGTCATTTATTATTATTATTATTATTATTATTATTATTATTATTATTATAATCCAGGATAGGTAATAATAATCCACGGAAATAGGATCCGGTTCTCTCTGATCCCACACGCTTGATACTAGTAGACGAACAGTCTTACAACAACATCTCACCCGAAAGACGGAGCACAAAGAGGTTAAGTGACTTGCTCAGGGTCACATAATGAGTTAGTGGCTGAACTGGGATTTCAACCAGGAACATCCTGGTTACAAGCCCTTTTCTTTAACCACCAGACCACACAGCCTACTGATCAGAATGTTCTGGTATGTTTTAGACTTTGGGACCTGGAGAGAGATGATAACTATGTGCTGTCCCTGGATGAACACCTGGGCTTTGAGATGGGGGAGACTTTAAACTGCGTATCCTACTGCACTGCTAAAGGTAAGTCCAATACTGTTTCACTGCAATCTGTCAGATGTATTTTATTATTCCCTGCATTTTTCATGCAGTCAGAAATTTGATAAATTAAGTGATGAAACATTATCACTGTATAAACTGTACAAAAATATATCAGTATTTAGCTGTCCACTACGTAATTCACGTTGATACTAATATCTCTGCTATGTGTTAAACCAATATTGCACTCTCTCCCTCTAAATACGTAACAAAGTTACCATCTATGATTCTCTGTTAAATTAAACTTGACTGTGGTATACTGCGTCTTTAACTGTAAACAAGTGGTGTTACAGAGGGACAGGGTGAGGGTGACTTCATGGCTTCAGCAGTATAAATTGAGCAACACCTGTTTTCTAATTGGTCTCCCCAGGTATCTTAGCAGCAGGGACCAGCCAGGGGCGAATTGCCATGTGGCTTAAAGTGGCTTTGTCTAATGAGAAGATGGAAGGGAGGGGCCAGTGGAAACTGCAGACTCCTGCAGAGTTGGAAGGGAACATCATTCAGCTTCAGGTACAACCACCATGACTGCTGGGGTGTTTTCAGACAATCAGACAGGATTCCCAGACCATACCTGTTGCTGTATACAGGGTTGCTTTAATTTAAACTCAACTGTGCAGAAATGCGACTTTGAAGGCAAGCAAGTACAATTGTTGGGCACTGATAAACAGTAGCATCAAAATTGTTCTGCTACTCAGTTTCAATATAGTTTTATGTTTTGGATTCAATTGTGTAGAAAGAACTCCACAGCAAAGTGCCTGACTTTAATTCCTATAAAGAAACACCAGTGTTCTTCGAAACATTAATATACCAGTGTCGCAGGATATGGCTGAGCGGTGACGTCAGGCCGGAATGCAGGACGAAAACAAAGGCAAGGTAACTCCAGTTAAATGACGTGTTATGCGCCATTTATTTAAATACAACAAAAATAAATAAAATGTTTAAACAGTAAATACTGCTCACAGAGCGAAAATAAAGGTTTTAAATAAAAGAAATCACGAACACAAAATAATAACTAAAACTATGGTCAGGCTGGGCAACTCTCTTCGTTGCTCCTTAGTATTATTTTAAATTTCTCTCTCGCTCGAACACCCTACCTGGAACATTGAGAGCTGCAGGTGATTTTACCAAAATAATTACAAAACACTTAAACAATTCAATAAACGGCAACCACCACATTCTCACAAGCTGCTACCATTGTATCTGCCAGACCACACCCAAACCGAACAATAACAAAGAAAACATTGTATTTTTAAATAAAACAACGTTCATTGAAATCAACAATAACACACTTGGCTACTCAACGCCATATTATAAATACATAATAAATAAATACAAAAACAATAACCACAGCTTTCGCCATCAAATACAATAAATAAATTTATAATACATTAATACAAAATAACACAGGGACGGAGGGGGAGACCCTGTTCTAAAAATAAACAAACACATTTAAACAAGAGGGCTTCCCTACCGCCATGATACAGCCAGTAGAAGCTTTTCCCACATGACTGAAACGAAACTATTTAAACTAAAATATATTGTTACAGTTTAAACTGGTGTTCTGTAAAGTAATTACTGTCAATTGAAAAAGCTGTACAGCTAGTTAGTTGACAACATCTTTTTTATGCTCTGCCACAAACCCAGTTTACCACTTGACCACCTTGACTTGCCTCCGGTTGCCCCTTCTGCTCTCTCTTCCTTCTCTCCTCTCTCCATTGCTGATGTCACCGGCTTACTGTCGAAATCAACTACTTCCAAGTGCCCCTTGGACCCCTTGCAGACTAATCTTATCCATCTCTGTGCTCCTGATCTTGCTCCTTCCATTATGCACACTCTCAACCTGTCCCTGGATTCAGGCTTGGTTCCTGCTGCCCTCAAGTTTGCCTGAGTTATGCCAGTACTCTAATTTCCATCCTATCTCCAATCTCCCTTTTCTCTCAAACTCTCGAAAGGGCTGCAGCAAGTCAGTTGATGAAACATCTCACAGATAACAATCTGCTTGAATCTCTCCAGTCTGGCTTCTGGCCGCATCACAGTACTGAAACTGCTCTGCTCCAGATTGTAAATGATCTCCTGCTTAATGCTGATGCTGCTGCTCCCTCTGTGCCTGTCCTCCTTGACCTAACAGCTGCTTTTGACACCATAGATCTTGACCCCCTTCAGAAGTATACTGGGATCGCTGGAAGGCCTGGATGTCTGCCAATTTTCTTCAGCTCAACACTAGCAAATCTGAACTCTTTTTAGTAGGATCTAAAACTCAACTTAAGGATGTCAATATAGCTGCCATGAACCTCAGAAACTGTCTGCTGCTGTTTTCCCCCACTGTACGAAGCCTTGGTGTACTTCTGGACAGCAACTTCTCCTTTGTGGTCAAATCTTCCTTCTACCACCTTTCGAAACATCTCCAGTCCATCCATACCTTTCCCTCCGGGATGTGGAGATATTCTGTCATGCATTTGTCTCCTGTCCACTACTGCAACTCTCTCTATGATGGTCTTCCGGCGTGCGCCATCAACTGACTGCAGCTAGTTCAGAATGCCGCTGCCAGGATTCTTAACAGATGAAAACACATCGCCCCCCCCACTGTCTTGCCCAGCTGCACGGGCTACCTGTAAAGTTCAGGATTACTTTCATGCTCACCTATAAAGCCCTTCATCACACAGGTCCTGAGTACCTCTTCAATCTGCTATGTCCCTGCCCGCAAGCTGAGGTCCGCCAGCTCTGGTCTGGTTGTTATCCCCAAGCAGTGTACCACACTTGGAGAACACTCATTTAGCTTCTTGGCTCCAACTCTTTGGAACTCTCTCCTAGCTTTGGTGCGTGATGCTTCCACTGTCTCTTGCTTCAAATCAACTCACATGATTCTATATGACATATGCTTACTGTTGTTGTGTCTCTGCTGCTTCTTATCTTTCAAATAGATTGATTTGATTGATTGATTGATAGTTATGTCAATGCTAGCAATGTCTGAGAAAAACCCAGGCATTGCTTGTACAAGTATACTGCCGCTAAAAGAGAGAATAGAAAACACGAAAGAAGGCTACAGCTTTTACTCAAACTAAAATATATGTCCAGAAATGACCATGCCAAAACAATCACAAAAGGAGTGCAGAAATGTACAGAGCGCAGTGCTACAGAAAGTAATGAGACTTTGGCTTCCACTGTTGCTCCAGTATTGAGTTCCATTCACTTTATGTACTAAACCAGGTGTGATTCACCTGTTATATTGCATCTTCAGTATAGGTGAGCATGGAGTGTTGTACTATGTCTCTCTCGCTCTCTCTCTTTCTTATTTCAGTGGGGCTCCAGTATGAACCTGCTGGCTGTGATCACCGTCAGCACAGTGCTGATCCTCTGTGAACACGTCATGTCTTCCCACTTCAGCCAACAGGTGGCAGCAGTGCAGCTCAACCCCAACCAACTGTCCCTGAGCTACTTCAGCACAGGAACTCGGCTCAGCCTGCGCACTGACATGCACGTCAAGGGAGTCTGTGTCACCAAGGTAAACCCCTGATACTGGCTCAGTCTATTCTTGAAGTGTGGGAGGATATGATTCCTAGTAATGTTGTTATTGCAATAATTAAAGCAAATCCAAAAGTTGTTCATAAGATTCACAAGCTTCATATGTAATTACAATAGTCATTGGAAGGCAAATTGTTTTGTTTGGGGATATTTCAGGGACCACACATTGGAACTTTTGCCTTTGTGAGTATTAATGGTAATAATATCTAAAATGAATTGAATGGTGTTTATGGCTCATCACTATTGCCTGCCTCTCCCCTCTTTGTAGGACAAAGTCACTGTGTGGAATGGGAAGCAGGTCACTGTGTTTGAGCTGTCTGGAGCAATACTACGCAACACAGGTCAGTGCAGACATCTCACAAATTAAATCCAGGGTACAAGCGAAGTCGGCAAATCCATCTTTACTATACACAGATTATTGTTATTAGACAGATTATAGTTTACACTCTGAATTTTAAATGATTTATGGAGACATTTCTTACCAATAAACTGTAGTATCCACTGGGTGGAGGTGCTGCTTAATATTCTATTTGGATGGTTCGCACAGTTGATCCTATCTTTTATGTGGGCTAGAGGACATTTACTAAGAAGACACATGTAATAATGGATATCTTAGATTTAATGTCCATTATAAAATAATAAAAAAAAGCAATGGTGAAGCTTTGAGCAGGGGTCTCCAACTCCAGTCCTGAAGAGCTACAGTCTTCTGGTTTTCATTTCAACCAAGCTCTCAGTTACTTAATTAGTCCAGATTAACATCTGTTCCAGATCTTTAGCCATTGATGATGCAAAGACACCTGTAAAACCTGCAGGATTGGGGCTCTCCAGGACCATGGTTGGAGACCCCCTGGCTTAGTCATCTAAATCCAACAAAAACAAAAGCCTTTTATTCACACAGATGTAAAAACACAGAACAGGCAACAGACAAAGGTACTACGCATCAGCCATAAATTCAAATACAGGTTTGAGGTGATAATCTGGTACAGAAGATCACATGAAATGAGATATTGATTATTTTTTTTAAATAAAGAAAAGGTATAATGGCAGAAATCTTTACTTTTTGATAAATTATGAACTCATTCAGACAAATGTACATGTTGTTTTCGGAGTGGTACAATCTCTGCACTGAATTGAATGCCCTATCTTCTCTGTCTGAGCTGTGGTTTGTGCTCTGCACACAGGCTCGTTCCTCTGTGAGTCACAGGCTGTTGCTATGCATGAAGAGAGTATCTACACTGTGGAGACAAACAGGGTGCAGGTCCGCACCTTGCAGGTAAGTCTCACTCCAGCTGGGTCCATGTCTGTTGGGTTAAAATCACATGCCTGTAGTGGATGTTACAAAACGGTTCATTATCATCCCCGCTATAGATGAAATCCTCAGCAAGGGGGCTATAGAACAGTGCTGTACAACTGTAACACTTTTTAAAAACACACTGAGGAACTGCAATTCAACCTGTGATGTCACACTGTCTAACTTCATGGATACTGTTATGGCAAACATGTATTTGTTTTGAGTTGCTGTTTCACATAATATTAGATTAGATTGCAGCTCACTGGAATTTCTGTTAAACTTTTCTTGCATCTTCGTCATGAGATTTTATATATCACACCCTAATTTAATTCCATATAGTAGTGACAGTGTAATTTGGTGTTTTCATTCTTTGGAGGGAAAGTATGTTAGATCGGCTCTCCTTGGTTTGAGTTCAGTTCCAGAAATGCCGATGGTTGCTGATGGTTTGTTTCTCTGCTAATGCCCTCTGTCTTCGTTCACTCTCCCGGCCCCCTTCGCTCTGTATTTCCATGCATGTGTTGTACATTCCAGCCTGTCTGACTCCCACTCTCCAGGGCACAGTGAAGCAGCTGCTGGTGTTCCCAGAGATGGAGGGCACCCCCCAGCTTCTGAGTGTCTGCAATACCTTCCTGGTGGTTGGGACCGATGCTGCACACATCAAGGTGTTCGACCTCTCCCGCAGGTACAGATACACTGGAGACCACTGCGCTGAATTCACATTCTGCACAGCCGTATACATATTGCACTTCAGCAGCCAGACTGCCTCTCTGATCCATAGAGCTATACATAATGTGACAGTGTGACTTTGGAGATGCAATATCTGTGTTCCAGGTTAGATAAAAACCACCAAAGAAATGTGAATGTGCATTTAAACAAAACAAACCGCATTTATTCAGGGGGATTGTTTTGTAATTTTATTAGTGTTTGGTCAAATATTCAAACAAACACTGCTATTCTATGGCAAAACTGTTCATATTTCTTGAAATAAAATAATTCTTATGAAATATATCATTCTACTGTCCAGAAGGTAATTTTATGGGGCACCGGGTTTATTTTACTCAAGATTTTTTTTGTGTAATATGTTATGAATTATACTTTTGTTTTCCAGCGAATTCAAAATGAAAGAATATTCAAATATTTGTTTACATTTTGAAAGGATATTCAAACATGAAAAACTCATGTTCATCCTGCACTCATTTTTACCCAAATCAGGTAAATTCCCATCATACTCACCTTTTAAGCAAGTGACAAAATATATGACAAAATCAAAATAAAATGCCAGTTCTGGTACAATAGGCCAGGTAAGAAATCATTTCCATAATCAGTTTGATTAATTTCACAGTGGTGAGTGACTATTTGACAATGTCTGTCATTTCAAAGCTGTACCATGCTTTCACAGTGACTCATTGCACAAGAGACTAAACATTACTAAGGGGCTGACTTATGATCCTGTGTGTCCAGACTATGCCATGCTGTGTCTCCACAGGGAAGCAAAACCCCACTGTAATGCCAAGAGCCTGGCGGCACTCATTCCCAACCTGGGAGCCATCACCTCTGTGAAGAGCAATGCCAACGGCAGCCAAGTCAGCGTGCTCGTCACACGGGTGAGTGGGGACCCTCTGGGTGGGGGAGGAGGGGGGGATTTCCCGCCGGGCATCCCCGTGGGGGGGTACTGCAAAGGGTCTGGTTTCTACACTACAGTATGTTTAATATGGAATTAATGCCTTATGTGCTTACAGGGACTCATAATTAAAATACACTTTTCCTTTTATTCCAGAATATGTTTCAATGTTGCATTCAAATGTTGATTTTACTTATTCTAAAGAAAATCTCCATAACTTTCAACAATCATCATAATATTGTGACAAGATTGCACCTTACCACTGTTCATTGCCCCTTTAAAAGCAGGACCCTGGACACAGAAATGGAACTTTTAAAGCGATTTTGCACTATTTTTAATAAACACAAAAACAAAACAGAAAACAAAAACCTAGCTCTGTACGAGCACTGACTACCACAGACAGGAACCTAACTCAAACAGGACAGCTAAGCTGTTTACCTGTTAAAACAAAAACCAACAAAAAAAGCACACAGTTTTTACAAATAAAGGCTTTCAAAAGGCTACACACACTTCCTTTTTTTCATAACAGTTGAAAGCACCATCAACCGGGCCCTCCACACAGCAGCAGCCCTGAGCAAACTGGCTGCTTTCTTTAAATACCCTGCACCTGGCTTTAATTTACAATGATAGCCAGGTGCAGGGGATAATTACTAATCAAACAATTAAACAAACAGAAATGTGCATTTGCACATGTTTTTTTTTTAGCAGGGAGGAAATTAACCCTCTCCCTGCTCACAATATGTAGAACATAATATGTAGAACAATACCTGTAGAACAATCAATAGTGCTAAATTTAGATATACTAAAAGAAACATCTGGACTACGTCTTTTTCAATGTCTTCCTTTCCTCACAGACTGATGGGAGTGTTGACTCCAAGGTTTACTTCTATGATGTGGAGATGGACACTCTCGACCACTTTGACTTCTTTACTGGCCAATCCAGTGAGGGCTTCCAAGGAGAGGAGCCAGAGAGGTGAGCACTGGGGACAAGGGCAGAGGTGTGATTTATATTCCTTCCATACAGAACGGGTATTTAAACCATGAGCTACCATCTACAACCATTTGATTTTAGTTTTCTCTATGGGAGACCCTCATTCAATCTAATTTACCTCATTCACATGCCATGCGGAAATGGCTTGTGGAAAGTCGACCTTATTTTATGATCTTATAGTCAAACGATTATCTCCTATAATTTTACATATTTTAAACGTCTCCTTTTGGTATCTGTACCACACCATATAAAGACTGATATTTCCAAGCTATCAACGTAAATACTTATTTTGTAGGCCAGTTGGTGGATTATGCAAATATTTTATTTTAAATTCAGGATGGTAAAACAGCTTTATATATAAGGTCAATAATGATATGTGCATGAATTTTATTTTGAGGGGGAGGGTTATCAACTAAGGTCTTGTCACACAAAAATATCCCATCTGAATATGAAGATGTGCCACTGTATTTGTCCTACAGGGGGCGCTTGGAGAACAGCGAGCTGTGTGGCCGCTGCCCAGTCAGTCAGTTCTGGGATGAGAGTGAGCCGCGGCTGTTTGTGTGTGAGACAGTGCTGACCATACCAGCCTCACCCCACACACATACCACTGACAGCACAGAGCAGGTAGGGAACACGCCTGACTGTGTTGGAAGCTGGAACCACACCAAACTGCTGTGCTTCACTGTACTGCACTGATACAGCTGTCCGTCATACTTAAGGGTATTTCCACTGTTAAAACAGTTAGTTCTGGGACTGAAAGTGTGAATCGCATTGCATTTATATTGCCTAAATTCTTCACTCCTGTTTAATATTTTTTTCTGTCTTGGTACCATCGAGTTTTCAGTTTGTGTAAACAGATTAGAGCAGCTAATGAGTCCTTGCTAACTGCCATGAGTAAAAGGAGAAGCAGGAAAATGACATTGTAATGCGGTTGAAAGTGCCCCACTAAATAGCTGCAAAACTGTCTGGGCACTAGACAAAACAAGTCAGTTTGACCACAGAGCCCCTACAATTGAGAAGTAACGATAGTCTGGTACCTGCAGCACAGGGAACAGAACATGCACATATACATTATAACAAGTAAAGGCAAGCACAAGTTGCAGGTATTTCATTTGTGATTGCGAAGGGATATGTAATTCTTTTTCAAACGCTCCAATGAGGCTTCCCCTTTGACAACATAACTTATCAAAGCAACGCAGAACATAAGTTGAAATTTATTTAGTCTTTGTGAAGTGAAGTGTTCTACCTAATAAGGGCCTGTGTTCCAACAACATGATTCTAAAAAAAGACAAGTATTTAAAAGTGAAAAACAAACTTCAAACTCATTTTCTTACCCCACATTAGTAAATTATTGTTCCATTACTGTTCCTAAAACTTTTGTATGTTTTGCGGTTCATTTTCCAGACTTCGAAGTCAGGTCAGATGAGGCCGATTTCTTTTTGCACACTGAGTTCACTTCTTTCCTGTTTTACAGTTTATAGGTGCTTTAAACATTACTTTCTGTACTGCCTATAGGAAATATGAATGGCCAAGTGGGATCTATTACCTGTAACACAGGTAGTGAATAGTGAGAGGATAATAGGACCTTGTTAAAGAAAAATTAAGTCTGGAAAGTGAAACATATAACAGCAGAGCAATAGGGATGTATTCCTATGTTATTATATAAATTACAGGCAATAACAGTGCAAAGTACATAAATATAAATAAAGGAAAAAATACAAAATGATTTATAAATAGGCTGTATTAGAAGAGAGCAGAATGCAGTAAAAGACTGAAAAGTCTTGAGGATAACCGGTAGCTGGTTTCACCACAGGGGGAAGAGGGAAGAGAAGGAGTGAGCACAGGAGGAAAGAGAGTGAAGAGAAGGCATAACAAGTCAGCCAGTAGAGGATGAGAGGAGAGGGTGCGAGGGAATATAAAGAGACACGAGGGATTGGAGATAGGAAAGGGCAATATGATGAATAGAGCAATAGACAAGAGCAAGGGTCTTAAATTGGATAGGTAGCTGTTGGAGAATGCGAAGCAGAGGGGTAGCATGAAAGTAATGGGGCTGGGAGAATTACGAGCTGCAGAATGAAGACAGAAAATGTTTAAGCCACTGGACTCAGTGAGCACACAGGGTGAAAAATCATATACATCTTTTGAAAAGCTGTGCTATTACAAGTAATGAGAAAGTTTAACAAACAGATTTATTTTATTTATTTATTTATTTATTATTATTATCACCATTTAAAAGCATATACCTATTTTTAAGTATACTAGTTTTAGTCTTACTGTTGATGGAACAGTTACTAGTCTCAAAAGCGCAACGAAAACACATTCCCGACATCTGAGAACTGCAACATTAGGCAGTGGAAAGGTAGCTATAGTTTCCTGTCATTCCCCACCAATGCCCCCTGTTTCTCCATCTCTCTCCCTCCTGCAGGCAGATGTGCTTGTAGTTTCCTTCTTCAGCACTCAGGAACACAGACTGCTTCTCCAGGAATCGTACCCACGGCCAGCTGGCATGCAAGCCCTGCTTGCCCTCAGCGTTCCCTACTACTATTTCAACCGCAAGGTTATTTCCCTGCTCTTTTTGCTTCCTGAGAGCTATGTTTGTGTGTGTCCTTCTATGCCCTAAATTTAAATGTATGACTGTCTCCTTAAAAGTTTACCTTAGTAAAAACATAGTAAAGTGTAGTCAAGCAAAGGGAAAGCACAGTGTCATTTGGTAACAGCTAGGAAAAGGATAAATCACTGACACGCATTGTGAACTACTAAAAGAAACTAAATGGATTCAATGCCAAAGTAGAAGTCTGCTAGACAAAACATTTGTCATTGAATCTATTTAGTTTATTTTAGTAATTTTAAACTTGCTGGTGTAAGCATGGCAAAAGCATAGTAAACTGCAAAATTACTGTGGCAAACTTAGAAGGACTTTGCTATAATTTTTGGTTGAAGTTTGATTGTATAACTTCATAGAACAGGGAAACCCAATTCATTAAGTTGGTCTGTGTTAATTGAATCTACCCCTTGTACCCATTCATTTGTTTAACTTCATTTTCATGACTTTGTATTATTTGTTCTTCCTTTCCTTGGCTCACTGTTTTTACTTTTTCATCAGCTGATGTTTTGCAGAGGCTGTGGTGAGTCTGTCTTCACATCCGTATGTACTTCACAGTGCTCTGACAGTGTCTGTCACCTGTGCTGCTCAGCCTAATCCTCAACTGCATTCTTAGTCTTGTCTGTTTCTCACTCTATTTTTATCTTGCAGGCCTTTTCCAATGCTTGCTGTATCTCTCACTCTTCAGATTGCTTTGTGCTTCCATTCTCAGCTAATGTTAAACTTCCCTTGCATAAATAAATATATCTTTCATCTGGTGTTTGTCTGCTGCTGATTTTACCTGCAAAGATAGGCTTTAACAGTGATTTGATTTGGAATATTTGGAGCCAGTTTGTGTATCACCAGTTATGGTATTTGTTGTAACCTGATTGGAGATGGATGGATAAATGAATAAACACTGGGGTCTCTTTTAATGATCTAAATATCACTGCCCTAAAACCTTCATCTATCACACAATGTACTAAAATGAATATCTAGTTTTAAATGCACACCGAATTTTGTCATTATCAGCTGTAATAAAAAGAGATTACCAATTTCATTGTATAAACAATTACAAATGTACATTTCGGGGCCTCACTCAGGAGCTGGGCAAGCAAACTTCAGGAAACCGCTTTAGAAGCTTTCACTTGCACTTGTTAGTATTCCTGTAGAGGTGTGTCTGTACTGACTGTCACCTCTGCACACAGCCTGGGGAAGGGCAGGTGGAAAACAAAGGGACCCCAGGACCCTCCTTCATCCCCCAGATGGTGTCTCGCCAGGCACTGAGGGACTTTGTGGGGCTGGAGGACTGCGACAAGCCCACCCGCGACGCCATGCTCAACTTCAGCTTCTACCTGACCATCAGAGACATGGACGAGGCCTTCAAATCCATCAAGCTCATCAAGAGGTAGGGACTCCTCCAACAGTACAGACAATGTGATTAGTATAATGTCATTATTCCCCTGAAAAGAATGTAAAAGCTAGGATGGAAAAATCCAGTTCTGAATCCAGTCAAGCATTACTGGATATTAAACAGCTGAAACTGATTTCTTAAGAACAGTAGTCAAAGATATCCCCATTGCAAATATCTTGTACATACCAAGACAGAAGTTATCTAGTAGTTGTGATGAAGTCAAAGGGGGTCATACCAAAGTGGACACACTGAGTGGGGGGTATCTGCTCTTCCTAGCCAGTAGACCAAGAAAGCTAAGGGCAGAGGCAACTTGAATGAACAACCACAAATGTTCAGTCTTTTGGTGACCTTTTAATTCAGGTTTCATTGCGTTTCTATGTTTACTTTTTACAAAATCTGTTACTGAATATGGCTCATCGGCTCTTCGAGGTGCAGTTTGCATAATTTTGTTGTAAAACAGTAATGCTGCATAACAAATAAGCAATAACAACGTATATGTTATATTACTTATAATAATAACAAAGAACCCAGAAAGTTAAGTTAAAATGTGTGCCTAAATGGTTTACTAGTTTATTACTTTCCTTTGAAAAACAAAAAGTGCAAATTACATTTTCAAGTAAAGACCTTGATCAATCATGCCCATTGTGTTTTAAGGAAATTGGACACATACCACATCTCAGAGGGTTTTTTACAATGAGTAACCATAGCAATACAGTTTTAGATGGGACGTGTTCAGTAGAGTGTGCCTAACTTTGCAGTGGCTGGCACAATGCCACAAAGTCTGACCACTTTTTGTCTATCTGTGAGATCTCACCCTCTTGACCGTGTAGTTTATTTTCTGCATCAGTGGTAGCAAATCAGGTTGTTTTTAAGACAATTTAGGGAAGTAGTAGTCTTTTCATTTCTGTATTCTGTTCAAAGCAGGAGGAAATGTAATTCATTCTCTCTGTGGCCCATGTCACGTTGTGCATAGTCTCTTTGGATTTCCTGCTTTGTTTGTGATCAGATTGTTTTATTTGTGGTCACCGAGACAGTGCTTTTGTCCTGTCTGAGGTCTGTATAGATTATCAAATCAACCCAAAACGTCATAACCACTCCCAGAAATGTATATTTTTTATCTCTGATTTCTGTAATATTTTAAGCATTATCATCAGTAACATTTAAATTATTCTATGATCTGTATGTCACACAATGTAACATATCATTAGAAAGTCTGAACTCTGCATATCACGTTAGCTTGTCAAAAGTTGTCACTTTTCACTTTTGAGATATGTTGCCTTTAGTAGGAGATGCTTCTTAGCAAAGGGTGTACAGTAGCTTGGAATCCAAGTTGATAAATATATATATATATATATATATATATATATATATATATATATATATATATATATATATACAGACGTGCTCAGATTTGTTGGTACACTTACAGCTCATTGAAATAATACTTCATTCCTCCTGAAAAGTGATGAAATTAAAAGCTATTTTATCATGTATACTTTCATGCCTTTGATATGTCGTAGAATAAAGCAAAGAAGCTGTGAAAAGAGATGAATTATTGCTTATTCTACAAAGATATTCTAAAATGGCTTGGACACATTTGTTGGTACTCCTTAGAAAAGATAATAAATAATTGGATTATAATGATATTTCAAACTAATTAGTTTCTTTAATTAGTATCACACGTCTCCAATCTTGTAATCAGTCAGCCTATTTAAATGGAGAAAAGTAGTCACTGTGCTGTTTGGTATCATTGTGTGCACCACACTGAACATGGACCAGAGAAGGCAAAGGAGAGAGTTGTCTGAGGAGAGCAGAAAGAAAATAATACACAAGCATGGTAAAGGTAAAGGCTACAAGACCATCTCCAAGCAGCTTGATGTTCCTGTGACAACAGTTGCAAATATTATTAAGAATTTTAAGGTCCATGGAACTGTAGGCAACCTCCCTGGGCGCAGCCACAAGAGGAAAATCGACCCCAGATTGAACAGAAGGATAGTGCGAATGGTAGAAAAAGTACCAAGCATAACTGCCAAAGAGATACAAGCTGAACGCCAAGGTGAAGGTGCATCAGTTTCTGATCGCACCATCCGTCGCTTTTTGACGAAAGTGGGCTCCATGGAAGAAGACCCAGGAGGACTCCACTTTTGAAAGAAAAACATAAAAAAGACAGACTGGAATTTGCTAAAATGCATATTGACAAGCCACAATCCTTCTGGGAGAATGTCCTTTGGACAGGTGAGTCAAAACTGGAGCTTTTTGGCAAGTCACATCAGCTCTATGTTCACAGACGAAAAAGTGAAGCTTTCAAAGAAAAGAACACCATACCTACAGTGAAACATGGAGGAGGCTTGGTTATGTTTTGGGGCTGCTTTGCTGCGCCTGGCACAGGGTGCCTTGAATCTGTGCAGGGCACAATGAAATCTCAAGACTATCGAGGCATTCTGGAGCGAAACGTACTGCCCAATGTCAGAAAGCTCTGTCTCAGTTGCAGGTCATGGGTCCTCCAACAGGATAATGACCCAAAACACACAGCTAAAAGCACCCAAGAATGGATAAGAACAAAACATTGGACTATTCTGAAGTGGCCTTCTATTAGTCCTGATCTGAATCCTATCAAACATCTATGGAAAGAGCTGAAACGTGCAGTCTGGAGAAGGCACCCATCAAACCTGAGACAGTTGGAGCAGTTTGCTCAGGAAGAGTGGGCCAAACTACCTGTTAACAGGTGCAGAAGTCTCATTGAGAGCTACAGAAAACGTTTGATTGCAGTGATTGCCTCTAAAGGTTGTGCAACAAAATATTAGGTTAGTGGTCCCATCATTTCTGTCCATGCCATTTTCATTTGTTTTATTATTTACAATATTATGTTGAATCGAAAATCAAAAGCTAAGTCTGATTTCTGTTAAATATGGAATAAACAATGGTGGATGCCAATTACTTTTGTCAGTTTCAAGTTATTTCAGAGAAAATTGTGCATTCTTCGTTTTTTGTGGAGGGGTACCAACAAATTTGAGCACGTCTGTATATGTGAGTGAGTGAGTGAGTGTGTGTGTGTGTGTGTGTGTGTGTGTGTGTGTGTGTGTGTATATATATATATATATATATATATATATATATATATATATATATATACACATACACACACAGTAATATTAAGGTGGACCTTCGATGGACAAGAAAAGAAATATAATTTTTAGATACCATAGTAAAACTTGAAGAAGGTTCAATTGAGACTGACCTCTTCTCTAAACCTACTGACATGCACCAGTATTTACACATGTCCTCTGCACATCCAATACACACTAAAAGGGCAAAACCCAAAGGGTCTAGGAATAAGAATACGTATGTAATACAAATAAATGTATTAAAAACAAAGCTTAAAAAAGAGGATACAAGGAAATAATTATAGCGACACAGTTAAGAAAAGTGGATAAACTAAAAAGAGATGATCTTCTAGATCATAAAAATACAGATAAAAAGGTCAAAAGCGTCCCATTAGTAATGACTTACTCTAAGCTTTTGCACAGTATGTCTAAGACAATTTGGAAACACTTGAGGATTCTACATAATTCAGAAAAATTGAAAAAAGTATTTCTTAATGGGTGTTTGTTCCAGTAAGTTATGCCACATGGTTACCTACTTTTCCTCCACACATAGAGCTGTTATTGAAGTGGTACCTTGGGAACCCCTTGACAGAGCTTTGTATTGTATATGTAGCTGGAAACTATACAGTAACTATACAGTATGACCTACCTTACTTTTTTACTGTAGTTTAATCACGGTACTAGAACCTATTTGACTGACCTATTTTATGGGAGCGACGCCCGAGACAACATGATTTGTGTTTAGTGACAAGAAGTTTTATCGTTATACTTTGCCCGTCGGACAAATACTTCATACAAATGAACATTTTAAAAGAAATGCTCATTTTTTTAATTTACACACCGTAACAGACATACAGATGAACTTGTTTTATATCACCTCGCTTAATATCATATCCACTTTATTATCACAATTTTCCAAAACCACTTGTCATGCACCATAGGTTCTTTGGAGAAATTATCTCACAAATCCGTTTGTTTTCAAATTTTATGCAGCCTGTCAAATGCTGCTCGGCTAGACTTTACTAAGTAACCACAGGGTTTAATTTCCAATGCAGCTAACAACCAATAATCTTCTCGACTGATAAACTGACATTTTGTGCAGCCAAAAGGCTTCGTGGGTGGTCTTAACGGGATACAGTTCAGTTACAAAACACCAACATCGACAATTCATGCTTTTTTTTTAGATAATGACACAAACTGCTTCATTCCAGTTAATGATACAAAACATATTTGTCCTATAGTAAACTATGCATTTGTTTAAATGTAAAAAACGACTAAATGTACTCTACGAATCCTGTGGAAATTGATCATCAAGTGGCATGGGAAAAACAGGTTGTACCAAGAGCATGGTGCCGAGTAGGTGGAATCTTTATACCAAAAGAAAAGGTTTCTACAAGCATCGGTCAGTTTCGTCCTATTTTCCTATTAAATGTAGAAGGCAAGATTTTCTTCAGCATTATTGCGCAGAGATTGTCAACCTACCTATTAAAGAACTGCTTCATTGGCACTTCAGTACAAAAAGCAGGCATTCCAGGTTTCCCAGGATGCTTAGAACACATCAGCGTAATCTGGCAACAAATTCAGTCAGCAAAAAAGGAGAGGAAGGAGCTCCATGTGACATTCCTGGATTTGGCTAATGCATATGGTTCAGTGTCACATGAACTTCTTTGGGCAGCATTTGATTTTTTCAGCGTACCGATGACAATAACAAATTTAGTGAAAGCCCACTTTGGAGATTTGCAATTCAAGCCCACTAAATCAAGGATAATCTCTATAATTAAAGACAGAGTAGTAAATAAAAGGTTCTAAATTGATGGTGAGGCAATAGCAACAGTGACTGAGAAGCCAGTGAAAAGTCTAGGAAGATGGTCTAAAGGACATAGTTTGTGTGGGAGAAGTTGGACAACAAGCAGTGGAAGGGTTGACGAGCTTAGACAGCAGCGCTTTACCAGGCAAACTGAAACTCGTGTGCTTTCAGTTTGGTCTGCTGCCAAGACCACTGTGGCCACTGACTGTGTACAAGGTTTCCTTGACAACAGTTGAGAAACTAGAAGCTTTAATCAGTTCATACGTCAGGATATGGTTGGGAGTTCCATGCTGCTTCAGCAGAGTGGGACTTTATGGTAAAGGAATACTGCAGCTACCAATCTCTGCTCTAACCGAGGAATTTGAGTTCACGAAAGTCCGACTGGAAATGACATTAGTAGATTCACGCGACAAATGTGTAAGGGAGGCAGCACATGTGTTGAAAACTGGAAGAAAATGGACAGCAAAGAAAGCTGTGGAAGATGCTAAGGTTGCCCTTTGAATCAGAGATATTATGGGGCAAGTTCAGCATGGAAAAGGAGGTTTTGGTCTCAGTTCAGCGCCTCCTATATGGCACAAGGCAACCCCAGCTCAATGGAGGAAGCTGGTAGTCAATGAGGTACAAAAGCAGGAGGAAAGGATCAGGTGTGTAAAGGCCACTTCCCAGGCCAAGCAGGGAGAATGGATGAGATGGGAGAGTGTGGAACAACGCAAGATCGGCTGGCAAGACCTGTGGACAATGGAACAGAGCAGGATCAGTTTCCTCATCAGATCAGCATATGATGTTCTCCCATCACCACAGAAGCTAAACCTCTGGGTGGGTGAGGATCCCTCATGTCCTTTGTGTTCATCACCTGCAACATTAAGGCACATTTTGACGGGATGTAAGGTGGGTCTTAGCCAAGGATGGTTTACTTGGCGCCATGACCAGGGGCTGCGATGTTTGGGCTTAGCATTGGAAGACAAGCATAACCTGACCAATAAGTTGCCACCAGTTCCATCAAAGCATTACACAGAAAAGACAATATTCCTCTGTCCAGGAGAGCAACCACCAAGAAAAGGTGCTAAAACCAAGCCTCGCTCAGGACAACTGGAAGCTGCTAGAGACGGGAAGATGCTGGCAGATGTTGGTCAACGGCTTATTTTTCCGCCTGAGATTTCCACCACTAACCTTCGACCAGACGTTGTCTTGTGGTCTGGATCAGTACGCCTTTTTCATCTGGTAGAGTTAACAGTGTCATGGGAGGATGCTGTGGATGAGGCTTATGAGAGGAAGAAACTTTGGTATGCTCAACTAGCTGCTGAAGCGGAACAGCAAGGATGGAGAGTCAGTGTTTACCCAGTGGAGGTGGGTTGTCGAGGATTTGTGGCACACTCTACAACCCGGTTTCTCAGAGAAGTCGGGTTCAGTGGCCAAGAGTTGCATCACACAGTGAAGAACTTATCTGAAGCAGCAGAAAGGAGCAGCAACTGGCTGTGGTTGAGACTGAAAGATTCTGGCTGGGGATCTCAAGCACAATAGAAAGAAAGCAATGCTGATGTACAGGTAAATAAGCTGGGCTGAACTGAGTGGGGGATGGAGAGGGGTGATGCTGGGATGCCAGAATCACTGTTGAGCCCTCTTGAGGTGTCGTGGGCTAGTCAACGAAACACAGAGGATGAAAGTTGTCCACTTGAAGACCCTAGAGATGTACCCTACTTAGCTCAATCCAGACGGTTGTCATGCTGATGCGCTGGGGAGACCGCACTGGGTTGATCCCTGGAGCCAGCATCGCAGCCGTTGTGTGTGCCGATGCGCTGGGGAGGCAAAATTAGCTGATCCCTGGAATCGACAATCAACACCAGACAGAGGGATATCTACATCATTAGATGGAAACCAACGCAAATGGATGGAGATGCAGATGGATCACATTAGTTTACTGCAAAGCTATGTCTTAGTTGATGCTTATCTTGGTGAGAGCCGAGTTCAAATCAGCATGAAGTTCAACATCTACTCTCATGTAATAGAAATCACAAAGGAACGTACTTTCTCCCCTGCACTCTTCACAAGAGAAAATGGCTGAACACCGATTTACACTGAACACCGAATTAGAAAACATACTACAAAAGAAAGATGCTCCAAACACTAAAATGGTGATTAAAACGTCACTGTCACTGTTTTCTGACTCTCCTGAAGTTCAACTCGATGAAAACAAATGTGACGGTCGGAATATAAACCAGATGGAGAAAAATTTGCTAACTGTATGGTATGAACTTCAAAAATATTTTCTGTTATTTATTTCTGTTATTATTTACTTATGACGTATCAGCTATATTTAAACAAAATATATAAAGTCGTATTTACTCTCCAGCTTTGCCGCACTTATTTTCTTGACTGATTCATATGTTAAATATGTACTGCAGACTCAGCCATAGTAGAAAATTAAATGCCCCTTTGGAAGATATAGCCCCCTGTCAATAACAGTAGTCTTCCCTTGGGTCAATAATTTTCTACTATAGCCCTCCTCTCCAGAGGTCCTATTTACTCACTTCACTTCTTCATATATATATATATATATATATATATATATATATATATATATATATATATATATATATATAATATATATATATATAATGTGTGTATGTATATACATAACACACATACAATTGCATTCATAAATAATAATAATAAAGATGCAACAATATAAATGTTACATTAAAGCCCACTGAGACAAGAAAGCCATTTTTATAAAAGTACGTTTTCAGTCTTCACTTAAAAACTGTAATGGTCCCAGCGTCCCTGACAGATGCAGGCAGAGCATTCCACAATTTAGGAGCTTTACAAGAAAAAGCTCTCCTCCCATGGTGATTTTATTTACCCTAGGAATAACCAATAACCCTGCATCCTGTGATCTCAGAGTGCGATTTGAAAGATACAGGGTCAGTAACTCCTGCAAATGACTGGGTGCTAATCCATTCAGGGCAACAAAATCTTAAAATCAATTCTATACTCCACAGGGAGCCAGTGCAGAGAGGCCAAAACAGGAGTAATGTGTTCACTTTTCTTGGTTTTAGTCAGAATTCTAGCGGCTGTTACATGTTTTAAATGTTTTACTTTTTTTTTTTTTTTTTTTTTTAAAGCTACCTAAATTATTTTTAATAAACTTTACTCCATAGCATTGCACTCTTACTAAACTGCTACCTTCTCTGAATTCTGACTCGACTCTCCACTGAGTCCCCTCGGTCTCCCACTGAAACGCCCACAAAACAAAATTATTTCTCTTTATCCAATGGCCATAAAGGAAAGCAAAACGTATTAAACAAACGTCATTGCCGTTCTTCTGGGTAATATAGTTTAGAAACAAATCCTTTAACCCTTTCGCTCTGGTGAACATTCTACCTGTTCACACACACACACACACACACACACACATATATGCTGTCTCTCTGAGTCTAGTAGAGAACTCCCTGCTGAGAGTATTTATCCTGCTTCCCTTGTACGTGTGCAAATGTTGTTGTTGAAGAAACTGGCACATCCAATTTGCAGGAAATCTCAGAATGTTAATAGCTTGATGACAGCTTTATATAAGTTTTTCATTGACAGCTATTTTTACAGTATTTTGTGAACTGGTGCGGGGGCATTGTATTGGATTCCCGCAAGTCCCTGCCTGCTGGCTGACGCACTTCCTGCACAGGGAATTTGCCGGCCATGCTGCAGTTTTTCTGTGTGGTTTGGTTACTAGGGAAGCAAGGCACAAACAGAAAACAAATGGAGAAAAGTGCTATCGCTCTGTCCATGACAGAGCCAGTGTCTCAATGGGTAGTAGGTGGTATGCCTTGGTTAATAGCATTAATATCTCCACATAATTCTGCACACCACACTGTTCAGTACTTTAAGATCACAAAGAAAGAAAAAAGTATTCAAAACAGGTGTCATGAAGATTGACGTTATTTAATAATTATAAATAATTATAAATCCAGTAACAAAGCATTTTACTTGAGCATTTAACAGCTCTCAATGTTAAAGTACATTATTATATGGATTTTGGAATATTAGTGCTCATTACATAATGTATTAAATATTTTGAAAAGCAGCATTTATTTAGTCATTAACAAAGGGGTAGCACATTATTCAGCTCCCTGGTATGCATATGGAATTTGCTGACATTTCAGGTAGAAAAGTCAATTTTGACAAACTCAGGCTAAACTGACACTTGGAGCAAAAATAAATCTTAGTGCAATAGAAATTAGGGAGAGGGAGACCAGGGCATTGGACAGACAGACCCTTAACGTACAGTGGTGGCTGTGATTATTGCACTGTATTAAATGTGCCTGTATTACCTTGTCAGAGGTGTGTTTCAAAAAAGCTCTGCATTGTAGGAATGTAAAGCTCAAGAAGATGTTGCAATATGTACTGGGCACAGAATTTTGACTCTCAATCAATCAGAGTAATATTTAATACAATTTGACTGACTATTGAAAAAGAGATGTTTTTGGGCAGTAATGTGATTGTAAAACGACATAGGAGAAATATTTTGGATGTCTGAAAATGAAAACTGATGTACTATTCATATCTAGCACTGTATATATTGGGGTGTATTTTAATGTACTGTAAATATAACAGCTTGATGTGTAAAAGTAGTTTATTCAGTTTTTTTTATTCCAAATATTAATTGTTTTCGGTTATGGGAACACATATATAAAGTATGCTATTTTAAGTAAACACATGATTCTGACATGCTGCTGTCAGGCCAGTCTGTTACACTTAGAAACTGCTTGATCTTGAAGCTTATAGAAAGAATGTTCTGAGCTAAAAGAAATAGTCAAGAGCCAGCTTGATCCCTGTTCGTGAAGAAAGGGTTGTATGTTGCGATGTCCAGGTCAGCTGAGCTGATCTAGAGAGAAACAGCAAAGCACATTGGGGTGGGTCAATGCATGAGCAGCCTAGTTACCGAAAACAAGCATCCTAGCTAGGAAGGGATCATTGTGGGTGTCAGAGCAAATCAGCAGTACATCCTGGGCAGTTTGTAAATCCTTCCTGACTCTGGCTGAGGAGGTCAGGCCAAGACTGCAGTTCGGTTCCCCAACAGTCTCAATGCCTTTATCTTGTCTCTTTTTAAAATTCCTAAACCCCTAGAACTGGAAACCCAGTCTGGTTAGTAAGTGTATCTGTTTGTAAGGAGAGCATTTTAAAATTATTTCAGGAAGCGATGTCCATCTCCAACCCCAACACCCACACCCCCCTCCCCTTTGGCAATAACAGCAACTGTTAATCTGGCATAGGGCTGGCACACAAATGGGTTAGTTAAAGCCACCTCTACCGGAGTTTCTCTAGTCCTCCCAATGAAATGCAGTTTGTATGGACTCAGAAGGGTGATTCAACGTAGTCGTTGTCGAGGCGTTGGCGGAAGGGCGCAGCCAGCGAGCGGCTGATGACGATGACCCGTGGTGTGTGGCAGTCCTCGCGCCGGTGCAGGATGTTCCAGATCAGCATGGCAGCTGCCAGTGTGGCCAGGAGGCATGCAGCGATATCCATGTAGCAGGACCACGAGAGGTGTGTGTAGGGACCGATGCGGTAGAATGTGACCAGCCCGATCACCAGAACAAAGCCTGCAGGGAGACAAGACCACAGCGGACATTTTATAAGAAGGCAGGGGGAACAGCAAATACTTATTTACTTAGGCCTTTGTAATTCTATCCGATTAAAAAAAAAAAAGGTTCCTGGTAAAACATCAGGTGGACGTACAGGGAAAAGTCCAAAATAGTATTTTCATTTTTTTTAATAATTATACCAAAATATAATAAAATAGCATTGAAATATATTATTTAGGTCTTCAGTACATCTAATTTTATATTTACCTAATGTTACTTTTATAAAGTGGTTCAGTTTCAATTACGAAATGTAGCTAATACCGAATGGGTGTTTACCACCTAAAGAGCCGTAACCTGAATAAGATATAACAAAGCTGCTCAGCCGATGCATGTGGTGCAGTCATGCCTGCCCCCGAGGGAATAAATGATTGCCCGCACAGATCTCGGTGCCATTTTTCCTTTCAAGAACTGACCTGACAGACAAGCCTATTCAGATAAATACTTGATACTTTTTCTGCTATAGATTTTCACATTTTATTGTGTTTTTACACAAATTATATGTGATATTAAAAACAATTGCTGTATTAGTTTTACTAATTAAATCAAGCAACGTAAGTCAACTCTCCCCCCAGGCTGCAATGGAGGTCTGAGTTTAGTTGTTAGTTTAAACAGGTAGTGCACTCACTTCAGTTATGAAAGGCGTGTGTGTATAATAAGCAACAAACAGGCTATTCCATTTCTGACCGTGGACTGGAGTTCCCAGGGGGCGGTGCACAATTGGCCGAGTGCCACCCTGGGGGTGGTGGAGGGGGGAGTTAGGTCACCCAGGGTGTCAGCTCACCATGCACCAGCTACCCCTGTAGTCTGGCCAGGCGCCTGTGGGCTTGCCTGTAAGCAGCCCAGAACTGCGTTGTCCTCTGACGCTGTAGCTCCAAGGTGGCTGCATGGTGAGTCTGCAGTGTGAAAAGAAGCAGTCGGCTGACGGCACACGCTTCGGAGGACAACGTATGTTTTTCTTCACCACTCCCGAGTCAGCGCAGGGGTGGTAGTGGTGAACCAAGCTTAAATAATAATTGAATAATAAAAAAATAATTGGCAACTAATAAAATTTATTAAAAAAAAAAATTATTAAAAACAATAATTGCACTATACTTTTCACAAAAAAGGGTTTCAATTGAATTTTTAACAAAAAGATCTTGACACATCTGGATTGTTGTATATTCTACGAGTTTGTTCAACATTGTGAATTAAGAGGACAGAATTTACATTTACAGTACTTGGAGCTGCATGAACTGTATCAAAGAAATTCAATCTATCTAAGTGACAAGGAAATGTGTTTTACATTTGACTATGGTAGCAAGCTTTCATAAGTTATTTTTTTAAATTTGTTTTAAGTGCATTAAATTCCATTTATTGTGTGTAATTCCAGACAGAGATATTTCCATAACTATGGAAAGAGAAAAGCAGTTCATTTAAACAATCAACATCCACTTAAGGAATTGTTGCGTGAACAATTTTCATCATGCAAATTTGTTGTTAGAAATAAACTAAATAAAAGTGAGTGCAGTAAAGAGTAGCTACATTTTTGTTGCCCTGATTTGAAGAAGACCCTCTAAAATTAGATTGAATAACTGGTTAGTCTAGGAAAGCCCACACAACTACCGATAAGTGTAAAAAAAGACTAATCTTGTATCTTTATTGCGTATGTCCCCAAATATTTATGCTCATTATATATTTTTTTCAGGAGAAGCTGAAATTAGGTAACAAGTGATCCTTGGGTGAACTGTCTGTACTTTCCTTAGCACTGAAAGAGTTAAATACAAAACCATATCAATTTTGAAAGCGCCTGGCTGACACAGACTGGTGTCTGAATTGCATTTTAACCGTGTGTGACAGGGACAGGCTTTGTCACTGGCTTCTTGGCGCATGTGAGCCTCTGCAGGAGCAGCTCGGATGACCATGAATCCCTGCAGTATTACTTTATGCTGAGGAGAGCAAGCCAAAACAAGTAAGAGAAAAATACTGTGTGAAACCGACACTTGTCCGTGCCATAGAGGCTTACTTAGTTACTCATATAGGTTAGTTCAGGGGGATCAAGAGCGGACCCCATGCATGAGTAGTGAGGGGTGTGTAACGCGCTTACTTCGGCAGCGAGACCCCTTATAGCAGAGGTAGCGCTTGGCCCCTGTATTGGGCACCTTTTATTTTATAATTTTGTTTTTGTTTGAAAAGTTTTGGTTTTTGTAATTTTGTATTGTCCTTTTTCCCCACTCCTTGTTTACCCTGCTTTATTTCACTCTGCCGTAGGGGTTGACCTTTTCTGGTACCCTAGTGACGGCACCATGCAATAGCATCTGCCATAATTGTGAAATTAATAAATCACAGAGGCTGAGTGGCAGTTCAAAGAAAATATTCTGTGCCCGGCTCATCACTGCACACCTGTCGCAACCCCCTGTCCACTCATGCCTACTGAATGCATTACCTTGAAAAGAAATGGAAATGCGTTAAATTCCTATTCATAACAAATCATATTCTGGAAGGGAGCTTTTGCCATTTACAGATAATTTCTAAATGCAAAATAGAAAACAAACACAAAAAACATCCTCACTTCTGTGTAAAGGCATTAGTTGGCTGGGTAAAAACTAAATAGAACTTTTGTGTCTTTACTTTCAGAAACTGACAAATCCTGAATTCTTACAAATAAATGCAATTGCACACTGGATCCAATAATGCGTCTGAATTTAACGTGTGTCTAAACAGATAAAAACGATTATGTACATTCCCTATTGCACCTTGCAAACTGAGTCTGTAATTGTCGTACGACGGTGATGCGTTAATTTTGGAATCTAAACAAGTTCGGTTTGATCTGATTTGACGTGCGTTAAAAATGACTGACCAATGAAAAACGACTGGGAAGACACGTGGGTTCTTGCAGTACCCTGAACAAAATGTAAAATCTAATTGTGTGTGCTGCCAAAAAAAATTACTTTTGATTAGAAAGACTGTAAAAACAAAACAAAAAAAAAAAGAACACATACGGAAAGACTTGGAAAGACATCGCCGTGGACTTGGGCATGAATGATATGTATTATAAAACATGAAAATGTGGATTTTGTGCAGTAAGTGTCATTACAAGCAGATACTTTTTATTTCAATTGTAGTTGAGGAATTAAAGAAACAATGGCCTAACCTGGAGACACATATCAGAGAAAGAAGTGTGACAGGGCAAGAGAGGTCAGGGCTTAACAGTCAGAAAAGAGGGGCAGTACATGAAAGTGATGGAAAGTATCTTCGGTAGCTCATTGCTACTCAAAACAACGTTTATATATAATATATATATATATATATAGATATCTATATATATATATATATATATATATATATATATATATAATTTATTTAATTTATTACAGGCGCGAGTGTTTTTGAAAAATTAAATATTGGATACCTGGTTCCCGATACTGTGACACCGGGTTGTGTAATATCATATATATGTTTGTGTGTAATGTGTGTGTATGTGTATGTGTGTGACGCTATATATATATATATATATATATATATATATATATATATATATATATATATATATATATATATATAATATATATATACATATATAATTGCGTGACAACATTATTGTAGTCTCGTAGAAACGTAATAATTAGCAGACTGATCATTAAGTTTATATTACATTTACCTAACATTTTTGTGTGTTTTAAAGTTATGTAAGAATTAACAGAATTGTATATATTTTTTATTAAATTACTGAAACTAGGTATATTCACTACAAAGCCTCCACTGCACATCAGCTCTCTGACGTACGATATTAATGCATCTAGTGTGCAATAGATTGACGCACAACTTTTTCAGATGACGGATTCTAAATGACAGAACGGATCCAGTGTGCAAAGGCCTTAACAATATAACAAATAATATTGCAATGAAGGTGATTTCTAAAATGTGTTTTAAACGTTTATAAAGGGTTTTACTGTCAAATGGGACCCCACGTGACCAGTAACTTAGCAGTGCTTTTTTTTTTTTTTTTAGTTTAGATGGCTAGGAATTTTTTTTTTCATCTCTCTCTATGCTATGTTAAACGCTGTTGTCATTGTTACATTTGGAAGCCTGTATAAAAAGACAAGGTTAAGTAAGATTTTGGGAAGGCAATCTTGAATGGATTTCCTTGTGAGTAAGTGAGTGCTTGGAGGAACTTTCCTGAAAAAGTCTTGTCTATTCGGAGACTGCTACCATCACACACCGTCCAACAGAAGGAAACAGGAACGCAGCTTCCTCCCACTGCCCAAAATAAACTGATTTATGTCAGCGAAGTAATTTCCCTTCTCAGGCCCTCTGCCTGAACCTTTGTGGGGAGAGACAGCCAGTGGCACGGAATCCTTCAACACTCAGACCACCTCCAATTGAGTTTATTTATTATTATAATGCTTCCACTGACAAAACTTGCAGGAGTCTCATTTGTATCACGACAAGCCAGGGATTATCCAGGTAATATTACCTGACAATTATTATCCACAGGGATATAGTGAAGGTATATGTACAATAGCAACACAATGCATTCAGACATTTAGACAGTTTCAGTATGTGGTGTAGTTAGTTCAATTGTTTATAAAAAAAAAAGTGTTAATACCTAAACATTTGAACAAACTGTGCATATTGTGATTTATTTAAGTTGTAAATTACGTTTTGTCATTTTATAGTCATTTATTTTACCTTTAACACCAGTTAAGTTTCTCAGAGTCAAGCTTGTTTCATACACTGTTTTATTGTTTTGCATTATTGAACTGTTCTCTGTTATACTATTGGCTAAGATCCAGTGAAACTCATTGCACATTTTCTCTTTCAACAAGTTGGGGACATAGTAGGTCCCCTAATACTTTGTGTGAACGGTCTCACTCTTTTAGTTTGTTGCCTTGTTTGCTTTTAACTGATTTTATTTACAGAGCCTGTTTAATCAAGGGTGGGTTGTGCAGTTAGCAAGTTGTGCAGAAGGCCCTGTTTGGCAGCAAGGGAATCCAACACTTCCTTCCATCCTTCCTTCCTCCCTTCCATAGAGGTGGATTGTGTGGCGGAATCCCTGTCAGTTGACCACACAGCTGGACAGCACCACACCCAAGACTTCCTGGCCCATCAACAGGTGGGCACAGGTGTACACCAGCATCACCACCCCATTGGTTACTACCATAAGTAATTGTCCTCATATCAGGAACAGATTAGTCCTGTTCTGTTTCACATTGGTTTCAAAATGTAACTAGCAGAACATGTCTGTAATCCATTCATACAGTATATTCTATCTGTCTGTAATCCTATAATCCTGTTATGACATCTATTTGTTCCATTCTGTAACAGGCTGCTGATTTTTCCGTGGCCAGGGCCTGAACTGAACGTACGGAGTTGTCACAAGATAGTCTTCGGCAAAAAGGCAGGATTAGAATGGAGTGTGACCTTTGTCCTGGCCTGTGTAAAAGTTAAGCAGGATTTTGCAATAGAGAATGCCTGCATCTCACTCGCCCGCTTTTCAGAGGTGACAGCAAGCAAGAAAGTCACTTTTAAATGATAAATATTTCAGCTCTGCTGAATGCAGGGGCCCATATGGAGGCTTCATGAGTGCATTAAGCACAACATTTAACCTTTAGTGAGGAACAATGTCCTTCATAGGCAGCCAAAGCTTCCGAGCCCCTTTCAACAATTGTCCAGCCAGGAAGTGACCTCCTGGGGAGACCAAGTCAATCTTGACATGGCAAGCTGAAGTAGCTGCCAGATAGACCTTTAATTTTAATGTAGAGGCGGATTTCCCCTCGTCAAACAGGTCCTGCAAAAATTGCCATGGGACATCAAACAAATAAACCCTGCCTCATAACCAGCCAACCAAAATGTGTAACTTTACAGAAGATTTAACTTTTGTATTCCCTTCCTAAACTAAACTAATAATAATAATAATAATATAATAATAATAATAATAATAATAATAATGTAAACCAATTTATATATACAGCTCTGGAAAAAATTAAGAGACCACTGCAAAATTATCAGTTTCTCTGGTTTTACTATTTATAGGTATGTGTTTGGGTGAAATGAACATTTGTTTTGTTCTATAAACTACTGACAACATTTCTCCCAAATTCCAAATAAAAATATTGTCATTTAGAGCATTTATTTGCAGAAAATGACAACTGGTCAAAATAACAAAAAAGATGCAGTGTTGTCAGACCTCGAATAATGCAAAGAAAATAAGTTCATATTCATTTTTAAACAACACAATACTAATGTTTTAACTTAGGAAGAGTTCATAAATCAATATTTGGTGGAATAACCCTGATTTTCAGGCACAGCTTTCATGCGTCTTGGCATGCTCTCCACCAGTCTTTCACATTGATTTTGGGTGACTTTATGCCACTCCTGGCGCAAAAATTCAAGCAGCTCGGCTTTTTTTGATGGCTAGTGACCATCCATCTTCCTCTTGATCACATTCCAGAGGTTTTCAATGGGGTTCAGGTCTGGAGATTGGGCTGGCCATGACAGGGTCTTGATCTGGTGGTCCTCCATCCACACCTTGATTGACCTGGCTGTGTGGCATGGAGCATTGTCCTGCTGGAAAAACCAATCCTCAGAGTTGGGGAACATTGTCAGAGCAGAAGGAAGCAAGTTTTCTTCCAGGACAACCTTGTACTTGGCTTGATTCATGCGTCCTTCACAAAGACAAATCTGCCTGATTCCAGCCTTGCTGAAGCACCCCCAGATGATTCCAATTTTTAGCTTTGCCCAACACCTGGTCGTCTAATGGTTAGACGGAGACCTGGAGAGGCCTATAAGCCACAGTGTCTCGCACCCACTGTGAAATGTGGTGGAGGATCGGTGATGAATCAAGCCAAGTACAAGGTTGTCCTGGAAGAAAACTTGCTTCCTTCTGCTCTGACAATGTTCCCCAACTCTGAAGATTGTTTTTTCCAGCAGGACAATGCTCCATGCCACACAGCCAGGTCAATCAAGGTGTGGATGGAGGACCACCAGATCAAGACCCTGTCATGGCCAGCCCAATCTCCAGACGTGAACCCCATTGAAAACCTCTAGAATGTGATCAGGAAGAAGATGGATGGTCACTAGCCATCAAAAAAAGCAGAGCTGCTTGAATTTTTGCGCCAGGAGTGGCATAAAGTCACCCAACATCAATGTGAAAGACTGGTGGAGAGCATGCCAAGACGCATGAAAGCTGTGCTTGAAAATCAGGGTTATTTCACCAAATATTGATTTCTGAACTCTTCCTAAGTTAAAACATTAGTATTGTGTTGTTTAAAAATTAATCTTAACTTATTTTCTTTGCATTATTCGAGGTCTGACAACACTGCATCTTTTTTGTTATTTTGACCAGTTGTCATTTTCTGCAAATATATGCTCTAAATGACAATATTTTTATTTGGGATTGAAATGTTGTCAGTAGTTTATAGAATAAAACAAAAATGTTCATTTTACCCAAACACATACCTATAAATAGTAAAACCAGAGAAACTGATAATTTTGCAGTGGTCTCTTCATTTTTTCCAGAGCTGTATATGGCTGCTTTTCCTCTGACTTTTGAAAACACTGATATAGTTCCTGCTGTATTAAGACGGAGGTACCAGTGAGTCAGCAGCAAGGGATTCAGATGTGTTTTTTTAGAACAAAGGCAGGCTGAACTCATTTGGACTTGGACGAACTGTGCAACGTTGTGTATGGAAGCTATAACTACCTGCATAGAAACACGCTTGCAGTGCAAACATGTCAAAATGAACAAATTTAAATTAGAACTACATGAAATTGGATACCTACAATCTAACTTTAAAGGGCCATATATAGCTTGAGAGCCATCGATCGGACAGCCCTGGTTTAACTAATTGGATCATATTTTGAATCCATTGCAAAACCAAAGGTAAATAAAACGATATTTTTATCCTGGGAGCACAGGTTGAGTCACACAGCCTAGATGGCGCCGATTCACTTTCGGGCTGTGCAAAGAGTCTGAACTTTGATGGCGACCCTGAGGGGGGCGTCACATGTGACGCTCCCAGGGTGGGGGATGGGTAACCGGCAGGGATTGCTTCTCCTCTTCGCACAACAGAGAACCCTTTTGGCCAGACACCGAGCACATTCAGAGTGGATAAGAGACAGGACTTGTCTCTGTTTTCAGAGATCGGTCGCCCGTCCACCTCTCCTCTGGATTACTCAGTGTAAAAGCGATTCTGGCTTTATGCTTGTGAGATCGGAGGACACTTACATGCCTCAAAACGTCTGTGCTGTGTGGGGACTCACTGCGTTGAGGAGAAAAAACATAATTGAACATTCCAACTTGGGGGGGGGGGGGTTGGGGGGATAAATAAAACTAATAATTGGTCACTAAATATAAAAAAAAAAAAAAAAACCAGTGATTTGTTGTACAGCTTTTAAAATGAAATGCTCACCTATAGGTACCAAAACTGATTAACCCATGTATGTCTGAGGTTTACATATTGTATATCATAGACCTTTAGCTGTTTCTTGAGAACCACTCATCCAAACTTGGTACTGGTGTTGCTTGGCTAAAGTTATTGAGGGTACCCGAATTTAGATAATCTTCAGATCTTCTGTCCAAGTTAGATTGAACTCTACATGTGTTGCAAGATGTTATAACAGTTCTGACACCTTTATTCTTTTAGTGGGTTTAGCGTCCGGTCATTCTGTCAAGGATACAGCTAATCAAAGACTCTTAGTAATGTCGAATTAACAGAGGTGAGTCAGTCATATTAACAAAAAAGTCAGTTGTCCTGAAAAAACTGCATATGTATCCAGGATAAAAAGGCTTAAATGTGTTTGCAAAGAATGTACTTGCAAATTAGAGACATTTGTTAATGAGAAAAACTACAATGCATACAGTAAGAGAGGCATTGTGTTTCCTCTCTCCGATCACTGCTGGGAGGCGGACATTTTTGTCCTACCCATATTCCTGAAGAGAAACGTCCCAAGAAAGCCTGGGCAAAGACAATTGTGTGGTTGTGGTTTCAATTTCAAGGGATGAAAACTAAATAAACATGGGCTATGGGTTTTATAGTTTTATGTAAGATTTATAATTAAATTGAATTTTAAAGTTATGGATAAACATAAGAAATATAATACATCCATCCATCCATTATTTGTAACCGCTTAATCCTATAGAGGGTCGCGGTGAGTCAGAGCCTAACCCGGCAGACAAAGGTGGGACTACACCCTAGATGGGACACCAGTCCATCGCAGGGTAACTAAGGGGCAATTTAGAGAGGCCAGTCCATCTAGACTGCAGGAGGAAACGGGAGTACCTGGAGGAAACCCACACAAACACAGGGAGAACATGCAAACTCCACACAGACAGACCCCTGAGGCTGGAATTGAACCTAGGAACCTGGCGATGTGAGGCAGTATCGCTAACCACCACACCACAGTGCCTCCCTAGAAAGACAATATAGTACGTCCCTTTTAAAGGAAAATAGCTTTCATTTCTCTTCATACGGGATTGTTTAGTTTCATACAATATTAGTACATAAATAAATAAATCGGATGGTTTGAATATTATATTTAAAAGCATAGTCATGAAATATACTTTTTTTATTTCCGCATTCACTCCCCCACCCTCCCCAAATAGCCTAGTTTGACACATTTGGGGCTAGCCCGAGAATAATTCAAACTGCAGATCGGTAAGTCAAAGTAGTCTCACTTTGACATGGAGGAATTTATTTATTTATTTATTTATTAATATTATATGAAATCGAAGATGATCCTGTGTGATGAGAAATAAGCTAACTTACTTTAAGGAAGTGAAAATGAGACTAGTTGGAATTATTCTCCAGGGTGTCAAACAACAAAAGCAACGTTAATGCGGTAGCCTAATAAATATATTACCGACCTAGGTGTTTAAATACAATGGTCAAAAAGATTTATTTATTTTATTTATTTATTTATTTACTTGCATTTCAAAAGTGCAAAAACAGATCTACTACTTCAGATTGTCTTTGGGTAAAGTGCATTTTCTGTATCTTGATGGGGTCATATTTCAACTTGGGGTCCTTAAATAGATAGATAGAGGGAAAAAATCATCCTTGTCACTACCCCAGCTTTATTGGGGCGCATCTCGTCGTCTGATCTCAAACCCCGTCCACTAAGCAGACATACTGAAAATACCTTTGAGAGAGACTTTAAGTTTGTAAGTGTAAAAACTTGTCAGGCTGTTAACAACAAAAAGAAAAATGACAGGTACGTTATTTAAATAGTTGTAGCAACATGTGGGGACGTGTAACGCTATATTTTTCGGAACCCCGCTATTTACTCTTTAACCACGCAGTCCCTCAACTCTAACCACTAAGCCACATTGATTACCTCCCAAGAACAACAGCAGCAGTTTTTTATGCAGCTATATGCTCATACTGGCTGCAAGTGGGGAGACGGGGTTTCTTTGAAAGTCAGGATGCACATTTAAAGAACTGTTGTTTGCAAAACTAATAAAAACACCAATGGGAAAAGAGAATCCCACAATCTAAGGCCTGTTACTCTTTTCCCCAGCCTTCCAAAATGTGCTGAGGAAATGCAGTGTGTGTCTGTTTAGCTTGTTGTTTGCATTGCTCCCTCGCTATTGTACCACCAGGAGCTGTTTGCTAATTTTAGCCACGCTGCCTGTGTGTGCAGGCCAGTGGTCCAGAGCTGCTCCAAACACAGAGCGACTGTTGGACGCCAGGATATCCCGGCTCAGGACGAGGAAATGCCTGTTACTACCTGTTATGCAAACCCGAGGGGGGGCTGGGGGGTGGGTGAGGTTAGACACATCTCAGCAAACAGATCATTGTTGTGGGAAGAACTGGTGTCCAGATAAGCAGGGCAGACTCTCATGTTTTTTAAACCACACCGTCATTGCTTCATTGGGGCATATCTCTTCAGGAGTACGGGTTGGACATTTTATTTTGTCTCCTGGCAGTGATCATAGAGAGGACACCTCTCAAACCAGTCCACTAAGCAGACATATTGAAAATACCTTTGTGAGAGAGTTTAAATTTATAAGAGTAAAAATTTGTCAGGCTGTTAACAACAAAGAAAAATGACAGGTATGTTTTTTAAATAGTTGTAGCAACATATGGGGATGTATTTGTGGAAGCAGATGAGGACAGAAAGGTAGTTTGTCATTGTGGGTAACTGAGCTTGTTAAATATAGTAATTAAATGGCAAGTTATTTAGGAGGTGCTGTTTAGCTTGGAATTACCGATTGCCTTTCTCTGTCCTACACAGTATTGCAAGAGGTCTAGAGTCTGCTATCCTGTTCTTGTGAGTAATAAAGTTATGTGTATATTGATAGAGGTCTGTACTCACTGGCTAGCTGGAAGAGGGCGGCTATGACCTCTTCCCACCACTGGGAGTCCTGGGTGATGAGAGGCAGCTCCATCAGGCCCAGCAGGAAGATGAGCTGTCCAGCCGTCAGGGCCACTGTGGCAATCATGTTACAGGCGCGCATCATGTCGAACTGCACTGGGGGACAAACATCAGGGCATTAGAGCAGCGGGCTAGTCACAGGGGCACCACAGGTAGACAACAGCATCTATATTTCAGAGGTGTTAGCTGTTAATGTACCAGCTTTACTTAGTGTTAAATTTATAGCGACTTATAGCAACAAAGTGCTAAAAAACAAAACAAACAAAGATAACTTGTGGATTGGGTTACTTTATGCAGTGTTGACATTAAATAATGTCTTTATCATAGTTTTTTTTTTTTTTTGTGATGTTGAACTTTTTAAATCCTGCTGTAAGGACAACAGCTCCATCCTGATGTTAGGTGTATGGTACTTGGTTATACTTAAGAGTCGTAGTTTTGTAACTTTGCCAGTTTTGACAACAATGGTGAGTTGCTCACTGGCTGATATTTCTAGTGCATTATCAGCAAGCAGAGTATTTATCAGTTGTATCATATTACTCAGGCCATATTTATTAAAGTCTTTATTCCACCGTGCAATAGGAAATCTTTACCCACTGCAGACTCAGCATGCAGCCACCTGGAGCTACAGTGTCAGAGGACAACGCAACTCTGAGCAGCTTACACACAAGCTCGCAGGCACCCAGCCAGACCACAGGGGTCGCTGGTGCGCGGCGAGACGAGGACACCGTGGCCGACCTAGCCAGCCTGTATACAGATGACCCCGCATTATATCGTGGTTGCCATGCAGGCATAATTCGTGCTATAAAACAAGTTGTGATATAAACCAGGTTTCATGTTTGCCTATGACAGCACATTACGAGTGTGAGAAAAAAAGAAAGAAAACTACCGGTGAATTGAAGAGCAGTGTTTAAATACTGTACATTTAGTCATTCTTTACATTTTTAAGCACATGCATATAGTTTGACAAAGGTTTTGTATCATTAACTGGAACAAAATAGTTTGTGTCATTTTCTGAAAAAAGACATGAATTGTTGACTGATGAGAGCTATCAATTAGGCATTGTACTAAGTGTTTTTTTTTTTTTCTGTGTGCATTTGCGTAAGGCTGACTTAAAAATTTGTGATGTTAGTATTTTGTAACTGAACTGTATCCTGTTAGAACCACCTACGCAGCATTTGACACGCTGCACAAAATGTCAGGGTTTATCAGCAGAGATCATTAATGATTGCTAGTTGCATTGGAAATTAATTATATCCTGTGGTTACTTAGTAAAGCCCAGCCACGCAGCACAGAATGAATAAGCGGGTTTGTGAGATGATATTGAGAGGTAATTTCTCAAAGAACCTATGATGCATGGATAATAAACGTGTGTGATGTTAAGTGAGGTGATATCAAACGGGTTTATCTGTATTTTTAATGTAGAAAATCTCTGCTTTGTACAAATTTCTGGTTAACGGATGTGCACACTAGAAGTACTTACCACTCTAGGCAGCGTTAACTCACGCAAGATCGTTTTAGACAGGCAAAAAAGGAAGCAGAGAGTGAGTTTTAGGAAGCACTTGCACTTAAAATTAAAAACGCCATAATACACTCACTGATAACACACTTACTCGACCTGAGCCTGAGCTACACTGAACAAAAATATAAACGCAGAATGTAAAATGTTGGTCCCATGTTTCATGAACTGAGATAAGGTCCCAGAAATTTTCCATATGCACAAGGAAATCTTATTTCTCTCAAATTTGTTTACATCCCTGTTAGTGAGCATTTCTCCTTTGCCAAGATAATCCATCCACCTGACAGGTGTGGCATATCAAGAAGCTGATTAAACAGCATGATCATTACACAGGTGCACCTTGTGCTGGGGAAAATAAAAGGCCACTCTAAAATGTGCAGTTTTGTCACAAAACACAATGCCACAGATGTCTCAAGTTTTGAGGGAGCGTGCAATTAGCATGCTGACTGCAGGAATGTCCACCAGAGCTGTTGCCAGAGAATTGAATGTTCATTTCTCTATCATAAGCCTCCTCCAACGTTGTTTTAGAGAATTTGGCAGTACGTCCAACCGGCCTCACAACCGCAGACTGCGTGTAACCATGCCAGCCCAAGACCTCCACATCCGGCTTCTTCACCTGCGGGATCGTCTGAGACCAGCCACTCACTGATGAAACTGTGGGTTTGCACAGCCAAAGAATTTCTGCACAAACTGTCAGAAACCATTTCAGGGAAGCTCATCTGCGTGCTCATCGTCCTCACCAGGGTCTTGACCTGATTGCAGTTCGGCATCATAACCGACTTCAGTGGACAAATGCTCACCTTCGATGGCCACTGGAACGCTGGAAAAATGTGCTCTTCATGAGGAATCCTGGTTTCAACTGTACCGGGCAGATGGCACACAGCATGTATGGCGTCGTGTGGGTGAGCGGTTTGCTGAGTCAACGTTGTGAACAGAGTGCCCCATGGTGGCGGTGGGGTTATGGTATGGGCAGGCATAGGCTACGGACAATGAACACAATTGCATTTTATCAATGGCAATTTGAATGCACAGAGATACCTTGACGAGATCCTGAGGCCCATTGTCGTGCCATTCATCCGCCGCCATCACCTCATGTTTCAGCATGATAATGCACAGCCCCATTTCGCAAGGATCTGTACACAATTCCTGGAAGCTGAAAATGTCCCCATTCTTCCATGGCCTGCATACTCACCAGACATGTCACCCATTGAGCATGTTTGGGATGCTCTGGATTGACGTGTACGACAGCGTGTTCTAGTTCCCGCCAATATCCAGCAACTTCGCACAGCCATTGAAGAGGAGTGGGACAACATTCCACTGCCACAGTCGACAGACAGCCTGATCAGCTCTCTGCGAAGTGTGTCGCGCTGCATGAGGCAAATGGTGGTCACACCAGATACTGACTGGTTTTCTGATCTACGCCCCTACCTTTTTTTTTTTAAGGTATCTGTGACCAACAGATGCATCTGTATTCCCAGTCATGTAAAATACATAGATTAGGGCCGAGTGAATTTATTTCAATTGACTGATTTCCTTATATGAACTGTAATCTTTGAAATTGTTGCATGTTGCATTTATATTTTTGTTCAGTGTATATGCCTCTTTTCGACTATACAAACAAACCGCGCCAGGGCTGTACCGAGCCATCTAATACCTCGTTTCCACTATTACTATTTCCAGACTGTGTCAGCACAATACTTAAACACCACAGTAATGGAAGCTGGAAGCATGCCAAGGTGTTCCCACGAAATATAGTGTGCGTACCTAAATTCAAAGGTACTGTTGAGTGTTGACTCAACAAAAACGTCACTATTGTCACAACACTTCCAGGTATTTAGGAATACTTTGTTGCATTCCTAAACTAAACAGTAAAATTTAAAATGAACGAAAGCAGAATAAAAATATCAATGAACTATTTGCATAGAAAGCAGCAGTCTCACGGATAGTATTGTGTGATAGCAAACGTTTCTGCTATTAGTAAAACAAGCACATCTACAAGTAATCACTGGTTTTCAGCTGCTGCAAATCTGTAACTTTCCCTCTATCTCTCTTCCATGTCATTATAAGCCTTGTGAATAGCCAAAATGCTTTCATTTTTTCTTGTTCACAGCACCGGGAAACATTTATTTCTATTCCAGTAAGCTAGTGAGATAAAGTGACACTTCTATGTTCATTTTTTTTTAAATCCTCCCACAGAGTTCTTTGTTTGTTTACTGACATTTTTTCAGTTTCATTACATTCTCGCACACACCCCAATGGCTCTGGGCAGATACCATGTCGTGCCATTATCAGGTACATATAGTAACTATGAATAACTATGAATGCATTATGACGTTGGTCTGTTAGGAGAAAGAAACGCATATCACACATTTTAATAAACTGAAGTGAGAGAAGGATGGTATTAAATAATCAATGATAATAATAATAATTTAATCGAATACAAATGCTTGTAAGCGCAGATAGGTGCTGTATTAACACCAAAGGAATACAATAACCCCAGTTTCATGCCATAGTCGTGATGGTGACCAAACAAGTTGTGTAAAAATGTAGTATTTAATATCGTGAATAGCAGAACCAACTCACTGCAATTTAAACTTGTTTTTACTGAAAAATAAATGGTAACATGTAATCATAAGAGCTGTCAGTGTTACATGCTGTCAGACTTCACTAACACTGGGCATGGGAGCTGCAGCATGCTATTTCACATGTTACAAATGTACATAATCAGAGGTTCACTTACCAATTCCAGACACAACACTTGCAAATATTTAAAATATAAACATGCTGCATTAATTGCAGTCATTAGCTGCATATATTATTATGCATGTTATCACTTTACTGTCTTAGCAAGTTGTTGTATTTCAAGCAGTTGAATATGATAGCAACCAACTTGCTCCTGAAGTGTCACCCATCCAGCAATTGGATTTGGCAACCTTGTTTTTATTTGTCTTATGAGCCATTGGCTCCAAGGCAAAAACTTTGCCTAGAGCCATGATTTTGTAATTTTGTTTTAAATGAATGTATTTTAAGAACTAAACAGGCTGTGAAGCTCATTTGACCAAAAGTGCTTTACCAGCATAATTGCAAATACTGCACAAGCAAATGAGACAATTGTGTGATTTTTATTTTTCAAGCTTCATGATGGGTATCTTATTGTGACCCTTGTATCGCGATACGTATCACATCATTAAGACACTGCCGATGCCCAGCCCTTCACTGTAGTCTTGAAACCCATAGAGCATTGTTTTCCTTTCACAAATAGCACTTTGGAGTGAAGACCTTGATATATCTGGGCTGTAGTGGCTAATATGAGTTGGAAGGGTACCCATCTCTTAAAAGAGTTGACGCAGTACTGCATGTATGCTTTTTAATATGGCATATTTTTTTTATTTACTCCTAAAATGTAGAGGTGTTTTTTCTTTTTTCTTTCAGACAACAAAAAAAACCCTGCTTTTAGAATTAGGACCCTAGATATATTATAGTCTAATGTGTATGTGATTTGTCTCTGAATCTGTGGTACAGTGCATCTCTCTTATAAGCTTCTTACAAGATGGAAGTATAGTATCACTTTCATATCATATACAATTAACCACATTACCCAAGAAGAGTGGATCCTTATCTTTGACTGTACAGTATGTGGCTCTATTACAGTCGGTAGGTCAGGATTTTTTTTGACAGTTTAATTCATTTTACACATTTGTAAGGTTGTGACTATTTAACTTTTTCTCCTGATTTGATTATTTTTTTTTCTTTTTTGATTTAAATATTTCTGTAGCCCCGTAAGAGCGCTATGTTCTTGCATAGGTACAGTACGTAAGTTTTATCTTGCAGCAATTGTTTTATCTTTGTTTATAGTAACAGATTTATAGATGTACTTTGTCAAGTTTTTGTAGGACTGGTTGCCATGGTGTTGTATGTAAATGTATTTAGGAAAGGCTAAATGACACACCTTTGATCACAATCTAATCTTTGTACAATAAAATTTAAATGATCTGCTTTGATCCTAGGCTTATTTATGCTTACATTTGCTTTTCCTGTTTCAAAATGCTTTTTTTTATCCCTTTTTTTTGTCCCTCCATTCTACATGTCATTTTGTTACACTGATAAGTACTCTATATCAGAACAATTGCAAGCCTGTGATTTTTTGGGTCTATCCTAATACGCATAAAATAGTCTTGGGCTTAATGACTTGTCCAGTAGAACAAACACTACATTTTCACTTTTTGGCTTAAGGTTATGAGTAGTTGTTTTCTTTTCCCCCTCCCAGCCCCTCTCACTCACACTTGACGGTGCTGCGGGACTCCTGAAAGCCAGCGTACTCTGCCCCCCAGCCCAGAGTCTGGCACTGCCGCTCTCCAGTCTGGCCATGCCGTGCTGCTCCCCCTGCCTCCCGGCCCCACTCCGCCACAAAGCACATCTTCCACAGCCCCACACTGCGTTTGCGCCCGTCCTCCAGCGCCTGGAACACCCAGCTGGGCGTGAAAGCCGCCACGTTGTTGAGGATCAGGGACAGCAGGGCCACAGCCACTGCTGCGGCCACCAGCTTCTGAACAGCCATCCACTGACCGAGAGTGTCCTCTACCACCTTCTGCTCCTCTCGAGTGAGCTGCTTATCAGCTGTGGTGCATCCAAAACAACAAAACCACCTGCGCAAATTAAACACCTTTAATCGCAGCTAGAGGACATCTCCGTTCATTCTCAGCTCAACTCTCTTGCATGTATCCCTTTGGGTGGTAGAAATCCCTTTTTATCCTTCCTCTTCAGATTTTTGTACTGACGGTACTTCTGTGCTTAACCGGCAGACAAGCAGGTCCATTCCACAAACTGGCACTGCCTGGCTCCTGCTTTGAGTCCCCTCGCTCCTTTTACTATTTTTCTTTCTCTTCTTTCTCTCTGAGGAGGAGGGAGGTTAGTTTTCAAGCAAACAGCAGAAAGGCGTCTCTTTTTCAAACTCTCCACGGACTTGGAGGGGGGGTGGGGATAGCAAAAATAACAGAAGAAAGGAAAACCAGATGCCTGAATTCTTGGGGTTGTAGCACACAGCTTTGCAGCTGTAAATTATTTTCTCAGCATCTCATTTTCAGAGGCAGTAGAAAGCTGTGGCTTGGATTTCCCTCCTTCCTCTGTCAGTAGTCTCCACGCTACAGGTCTGAAAAGCGATTCACAGGCAGTGGGGAGACTCACACAGATGTGTCTCTTGAGTGCTGCTGTTGTCCAAGAGGAAGGGGCTTCACTGTTCTGTTTTGGTGAGCTTCAGGGCTCAGTCCCTCTCTCACTGCAACAAACACTCAGCGCTGCCACTTCACAGCCAAACAGCAACAGGATGTGTTTCCTTAGAGGAAAAGAAATGGGATAAAAATTTCAGCCCTCTCCTTCTCTGTCTCCTCTGCCTCGCGAATGCTCACTAACATGTTCTATTAATCTCCCCTCGGTCTCAACCCATCTCTCTTTTACCCACCTATTTCATTACTTTACTGCTCCCTCTTTTTCATTCTCCTGTTCCCTCCCTCTCTCCAATTCTTTCAACTGTACTTCTTGCAAAACTGATGAGATTCTGGTGACCAAAACAGGACAAAATGATCAGAAAAAGAGAAACAAAACTAATGTTTTTACAGCAATATATATATATACTATTGGATATATATATATATATATATATATATATATATATATATATATATATATATATATATATATATATATATATATATATATATCTCCAATAGTTTGTGTCTTATATGGGAAATAAGAGAATTATAGAGCCTAGTTTACTGAGGGGAGTTCTTTTTCCTCGACTTTTCTAGCAGTCTACAATTTTGAGTTGTATTTTTCAGTACTTCAGAGGTAACTTTAGAGTAACAGAGTGTTTTGAGGCTAACTGTTACACATCTTCAAGGCCTATAGTTAGGTACTTCCATCTGCCAAGTTGCATTGCCCTGTGATTGAATGAATGGTTTTTCCATAGCATTGCAAAGTGGCCTTCCAGTCATCAGAAATAACATTGATGTTGGGTGAGAAGAGCAGGATCTCGCTTGACTTGCTGGTGGATTCATATTCAAATGGAGAAGCTGCTGCCCCAGCAGTCTGAACTCTTCAACAGTGTGTTTTTGTGCAGTATGAGGGTCCCCATAGAATCCTAGAATTTCCTGTTTAATAAACAGCACACATCTGTATCTCATTGAAAGGGGAAGGGGGCTGGAACTGAAATAGAGAACAGATGCAAGAGGAATCCGCAGGATAGCTACAGAGGAGCCAGCTAGGCGGCCAGGCGCAATGCTTTGAATCTTATCCGTACTACATAAAATTCATTTACCTTCAGACATCTGTTACCAGTCAAGCCTGATAACACTTAGGTCCATCATTAGGTGTCTTCTGGCAAATTTGGTATTCACTATAGACACAAGATGTAGTAGATCTACAGACTGGGACTCCAATTGCTGGCACTAATTCCTCTGTCCTTTTCGGGATTCAGTCTGTGTGCCATCTTAAGTAATACAGAACCACAATCATAATACAATATGCAGTTTGAGTGTCCAATTCACATGATCTTCATAGATTTGTATAGACTGAACAATTTGTAATCATTGTTTTTTTTTGTGTGTTTTTTTTTAGATGTTAAAAGGATAGAATTTGTTATTTTTGATAGCAAGACTGTGAGAGCCAACTTGGTTGCCAAGCAAACAAGTAAACTTATTGTGGCAGCAGAGATTGCTTCAATGAGTCCTCTTTTGACCTTGATAACCAATAGCAATAATAAATTAAACTAGAACTGCCAGGCAGTTTTACGGCTCCCAAGCCCCAGTGTCAGTACCAGTCTAAGCGTGTTTAGTTCTCAATGTGCCAAGTTTAAAATCAGCAACTTCAACTGTTCAACAGAAGAAGATTTTGAAAGGTTTTTTTTTTTCAAAATGCATCAGGCAGCCATCTTGTTTTTAACGCAAGATTCTTAAAAGTCAGTTGTATTAGTACAGTGTCAAGAATGATGCTTGTGAAGTTTCGAGTTAGTCAAGTAAACCGTTTGTCAACTGAGGCAGTGTGAAATTTCAGATGTAAACATACACCTGGTGGCTATCTTGTTTTATAAAACATAACCATTTTGACATATTTGTATTCCATTGTTACTGGGACAATTACTACCAAGTTTGGAGTTTGTTGGACAAACAGTTTTCAAACAGTCAGCAGTTTGTTGTTAGGGGCGCATTTCAGCCATTTTGACATGAACATTTATCACACCAGCTTCTGCTTCGCAAACTTGATATGGGTTTGTATGTTGATGATATATGCCAAGTTTCAGATCAATCGCTTCACCGGCTCCCAAGAAGAAGATTTCGAAAGGTTTTATTGAAAAATGCATTATGGCACCAATTGCAAGGACGCAGCAGCAACATATTTTCAGCATCTGACAGCCAATGTATCCAGCTTGTTACCTGCCAAGTCAGAACCTGATCAGTAACACAGCTTTGAAGCAGCAGCAGTTCAAAGTTGTGGGAAGAAAAAAAAAAAAAAAAAAAAAACTTTAACAGTAGGCTAATAAAACCATGAAGTCAGTGATGGTAAATAATAGCATTTGGCCAAGGGGAATGACAACTGGGTTGGATATTAAATAAGCAAGTGGTTTGTGTGACGAATGCCCCATGCCAGAGCCTAGAATGTTCTCTCTCTTATTATTATTATTAGGCTTCCAAGCTTCTTCTTAGGAACCGGTGAAGCGATTGATCTGACACTTGGCGTATATCATCAGCATCCAAGTTTGCGAAGAAGAAGTTTCTGCGATAAATTTTAATGTCAAAATGGCTGCCATAAATATTATGGAAACGCGCCCTTAACAGCAAACTGCTGCTATTTGAACACCGTTTGACCAACAAACTCCAAAATTGGTAGTTATTGTCCCAGTAACAATGGAATACAAATATGTCAAACTGGTTATGTTTTATAAAACAAGATGGCCGCCAGATATACATTTACATATGAAATTTAAAACTGCCTCAGTTGACAAACGGTTTACTTTAACCCCCTAACTCAGAACTTCACAAGCTTCATTCTTGACACTGTCGCAATACAACTGACTTTTAAGAAACTTGTGTTAAACAAGATGGCTGCCTGGTGCATTTTTGGAAAAAAAAACTTTCAAAATCTTCTTCTGTGGAACAGTTGAAGTTGCTGATTTTAAACTTGGCATATTGAGATCTAAACATGCTTAGACGGGTACTGATACTGGGGCTTGGGAGCCGTAATACTGCCTAGCAGTTCTAGTTATTATTATTATTTATTTCTTAGCAGACACCCTTATCCAGGGCGACTTATAATTGTTACAAAATATCACAGTACAAAGTATTGCATTATAAAATACCACATTACAGAATATCCTAATACAGATGAGAAGTTATGAAAGTAAAATAAGATAAAATTTAAGTAAGAGCAAAATAAAGAATACATTATACACACAAGGTATAAGTAAGAGCAAGTTTGACTAAGAGCAGTTATAACTTATAGTAAATATTTGCTTATATGAGTAAAGTTAAGTAAGAACATTTAGTAAGTATGATAACTGGATGAGAATGATTTCCCAATAAGAGCAAATACAAAAAACATGAGTACAGTTACCTATAAGAGTAAAATCAAATACAAATACAGTTATAGTTAGGAGCAGTGGTTGAATCTCTCTCTCGCTACAGTGAGGCGGTGTGGGAGAACATGGCGCGCATGTGTGTAAAGACAAGGCGGCTGGACGTGGCGCGAGTCTGCCTGGGGAACATGGGACATGCACGGGGAGCCCGAGCACTGAGGGAGGCTGAGGCAGAGCCAGAACTGGATGCCAGGGTCGCTGTCCTCGCCACGCAGCTCGAGATGCTGGTAAGAACTTTCATTCTGCAGGCTTGTGTTGACTCACAATAAAAGTAGATGTTTGATTCCTAATTCTACATGGTCATGGATGACCACAATCTTAACCCTAAACTGAACATGTTACTAGTTTTCTAGTGATGTTTTGAAAATGATGCTCTTATCCACATAATGGTGCACAAATACGGAGACATACACACATTTTAGGTTATGATTTTAAATAATGGCATAACTCAGGGTTTTCTGTAAGTTATTTCTGTACTTGCAAAGCCGCTTAGAATGCTGTTAGGGTTGCACAGACACCAAAGCACCTGCTCATTCAAAGGCAAAAGCCACTCCTCTATGGCCAACAATTTTGCATCACCTAGAATTTTAGGATTGAGAAATTAATAATAATAATAATAATAATAATAATAATAATAATAATAATAATAATAATAATAATAATAATAATAATAATACATTTTCATAAAAATTTAATTTTTATTACAAAATTATATCACAGAACTCTACCAGAAGCCATAATAGTAGTACAGTATTTCATGTTATATTTCAAAATGTCACATTTTTCATCGTGGAAAGCTACAAAGCTGCCTGTAATTAAATATGGTAACATAACATTCAGCAGGTTTCATTTGACTTTTATGAAGCAAATAGAGTTAATTCTATAGTGTGATGCAAAACTTTTGGCCATAGTTACAATACATCCACCCACACTCTACACACATTGGAAAGTAAAGAATTGTATTTGATCTGTAATTGGATCCAGGATAAGTATCAAAAGCCACTCACATCAGCTTTGTAGTGTACCTAGCTTGGATTGTTACACCACTGTGGTAGCCAGAAAAAAAAAAAACACAAACATGCAGGTTTGATTTATTCTGTGTCGGAACACAAATAAGTAGACTTGCTTAATTGACAATTCTTTATTTTTCACCATCTATCTCTCTTGTCTCCACAGGAGGATGCAGAGCGGCTCTACAAGAGCTGCCGGCGCTATGATCTGCTCAACAAGTTCTATCAGGCCTCGGGACAGTGGCAGAAAGCCGTGGAGACAGCCGACAGTCAGGACCGCATCCATCTGCGCACCACCTACCATAGCTATGCCAAGCATCTGGAGGCCATGGGAGACCGCAAGATGGCACTGGTGCAGTATGTACCACTGCACTCCTCTCTCCATGCCACTGTCCATCACTACTCAGTGCACTCAGTTATCTACTATTCGCACCATTCCACTCCACTTCACATTACCCACTTCTGCAGTGGTCTCCAAGGCATCATCATAGGATATTTAGGAGTATTCCCAAAGACCACTATTCTGTGAGACACACACTGTACATATTTATAATACACTACTGTATGCATTGTTAAGAGAAAATTAAACTGCAACAGTTTTAGGAGTGATTTCATTCTAGCTTGATAAGTATTTATAAACTGATAAATTTAAATATTATTTGCTGTGTTCTGTGAAGTGTTGCAAATTTAGTGTTTGAGTGAATTGTATATGCAGTTATCTACTGAGGATTTGCATATGCAGTTACTTAAATTACGAATTTAGGAACTACTGGAAATTTATTCAAGGACCAGCTTGGGAACCTCTGCTCCGCTGTGTTGTGATGTAGTGCATGTAACTGCATATGCAAATGCTCAGTTAGATAACTGCATATACAATTCACTCAAACACTAAATTTCCATCTCTGTTCTGAAATGTTCATCCTTCCATCTACAGCTACGAGAAATCGGACACCAACAGGTTTGAAGTTCCCAGGATGTTACTGGATGATCTACATGCTCTGGAGATTTATATCAACAAGATGAAGGACAAGTGAGTGAGGAGTGTGTGTGATGGGCAACACCTTTCTTTCAGTCTGTACAATGTGTGTGTCTCTCTTTCTCTGTGATGTAGAATTTCCTCATTATTTGTGTGTATACACAGGAGTCTGTATAAGTGGTGGGCTCAGTACCTGGAGAGCCAGTCTGATATGGAGTCAGCACTGAGGTATTACGAGTGCGCCCAGGATTACCTGTCTCTAGTCCGAGTTCACTGCTACCTCAACAATATTCAGAAGGTGAGGAGGGAGTGTGCTCTCTCTCTCTCTCTCTCTCTCTCTCTCTCTCTCTCTCTCTCTCTCTCTCTCTCTCTCTCTCTCTCTCTCTCTCTCTCTCTCTCTCTCTCTTTCTGTGTCTTTGATGATGAATTCCCTGTACTTCCTTGTTGGATGTTAGAATGGCATTAGGTGGTTTGTAGCTGAAGAATTGTTTTCATCAGTGTATGATGGCTTGTTGGTTGCAGGCAGCAGAGATTGCTAATGAAAGTGGTAATCGTGCGGCGTCCTATCACCTTGCGCGGCAGTACGAGAGTCAGGACGAGATCAAGCAGTCTGTGCACTTTTTTACACAAGCACAGGCCTACAACAACGCCATCCGCCTGTGCAAGGTAAAGAGGGGCCGTGCTCACCTACATTCAGATGCATTTGTTTTGTGTGTGATTTGGTATGAGAAGAGTTCACCCTAGATGCACTTTACTTTAATGGAATATTATGTATCATCAGCCTTGAACAGGACCCTCAACAACCATTTTATTTGAACTAAAAGATGAGAGGGTGAATTTAAAATATTTACGTAGTGTGTCTTGCAATAATTCCACTTAATGACTGTTTCTGTTGTGTAAATAGGGTGGATTTACAGAGGAATGCACCGCTCTGAACTGTAATTTACCACTTCACTTTGGATGGACAATTCCTCTTTCTGACCCTGCTTATGTTTAAGCTAAATCACTGTTCCAGAACATGGGATAAAGGACTAAAATTTAAACCAATTAATTTAGCAAACATTACATTAAATGCAGAGCTGTTTGCTATACCAGTTCAAGGTTAGGAAAGAATCACACTTTGGGCTATTGCATGCAGAATTGAATGTATTGATCATATTTTAAAAGTGGTAAGTTTTGTAGTATGTAAAATAAAGGTACACATTTTATACCTAAAATATCAATATGCCTCATCTATGGACCTATGGACAACATAACATTAGGTTATAATCATAATCCTGGTTCCCTGAAATAGCAATGTAACCATTACCTAATGTGTATTTATCTCCTAAAGACCCTGTTACCTTAATAGGTATATCAAAGCTGCTCGTCAGAGCCAGTGACACAGTTATACCTGCCCCCGATGGCGTATATAGACTGCACACATAGATCTCATATTTATTTTTCACTGTTGCATTGTCTGCATGGACAAGCACATGCCTAAATCAAACCTTATGCAACAATGATGCAAGGCTAGTTAATTGCCTGTAATTCAAAAACATTTATTCAGCATGAAGTTTTAACATCTACTTTCATGTAATGGAAATCATGAAGATCTGGATACGTCCAGTGACTGCTGTGAATAGTACAGCTGGTAACAAGGGAAAGACCATGTTACAGCATGGAGAGACAGCTGACAGGAGCAAAGAGACCCCATTGGGGCTGGCAAGGGTTAGCTACCCTTGTCGGCACTATCCAGCTGTATGTTTTCAAAGGTAAACAGGATGCTGGAGACACCCGCCCAAGGCTTCTAAGAAATTAAAGCTAAAAATACCCCTAGAGTCTGTGAGAGCAGGGGCGGAAGATGACTCAACGTTGGATAACAGGGTTAATGACTTAGGAACGGAAACAGATATGAGAATGGAGAGTAATTCACAAAAGACTAGTTCAAGATCTGCAGTTAGCAAAGACATGGAACTCCAGGTTGTGTCTGCGGCTGGAGCAAGGCAACAGCGGTCAGGGGTTTGAATATTTATCAAGGGAGAATTAAATGCTTGTGCGAGATGGGACAAGGGCCTTGCATTGATCAGTACTTCTTACGAAGTTAGTCAAGTTAGTCGAATGAAATCCAGCGACAGGAAGTAAACCAGAGTCCACAGGATATCAGCACCCCTGTCATAGACGTGAGGAGTACTTGCATGTTTACAGCTAGTGATTAACCTAATGATCCTTGCGAACCCTGTCAGACAAACCAGCGTAAGAGAAAAAAAAACCTCAATGGCACAAGCCTGGAGTTAAATGGCCAAGAGCTTGTGAGGAAACAACTGCATGAGACACAGTAAACACGGATCTGTTTTACTTTGGAAAAGTTAAGTGGAATAGTTGAAAAGAAGCTGGATAAATTTGGTGACATGATCTACACATATGGAAGCAAGAGGTTTGGAGTTGAAAAAAGGAAGGAAAAAGTACAAACTATTCCTGGAAAGTCTAGACGGCAGCAGGAGATTGAACGCTTAGTTAGAAAAAGGAGGCAGTTGAGGAAGCACTGGAGAAAAGCAGAACAAAGTCAGAAGGAAGGACTCAATCTGTTACAAAGGGTCATAAAAGATAAGCTTGCAACATTGCGCAGAGCTGAGCGTCTACGGAAATGCTACAAAAAGAAAGAGCGTGCGAGAACTAACTTTTATAAAGATCCATTCAAATGTAAAGAAGATATTCACAAGAGAGAAAAATGGCACACTAAAATCATCTACATTTGAGCTGGAGTGATATTTGGAGGAAACATACAGATTAAAAAAGGGAGGAGCCTATGTCAATTACTTCAGACATCCAACCTATCAATACACCTGAATACCAAATGGATGATTGTGCACCTAAGTGGAAAGAAGTAGAGCAAGCTGTGAAAAAAGCAAGGGTGTCATCATCTCCAGGACCTAATGGAGTTCCGTACAGAGTGTGCAAGAGTGCTTGTGGAGTTCTACGAATCCAGTAGAAATTGATGAAAGTGGCATGGGAAAAACAAGTTGTACCAAGAGCATGATGCCAAGCAGGTGGAGTCTTTTATACCAAAAGAAAAGGTTTCTACAAGCATCGGTCAGTTTCGTCCTATTTTCCTATTAAATGAGGAAGGAAAGATTTTCTTCAGCATTATTGCGCAGAGATTGTCAACCTACCTATTAAAGAACTGCTTCATTGGCACTTCAGTACAAAAAGCAGGCATTCCAGGTTTCCCAGGATGCTTAGAAGTCATAAGCGTGATCTGGCAACAAATTCAATCTAAAAAGGGAGAGGATTCCTGGATTTGGCTAATGCATGTGGTTCAGTGCCACATGAACATCTTTGGTTAGCATTTGATTTTTTTAGTGTACAGTAACAAATTTAGTGAAAGCCTACTTTGGAGATTTGCAATTTAGTTTTTCAACTTCAGAACTTCACTACATGGCAATGCCTAGAATTTGTAATAATGGCAGAATGTACCATTTCTCCACTGGCTTTTACCATGGCAATGGAAGTAGTTATTAGGGCATCAAAATGGGTAGTGGGAGGAGAGCGCTTGGCTTCTGGAATGCGACTACCACCAATTCGAGCATACATGGATGGCATGACAACCATGACTACAACAGTAGCCTGCACTAATCGTTTATTGGGTAAATTAACCATTAACATTGAATGGGCACGAATGCAGTTCAAACCTACTAAATCAAGGAGTATCTCTATAATTAAAGTAAAGTAGTAGATAAAAGGTTCTACATTGATGGTGAGGCAATACCAGAAGTGTCCAAGAAGCCAGTGAAAAGTCTTGGGAAATAGTACGGTGAGGATCTAAAGGACACAGTTTGTGTGGGAGAAGTTAGACAACAAGCAGTGGAAGAGCTGAAGAGCATAGACAGCAGTGTTCACTGGGCAAACTGAAACTCTGGCAAGACTGTTGTGGCCACTGACTGTGTACGAGGTTTCCATGACAAGAGTTGAGAAGCTGAAAGCTTTACTCAGTTCATACGTCAAGAAATGGTTGGGAGTTCCACGCTGCCTCAGCAGTCTCTGCTCTAACCGAGGAGTTTAAGTGCACCAAGGTCTGACTGGAAATGACATTAGTAGATTCACGCGACAAATGCATAAGGGAGGGAGCGCCTGTGTTGAAAACTGGAAGAAAGTGGGCAGCAAAGAAAGCTGTGGAAGATGCTAAGGCTGCCTTTCGAATCTGATATTATGGGGCAAGTTCATCATGGAAGAGGGGCTCTTGATCTCATTGTGGCTCCTCCTACTTGGCACAAGGCAACCCCAGCTCAACAGAGGAAGCTGGCAGTCAACGAGGTGCAAAAGCAGGAGGAGAGGATGAGGTGTGTAAAGGCCGTTTTCCAGGCCAAGCAGGGAGAATGGATGAGATGGGAGAGTGTGGAACAACGCAAGATCGGCTGGACAATGGAACAGAGCAGGATCAGTTTCCTGATCAGTTCAACATATGATGTTCTTCCATCACCACAGAACCTAAACCTCTGGGTGGGTGAGAATCCCTCATGTCCTTTGTGTTCATCACCTGCAACGTTAAGCCACATTTTGACAGGATGTAAGGTGGGTCTTAGCCAAGGATGGTTTACTTGGCTCTACAACCAGGTGCTGCAATGTTTGGCCTTAGCATTGGAAGACTAGCGTAACCTGACCAAGAAGTTGCCACTAGTTCCACCAAAGTATTACACACAAAAGACAATATTCGTCTGTCCAGGAGAGCAACCACCAAGAAAAGGTGTTAAAACCAAGCCTTACCCAGGACAAGTGGCAATGCTATGGAAGGATGCTGTGGATGAGGCGTATGAGAGGAAGAAACTTTGGTATGCTCAACTAGCTGCTGAAGTAGAACAGCAAGGATGGAGTCCGGGTTTACCCAGTGGAGGTGGGTTGTCGAGGATTTGTGGCACACTCTACAACCCGGTTTCTCTGAGATGTTGGGTTCAGTGGCCAAGAGTTGCATCGCACAGTGAAGAACTTTTCTGAAGCAGCAGAAAGGAGCAGCAACTGGCTGTGGTTGAGACAGAAAGATTCTGGCTGGGGATCTCAAGCACAATAGAAAGAAAGCAACACTGATGTATGGGTAAGTAAGCTGGGCTGAGTTGAGTGGGGGACGGAGGGGGGTGATGCTGGGATGCCAGAATCACTGTCGATGCCTCTTGGGGTGTTGTGAGCTAGTTGACGAAACACAGAGGATGGAAGGTGCCCACTTGAAGACCCCAGAGATGTACCCTACTTAGCTCAATCGAGACGATTGTCATGCTGATGCGCTGGGGAGGCAAAATAAGCTGATCCCTGGAGCCAGCATTACACTTCAGCCATCAACACCAGGCAGAAGGATATCTACATCATCAGATGGAAAGAAAGGCAAATGGATGAAGATGCAGATGGATTAGGTTACCATAAAACTATGTCTTAGTTGGTGCTTATCTTGGTGAGAGCTGAGTTCAAATCAGCATGAAGTTTTAACATCTACTTTCATGTAATGGAAATCATGTGGTAACAGTCTCCCTTCTGGTGACACTGCCCAGCACTACGCCAAGGCGTAGATGGGCAGGCTGTTTGCACAATGATAAACACTGTCAATAGACAGTTGTGGTAAAAAGCGGGCTGAAAAAGCCCCATCTGTTGGACCAGGCATACAGATGGTGCATGTGCAAGAGACCCAAGATAGGGTCTCAGAAGCTGCTGTCCTCAAGCCCAGAGGTTCTGGAACGTGAGCACCTTGTTGAGCTAAATAGAGCTAAACATGCTGCTATTCTGTGCACTATCCGAGTGGACAGGATAGATCCGGAGTCTAAGCACACTCCTGGATAGGACGCTGGCTGAGAAGGTGTGAGCTGTCTCTTCACATGATTCACTGCAAGCCCCAACCGTAGAAGGTGGCCGATGAACAGTTACTTGTGAGCATATGTCTGAGCTGGAGATTATGCACAATGAGCCAGTCGTGCAAATAATAGAGTGCTCTGGTACCTTTGAGTTTCAGTGAGGCCAGTATAGCATCCCTCCGCTTCAGAGGCCAGACAGCAAGACCCTGAACTTGAATGCTGTTCCCGGAAAGGCAAACCGCAGGTACCTAAGTGCGCTGGTTTTTATGGGGATATGGAAATAGGCATCTTTTGAGGTCCACCGTGGTGAACTAGTCGCTTGGCCTGAAAGACTGCAACATCTTTTTCACCAATACTCCAGATGGCTTCCTGAGAAGGGCTGCTGCTCACCTTGTGGCTTGGCCTGAGGCTTTTGCCTCTGTGCCGGGAGGCGGTCTGGCCACAGGCACAGCTGGCTGTGTCGGTTTCTGATTATGCAAATAGCAAGCAATGTACAGTAAGAGTACAGTTGCTGCCTCAGCTTGCTGAAGACAGCAACAGGACTGTCAACAAAGCCTGCTTGGTACCAGACTGGGGATGTAGCAGGTCGGAACCCAGACAATACTGCCATGGTTTGGTACCAGTTCAGTGCCTGTAGCTCCGGGTCGATACATTAGTGCGCAATGGGGGTTGCACATCTCCTGCGCACCCCTTCCATTCTGCACAGCGCCCTAGCCAAGGCTGAACGCGTCAGCTCAAGCAGCAGTGCCGCTGTATAACAGGGTGGGTGCATTGTACAGTACTGCTAAAACTGCTGCCTCAGTCTGCTCAAGCAGCAGTGCCGCTGTATAACAGGGTGGGTGCAGTGTACTGTACTGCTAAAACTGCTGTCTCAGTCTGCTCAAGCTGCAGTGCCTGTATGCAGTACTTTATTCTAACAGGACTGGTGCAGTATACAGTACTGTAACAAAAACCCTGCTGTCTCTGACAACACAAGCAGCAATGCCTCTGTACAGTAATGTAACAGGGTGGACACAGTATACAGTAGTGTAAAAACTTTAGGTACAGTAGTTTGACCATAGATGAACTGGACGATTCGGTGCCCGTATGGTGCCAGAGCACCGGTACAATATTGTCTATACCCGGTATGGTACGATGCTCTCAATACAATAAGGTTCAGTACCGCAGAAGCAGTATATAGGCATGCCTGCCTATAAAGCTTCTGGCAAACCAACATGGTCCGAAGACTGAGGGAAGCCTGCTGTTAGAGCTCTAACAACCTTCACAGTGGTGCTGCAAGCAGGGAACATGATGGTAGGGTATGCAAGCAGTCAATCCAACCTAGCTACTGAGCCCAGCAGCTGCGTAGTGTATCAGTGTGGTAACCTCGTTCACTGTTAGGTACATGTACCAGGCGGGCACGGGATAGGTCTGTGACCCACAGTTACCACAGAAGCAGTAATAGGGATGCCCACCTATATCGCTTCTGGCAAACCCAAACAGTCCGAACATATGCAAGACTGATACCGCCATGGTTTGGTACCAGTTCAGCAGGCACCAAGACGGCAACAAGACACTATAGGAGAGACTGCAAGCAGTATAACCCAGAGCATGCATCTCGGTCAACAGTGAGAGAGCACAAGTCAACCGACCTTAGGTTGCTTGATCCCTGGGAAGGGGAGACAGGAGCCGCTGGCTTCACGGGAGGCACAAGGTCGCTGTGGGACGTAACAAGCAACAGGCTGAGTGCACATATTAAGTGTAAATAGTAAACACTAACACCACGCTAATAACCTAATACCAAAGTGGAATTCGCAGATAGAAGTAACGTGCTACTTGTCTGTCTGTAGCGCTCTAATCAGGTTCAGATGAAAGGACAAATGATGTGTACCATCCATATATGCCCTCAGGGGTGGACATGACTGTGTCACAGTCTTTGACGAGAAGCTTTTATATATCTATTCAGGTTTCTGGGTCTTTAGGAGATAAATACCCATTAGGTAAGGGTTACATTTCATTCTTGATAGGGAACTGTAATGTTTGCCTTGTGATACATTTTAAATACACAATTGTTCCTGCAGGAAAATGGACTGGATGACCAGCTGATGAACCTGGCCCTACTCAGCAACCCAGTGGACATGATGGAGGCAGCCTGTAATTACGAGGAGAAAGGAGTGCACATGGACAGGGCTGTGATGCTGTATCACAAGGTACTGGTCATGTGAACTCGCACACTAAAACATGTGTCAGAATATGTGATATATATACAAGTCCTGTGCACCCATTTAACCCATTTTTAAGAAACAAACCATCTGAATGGAGATACTAGTTGTGAATAATAATGAATAAATGTTGCAGATGTGTTGTGCAGTGAGCTTCCAGGTGCATCATGATTATTTCAGATTCAGAAGTAGGCAGGGGTAGCCCACAGATGGGCATGAAAAAAAAAAAAAATCCACATTAACTCTGCAGATACAGTGAGATTTCAGTTAATTTTTAGTAGGAGTGTGCACATTTTATATTCAGAAACAGACAGACAGTGGTGAACAGATGAAAAACTGCTTAAGCGGATATAATAAAGCAGTAAATGATTTTGTTTTGTTTTGGCAGGCTGGACATTTATCCAAAGCTCTGGAGCTGGCCTTCACGACACAGCAGATTGGAGCCCTGCAGCTGATTGCAGAGGACTTGGATGAGAACTCAGACCCAGCACTGCTCGCCCGCTGCTCAGACTTCTTCATCGAGCACAGCCAGTATGAGAAGGCAGTGGAGCTCCTGGTGGCAGCCAAGAAGGTAGCAAATTGACACAGATGATTTGACTCCCTATGTACCTGACGAATGGTGATGAGCTATCTGCTGGATCTCCCCCAGTACCAGGAAGCCCTGCAGCTGTGTCTGGATCAGAGCCTGACGATCACAGAGGAGCTGGCTGAGAGGATGACAGTGACTCGGGGCTCGAAGGACCTGCCCGAGGAAGCACGCAGGGAGCTGCTGGAGTGCATTGCAGACTGCTGCATGAGGCAGGGCAACTACCACCTGGCCACCAAGAAATACACACAGGCTGGAAACAAGCTCAAGGTGAGAGACACACCCAGACATGTTATTCCTAAATTATTCTGCAAGCTCTCAAACACAGTGTTTTCCAAAATAGGGGTCAAGATATCTGTATGTTTCACAAACTCCTGAGCAGTTTTCTGATTTCAAAATCACTAGTAGATGGCTTTTTACAAATTACAATATGCTATTTTTGTTGGATCTTGGTATATTCCTCAGTGTCTCAGTGATTTGTGGGTCCCTGGTAATTTTCTGGCTCATCAGGTGGGTCGTAAGTTGTGAAAGTTTGGGAACCCCCCCCCTTTTTTTTTTTTTTTTTTTTTTTTTAGCCATGTAAAATGCATTCTAAAAGTGCCATCCAGTCCCGCTGGCCTTTTCTGATGCCCATTGAGCTATTTGGTAAGCAGAATGTAGAGATTCTGCATGTGCGTTTGTCAATGTTGCACTTGAAATTCTAAAACATTATCAGTTATAACAGTGTCTGCAGTAGACCAAACTGCACTTTCCTTGCTGTTTTAATTTTGTATGCTGCACAGGCACTGCATGAATGTAAATATTTAAATACGTTGGGTGATCCCTGTCTTTCAGTTCTGATGCTGTGTGAAACTCTTACAGGCAATGCGGGCACTCCTCAAGTCAGGAAACACAGAAAAGATTGTTTTCTTTGCCGGAGTTTCTCGGCAGAAGGAGATTTACATCATGGCAGCCAATTACCTGCAGTCTCTGGACTGGCGCAAGAACCCCGAGATCATGAAGAACATCATCAGTTTCTACACCAAGGGCCGGGCTCTCGACCTCCTAGCAGGCTTCTACAATGCCTGTGCACAGGTCAGGACAGGGACCCAATATATGTAAAGAACAACTTTTTTGACCACTGACTCTTGTTTCAGGCAATAATGAGTGTACCACAGAAGCATGTACAACTTATCTGATAATAGAAATGTTTTTGGTAGAAAAATGTATATGATTCCTCCCAAAACATATCTTGGGTGCAATATCAGCCAGCCTGAAAGAAGGTCTGTTTAAACCCTTCCTAATGTTTAATAAGCCTTGTTTGCCCCCAGGTGGAGATAGACGAGTACCAGAACTATGAGAAGGCTCTGGGGGCACTGACAGAGGCTTACAAGTGCCTGAGCAAGGCGAAGGCTCACAGCACAGAGGAGCAGGAGGGCAGGCTGGCTGAGCTGCAGCACAAACTCACCCTGGTCAAGAAATTCGTCCAGGCACGCAGGTAAACACCTGCTTTCAGTCCCCACTGTGAGAGGAGGGATATCTTTAGTCATATATTTAGCAAAATTCCACATCTGGTATATTGGAAAGCTTTAAAAAAATTATAATTCTATAGTTATTTAGTATTCTGTGGGTAGCCCTTGCGAGGAAAGTGTATTGTAGTGTTTACTTTGTTGTATTTCTGTTTCTGTGATGTTTCTGCTCACCCACAGTGGGTTTTCTTTAGACTTGCTTTGGTACAGATGTTCTTGTGCAGCTCTTGCTCAGATATCTGTCCCGTGCAGGCTGTATGAGGAGAACCCTGACGAAGCGCTGCGGTTGTGCGAAGTTCTGCAGCAGGAACCCGACCTTGACCCTGCTGTCCGCATTGGAGACGTATACGGCTTCTTGGTGGAGCATCACTGCCAGCAGGGCAGCTTCCAGGTGGTGAGTGTGCCATTTATACACCTTACCACTAGGAGGAGTACTAAGGTTTGTTATGACCACACCTAACCACTAGGGGGTGCTGTTTTGACAAATACACCTGAACACTTGGGGGATTAGTGAGGAGGAGGGTGCTGTAATGAACAGGATTGGGTTTTTTTCAATTAAATTCAATTTCCACTTCCTTTTTAAAATCGATTCCCAATTCCTATTTCCTTTTAATTAATTCCAATTCCTTCCTTTTTAATTTGTAATCGTGATGTCGTACTGTCAAAAAATCGTTTCATCCCTACTCTGAGATACTCTGTGCTCTTCTCTCCAGGCTTATCGCACTCTGGAGGAGATGACAAAGCAACTGCCCTCCCTCAATGTGAACTACTACGTGAGCCAGCGCAGCCTGGAGGCCATGCAGCTTGCTGTGGGGGTGACCCTGATCAGAGGAGTGGGCTTGGGACGAGGGCACAGAGACAGTGAGGGGGAGGGGGAGGGGGAGGTGGAGGAAGCTGTGGAGACACACCTGGGGGATTAAACTGTACTGGCGCCATGTCTCAGCACCACAGACGTGTAGGGTGCACCATACACCACAACAGCTTTAAATACAAAGGGCTTCAGACAGTTTCTGATTCATTAAGTGCCTGAGTCTGTTTGTTAGAACAGATAAACCAGTGTACAGTAGAATTCAGTCCAAAGCAGTCAGTCTGGGTTACATCAAGAGTTGTGAAGTACCAGGCACCGGGAAATCACACTGAAACAAAGGTGCAGGATAACAACTTGCAAGAACCGGGTCTCTAACCGAAACCATTAAATACACACCAGGGGTCCCCAAAAAAGTGAAATGTCAAATACGATTTCTGTCTGGGAGATAACCAAGTGCATTACTTTTAGATTTGACCATGTCTTTTAACAAAAGCTAAACTTAACACAAATAAACGTTTTATTTAGTGAAGACATCAAGAATTAGACAAACCACAGTAGAAAGACCTATATCAATGGCTGTACATATGTTTTCTATTCAGGATCATAAGAAAAATAAAAACTGCTCAGGTCTCAAAGCCCACCAAAAGGTCTTGCCCTGAACTTGTGTAATTAAAATACAAAGGAAGTCCATGCATGCACCTATCATTAGGTAGTATGTGAAGTATCAGAGGCTGTGTTTAGCAGAGAAGACTGGGTGCCTCTTTATCAAGCTCACATCAGCCACCACTGTAACAGATCTCAGGAAAAACAGATTCCTACCACAACTTCAGTAGCAACAGTACCAAATCACTGGTGTAAATAAATTGATTCAAAGACTTATTTACATCCCCTTTACAAAATACATTGTGTTTACTTTTTTAAAGGTTGAGAACCATATTTATAATTTAAAGAATTCTATGTTATATTTTGATGTCTTATTTATTGATGTACTTTTTATATGTTCCCTAATTTTGTTTATTCAACTGTTTTCTTAAGACTTTATATTACCATTTTTTCATAAAACTTCCAGAAAGAAATTGGTTACTTTTATAAACCAAATCCTGTAGAAATGTTGACTATTTTGACAAAAAATAAATATTGTTGAATTATTATTCTGTATTTCTTTTTTGAACAGAACCCCTCTACCTGTCAAGATATATCCTTGATTAGCTTAACCAATCAGGAGTTCAAACTGTGTTGTTCAGGACCTTGTTCTGATAACTAGTATACATTACATTATTATATAACTTCCCCAAATACACCTGCAACAGCCTAAGTACAAAACTGGAAGGGCAGGAAAACAACTGGATCTAAAACAAACAAACAAAACAGTTTTAAAAAAGAACCCCCTTCCCTGTGAAATTCCAAGGGCATTTTTGGAAATTCCTTGCATTTGCCAAGTCTATAAATATTTCATCCATTGAGTGTGTGTAGCAAGGATAGCAGCCCACCACCTTCCCATGCTTGCGCAAGGTGTTCCGGATGTGACATCCTGCCAGTGCAACCTGGCATCTCTTCAAGCATTTCCAAGCCCCACAGGACGCTGCCTCTCACGCTTCCTCACTTGATCCTTCTCGTGTGGCCAGTTGACTGGCTGGGTCCCCTAGCTTGGCATGGCTCCTCAAATCTGCAGGGCCTGAATATTGGGTCCAAGACGAAAAGGACTCTCTGCACTCTTTTTCAGGATCTTCTCCAGCAGCACCCCGGCATTCTGCAGCAGGATCGGCCTCTGACAGAGGGAAACATTTAAACAAGAAGTCATGCATTTTTATAAAGGGACTGACGTCCCCATCAGCAGTAGCCCATAGAGAAAGGCCTAAGTTCTTATAGAAGCTGGTTCTCGTACTAGAGAGGGAAGAGGTAGCCCAGAGTGGATACAGGTGTCCACCGAAGCCCTTTATCACCCTTGATTATTTTTTAGCATAAGTGATTATGTTGCAAATCTACTACTATAAATAAAAATCCACATTGGGATGTAGCGAGACATAGGTTTCTCTTACACATCCTTCTCCCAAGTTCTGTGTTGTATTTAAAAAAACTCTTCAGGACAGTTGTTTCTGTTTCCTACTATAGCTCATCTTTTCAAACCTGCGAATTCAAGGCAGTCAAAGCCTTGACCCTGGATTTCCTGACAGGAGTACGTCAGCTCCTGGAAGCAAATCGACGAGGCACAGGACCGTCTCATCATTTTGAGTTCCCTTCCACCACCAACCACTTAATTATTCCAGGTAGAAAAGCATGGTGTAAACTTTGCAATGGAGTAAGTACTTACTAAATCAAGACTACTTAAGAAATGATGACCATCATGGATCTAACTGAACTACCATCTTGTAAACAAATGTAAGTGGTTATGACGATATTGCTTTCATTAGCCTAGATAAGCAGAGGCCTGCCTCTTGCTATTATAAGTAATCATCACCTAGCCCTTTTGCTGCTTTGGTGTCATTTATTCAAACATACCACAAAAAGTCATCTACAATTCTATTGGTCAGAATACACCATCTTAAAATTAGATGAAAATGGCATAGCTGTATAGACCCTTGAAAGTTTAGACAAATAGCGTTCTCTACCTGCTTACTATCACTACAGAGATGATACGCTTTGAACACACTGAGGTTTCTCAACCTCTTAGTGAGTGTCACTGAGTCAGCGTGGAGGAGGATATCCTGACGCTGGCTATCGGCTCACATCCTCAACCAGTTTCACAAGGCTTCCTCTCAATTCACAATTCAGTTTTTCAGGTGAGACATTGCTGTAAGTGACTCTGCAGCTGATGCATAGTTCATACACCCTAGTCTCGTATCTTGTAAAACGCTTTGTGATGGAGTTCCACTATGAAAAGCTATATAAAAATAAAGATTATTATTATTATTATTATTATTATTATTATTATTATTATTATGCTTGTTATCATAATAGTAATAGTATGATTTCCCAACAAACCAAAGTCTATGCCATACATACTCAATAATATTTGTAACACAATTACCATCAGTGCCAAGCAAGTTGTTCCATTTATTTTTGTTGTTTAGACTAGAACTACCAAACCGTACATTGGAGCCACACTGCAAAAGAGGACCTCCTCAGGAACTACATATTTAAAAAAAAAAGACTTTTGTGGATTCCCAGACGTAGGCACAGCTCCTCCATGACCAGGACTCAAAGGCCCACCCTTGGTCCGAGTGGATCTCCAGGTGAACCCCAAACCGGCAGACAAACCCCTCCAGTAGTGCCTGTGCTACCGTCGCCGCCTCGTGGTTCGGCAGGGTGTACGCCTCGGGACACCGTGAAATAGTCCATGGTGACTAACACAAAGCGGTTTCCTCTCTTGGAGCAGGGAAAAGGGCCCAGGATGTTGACTCCAACCCTCTCCATAGGGCTGCCGACGGGAAACTGCTGGATGGGAGCACAGGATTGGTCTGCCGGTTCCTTCTTAGCAGTGCAGCTGTCGCAACGGCGGCAGTAGTCCTCCACATCGCAGCCGCATAGCCCCCCGTAAAAGCCCTGTTGGAGTCGTTGCAACATCTTGTTGACTCCAAAGTGGCCTGTACCAGGGGTGCCATGGTACACCTGCAGCACAGTAGACTGAAGGCTCCGGGGCACAATCACCTGCCAGTGAGACCGCTATCCTGTCGGAGCTTCCCATTGGCGCTGCAGCACTTTTTCAGGGGGGCGCTGCTGTTGTTTGACCCACTGCAACACAGGGATGAGATTGGGATCCTGTTCCTAAAGCTGCAGCCATTCTGCTCGCCATCCGGCCCCTGCTGGGAGAGGACCACCCCAATTGCCAAGTTGCTGGTGTCCGTATCAAGCAGGGAGAGCATGGGAGTACTGGTCAGGGCGTCCTGCAGCAGCCTGAATGCATCCTAACAGTCGTGGCTGCAGCAGAAGGGTTCCCCCTTCTTCAGTAGCCGATTCAGGGGAGCTGCGATGTCCGCAAAATGAACCACGAACCGGCGGTAGTAAAACGCCAGTCCCATGAACAGCTGCAGCTGTTGCTGGTTTGTGGGGGTGGGCCAATTCCGGACCGTGCTGACCTTGTCTGCCTTGATGTTGTTGCCGTTGCCCCCTATCCAGTGTCCCAAGAAGGAAACCCCATCCCTGAGGAAGCTACACTTGTTCGGGTTCAGCTTTAGCCCTGTTATTTGTCAATGTGGGGAAGTCCTTCCTAGTCACCCCATTTACCCGCCGGTAGTCAACACAGAACCTCCACTCGCTGTTCTTTTTACGTACCATGACTACCGGGGCCATCCAAGGGCTTTCAGAAGGCTCCACCAAGCCAGAGCCCACCATTCCCCACAGAATCTTTTCTGTCTCCGGCTGCTGAGCTAGCGGCACACGGCGGGGTCGTAGTTTTATCGGCAGGGCGTCCCCTTGTCGATTTTTTGCTGCACCAGGTGTGTCCGCCCTGCTTGCTCAGTTTTTGTGGTGAAGCTGTGGCAGAAGCGCATCAACAGCTCCTGCAGCTGGCTTAGTTGCTCACTCTGATCTACACCTCCCCCCACTCCAAAATGGTTTCTACTCATAAGTTTAGCAAAAATCAGGGTGTGAATTGTAGGTTGTTTTTACCAGTACGAATCCTGACAAGGTTTCCTTACAACCACTTGTAACATCATCAAATAAATACCTTCCAGCGGTGAAACCGTAGCAAGGAAAAAAGGCGACAACTCCCATCAACAAAACCCAGATCCATAGGAGATATTTAATAAAACAATCTTTATTCTTCATTAACATATTAAAATAGTATTTGCTAACAAGTTTTGACAAAAACATGTTTTCCAAATGTTAAAAAGGTGCATCTTGGGAATTTTATACATACTGCACCTCACAACAATGGTTAATCAGTGGTAATTAAACACACAGTCTTAGTAAGTTTACTCAAAGAAATACATTGTGTGTTATTAACATATTTTATTTCATGTAACATGTGTGTTGAAAAAAGCCAGTTTGAATTTGAATTGAGAGAGAGACAGAAAAAGGGTGTATACCAGCTTTCCAGTGATCCGATGTCATCACAACCCAGGTTTGTGATGTCACTAGCAGGCTGTGTTCTACTGCCACTCTGGAATGTCTCCAGGTAAATGTTCCAGTCTCTCAAGTTTCACTCTGCACTGCTCATTTATCTTTGATCCCTGCCAGTCAGAGATCGCGTTATAGCTTCACTCCACCAGAATGTCTTATTTTTTGTTGGCAGGGAAGAGATCGGCCCCCCCAGGCATGCTTGTTTCTGATCAAGGTAAGAGACCAGAGAGGAGAGTGAAACTGGCCCCAGGAATCGATCAATATTCTAGTTAATGACTTAACTTATTAGACAGAAATCCTAGAATAGGTTCAAACAATAGTTATTAAGTAAAGAATGATCCAGGGAGTAGATGATGGAAAAACAGAAGTACCACAGCCTCAAATTGTAGAGATAGAACTTGTAAGTGAAGTATATTGTCTTATTCATTGTTTTCATGAAGTATGTGGATTTGAACCATTCCTATAGACCAGTGGTCCTCAAAGTCGTGCCCGCGAAGCCAGGCCATCGTGCCCATGGCAGCTGTTATGGGTTGTGAACACGTTTCTGGTGGGTCGTAGCGTGGGAAAATAAAGAAAGCTTTAAACACGTTTTCCAACAAAAGCGCCTGTTGACAGTGCTGCTGGCTTATGCTCTGCTTGTACGTACGCAACATTTATTATTTTTTTTTTTCCTGAAGGGTTTCTGCGATACAATCAACCAGTTGAATATTTGCATTGTCTTTGCGGTAGCCCAATCATAAGTTAGCTGGGTGGGACATAAACTGTGTCTGTTTCAGGAGCAGGTACCGACTGTAAGTTTAACCAATAGGAGAGTCAAATATCTGTTATTTTTACGCGAGCAGAGGCTGTTCACGGTATTCTGCATGAAAATTGAAGGCGAGTGAGTAGCCAGTGGGAAAGTAAAAGATCTGACAGCTGTCCAATTATTTGTGAGCAGAGGCGGGGTGTTAATATGCCGGGTAAGCACTGAATTTCGCAGGCTGTTATTGAGAAAAATAATACATTTCAGTATTTAGAATTTAATTTTCTATCTCTATTTTTTTATTTCACCAGACAAGGGAAACACCTTAGTGTATTTAGTTACGAATCCACTTTCTCTGAATAATTTTACTGGAGATGAGCGATCTTTCAGTGTTCATAAATTTGTCAAATTGAAACAAAGCGAGACGCTATCTATACTTTTATTCACGGTTGTCTGTGTAAACATGCTATTTACAAATATTTGCATTGTGTATTTTATGTACATTATTTAAAGAATAAGCGCACATGCACAATTACTACCTGAGACTTGGCCTTATCAGAGTGAGCCAAGAATAACCCCACTAAAACTCTTAAAGGAATACATATATGTCACAGGAAGGCAGTGTGTAAATAAGAACCTATGCAATAGTCAGCATGCCCACAAACAGCCAGTAAGATCAATTTATGCCCGTGCCCAAATTACTTTGAGGACCACTGCTATAGACTGAGAGTGAGCTGCCAGTGTTTGTCTACTGTTTAGGAGAGCAGCAGCCTCAAGTCCAGCCAGGGTTAAATCCTGCTATTTATCTGTACCCCCCTGACTCCCTCGCTCATCTCTCTGTTGGAGGCAGCAGCAGCAGCACTAGGCGAGGGCAGAGAGATAGAGGCAGGTACTCGACTCTAATCCACACTGGGCCTCTAGCCCACTTCTACCAGGACAGCATGGGACAGCTTCCCTCTGGTTGGTCAGCGTCTACATGCCGGCCACAACTCCACCAACCTGGGCCATTACTGTACGATGGCAACCAGGTCCCCCGAGGAGCCAGCACAGCATGGAGCCAACATAGCACCCGCTACCCCCTGTACCCTGAGCATCTGTACCCACACTGCCCCTACAGCAACTCGCAGTGGGTCTGCTGCCCGGGGGATACAGGCAGCGTGGAGAGCAGTCAGAGGCAGTGGCTGTGCAGGGACACTCCTCAAGATCCTCCTGCATGCAGGGCCCAGCCCAGGGGCTCAGGCCCTCCTGTAGTGGCCGCTGGGTGCCAGCAGGGGGCAGTTTGCCTGGTGGCCCTGGCCATGGCAGTAGCAGGCATTCCCACAGTGCCCGTGCCTGGGGTCTCCAGAGCCAGCGTGATGTGGGCCGCACATCAGTTCCTGGCACAGAACCTGGATTTTGACACAGTGTGGGAAGAGCAATTCGAGGGAGGTCAGAGGTCAGACTGCAGGGGCGAGAAGAGTAGGGAATGGGACAACTGAGGTCGCTGGCAGGATGGGCGAACCCAACCAACCTCTGATATGAAGCTGCTGGAACCACACTGTAGCCCTTATATCTCTGAACCCTAGCAGCAATGCCTCCTGGGATTGGTTGCACAGCAACTGGTCAGTAGCTTCTTCTAGTTGGGCAATTGCCTGGGGAGGGGGAATCTCAAAAGTATTTATTTTTAAATAAAATATTTTTTAATTATTTATATATATAATGTAGTCAAATATCTTAATAACCACTGCACAGGATAAATATTCAGAGACTGGTGGCCCTCTCATACAGCTAGTCTTTAGTTCCTCTTTTCCATTGTAGAACCGCACCAGGCTCAGGAGCCTAGCTGTGTTTCCACTGCAGAGCCCAAGCTGTGCAGCCGACATCACAACAAAGGGCTACTTTAAATATACTACTCTATTATTTACACATGTACCATTCAGTTTGGAATGCATTTCAGATCAGACCAGGATCAATGCAATGCTCCTAGCAGCACCAGTAATCATAGTAATCTCATCATCTTCCAGTGTGAATGGCAGGTACTGGTTCCATATTCTGTCAGCAATACAACGCCCAGACTTTGAATATTTTGCATTTTCTACAAGCACTGTGTACACTGTAATCTTTCATACTGGCCAAAAGTCCAACCCCACCCTTTATTTCTTGTTTGGAATTAAAATGAAATGTAGTTGGTTGGTTCAATTCTCCCCTCATCTCACATGAAATGAATTTCACCCCCCCACCCCCCACGCCCCCCAAAAAAACCACACACACACAACACTGTAGATCTCAATATTATCTTATTCGGGGTATTTTACAGTAACGTGGAAACTGATTTTCTTCAAACAATAATACAATTACACCTTCCGGAGTTTCTTCAAATGGAACAATAATATACATTAGTAATCAAAACAGAGATGTTGTTCAGCTTGTTGGTTAGCTTTTCAATACAATATCCTTCACACAATTATAATTCATTTACAATAGTCCTCAGGTACCGTGAGTAGGATACTCTAGTGACACTGGAATGAGAGCCACGTGCTTCAAGCCAGCTCTTTGGAAGCTAAAAATTGTGAAAAAAAAATCTGTTAAAAATTAGTAATAATTATTTACATACATTTTTTGTGTTTTAAAACAAACGTTTGTATCAAGACTCTATGCAGGCCAACAAACTGAGGGATGAGGTCCCAAAAAGGCAATTTGCTATTTACACCAGCAGACAGGGACACAGTTGAGAAAATTAGATCTATGTAATAATAACACTCAATGCCTCCAGACTATTCATATTGCTACAAAGAAACATCTATTAATCCAGAGCAGGGGGGCTGGTAAAAAGGATTTGCTATGATAATCCACTCATAACTGTATGCTATTCTAAATCAAGAAACATCTAAAACAGCAATATAACTGCTGTGCCTTTTACATATTGTTTCGTTGGGTACTGCATAGAAGATAGACTAATTTTCTCTTTGACAACAAAGCAGAACAGCTGTTTACAAGGGGGCTGTTCGGGTAACTAAAGCTTGGATGATTTACTTAAAAATGCTTACATTTCAAAACATGAGGGGTTTTGTGTGAAACGACACTAATGAAATTGGTCATTGGGCTGGGACCTGGGAGAAGTCTGTCCAACTGCCAAGTTGCTGGGACCTGCAGCGCCCCCTGGTTACACAATTAAAGAATTGCACGGGACTCCAGCCAGAGCTCGCTCCTTCACAGTAATGAAGTTACCTGCAGGCCTTCCAGTAACACCACGCAGAGTTCAGACCCCATTAGTATCTATTAAAGTGATTCATTTTTAACAGGATGACCTTAAAAGGATGTATTCTTAGTGAACATCATAGGGAGAAGATTACCTGAAATCCCTTCTGCCTGCATAAAGTTCAATATAATGATGCAAAAGTATTTTATAACATACATTTGAATCTAATTAGTGACTGATTTCACAGTGTACATGAGAGTTTACCTGCTGTCACAGTAGGCAGAGCAAGAGGGAGACAGAGCGAAAACAGGAACAAGGCATCCGCCACCAAAAGTTAAGCCATGTCTATTTTCATTTAATTACTAAGTATATTTATTTAATTACCCAGTGACTGGCTTGTGTGCATAATCCATCTACTATATCCATTGAAAGTGCAACTACCATCTACTGAGCAAATGCAACCATCACAACACAGTAATCCCAGCAGTAGCCCTAAGCTAACACAAAGTATTAAAACAAGTTATAAGTTAATACTATATGGTAATATTAAAACTACTGTCACATTAAAAGTAAGATAAATTACAACAGTAAAGCACTCCCTTGGAAACAAACCCAAATATTATAGAAAGGCTAGCATGCAGTACCAGGTTTGCAGAATGTGGACTTGTCAGAATAATCCTATGCAGGGGAATACACCTGTGAATGATGCCACCTGGTCTCTGACCTTAAGGCTAGGCTAGCAGGCCTTGAGGCAAGCCTGGCTGGACTGCACAGCATGACAGAAGTGGAAGATTTTATAGAACCGTCTTTTAGAGAGGTGTGCACTCAAATAGAGGAGGGGGGAGAGTGAATAGTCAGTACCAGGTAGGGACTGGGTGCACTCCTTGTCCTTCTATTCAGTCCCACTGTAACTCAAACAGCTGCTGCAGAGCTGAGCTTCTAACAGGTTTACTCCCTTCAGAGAGACACAGCAAGCACAGTGGAGGGTGCTGTGCAGAGCCAGGGCACCATGGTGCCATAGCCCCCCAGAGGAAATTAAAAGAGGAGTAGTAGTCATAGGGGAATCAATCATTAGGAACACATAGTCAGGTGTGCAGCCATGATCCTGAGTCACGCATGGTGTGCCTACCCGGTGTCCGTGTGAATGATATCATGACACGACTGGACAGGCTCTTGGCCTGGACGGATCCAGTTATTGTTCCCGTAAGAACAAACGACATGAGTAAATACAAATCAGGAGGCTCTGCTAAATAAATTTATAGAACTAGGGCAAAGGATTAAAAGCACAGCCACTATGCTAGTTTTCTCAGAAATACTGCCGGTGCCACGCGTAGGGCCAAGATGACAAGTGATGATTTCAGACCTGGCTAAAAAAAACAGGGGGCACAGGGTTATGGGACACTGGGGAACCTCCTCGATGGGCTGCACCTGAACAGAAGGGGATCCAGTGCTCTGGGGGAGACAGTTAAAAGAGTAATCAAGGAGTTTAAACAGGGAATTGAGGTGCAGGAAGAGCTACACTACAAACTACACAGCAAACAAAAAAGTGCAACCAAATTGTTGCTGATGTTCATAAACTGAAATGCCTAAGCATTAGAAATACATTTCTAGAATTACAAGCCATAGTCAATGTGGATAACCATGAAGTCATAGGAATAACCGAATTCTGGTTGACTAATACTGGAAAGTAGTGGCAACAATGAATCAATTTGGATTAAATTAAATGAAAACAAATCTAAAGGTTTAATAGTAGAGTCTGTTATAGGCCCCCAAGTCAGATGAATCATTAAAGAAAGGTGTATATGCAAGCATAAAAAAAATAAGGGACACCCTAATTATGGGAGACTTCAACTTCCCAAACATAAACTAGGATCACATGACCTTAGACAACAGTTCAAAATTGTTTCAAATGGTGAACGCCGAGTAGATACAATTCATGTGTCGATTTGGTATTAACAAACAACGAAGCAAGGATACACAACTTCCAGGTAACAGAATCACTTGGAATAAGTGACCATGATATGATAGTGGCAAATTAATCAAGGGCAGAACAAAAATCAAAAGACAACTGTTTACAATTTCAGGAGAGCAGATTACAAAGGAATGCAACAGAGCTTCTAAATACAGACTGGGATAGAATACCAATAGATAATTAAGTTGAATACAGTTGGATTACATACATTTAAGGATATAATGTTAGAAATGCAGGATAAATTTATCCCAAAAATGAGAAAATGTAAACGTAAGAAAAAGAAACCACGATGGGTAAATCCATTTATTAAGCTGGGTATTAAATACAATAACATTAAATCTTTCTATTAAACCAAAGGGTGCAGCCTCGCAAATAAAGGGCCTGTATTGACTTTAAAAACCAGACTAGGAGAGCGAAAAGAGAACTGGAGAGACACGTTGCAGTAGACAGTAAACTTAATCCAAAAGGGTTTTTTCTTATGTTAATACTAAAATGAAACTGAAAGAGGAACTCAGTAGTTTACGTGACAGCAGTGTTAATTTAGTGACTAAAGACAACCAAATTGCAGATGTACTTAATCAATATTTCATACAAGTATTTACAAAAAAGGATTTATACAATATACTAAAGTTAACAGAATGTACACAAACATCATTACCAGAGTTTGTTATAGAAGAGAATGAAGTAATAAAGGAGCTAGCAACACTTAAAATAAACAGATCCTCAGGGCCTGATGGAATCAGTACAGGAGTCCTCAGGGAAACTAGAGAAGATTTATTTATTTATTTATTTTTAATTTAGTATTTGCCAATTATTTTTATCATTTTTCTCCCAATTTGGAATAGCTAATTATTTTTAGTCTCAGCTCACCGCTGCCACCACCGCACTGACTCGGAAGCGGCAAAGATGAACACACGCTGTCCTCCGAAGTGCGTGCCGTCAGCCGACCACTTCTTTTTCACACTGCAGGCCCACCATGCAGCCACCTCAGAGCTACAGCGTCGGAGGACAACACAGCTCTGGGCAGCTTGCAGGCAAGCCCGCAGGCGCCCAGCCAGACTACAGGGGTCGCTAGTGCGCGGTGAGCCGAGGACACCCAGGCCCATTCGATTTTCAAGGTGTGGTATATGAAGCATAATCAGCAAGTACAGAGAAAAATCATCTGTAATTGACAAACCCAGGACTGGAAGACCCAAAATGCTGTCTAACAAAGATGAGCAATACTTGAAGATAATATCCTTAAGGAATAGAAAGACGCCAAATGTTGAATTGACAACAGAACTGTCAGAAGGCACAGGTGTTGTTGTCCATCCATCAACAGTCCAAAGGATCTTTGACCATTGTTCCATAGTCCAATTTCTGTGTTCTTGTGCATATTTTAGCCTTATTCCCCTTTCTTAACAGAGGTATTCTTACTGCAACACATCCTTTAAGTCCTGATTTCAAGAGTCACCTTTGTACTATTTCACTCCATGTTTTTGCTTCTTTATGCAAGTCAAGGTTGTTATAATAGTAGAACACACTAGTGGAGGCTTAAAGACTACACTTAAAGATAAACTCAGCAGGAATAAATGGTAAAGTAGCAGCATGGATTCATATCTGATTACAAGAAAGAGTTATATCATTATTGGGTATTAGGACCACTGCTATTCTTAATCTATAAGCTATCAGTAATCAGTAAGCTATGCAAATTTGCAGATGACACAAAACTGGGAGGAGTAGTCAACTCCCAATCAGCAACTTCACTAGTAGAAAAGATTTAGACAAGATTCAAGCTTGGGCTGGCACATGGCAGATGAAATTGAATGGGAATAAATGTAAAGTCTTGCACATAGGGAACAAAAAAATTAGAGTCAAGTACAACATGAATAGTAAGAAACAGAGGAAGCTACGTACGAAAAGGACTTGTAGGAGTGGATGAATCTCTAAACCATGCTATAAAAAAGGCAAATAGAATGTTAGGTTATATAGCCAAGAGAGTTGAATTCAAATCTAGAGAAGTTATATTACATTTATAGCTATATTATATAATGCACTGGTGTGACCAAACCTAGAATACTGTGTCCAGCTGAGGTCTCCGTATATCATAAGAAAGATATTGAGGCATTGGAGAGTACAGAGGAGAGCAACATGATTAAATTCCAGGATTGAAGGGTATGTCACATGAAGATGAACTGAAAAAACTGAATCTGTATAGCCTAGAAAGGAGAGTCAGAGAGTTCAATTGTCAAGGGGTTTAACAAAGTAACTGCTTAGAATTATCTTTTTTTACAGGTCACAGAGAGAAGGAGCTTTTTCACAGAAAGGGTGGTGAACCATTGAAACAGGCTGCCTGACAGCTGTTGAAGCAGAGACTATCGGATCCTTCAAGAATAAACTGAATGCAGTTTTTTCTCTGCTAAAAAACCACGCTGGCATGAGTGAATGAGCATAGGTAGGCTGAATGGCCTTTCCTCGTTCTAGAATTTCTTATGTTCTTGTCCCTTTTTTTGTTCTCTATCTAACATCTTCATGTAAAGGGTTTAAAATGTCATGTACATTGTGAAATCAATAGCTTTTTTGATCAGGCACTAATTAGAAAGTTAAAGAAAAAATACTTTTGCATTAAACTGTTACCATGTAAAGTTACAATAATGAAAATATTGTTAAAAACAAAACTATAAACTATACTATGCTGAAAAAAAATCAAATCACATGATATTAATTGGAGTGGTATTAGTTAATACTTGTTTCAGACCTGGATAAGAATCAATTGGGGAAGGTAGTTCAAATATATGGCTAATTGATATATGAATTCCAGTTGTACACGGTAAGTACACATATAAATCACAGTGTAATACATTACTAATCACCATTGCACCTATGTAAATGAATTATGCCATCTCCCCACAACAGTATTAACCAGCCCTACAATTTGAAGACATCTTTCTGCTTATACAGATATGAGGGAGAGGGGGAGATAGGTACATCTGAAAAGTGGGTGTTTCAGGGGTACAGATTAATTCTGACTGGGTCACCCACTGCAAACAAGAAAAAAACAAAAATAATCATTCTCCTTCATTCTATACAAAATAACTGCAGTTACCAGACAGATAGATTTCTAAAGATACATTAGATTTATATCCAAGGCCACTGCGAAATGTTAAGAAGCGAGCGTGAATTGTAGAGGTTTGCAAGACAGTTCTAGATGGGCTTCTTTATCTTATAGGGATTCCACTGTGTGGCTGGGTAGCTTTTCTAAGGTGCTACCTCTGAATGACTGTTTTTACATTTCTACTGTTCTTTGCAAAGAGCTTGGTTTGACAATAGTGGTACTGACTTGAAGTATGGATGCTTTGAAAGTTAAACGAATCAGGAAAACTAGCCCTGATCTGGGGTTTAAGGAATGTTTTTGGCGAGAAGGACACAGGTGAAACAAACCAAAATGTTCTGCAATTTAGTGTAATGCACATTCTAACTAGGCTAAGGGGTTGACAACACCTACGATAAGCCACAGCTGGATTTTTCCATTTTTATTTAAAGAAGTTTACAGAACCAGGGAATCCAACAGGCTTGCATCAACCACTTTTTATTTGGGGCGATTCTCCAGTGCTGTAGAATGCACTATAAAAACCAGCTGTGGCTTATTAAGCAATTGGTTGATTGAATTAACCAACCCCTAAATTACAATTATGAATTAACTGGGGAAAAAAAAAAGAAAAAAAAAAGCTTGCATTTCACCAGGAAAGATGTTGGTTCTCAAAACACATTCTTTGCAACACCATAGTTGTTAACTCCATTTTTTTCTTCCCCGTATTTTTGTTCGTCTCCAGCATGATAAACAGAGATAAACGGCTAACCAGAGCTTTGAAATATACCCTAATAACTAATTGCCAATTTTAATTTCTGCCAGTTCAGGAAATATTGCCCTAGTACTAAAGTATCATCCAAAAACAGTTTCTTCTAATATTTGTAATGAACTTTATAGTTACCAAAGTTTTAAAAAATCATGTCAGGAATAGAATATGGTAGATCTGACAGTATTCTCCCCTTTCCTTGCTTTTATAACTTCGATACTGTGAAAAAGAGTTCAGGAGTATAAAAATATATTATTCCACCATTTCTCTCCATTGCCATGCATTGGACTTTATTCATAGTGCAGTTCTCCCTCTTATCTTGCTATAGTGAAATATTAAAGTGATTTACATACTACAGTACAATTGCCTGCCAACATGCCTGACTGAACAAACCACACTGTATATAAGAGCAGTGAAAACATATTCTTTCACATAATGCATTTAAACTAAATCTTTATAAACTATGAGAAATGTCAACACTAATTTTTAAATTTATCATAATTATATGTTTGTAATGCAGTCGATAATTACACGTCATTTCCCCGGAGAGATTACAGTGTCTCAGCAGTTCTCAATATTTCCACGTGTGCCTGCAACCTGCCCCACAATGTCAGAGCAGAATGTGTAGAACCACTTCTGACTGAGGCAGGCAGTCAGCACAAATATACAGGTATATTATTCTGACTCTGAGGCAGGCAGTCAGCACACATTTACAGTCTATTAAAACTGAAGAGAGTCTGATTCTGCAGCAAAACAAAACTGAACATCATTCAGAAAATATCTTCATCTTTTTCATACTGTGACTTTAGAGGCATCCCAAATTTGAAAACATGTCTTTGCGTAATCCCAAAACAGTGACACTTTAAGGTCTTAAGTGCAATAAACTATTTTTTTTTTTTTTTCTTTCACCGGTGTAAGAATTAAGGTAATTAGGTGATTGACAGTAATCCAACTCTCCCCGAAGTGATTGCCTGTGTACTTTAGTTACCCAAGTATATATAAGTGCAGCACACAGTACATAAGAGAATATGCAGTACTACAGTGCAATTTAAATTAAGCTTTTAGTCTATGCCTTTTAAACTCCTGAGAAACTCTCAACTTCTCTTAATTTGCTATAGCCAGACTCTCACTAAAGAGTAGGTCACTCCTACCAGCTTTACAACTCCTGTGTGCTTTCCTCTTTCTAAGCCAGATTTTACTGTACGACAGGCCCTGTGGATTTTTTAAGACATGTTAGTTTTAATTCACAATTGAAAGTTTACACCTCATTTACATTATTTTCAACACTGTTCTCCCATTTTGTAAAATAGGCTCAGCCTATAGCCACTGGAATACTGTATTGCTTGCATTTTATAAATATCGGAGACCCAGGGTTTACGTGAGAGTTGGTTTGGAGTTGGTGAGATTGCCCCCTGTTGGCAGGGTGAAGCTTCACTGGCACACTGCTGAAGAGGACCAGCCCTTTGGCCCTCGCTCTGCAGCACAACCAAGGGGACTGGCCCTCCAGGCCATAGTTGGCGCTCCCTTATGTACAGAGCCAAAGCAGAGGAGAAATCACTAGCTATATCTCTCTCACACACACACACACACACACACACACACACTGAAACAGACACACAGGGGTTAACATGTGCATTGCTACCTAGTCAGGCACAGACTGAATATATACATGCAATACAACAAATGAAATGGTAGGCTTGTTTGAGGAAAAGGTTGCTATATAGGCAGTTAATGCTAGTCCTAGAATCGAGCTGACCAGATTGTTTGGTACCTCCCATTAGGAGAACACCCTCAAGTGATTTTAGTTTAAGTGAAGCCCATTTAGCCTGCCACGAAGCATCATGGAAGTAATATTTGGATTCCCCATTAAACTGGTAACGGTACCCAGTGGTACACAGTTAGTACTGGTCTTCCAATAAACTGACAGCGATATGGCAGGATAAATGGGCTTCATCTGGAATCAAAGTGAAAAATGATACGTTATCCTAAAGTGAGCGAAGCAAATGTGTTTTAAGCTTATTATTTCACTTATAAAAGGGGAAGCCAGCGTGTGGACATGTGAACCCCTGATGGGAGAATCTCTCTCTCTCTCTCTCTCTCTCTCTCTCTCTCACACACACACTTGGGAAAGCCAGGCCCCTCCTTCTCTGGTGTCACAGGAAGTCACAGGAACCACTCAGTACAGAAAGACATAAGTCCCTTCCATTGCACTCCCCACTGGTGTGCCGACCCCGGGATACAAACAAAGTATTTACAGACATGACCAGCCCAAGACCAGGGATCCAAACTCATCATGTGAGCCCCCTCTTCTACTCCCTCACAGTGATGGCTCAGTGGTGATGCAAGGGAGTGGGGGGCTCAGGGTCTGTCTCCAGGGAGGGGGTCCTACTTCACCTCCAGGATAGAGGGGTTGGACTCCATGATGGCTACAATGATCCGGTCGATGTACTCCTGCAGTCGGAGGTTGATATCTTCTTGCTTGTGGATCGCTTCCATCAGCTGTAGGGGATATTAAACAAAATTAAGCTCAGCATCTTTTTTCAACCACGGGGGCTTGACATGACCACTAGGGGTGTGCGACTTCAATCCTACCCTCTCTATCTGTGGCAATGGGAGAGAAATTACAGTTAAACGTTCACTTCTGGTCTTTCTTCAAAGTGCAATTTTTTTAAAAGAATGCTGGAATAGTTATTAATCGTGGTACACATTGATCTAAGCAATGTGGACGATTGAAGTAAGGTGCAAGGCAGTGACAGTGATGGAGAGCTGAGTGGATACCTCGTCCCGTGACACAGAGTTGATCTCTGCTGCTAGTGACTCCGAGAAGGAGGCTGAGAAAAGGTTTTTGGCTCCCTGGATGCTCAGGTTGATAATTTGCCCGTTGAGCTCATCATTCTGCTCCTTCAGGCTGCAGTTATCCTGTGTGGAAAGACAACAAAAATTGGGATATTACCTTGAAACAAACCATTTCTTCGTAAAATGAACAAACCCATTGATAGAAAATGTAAAACATATGGGGTACCAATGCACTTGTGCAGCGGCTTGCTGGCTAACTTCCTCATTACTGGAAGACAGGACGATTATCCATTCCGATAATATTGTTAGATATCTGTACTTGTCTGTCTAAAAACCTGTCCCAGTGAAAACATATAATGGTTTATATGAAATACAAGGGTTTATGATGATGCCATGGTTAGTAATTGTACACATGTCCCGTCTTCCCCCACCCCCCCGAATCTTATCCGGTCAAAAGTTGTGCTAAAGAATGTCCTTACCACGTTTCAACACAACTGGATGAGTAGTAATGTAATTCCATGTAAAGTGAGACCCACACACAGGCACAATCGCCTCCACCCTGTCACGCAGATATTCACAGCTTGGGGGAATAAAAAGCCTCAGCAAGGTAACAGGTTACCATGGAGGGGTAGGAGGGTGAAGCTATACCTGTTTGAGTCTCCGCACCTCCTGCTCCAGCTCTGCCTCTCGTGTGCGGCTGTTGTACTCCTGCAGCCCTGCGCTGGCCGATCGTCCGCGCCTTGCCTCCGCCTCCAGCTTGTACAACTGTAGGAGCTCCAGCTGCTTCCTCAGATCCTCTATCAGCTGCGGGGACCGCAAAGAGACATATATTTACTGGTCTCTCTCAGCAAACGCAAGGGTAACATTGATTATGACTATAGCATCTAAACTGGCAAACAAAAGGGCAAAGCCAACATGGCCTTTAGTTCAATCAATTTGTAGAGGGCACCAAGGACACTGAACTGAAGTTGAGGCCAAAATGTAGGATGTTGTGTAATTTAAACCTCCCGACCAGCAATCCACCAGCAGTCTAGATTCGATTCGAGTCTGCGAGGACGTAGCTCCCTGCGCTGATGGCATTGGCTGCTTTGTTCAACTTTAAACCTTAGAGGTCCATTTATTCAGTGCTTGTCAGGTGCGTCAGGTCCAATTTGTTTTCACATGCCCCACTCCCCTGGTAACAAGCCCCCCCCCCCCCCCCCCCCCCCCCCCCATCCCCACACAGTAAAACAGGTTTAAAAGGCACTGCATGGCATAAATCCTCTCCTGATCACTCGTTTTATCACCTCCTCAATGCAATCCAAGTCCTTATTTTATTACTATAACATCTTAAAAAGCTCTGCAAATGTCTGTGATATTCTTTGAGCTATCTCCTTTGTTATGTGTCCGTGTCACCTCTGTGGTGCTCTCTGTATTGCTCCGTGTCACCTCTGTGGTGCTCTCTGTATTGCTCCGTGTCACCTCTGTGGTGCTCTCTGTATTGCTCCGTGTCACCTCTGTGGTGCTCTCTGTATTGCTCAGATTGCCCCTTTTTTTCGGCTTCATTCGGCTCCTATCGGTCTCACTGGGCCATTCAAAGGTTTTCTCTGCTTTTTCCGGAGAAAAAACACCTAGAGACCTGTGCTTTACATCTCTTTTTATGATGTCGGACAGGGTCCGGGTGCGACAGGGAGAGGTTCCAACATCGGACTGGAAAGGGAAAATTGTAATGTCGGACCTGGACTGCAAAGGTTAATAGCATATATTCTACACAGTTTAACATCAGCTAAACTCAGAAATATCATTCCTGCGTGTAACATACAAAATGCAGAGGCGCCGTGTTGCATTTATGGATGAAAAAACTGACAAAACATATTTAATATAAGATGGACAAATAAGGATAATAAACACTATTACAATGTAGAAAAGTATTTTGGTGTGCCTTTTCATATTGCCTTTTTTGTGTGCAAGGCCTCAGGACTCTTTTCTGAAATGGCTTTGTTACACACAGTAGAAATCCAAGGGCTTGAAAGGGCTGTGTTTGTTGTTTTTTCACCGCTGATGCGACTTAACCACGCAAACACATAATGGTGTTATTGTTTGGATCAAACCCTTCCTAATTTGGTATGTACAGGCGTCTCTAGTTTCTGTAGTGAAATGGGCACTGGGACCATAACTGATAGGCATGGCTTGGTGGTCTAGTAGTTAAAGAAAGGGGCTTGTTACCAGGAGGTTCCCAGCTCAGCCACTGACTCACTGTGTGACCCTGAGCAAGTCACTTAACCTCTTTGTGCGCAGCCCTTCGGATGGGGGTTTAAAACCGAGATCCTATTGTAAATTATTATTATTATTATTATGATTATTATTAATAATCATAATACTAGTAATAATAATAATAATAATCATAATAGCAGCCATGAACATACATTTTGATAGGCATTGCTGCAATTGAGAAAGGCACCCACAGCAATTGCCACATGGCTGCCTTTAATTTCGAGCCCTGCTATATAGATGCATTTTGCTACACAGTACTTCTTGTTTTTGTAAAGGAAGAATTAAATGTGCACTGTCAACATATTGTACGGCTTACTGCTTTCTTGAAAACAAACTAAATGATCTGAATACTATACAAAATAAAAAACAGACGGTCCAAAGCATAAGGCAGTTATGTTTTACACATAACCCACTGCACACACAGCATGGGCCTCCCTTAGTATCGTAATCATTCCCTTAATGTGTCTTATTTAAATATTCATGACCAACCAAGATAAAAATTCAATTCAGCAATAACTTTACCTTATATGCTTTCACACACTCACCTCCTGTGTAGACTCCTTTTCCTTCTGGTTCTTGTGTTTCTCATGAGCCAACTTGTCTGCCATCTTCCCCCGGCTCTCCAGCTCCTCGTTCAGTCGCAGAGTCACATCTTCCACCTGGTCCTGGAGCTTCCGCCTCTCCTGTGGGGCGAGAGAGGGTGCAGGTCAGTGACTGAGGCAGTGTGGCCGGAGCTCAGAGCTGAGGGACTGGGAGGGTGGCAGTGTGTTTAGAGCGGAGGGACTGGGAGGGTTTCAGTGAGGAGGTTACAGCAAAGGGACTGGGAGGGTGGCATGTGTGGCGAGGTGTTTAGAGATGAGGGACTGGGAGGTAAGCTGTGTAGCGTGGTGTTTAGAGAGGAGGGACTGGGAGGTATGCTGTGTAGCGTGGTGTTTAGAGATGAGAGACTGGGAGGTAAGCTGCGTAGCGTGGTGTTTCGAGACGAGAGACTGGGAGGTAAGCTGCGTAGCGTGGTGTTTAGAGATGAGGGATTGGGAGGTAAACTATGGGACACAATGTTGTGAGATGCAAGACTTGTTTTGGTGTTTGAGCAATGGTACAACTAGGTTTCATCATAAATGGAAAAGCAATTCTTAAGTTAGACAGAGTATGTAAAACTCCAAGGTGTGGTATAAATGATATTTGAAAGCAGGTATACAGTCTGCCTGCACACCCACTCCTCACACACTGCAGTGACTCTGCTGTTCCCTTGACTGGGTGGGGTAGTCCCTCACCTCCTCCAATCTCTCGATGTTGGCACGCAGGCAGGGAACACATGACTGCAGCTCGCTGTTCGCCTCATCCAGCTGCTGCAACCTGAAATATCACAAACGCAGGGCAGCTGCAGCCTGATCAACACAACACACACCTTCTTAAACTTACAAGTTAGTGTTTGCAAATAAAAGCCACCAGGTGGAAGCATGGTGCTTTGCCGCACATCACTATCAAAGCACTGCAAACCTTCTGTGAAGACTCACAACACAGTACACATGCCCTGCAAGTGTTTAGATCCCTGAATTTAAATTCCAGAGCGCAATCTAATAGATGATTCTTTGACACACACTGATTAATCCTTTCTGTCCTGGACAAACCTTCAGCTAGGGTCAGCCTTAAGGCAAGGTGAGCGAGGTGGCCGCCTAGGACCCCCATGCTCAAACAGACTGCCCTGAGATTTAATGTGTTCATTACATGCACAAGCCTCCTCATTTACTGCGAAAGTTAAGCTTTGCTAGTTTAAAAAAAAAAAAAAAATGATGATGCTTTGGTTAAATACATATAATCACAGATTTATGTTAAACCTAAAATCAGTTGTTGCAGCTAATGTCAATGTAATCCATTAATACAATTCAATGTAGCTGAATTCACAAGCTATTGTTTCATTAATATGTTGAACGTTTGGGCTACTGCTGATCTGCCACCTTAGATTTCTTAATATAGCAATTTTGGTGTTATGAGATATTATATATATATATATATATATATATATATATATATATATATATATATAGAGAGAGAGAGAGAGAGAGAGAGAGAGAGAGAGAGAGAGAGAGAGAGAGAGAGAGAGAGAGAGAGAGAGAGAGAGAGAGAGAGAGAGAGAGAGAGAGAGAGAGAGAGCGAGCGAGCGAGCATCAAAAGAAACTTATCACTATTATAAACACATTTATTTTCGGAAAAAATAAGGTATACAAGTGATGGACGTTGACGAAATGTTTTTGGTTTCTTTTTAATCACTTGGTCATTTATCCTTGACCATGACACGCTTGAGTGACTATGACTGAAGCATATGCACTTAATCACCCAGACCATCTGGTGGTTGATGTAAGCCACCACTGTGGTGTTGTCTGTGTGGATCAACATGTGACTCCCTTGTATCACCAGGGAAAAGTGCTACAGGATCAGATCAACTGCCTGCAGCTTCAAAACAAGCCCTGCACTCCCTTCCATTCTGAAAGTTGGAAGCGTCGGTGGTCACCACCTCATGATACTGCAAGAACTGTGCCTAAGCACAGATGAGCTGATTATTTCCACCACAACAGACTTCCATACAGTGATGAGACACTGAGAAGGCGGTGTCTGTCAACGACATGGTAAAGGACCCTACAGGTGAACCAGGTTTGGAGAAGGCGCATTTGTAAGAGCCCTAAGTGAAGGATCCGAGATGCTGTGCCATCAGACCCAGATGTCTCTGAAATGTCTGTACCCTCACTGTTGTGATGGGCTGATAATGCTTGTAGAATCGAGGCTGACACCTAGATAGATAACCCATTGAGAGGGCATCAGCCGGCTTTTTAAATGCTTGCAGAATCGAGGCTTACACCTAGATTGATAACCCTTTGAGAGGGCAAGTAAACCACAAGTATTTCCTGTGGCCGGGTCTTAAATGGAACCTTTGTTCAGATTGAGATGTCTGAGATCGGTCTGAGACCGCCATCCTATTTCTGCACCAGGAAATAACTGGAATAAAACCCTTTTCTTTCGTTGAGAGGGTGATCAATTGAAATGGCCTCTTTCTGCAGCACGGTCGATACCTCCTGAGACACAAAAATAGTGCCTTGAGGGTTCATAGCTGCTGTTATGATCATGCCCTGAAAGGGAAGGGGGCCAAACCAAAACTGCATAGTAGTCGGCCCTGAGGGTGGTAAGCACCCAGGTGTCTGTGGTGCATAAAATCAGCAAAAATCCAGATGGGCCTGACAGAATGGGCCTGAACGGCGATTGCAGCAGCTTCCTCGTCGTGCACCCTGAAAATAGTTCAGCTCATTAGGTCTAGCAGAGGCTTTATGATCCTTCTCGAGGCGAAGATGACCCCTAACACAGAGGGGGCTCTTAAAGGAGCAGCTTTGAAACAAGTGCCCAGGTAATTAGGGCTATAAGAGATATATCCCATTCAGTAATGGTTACATTTCATACTTGAAAGGGAACCAAGAAACTGCAGGAACTTTTCATCTATAGCTTTATTTTTTAAAAAGGGGGACCAGTGAGTGAAGACAGCTCTCTGATTAGCTTTGTGTGCCACTGACCTGGCTTGCAGGTTCTCGATCTCAATACTGCGCTCTCTCTCCACCTTGCACAGGACCTCCTTCTGCCTGCGGATCTCAGTGAGAAGGGCCTCCTCAGCGCGGGACTCCTGTTCCTTCAGCTGCTCCTCCAGAGCATTCGCCCTTTGCAGGGAAACCAGAGCAAGCAAGTCAGTAACAAAGATCCACACAAACACCCCACCAATACTGTCCATATAAGGAAAAATGTACCATGACAAGCACATCCAGTTAATGGAAACGTGGCATACAGTAAGTAGCACAGATTCAGATACCTTCACTAGCCTGTGCGGAAGAATGGATTTTCAAGTTTCACCATAATTGGCTAAACATTCCTTTAAATGTATTCATAGCCTCAGCGCCTACCTGTGCACGAGCTGCAGGTTCTCATGTCTAAGACGGGTGTGCTGCTCCCCATTCGCTGCTGAATCCTTCTCCAATTCTGACACACGCTTCTCCAAGAACATGACCTGCACAAGAAACACAGCCTCAGTCACCTCACACATCACAAGACAAACACTGCTTCAGGTCATCTCACAGACCGCAGGAACATGCACAGGACAAACACAGCCTCAGTCACCTCACACACCACAAGAACAGGCACTGGACAAACACAGCCTCAGTCAGCTCACACACCACAAGCACAGGACCTGTACAGGACAAACACTGCCTCAGTCACCTCATATACTACAAGAACCTTACCACTCGGCGCACACACACACACACACTCGTTCAATCAGGTCTGACTGCTGAAACAGAGGTGCCAGGATTTACTAATAAGCCAACTGATTATCAAGGTGGTGGGATTAAAATCTGGTTTGAATCCTAGCTATTCAAAAGGCCAAAGAGAGGTGATCTCACAACAGAAATATATGCTCAAGAAAAGTAAGCAGCAACCATTACTCCCACAGTATTGTGTTTGAAATGCCTACATATTCAAAACTGAAACAAAAGAACAGAGGTCAGCAGCTATAATGCTGCACATATTAAATGATGAGTTGGCTAGCACTGTTTTAAACAGATTATCGACACTTCTTGTTAAGTTACTGTCCAGGTGCTTAGGAAACTTGCATTAAGCATATTCTACAATGTAAGCTGTATTGTATTGCTAAGATGCGCTGTGCTCATCTTCCCCCACCAAGCACCTTGTCAGTCATATCAGTCTCGGCGAGCTCCATGATGTCTCTTGACAGGTCCTCTATGTTGTCCATTGTTAGCGTGCTGGTCTGGTGAAGGTGCCTGTCAGGGAGAGAAGAGGAGTCAACCACCCTTTATCTATGACTTGGCCTAATGACAACCTCAGAACAGCCTTGTTGGAATTCTAATACAATACATGATAATGCAATGCTACTATCCACTTCTACACCAGTCTGTCAGGCTCGTTGCTGTGCCAATGTCTTTGATGATATAAGACTGAGATTCCACCCTCAGATCCCAGCTGCCACACCCTGCTCCCTGTTCGGCTCACATACCTCGCCATCTTCCTGCTGGAAAGCCTTTTGCTGGAGCTGCAGGGTTAAAAACAGGAAACAAAGTCAGGAACAGGAATCCAGGGCTGAGGGGGAGCAGGAAACAGAACCCTGCCCCTGTACCCCCTCCCTCCCAGAGCACTGGGGGTTGACGGGTCACAGTCTACCACTGCTGCTCAGGACACACAAACATACAGCGCGCCAGGAGCCACACCACAAAGGGGAGCTGTGGGACACCGAACCATTCACTGTCCACTTGAGAGCCCAAGTGATACTGTTCTCACTTTCACCACACAACAAAGGACTTGTAGGCCTAGACTGAAGTAAAACGGTCTCCACAAATTGACAGTATTTTATATAAGAATATTAATAAACATATCTTCAGCAACTGTTGTAAAAACATAATTAGTGCCATATTATTAAAAATGAAAATGTAACGCACTACAAGGACATCATTTAACATACAGACATGCTATATCTCTGTCGCACGGAGGATGACTTCAAGAATATTAATGTAATAGAGACCATGCAACCTACAGTACAGGTATTAGTACCAGGTAACTTACATTGGATTTGAAATATTTGCATATATCTTGAATTAACAAATCAAAACAATGAGAAACAAAAGGTTTTCTGAACAATAAAAGGGGTAAGTGATTGTGTTCAGCTAATAAGGAAAAGCATTTGTTTCCCTCCATCAGACATACTGTCTAGCTGAGAATAAAAGCAACTTATTAATGACTCCCCATTAGATTAGGGCAGCAATATTCGAATCACACCAAGCGAGCAGGAATTGATAAAGGTGACAGTTTTCATGAACACACACACACACACAGTGACAGGAGATGAGCAGGCGACATGCGTTACCTATTCATTTCAAGGTAATTCAGGCGGGCAGAGAGGTCCTCAAGGCGATTAATTTGTCTGTGACACTGGCTACAAAAAAAGTCCAGCACCTCCTCCCTAAGAAAGCTCTGTAAGCTTGCAGAGAAAGAACCAGCGCTGGAGAGTGAGAAAGAAAAAAGAAAAAAGAAAAGAAAAGAAAGAGTGATCACAAGGGTGTGTGTTCCTGAGCAATCCCATTTCCCTGCCATCACTATTTGAGACAAGGCTTCCAGTCTCTGCATTACACAATAACGTTCACCTTGGAGGGGGCCATAATATACATATAGTAGGATCCCTCATTCAGACGATACACCAGGCAGAGTTGTCACAGTACCACTGAAATGAGCCACTAAACTAGAACCACAGAGCCGATTACTTGTTAACTGAGACAAAGCCATTATATAAAGAGCAAACTGCATAACACAAGTGTGATAGGACAGCATCATGGGCAAGGCTGTTATTACCAGGAAAGGAGACACAGCAGCTGCAAGTTTATGCACTAGTGCACTCTTTTAATAACTAATAAAACAACAAACAAAGCACTCTAAACAAAATACCAGAGAGGCACGGTGGCATTAAAACAATACAGAAACACATTAAATCCCCTGTGGTTTCAGGCCAAGCCACCACTTCCAACACTGCACCACACTCCCCTAAACACCAACACCACAGCACAGCAAAACATGTTCCTCCACCAACAACATTAACACCTGTGACTGGAGCCTAATTAAATCATCACTCATTCAATGTACGGCACCAGCCACATTCCCATGTGTTTCTGCAGGAAGGAATTCAAACCCCTCCCTCCAACCCAAGCAATATCCCCAACACCCCACCATGTGATGTGATGGAATAAAATAAATTCTTAGAAGAATCCATTGAAGATCTCCAGAATTTCTTGATTAATGCAGGCCAAGTCCTCAAAGTTCATCTGGTTTTCATAGCACTGTATTATTCAGGTATTCCCTTTTGAATGTACAGAAGATTTCTGTCCTGATGAAAGCTACAATATGGCAGGGATACTGCAATAGCCCAAGGACCAATATGCTCACCCCCCATGCCAAGGGTGAAAGACAAAGTGCATTAGCCCAGCACTACTTAGTAGCTCAGACCCCTTGTTCCCAGAACATGTGGTAAAAACACAGCCTGATAAAATTAGCACGGCTCTAAAAGGAATAATAGGAATTAAACATGAATTCCGACTACCAGATTACAAATCCTGGATAAACTCAGAAAACACAGATTGCAGATAAGGGGTATGCAGTTAAGTGTTAGAGAAAGACAAAGTGAGGGTTATCAAGATGCACTGTGCTAGAAAAGACAAAGGAATAACTAGAATAATCTTGAAGGCAGTGCTCCTTTAAACCTTCATCCAGAACCTATTTACATATATGGTTTAACCTCTGAAACCTGGACTGGTATAGCCCTCCAGGACTGGGCACCCCTGCTTTAGAGTAATGAAGAATTCCATGTAGATAGGCAGTCATGTCAGAAGTTCTTTCTACCTGGGTGAGAGCAGCATGGAGCCCTCAAGCTGGCTGGTCAGACTGGTGTCCGCATCTGGTCCAGTGGTGGAGGTGTCAGCTAGCAGCTTCGAGTCACGGCCCTCCCCGATGTCCTCAAAATGCTCCTCTTCCCCACTGATCACTGTCACCAGGGAGTGGTTGTTGAGTTCCGAGTCCAGCGAGAGGCGGTGCTGGTGGGGCCTGGGGAGAAGGCACAAGTGTCAAACACCTTGCTACTACACAACCCAGCCTGAGGCCTAGTCCCGACAGTGTGCCATGTTCACAAAGTATTAACCCCAGTGCTAACACAAGAAAGCACAACACAAAGACTTACACTCGAAGAATGCTTTTGATAATATTAGTAATGAAACAGTCAAAAAGTAGGCTAAAAACTTGAATGTGGCCTATTTATTTTACTTTGTGTTCTTTCCTCTCCTTTGTGTAGCACTTTGGAATGACTGTCTTGAAAACAAAATTGTACTGTAACCAAGAACAGCAGCATACAGTTATTACCAAAATGTGAATGTCTCAAAGCATGTAGTCTTGGAAACCAAGAACTCTGACTGACAGAAAACTGGATAATAACTTCATCGACCTAAGGCTGAAAATGGTGAATGGAGTAACTGCCACAATGGAAACACAATTTTTGGAAATTGCAGGATTTGTAAACCAGTTGGATTTAACAATTCTATGGGCAATTAAGCCCATCCTTAAGGAAAGCAGTACCTTTGTGTTCTGTCCTGACTGGAATTCAATATAAGCCAGTCACCCACAGAGGAGAGCATTAGGGACTCCAAGCCTGACTATGAAGCAGGATACGCAGACACAATAAAGGAACCAGAGGGAATCATTACAGGAACAAGAGTGGATGTTCTACAAAGTCAAATGGAGAGCATGCTGCACTGTAGCAACACAATGTGAATTAAACCATGCCTGGGTCACAAGCACAGCAAAACCTGGAGGACTGAACTGAAGGGAGGGTGGTGGTGTTACTGTGAGCTTATTGGCAAACATCCGTCTGGGATTGGAGAGGGACTGATACAGCAACTCTGGATACAAACACTGCACTCTACTACATAACTGGAGCTCCATCGCCACCCTGTAGCTGATCTGGGTTGGAGCAACGTTGTATTTAAGAGGAATGACATCTTCACTATCGGAGGAAGGTGGCAGTTCTGTGTAGCACTACTTCTAATCAGTCTTAAGAAGAGCTCTGAGTCTGTGATAATGGACTGCAAATTAGTTCACAAGGTAACTTGCTGTATGGTCTCTTTTTTGGTCAGCTATTTGATCAGTGTTCACAGGTATTCAATTGAAGCTGCTCAAACTGTGTGGAATGAGACCCTACACACAATGTATTAACTTATAAAGCATTTTCTCATTCTTTGTATGTTTCAGTAAATGTACCAGACACATTAAAGCAAAAAACTTTTGAGTTTCTTTTCTGCACTTTCACTGTTTTCAGATACTCGCTACAATCAAATTAAGTGGTCACAAGGATATGCTACAGCGATCCATTTCTTGTATGTGATATAGCCAAAGTCCCACTTACCTGAACCTCAGTCCAATGCAGGTACTCATATCCGCAGAATGCAATGATGGAGTGGACAAGGAGTGCATAGCTTTCCTGACCCTGAATCTCAAACACAAAGCAGTAGCAAACCAGACCAGACCCAAAGCGCAACACAGGTGAAGGGGTAGGTTGAAACGCAGGTTGTGTGGTGTGGTGATTCTGAGTGGTACACAGCAGGTTGTGTGGTGTGGTGATTCTGGATGGCACACAGCTTTGCTGTAAGGGAACCTGTGTCTATTTACCCTACAAAGGGCCAACCTTTTTAATCTCATTTGTAACCCTAAAACATGAACCTAACTGACTGCAACAACACACAGCTCCTTTTCTGTGAAGGGATGGGTTTCCATTGCAAAAAACAAATCAAGAACAGCGCTGGCCATGCCTGCCTTTGAATGAGCCTGTGGTTTGAGGAAAGCCATTGAAGAAATATTAAGCTCCCTCTTCTGTACTTGCTTAGCTGCTGCAGGGGATTCCAAATGGAGCTACTTCTGCAAGAATGTCTGGTTTAGGACAATGAGGGCAAACTGCACATTTCTAACAGAAAATTATCCTTTTTAAACCTGGCACCTATACTCACAGCACTAGTATGTATAACCATGCTCAATTTGACTCTTTCTTGCTAACCTTTTGCTTTCTGTCCATTTTAATGACATAAAAGATCTGTCTTTATAACTTTTATGTTTTGTTAATGGTATATTCATTACAGTTTACATTCCTAACAGGTAGATTTAGCTGTAGGAAGGCAAGCTTCTTTCTGTGAAATACCCGTTTGTTGCAAGGTCACTTTGTGAATCAAATCCACTAGGAGGGGCATCCAGAACTTTCAAATCAGAAGGTATACAGCAGTGCTATTAATAAACACATACCTTTGTAACAAATCAATACTTTTTTATTTTTCTGTATATGGACATGATGAATCTATACTCTTATATCATTCTTGTATTTCTTAATCTCATACAGGACACTATCTATTGTTTCTGTGCAAACTTACTTAGTGCTGACAGGTTCCTTTTGGTTCTACTGAATAGGAGCCATATTAAAGCCCAACAAATACAAAGATGACCTTAATTTTTTGTGATTTTAAAAACAATGTGTTGTGTAGAGTGTCCCATTATAAAAAATCATTCTGCACAGTTTGAGCAACCAAACTGGATGAGATATAGATACACGTGCGTCGATTACAAGTAATACACATTTATTTATTGATTCATATTGCGTCTGCTGGCTAACTCAGTCTTAGAGAACACTGTGGCTATAACACTACTTCGCTAGCTTCCTGAGGGGTGTTCTCTTGGCCAGAGACGACCGTATAATGAAAGAGAGTGCTGGACTCATACCTCTCACAACCGAGCTGCGCCAGGGCCATACCAAGCCCTCACGGTGCATTTAAGGAGAGCCTTGGCTATTTTTAAGGAGCGCCTCATTGTTTTTCCACTGCCGAGCCGAGCTGTGCCACCAACATCACACGCAATGAAATTCAGCTGTTAATAATTATTATTAATTAACTCTGTTTGCCAAAAGATGCACAAACTGTTAAATTAATAGACCAATGGTACAGCTTTATCTTGTATCACTATATTTTGTAAATATATTTAAAGAGAAAAAGAAGGTTTTAAAAATATGATTTGCCAAAGATATCCCGTTTTAAGGGTAGTTGTCTTTTTTTCTAGTTGATTTTTGTTTGGGTGCTTAAAAAAGTGCAACGAGAGCTGTAGTTGTATATATGTTACAGCTGTATTTTGTTTTACTATACTTTTGTAATTTTTATTTTATTTTATGCATTGATGGGATAGTGTGGAACAACGCAAGGATGTAAGGTGGGTCTTAGCCAAGGACGGTTTACTTTGCGCCATGACCAGGTGCTGCGATGTTTGGCCTTAGCATTGGAAGACAAGAGTAACCTGACCAATAAGTTGCCACCAGTTCCATCAAAGCATTACACACAAAAGACAATATTCCTCCATCCAGGAGAGCAACCACCAAGAAAAGGTGTTAAAACCAAGCCTCGCCCAGGACAACTGGAAGCTACTAGAAACTGGAAGATACTGGCAGATGTTGGTCAATGGCTTATTTTTCCACCTGAGATTGCCACCACTAACCTTCGACCAGACGTTGTCTTGTGGTCTGGATCAGCATGCCCTGTTCATCTGGTAGAGTTAACAGGTGCCATGGGAGGATGAGGTGGATGAGGCGTATGAGAGGAAGAAAGTTCGGTATGCTCAACTATCTGCTGAAGCGGAACAGCGAGGATGGAGAGTCCGAGTTTACCCAGTGCAGGTGGGTTGTCAAGGATTTGTGGCACACTCTCAACCCGGTTTCTCAGAGATGTCGGGTTCAGTGGTCAAGAGTTGCGTCACACAGTGAAGAACTTATCTGAAGCAGCAGAAAGGAGCAGCAACTGGCTGTGGTTGAGATCAAAAGATTCTGGATAGGGATCTCAAGCACAATAGAAAGAAAGCAACGCTGATGTATGGGTAAGTAAGCTGGGCTGAGCTGAGTGGGGGATGGAGGGTGGGACACCAGAATCAATGTTGAGCCTTCTTGAGGTGTCGTGGGCTAGTCGACGAAACACGGAAGGTGCCCACTTGAAGACTTGGATGGAGATGCAGATGGATCATATTAGTTTACTGTAAAGCTACATCTTAGTTGGTGCTTATCTTAGCGAGAGCCGAGTTCAAATCAGCATGAAGTTTAACATCTACTCTCATGTAATGGAAATCAAATCAAGAGAAAAAGGTTTTAAAAATATGATTTGCCCGTTTTAAGGGTAGTTGTCTTTTTTTCTAGTTGATTTTTGTTTGGGTGCTTAAAAAAGTACAAGAGCTGTAGTTGTACAGCTGTATTTTGTTTTACTATATTTTTGCATTTTTTTCTTTATATTAATATAATAAAGGTCAAGGATAAGTTTTTTAGAATTTTATGTTTGAGTGTGTGAATTAAGTGTACAGTACCCTTTCTCATTTCTCAACTTTCTCATTTCTGATGCACGACTGCAGATCTTCCTGATCACTTCTATCTGCCCGCAGTACTTTTCTCTCATCACACTCGCTGCCTGCATGTTGTTTGTCCTTGTGGAGTGTACCGACTGACGCAACGCAATGACGAAATTCTTTAACCCCGTCCCTGGCGCAGCTTGGCTCGCAGTAAGATTCAGATGTCTTATGAGGCCGGAGTTTAACAGTTTGGTTTTCTTGCTTGGGTCGACAAATAGCCAGTGAAGAACCACCCGTGCCCGTACCGTACTGAGCCCTCATGGGTCGGATGTTCCAGTATAGTGTAGTGTTAGTGACAATATAATGAAGGAGAGTGCTGGACTCTCAGTATAGTGCAGTGTTGCTACTAATATAAGGAAGGAGAGTGCTGGACTCTTCCCTACAGTATTACAATGAAGGGGTGCTGGACTCACCTGTTGGCCCCCTCCTCAGTGTAGTGCAGTGCTGCGTCGATAGCGCTGTCCGTCTCCACCTCCTCGTGCATCTCCTGGTGCACCAGCGTGCTGGTGTCCTCGTCCGTGAACGTCTCACACTCGCTGTAGGTGCTCTCCGAGCCCAGGTACGCGCTGTCCGTCACCTCGTTCTGCTGTGGGGAGAGGCAGAGATGCCAGGAATGAAGGAGATTTAATGAAAACTTCAATTAGAGGTTGAGGCATTTGGCTTAATTGTGAAGGCTGTTTGTTTTAAACTTTAAAGTTCAAAAGAACAGATACAAAAATACACTTTTACTTAGGTAGAGTCAAAGTTTTCACACAAAAACATACATTAGTGTGCACATGTATTAGAACACCCCACTGTTCCTGTAGTTTTGATTTGTTATGCATATGAAATCAAACCACTGTAACCAAAAATGGTCAAAATATGCAAATTAGTGATTGTCTAATTTAATTGATGACTAATAGGCCACCCAGTGCAATTCATTTAAAATAGTAAGTGAAAAGGAACAAAGCCACAAATGGTAAAATACATAAGAATTTTTAGAAATTGTTGATGCCTAATTAAAGCAAAGTGGTCTAACATTTTCACATGAGCGCCTATGTTTTTATATCACCGATTACTGACTGAAAATGGAAATTCTCACATACTGAGGTTTTCATGCAGGTAGGTATATAAACGATGTAAAAAATGACAAATCTTGAGGTGTTCTATTAAATGTGCACACTACTGTAGATAAAAACAAACATTATCACCAGCCACCGCTGGTACGGAACAGTATATTATTATTTTGTTAGTCATTTATTTACATTTAATAAAATTAAGTCGATAGGAAGTGCTTGGTTTTTGTCTGCCTTTCTCCTGCCTTAACAACAACATTGTGCATATACTATGACGTACGTACACAGTCACTCAGCTTTTAGTTTTTCATTTAAAAACGATTATAAATCAAACATTTTATTTGGCAAATGTTGTTTGTAGTATAAGTAGGGCTGCAACGAAGGGTACATTTTGACATTTGAAGGTTCAGAATACGTTACCGAACGAAAGTTCTAACCTTCCATGGTACTAATTTGCATTATTTAATGGCGACGTCACCATAGCCACTTATTTATTTGATTGAAAATCCTATTTTACAGGTAATCCAAATTAAATAAAACATTCACATGTAGTTTAAAATACGTTATATAGAACAGTAATCATGTTTTTTATAATTTCAATAATAAAAACAGGTTTATTTACATGTATTTGAGGCTGCTTGCAATTATTACAGTAAGCTTGAATTGCAGCAGCACCAACTGCAGAGGACTTAGGTAAAACAAAGCTTTATTTAACAGTCACCGTTCCAAACAGGTTATCAGTCACATTTTACTACTACTAAAAATATTAATAATAAAAGTATTATTATTATATGAAGAAGAAGAAGAAGATGATGATGATGATGATCTTACGCTTGATTGGTTGTGCCTCCATGATACATCAACAGTCGCTTGCTACAGTTTGCATTTAACTTGTTTTTTGGACATCGGGGCATTTAATAAAAATAATCCCAAACATCAGAGGGGTTTCGAGACATTTCTTTCAATACAGTTTACGCTATACAACGCTTTGCTGTCGAGATGGCGCTCCGCTGCGAAATTAATTATTAGTGTTCGCGTATATTTTGTATGTTTCAAACATACTCTACCATAGCACTTCTCTTACACTGTCTTGTAAACTAGGGACTCAGTACCTGTTTAACTGAATCACTACAACCGCTGCAAGTACCCCCCAGTGCTTTGGCATACTGTACCCTGCTCCATACACCCCAGCAGTGCAACGTATAGCGTTTTGGTAGTGGATTGTAACACAACGTTATACGTAATATGCATTACACAAACCGAAAGATTGAATTTTGCATGTCAGTGACATTTAATGGTGATTTATAGTATTCATGTATTGTCAAATGGTTTCTGTTAACAGCGCACAAAAACCGAAAACAACAAAAAAACAAAAACTGTATGGATGCCATCTGACGAGCCTTACAACTACCTTCGAATTCCTGGCTAGTGAACGAACCTTCGAATACAGCCCTAATTATAAGTGTATGTTGTTATTGCTTTTTAATAATCGATAATAATAATAAAACTTGTTAAACAACAATAACATTTGCATGGTGTTAGATGTTAGGATATTAGTGATGTATCAACATGATGCATCTTTACTAGAGCCTTTCCTACTGTTTTGTAGTGTTTGTTTATTTTATCCCCGACCCCACCCCCTCTTGGAAATTTGTCAAATCGCACCCTGTATGTTAGTGACGTGGTCTTGAAATCGAAATGCTATATCAATGTTGTATGCAGTGCATTTTTAAACATACGCTGGCACAGTGTAACAGTTAAGTTAATTAGAATAAACTATGATGGGCTACTGTTTTATTTTCTCTACTGCCTAGCAGAAAATGTGTTTAACAGCCACATTGAAGTAAAATGTTACGATGATATTGTTATCAGTCAGAACACAATAATACGATTGTATTGCTTAGGGGTACCCCAAACCCTCTGCCTTTCTGCCTCCCCATGGCCACCAACCATCAAAATACAATCCAGCAACAGAATGAAACTGTGTTCCAGTGATACTGCGCAAGCTAATAAGAGGTGAGCTCTTTGGTTAGCACATTTAATAATGAGCACTACTTAAACAAGTCAGTCTATCTGCACTTTGAAGTGAGAACAAGGAATCTTACATTGGGAACAACCAACCAGCTTTCTTATAGACTTCCCACAGCAAAAGGTAGGCAGGGTTGAATACAAGTTCAAAACACCATACACATGTCAAAAAAACAAAACAAACAAAAAAAAAAAAACAGGCTGACATTCACATCAAAATACAACGCAGGTACCTTACAAAAACAAGTTACAAACAAAACTTGTTACAAACCCTATAAACCTACCAGCCTCATAGAAAACGCTGACTCAGGGACCGGCAATCCAAGCAGGAGAGACACTGTGTCCCTAAAAATATTGCGCTCAAGTCAAGGAAGGAAGTGTGGTCATGGGATTCCTTATTAAGGGGGGTTTAGGGTTGCCTTCTCTCCTCTCCGTTTCGCAAAAACAGGACAGTGAAGCACAGAGGAAGGCCTCTCCTGCAGTCTTCCCTAAGGCAACTCGCCCAGGTGAAAGTCCACAGTACGCAGACCCTGCTGCTGAAGGAGCCATGGAGAGGTAGTGCAGTCATAGCCAGGGGGCCAATAGAAGAGAAGCTCCGTCAAATATTTACAGGGCTGGACATCCGTTGAGACCCAGTGCCTTTCAGCTGGAGTGTCTTCTTTTAGTCTTAACACTAGACCAATACTGTCTGGCAGCTTTACTAAATACGTTAATACAGTTTAATACAGTATTTTATCAATGTTATTGTCACAGCTTACAATGCTAGTGTATAGTAATGCAGTAAAACCCCTACGCACTGAATTAGTCATCTTCATCTGTAGGGCACTTACACAGAGATAGGCGCATGGGCCACTATGCTATGAAACCGAAAGGAGCAGAAAACATTGTATACCAAAGTACAAATCCATGGGTCTATTTGCATGATTATATGCTATAAGGCTCACAGAAAACCCTAGAACTCAATATACTCAGCATTGAAGTTTTCAGTAATGTGCGTATCTGCTCTGCCAAAATGTACAGCCTTCAGTACCACGATAAAGATAACCCTGACCTACCTCACCCAGTTACATACAGATGGACAGAGAGGCCTTTTTGATCTTATCTGTAACTTGTACTCAATAATTTTCTTACCACCAAAACTTGATTAGCAGTTCTGAAGCTATGTGTAAAAGTCAATGCAACATGCAAACAGACATTGCGCTGGAGTCTTCAAATATCCCTGCCCTGTCACTGTCTGGTAACCGCATTCTACTTCTCATGGAAGTGAAAGTATTGTTGGGACCATCCTAGAGAACTGAAGAAAAACTAATATTTTGTCTGACCAGTTCCACCTAACATCACTACCTCTTACACTACATTTATGAACCTGGCAGCTGGTTTAGGTTGCTTCTGGTAAATGACTGAAATATTCTACAATTTAGCATTTGCTGGTTTTTAGGAAAACATTTAAATATCTAGGAGCATTTGTTGTATAATACCTCTAGGTGAGAATTATACATTATGAATGTGACAACCCTATTTTTTTCTGATTTATTAAATATGTTTCATTGTAAAAGATCTGGCAATTTTTAGACCATGAAATAAGACATGTTTTTACTATGAAGAAAATACAGCCCTATCTATTATTTATGGCTAGGGTATTGGCTGGTGTAATATTGCCCATGTTCCAAACTGAATAGGAATGTTCATTTCAGGATGAGGTAACATGCTTGGTAGTAAGTTTTCAGCCCAAGTACTAGAAGGCAGTTTTAGCCAACCAATCCTCTACAGTTTATTTTTATTTTTTGAAACTGAACAAGGCAAAACTGAACTTTGTTAAAGCTTTGAAAAAGAGAAGCAACTGAGCCAGCTCATGCTTGGCAGGGTACTTGCAGCTCAATAAAAGCAGCTGTATTGCTGCAGTCAAACGCATTGCTTAATCTTTTACAGGGATGAAAGGGAACAAAAACCTCAACAGCAGCTCAGAATGCAGGTTCCACTTTCACAACCGGACTTCAAATCAAATACATGCTTGTCTTTTTGTTTGTTTTATTAAGTATTAATTCTGCAGTGCAGTTGAAACATTTAACTCTACAGTGAACATTTACACAGAGTTGACAAGGGAAGAGTGAGATTTGGAAAATCATTATTTTAAAAAGCATCGTCATTTCATTTCTTTTATGAGGACATTTGCAAAACACTGTAACTTTAATAAAACAAATTAGTAATGAAGAGCTCCCTTTAAATGTCATTCAGCTTTCCAAGGCCAGCACAGACGAGTGCCCAAGATTCTGATTATAGCTGTAAATCTGTGTTTATTAGAAATCTAACCTAAACCTAATCTAAATATCTAACTTTTTTGTGTAAACAGTTGTTACTGTTTTAAACTGTCAGATTTTTAATATTTAGACATGTTTATAATGTTCTTCAGTAATGAATTCAAATTTTACACTGGCTTTCACATATACCGTATTCAATTACAGTAGTTTAGTAACTAATTTACATACATATGATAACTTGTCGGACATCATGTGATTATGCAATAATTAGGTACTGTGTCAAGATGTCAAATAGGGGTGTGCCGACACCCATACTCGTAATTGCCTTTAACCAAAAAATGAATGAATAGATTTAATTTTACCTGCCGATAAATACTTCTTAAAAGCAATTGAGTATCAGTACACACCTGTGTCAAAGTCAGCAGAATTCTCTCACACCTCTCATTGCTAAAAAAGGGTAAAATGTCAAACAATCAACCATCTGAGCTGCTTGTCAAAGAGATAACAGTTGTTATCTCAGCCAAAACCAACACAGCATTAACATAAATTAATGAACAACCAGAGTCGGTGTCCAGATCTGCATAAATAAATTAGAGTTAAACTGGGGCAAGGCTTACAGGGCTGGTATCTTAGCTGCACTGCGTGTATACACCAGCAGAGGGCGCCATAGCTAACAGAAACATGGTGGAATCACTAACAGTGATTGTCGTACTGTACTACCAATGAAGAAACAATATACAGTGGTAGATGTCCTTGTGTTTTATATTTTTCACAGTGCAGGTCTGTATATATATATATATATATATATATATATATATATATATATATATATATATATATATATATACACATACACATACACACACACACACACACACTATAAGCTACTTCAAAACAGTTAGTGGCCACTATTCATGCATTATTGGCACAATTTCAAAGTCTTCACTTAATGTGAAAATTATTAAAAAAACAAAGTACAGATCATTGTTGAATAGTTTTCCATAGTGCTTGGATGAGAATGGATGGCTCATGTTCTAATTTGCTTCCATTTTGGAAAACAAAACTAATTTGTTCTACATTAATGTAGAACAGAAATAGTAGTAAAATAAAAACTGGTTCCCCATCAAAAGGACCCGAAAAGCAATGGAGAGAAAGAGCACTTTTGTGTTTTTAGACACTTCTGGACGGACATTAATAAATGATGTTCTATGAGCAAATAAACATAGTCAAATATATTTCAAGTAACAGAAGTTCTAACATTCAAATATTTCTCCTAGTGCTTTTTTGTTGTTATTATTATTATTATTAGATTGTGAACGTACTCTTTCGACATTAGTTTCAAGTTCTTTCACAAGTATAACCCAGCTTGTTATGCAACCAGAAGGGGGTGAAAAGTACACTCGGTGTCCCTTTAACCCTTTAGAGTAACAAGCAATGTGTCTGTGAAGGGGGCGGCTCTTTGCTTCTTTGCTCCAGTGATTTTGGAGAACAGGAGTATTTATCTGCACACAACGAGGCCTTGTGTTGTGTTAAACCTGGGCTAGAGTGTGGCGAAAAGCCCCCAACCTGCACATGCACCGTCTACAACAATTGGGCTATTCAGGCAGTGCCACATTTTACTTTCTTTAATCTTTTATATTGAATGTTGCAAAGACAAATTTGTAATTAGTATATATTCAGGCAACTTGTAACTTCTTCTATGAATTATTACTATTATTTTTTAAACCACTCATTTTATTCATGGAGTCTCAAAGTAATTAAATCAGGCACAGGTATAATCCAGAATAAAATTCTTAGAAATATTCTTCCCACGTGATCATTGAAATTGCGCAAATAAAGCACACAGGTTAGCAGAACAGTCACTGTTTTCAGAATAATTTGACATTTTGCCTCAAAATGGTGAAAAGAGCAGGGTACTCGGATGTTGTCCGTGTGCAAGTAGTAACCTATCCAATGAAGGCTACAGCCAGAGAGAAATACTACAGGAAGACAGCTGAAAACACCACATCAGGCAGCGGACTCCACACTGCAGGAGTACAAAACATAAACCCAAGAAAAAGAGGGGGAATAATAAAAAAAAAAAAAATTACAAAATCAGCAGAGCGACAAGACCGTGTGTGGCAGGGCTGAGGTCTGCCCCTGTAAAATAATGGGTGCGTTCACGGAGATCATTCTGAGCAGATTCTGTGCAGAATTGTTTAGTTTATTTATAAAATGTTTTGGTGGGATTTGGTTTTGTTTGTAACTAACAATGTGCTTAATTTGTTTAATTTTGGATGGCAGGGCTGGGAGGTTAGACCTCCCTGCTTGCCTAAATGAAACCCAATGTGCAGCAGGTGGCCAGGTGTGAACTGAACAATTGACAATTATTAACCCTGGTCACCTCCCTTCTGTGCTGTTCCATGCTGTGTGTTATTTTGTTACCAGAGGAAAAGACTCACGATTGCAGCTTTAAGAAGGGCGAGAGAACCAAACCTGAAAAACATCTGCATGTGTAACCAGGGTTTTTTGTAAACAGATTATGAGCATTTGTTTAACCGGGATAATTACCACTTTAGGTTAAGGGATTCATTTGGGGGATTTTAATCCCACACCAGTGTTTATTTAGTTTGTGGCTGTGTAGTGTTCTGGGTGTGGGACCTCCCAGGATAGCGGGAGTAGCGCATGGCCCAAACTTTTATTTGCTAGTCATTTTTGTACAGTGTTTTTTTTTTTTTGCCTTTCTGTATTTATGTGCACTTTTATATATTGCCTCCGGCACTAAATATTATATATTGTCTACCATTGCTGCTACCCTAGTGGTGGTCACCAACACTGCAACTGCCTGTGTGTAAAGAGAATTGTGAGGGTCTGGAATCAACTCCCCAGTAATGTTGTTGAAGCTGACACCCTGGGATCCTTCAAGAAGCTGCTTGATGAGATTTTGGGATCAATAAGCTACTAACAACCAAACGAGCAAGATGGGCCGAATGGCCTCCTCTCGTTTGTAAACTTTCTTATGTTCTTTCTTATGTACTTAAATAATAAAACCTGGCTGTCTGAGCGGTGTTTTGACTTCAAACCCTCTGTGTCTCTCAGCGGATACCCACACTAACAGAACACAACCGTTACACCGTGCCCCTGTTGCCAAGGTCAGGAGAAACAGAAAAGCGAGTGCTTCAGATATTGTGCAGGAGCTAGTTGAATACAATGTTAAGGTGTCAGCACAAAGAAATAGAATGAAACAGAAAGCATTCAATGGGTTAGGTGGTAAGAAAGAAGCCCTTCATCAGTGCAGTCAAGAAGAAAGGTTAGCTTTTGCAAAAGTTTTTTTCAGTTTAGTCACTTGGTCCGATGTATCCAAATTGAATTTGTTTGGCTCAGAAGGGAGAGTGATGGTGTGGAGAAATGCAGGAAATGTTTCTGTTCCTAAAATCAGGATCCCAGAAACACATAAATTTGCACAAGGCTGGGTGAAGCACTGGCCCCAGAGTCACCAGATCTCCGTCCTGTTGAACATTTGTGGGATGAACTAGGTTCAAGGATGAAGGGAAGAACTGTTAAATCTAAGGATGAATTTTGGAAAAACCAGTTTACAAGAAGTTGTTGTGTAGTAGGACAAAAAGACTGCAAGCTGTTATTAAAGCAAAGGGAGGTCCCACCAAATACTGACTATGTAAACAAATAATTACAAGACAATGAATGAATGTTTAGTTTCCTGAATAATTGATCTGAACATCTGGCACAAAAAAGGTTTGTTTAGAACATAAGTTTACTCACTTTAAATCACTTTTTGGCATTTATTTTAAGAGTTGTTCCGGCTATTTAAGTTAAAAGGCAAAAACAGTAACGTGACCACCAGTACAGATAACTAGTTCGAATTGTATTAAGTCAATATCAAGCTAAAAAAAAACACGTGTTATTGCATAATCACAAGATGTCCGACAAGTTATCATATGTATGTAAATTAGTTAGGATACCACCAACCATTAAAACTCAATGGGCCCGATACTCGAAAGGTTTGCGCACCCTGCAGAGGGGTATGCGCGTTGCAAATGGACGTTGTGCCGAAATTGTGCCAAGTTGCCATATTCGAAACGTCCTTTTGCGCGTCACAATCCATTCTGCGCTGTGCAGAAATAAAATGTATGCATCGCACAATATGGGGGGAGTGGCTGAAATTTGCGTGATCCTGGTATATTCAAAGGTATGCGCAAAGCACAAAACCAGGATTGTGATGCGCAGAATAAGGATTGTAAAAGGACTGTGTTAACTCCGCGCACACTATCATTCCAGCTCTGACTACAAACAGGTAACATTGGGAAATGTGGATAGCATGCAGCGTGTCCATCGACATTTGGATGTGAATGATGCAAGGCAAACCCAGCAACAGCAACCCCGACATAGGCAAAGATATGCTGAAAGGGTGCACTGGCCTCGGCATACATATGAGGATAATGCAGGGTTTTTATGAGGTCCTGCACCTGCCACGCATGGTAGGTGCAATTGACTGCACCCATATTGCTATCCGGGTACCTGTTCCAGTTGTCCTGTTCTATCAGGATTCCAGTTATATTTGGAATGGCAGGAAATTTGAATAGCTACTCTATGCCATGTAAACAGGGTATTCTGAATGAATCTGTCCATATTCTGGATATCAGTATTCCGAAAACTTGATACCGAATACCCACTAAGTATTAGGATACTATTGGAATGCTAGCCCTTCTAGACACCTTATTCAGAAAACCTTTTTTTTGTAGACAAGAGTCATCGTTTTATAATCCAAAATATATAAGACAATGGCTTGTGTGCCCAACAAAGCCTTTGCAAAAACTGTGCACAAATATATTAGTACGTGTCTGACCCCAAACTGGTTGCCGACTATGCAATACCTTCTTATTTTTTTTTCTTAGTCAGTCAATACCTGAGTGTGTGTGTGTGTGTATGTGTGTGTGTGTGTGTGTGTGTGTGTGTGTATATATATATATATATATATATATATATATATATATATATATATATATATATATATATATATATATATATATATATATATATATATAGTGCCTTGCAAAAGTATTCAGACCCCTGACCAATTCTCTCATATTACTGAATTACAAATGGTACATTGAAACTTCGTTCTGTTCGGTATTTTATTTTTAAACACTGAAACTCAGAATCAATTATTGTAAGGTGACATTGGTTTTATGTTGGGAAATATTTTTAAGAAAAATAAAAAACTGAAATATCTTGCTTGCATAAGTATTCAACCCCCACACATTAATATTTGGTAGAGCCACCTTTCGCTGCAATAACAGCTTTAAGTCTTTTGGGGTAAGTATGTACCAGCTTTGCACACAGTGTCAGAGTGATTTTGGCCCATTCTTCTTGGCAGATTTGCTCCAGGTTGTTCAGGTTGGTTGGACGACGCTTATGGACCGCAATTTTCAAATAGTGCCACAGATTCTCATTGGGATTGAGATCAGGACTTTGACTGGGCCACTGTAGGACATTCACCTTTTTGTTCTTGAGCCACTCCAGTGTTACTTTGGCCTTGTGCTTGGGATCATTGTCCTGCTGAAAGGTGAATTTCCTCCCAAGCTTCAGTTTTTTAGCAGACTGAAGCAGATTCTCTTGCAGTATTTTCCTGTATTTTGCTCCATCCATTCTTCCTTCAATTGTAACAAGATGCCCAATCCCTGCTGATAAGAAGCATCCCCACAGCATGATGCTGCCACCACCATACTTCACTGTAGGGATGGTGTGTCTTGAGGCATGGGCAGTGTAGGGTTTGCGCCACACATAGCGCTTTGAGTTTTGGCCAAAAAGCTCTACCTTGGTCTCATCTGACCATAAAACCTTTTCCCACATCGCAGCTGGGTCACTCTCATGCTTTCTGGCAAACTCCAGACGTGCTTTCAGATGGTACTTTTTGAGTAACGGCTTCTTTCTTGCCACCCTCCCATACAGGCCAGTGTTATACAGAGCTCTTGATATGGTTGACTGGTGCACCATTACTCCACTCCCAGCCACTGAACTCTGTAGCTCCTTCAAAGTGATTGTTGGCCTCTCTGTGGCTTCTCTCACAAGTCTCCTTCTTGTTTGAGCGCTGAGTTTTGAGGGACGGCCTTTTCTTGGCAGTGCCTGGGTGGTGTGATGCAGCTTCCACTTCCTGATTATTGATCCACCTGTGCTCACTGGGATATCCAAACACTTGGATATTATTTTGTACCCTTTCCCTAATCTATGCATTGTATTACTTTATCTCTAACTTCTGTAGAATGCTCTTTGGTCTTCATTTTCCTTCAGATTCACAGCCTTACCAATGATCCTACAACAGTGGGGTTTTTATCCAGAAAATGTGACAGCAACTTTAATGGTTCACAGGTGGAGGCCAATGGTAAGGTAACTGTGTCCTCGTTAGGGCAATTTCTTTCATCGGTGCAAACTGGGAGCTTCCACTGCACAGGGGTTGAATACTGATATTTCAGTTTTTTATTTGTCTTAAAAATATTTCCCAACATAAAACCAATGTCACCTTACAATAATTGATTCTGAGTTTCAGTGTTTAAAAATAAAATATCGAACAGAATGAAATTTCAATGTACCATTTGTAATTCATTAATATGAGAGAATTGGTCAGGGGTCTGAATACTTTTGCAAGGCACTGTATATATATATATATATATATATATATATAGACACACACACACACACTAAAGTGTTTGTCATATGATATGTATAAATATGCACTGCTTTGGGAAAGCCTTTTTTAATTCTCCATTTTTATCCAACACGTTATACTCAAACGTGCTGCTGTAATACTATGAAAAATTCTACTTATATAAAAACAACTCTGCTGAAACACAACTGAAAAGACTTTTTGAAGTTTCTTCTAAGATGGGAGTTTAATCCCTACATGCAGCATGTCAACGCCCAATGGTTTGTGTTTGCCTCAGTATTATTCAGTGACGACCCACGTATGTAACATCACCTTGTTACAAGGACTCACTAAATACTAAAGCAGGGGTGCAAACACTTTTATCATAAACAAATACTTTAAAATTTCAAAATTAAAAACAAACAAACTTTAAATTACTCAAAATTGTGTATCTATTTTTGTTTTATTAAAAAGTGGTTAAAGTTTACCAAGTGCTTGTCCTTAATCTGATATAATAAGTGCAGTATTTCAATACTTTTGTCTGCAACTATATGTCAGAAATAATTAGAGGTTAATTAGTTCAAGAAACATTATCTTGGGGGGATCCCCAAATGAGTATATCTCCCAGTAATGCCATAGCTGGGATTCCTCAAACACACTGCCTCCCTCAAGCACCTCATCTCTCATCACTATCCTGGAAAGTAGAACCTTTGTTACTGTGGGCAGTTAATTAGTCTGGTGCCAAAATGGTTTGGATGATAACATTTTCAATCATCCATTTCATTACTGTCGAGAATCACAATTCACTTACATTTTTAACTCCCATTAACTGTTTCCTCTGTAGTCGTTATCTCTTTCACTGTCACACTAACCCCACCCTGCCTACTTTTTGATTGTTGGATTTTTAAGATAAAGCAATACTACTGTCATGAAGTTCAATTACGTGGCACTTGACTCTTCTAGCATCCTTACATGGTCGAATCAGCTGAGTGCAGGAAGGGAGAGAAGCAGATTATCTCAGCAGGAGCAATCATTCTCGGCATAATAAACAGTCGAGTAAACATATGAATGGATATTAAAATCACCATAATAAAATCAACTACTGCTCCAACCAAAGTGCCAAACACAACCAACAACCAAAATGCCACCTAGCTGTGGAATTGGTACACATCCCTGTAAAATCAATCTCCACTCACCTCATAGGCAGCATAATCATCGTATTCCTCAGGGCAGCCGACTGCCTCTGCCCCATGACTGAACCCCATTTCATACAACGGACTGTCAGAGCCTAGAAGGGGCGGGAGGGGGATTGAAAACAAGCATGTCAGTAAAGCAGTACTGCACCAATTTCTATGAAGTACTGTAAATATAAAATAAGTACATTAGTAACATACACCCCCCTCCACATCTGCAAATCAAAGAGGTTGGTAAGAAAGTTTCTTATAGGTGTTCCTAGACATGGAATTTAAGGCCTGCTAGTTTAATACAGGTTTTCAAAGGCTAAATTGATTTGACTAAATGCATTTACAGCGACGATGTATTGGATAGTGTGCCATTTCTACCTACAGCTACTACACGTGTGCGTCTTGTGAAGAGGGGTGAACATTACAAAGCTACGAAACAAACTTCACACAGTCATGGCACTTTCTGGTGGTGCAGACCATTGATTTTGATGGTGTACTCAGGTTCACAGGTCCATGCTAGTGCAGTGTGGTCTATACTTGTTTTCAGGACTCAAAACGCTCAAAATTACTATCTGAAGGCCTGAGAAACGAAAGCTACACAGCCAGAAAGACGGGCACGCCATGTGTTGCTCTGTCGTGGGCCTGCCTTTTTATTTAATTTTTTAAATGTATTAAAACATTTCTGCACATCTAGTATACTGTACACGTTAGTGTGGTAGCCTGATAAATACATTGTAGACATATGCTTTTAAATAACTGTCAAACCATCCGATTTATTTATAATTCAGAAAGTACAAAAGAGGATCTTCTTCAGATCGGCTTCAGGTAAAGTGAATTTTCTGCAACATGATGAGGCCATTCGCAACACAACCCCTAGTCAGGTTCCATATTATGTACACTTGTCTGTAGCACCAGTTTAAATCAGAGTAGAGATGGGTGGCGCTGGCAGCTGAGGGGGTAACAGGGAGCACACTGACCTCTATTGCTGATCGCTGTGATCCCACGGTAGAAATCTTCAAAGCTGATCACTCCCAGGCCGCCAGGGTCCAGGAAACGGGTTAAATCTTTCACCTGCAGGAACCCGAGAGAAACAAAAGTCACACTGTTTGTTAAACCCTCTTGCACTTTAAAGAATTTCCAGCACAGAAGATAGCCATGTGCACCTCAATCCTGACCTGAATTCCCTCTGCCTGCCCTTCAGTCCCAGGCATCTCACGTAGAGACTGCCAGTTGCGCAGCACTGTGGGCTGGATTACTCTACTGTCCACTGTATGGGTATCTTCAAAGCTGGGAATAAACCCAGGCCTTCAAAGGCAATGATTGGCCAATGAATTAAACTGTAGCTACATTTGTTTTCTAATGACAGGTTATTTCTTGAAAGCTAGACAAAACTACTCATGAAGTCATCACTGCCCTCACCAAGCACCCTGGCCCTGGGAGAAGAGATTTTTTTTTTTTTTTTCTGTCAAGTTCCCCTTAAATACTGAATACAGTATCATATGTTTAGCACATATTCTAGGCACAAGCTCAAAATTGGCAGATTCTGTATTTACTTCCCTATTGTACTGTATAGTACCAATCCATGAATTATTAACGCAGTATTTATTTGAAACTCAAATCAACCGAAAATTGAATGTCAAGAACATGTGCAGCTGGAGATGCATGTGGTTTGCTCACCCTGCCTTCATCTCCTGCAAACTCCAGTGGATGATATGCTATACAAGCTGTCCGAAGATCCTGGGCCGGGTGAAATTTAGACCAGCTTTTTGATGCGGCCTAAAGCACCAATGCCGCCTGAGGGCCGGTCTATCTGTATGTGTGAACCCAACGTAGCAGGCCCTGGGCCGGCCTTAACGCGTCAATGCGGTGACGTAGCTCAAACCACTCCCCTACTAGGTAGAGCAGGTAGATCAAACAATGTCAGTTTTAAGAGGTATCAGCTGGGACGATGCAGAAATTAACCCTTAGCGGTCCATTTACTCACCGATTGTCAGGCACATCGGATCCAATTTATTTTCACACGCGCTGTTTTAAATATTTTTTTTTCAGAGTAAAACAGGTTTAAAAGATATTGAATCGCAACAGGGCAGTCCTGCATCTCCAGTCAAGCCCCACCCATTGTTTGCTGTATTTTTCACATACCTCTTTATAGACGTAGATACTGATAAATCCTCTTCTGATCACTTGTTTTATCACCAAAAATAATGCGATCCAAGTCATTATTTTAGTACTATAACATCTCAAAAAGCTCTGCAAACGTGCAAATGATGCTGGGTCAGTCATGAATGGCAAGCATTTCGTCATCGTCATCGTACAGCTTTCATGAAAACGATTAAACTTGTATTCTCTCTCTCTATTTCAGGTTGTAGCCAAGATTGTAAATCTCAATATTGATAAATAATGCATACAACGTTGCATATTCATTCACTATTAATATAATGTAATGTATATGTCCTTGTTTGCTGCATTTACGCATGATCCAACACAATCACTTCTTTCCACAGTAACCAGCTACACTACCAACACATGCCTTTATCATATCTTATGCAATAAGTACAGTACCAACAGTGTTGCAAAAAAATAATATTGCCATATTTACGTTAATTTCCCAACTCAGTCTCTTATGTTGACTTCCGGGAATGCGGTGTTTATGTATTCCCCGACAAGCACTTTGCCGCAATTTAGGCTTCCTTTTCAGCCACATATGTGAACGCACTTAGGACCCCTAAAACCTCAACTGAGAACGGAAATTTTGAGGAGGCCCAGAGACGGCCCAAGGCCGGCTCAGTAAGTGTAAACGGGGTCTAGGACTCCCACTGTGCTCTCCATGCAGCAATGCCACAGGGAGCCACTATTAAACAGTGTCTTATTGGTGTTTTTTATAAGTTTTTTTTTTTTTTTTCCTTCTCGACTCTACCAAGGAATAATTACCCCTTGCATTCAATTACGTGAACAAGCTTTTACTTAACGTCGCGGGAAGAGGAACAGAGTGAAAATGTATGTGGGCAGTACAATCATCGATATTTACTCAAACAATTACATTTTCTGTGCCCAATTAATCAACTGCTATTTTTGAGGCTTAACTGACAGCCCTAAACCCCACCAAGAAATTCTCAGCACAATTTTCACAGATGACTGACTCAGGATTTACCAGTTTTTATATGTAGGGGCCTGTTGAAATATTGTTTTATTTAAAAAATACGTATTCTTGTCTGTAGTACATTGAGGCACCGTATCTGCTTTCACAGAAGAAAGACAAAGATTGAGTCGAGTCAAGAAGTCAATAACAAATGAGGGGCTTATTGGGTGCTACGATTGCGGCACTAGTATTGAAATTGAAGCAGTTCATTCACGATAGAGATCTTTTTTCTGAGAGAACCGCTAAATACTCTACCAGTTCACAATTCTGACTGTTCATGTTTTTTTTGTAAAACATGTTGAAATTGCATTTTGTAAAACTTTACCAACACTTGAGTCTTTTCTGTGTAATAAAGTCCACAAACCCGGACTACAGCTCAATAGCTTCCGGGCCTCAAGAATGCCGAGTGATTACTAAATTGTCGGACCAAAGACCTGTCAGAAAAAAAATGTTGCAACAATGGACGGGACCTCTTTTCCAGAAGGTACTGTAAATGCCATGTACTGTGAATCCAGGGTCTAATTTGGACAGAGGTGGATAAAACTAAATCTGTGGTTTCTGTTTACAAATCCCACAGGTTATATTTCATCCCAGTTTAGAATCTCTGCCAGCGGCAGATTTTCTCTTGCACGCTTCTTGAGATTTCATGCGATTGTAACAGCCATGAGACTTCATGCCAAAAATAAGCAAAACCCTTCAGCCCAACCAGACAAGCAACTTCAAAGAGCTGTCACCTTTACTGAGAACTACAGAAACCAACAGGGATTTAAAAATAAATAAATAAAATACAAAAACGCAGGCAAAACCGGCCGAAAGCAGCAACAACTATATGACTGTATGTGACACTTTCAAAAGTTCATCGCCTCAAAGAGAATCAAAGACCCATTTTAGAGAAAACTGACATGCTTTAAACCAACGCCAACTCTGTGTTCATTTTCCTTTCCTTGAAAATTTGATTACTTATAGCACAGAAAAATTATAATTTTGATTGATAGTCGCAATAATCTAATTTTTCACAGGCATATAAAGCTAAAATGGGATCAACCCCACTGCTGCCAAGAGGCTTAGTTCCTTTTTCAGTAGATGACAATGGTAGACAGAAATAAGAAGTGAGAGAACCAACGGGAGTTCAAACATGATCATTGTGATAATTTAGGAGATAATCGATATGTGGAAAAATCATTATCGTCTATCCCTAAGGAGATGCAGCATCTTTTACATGGTGTTTCTAAAGTGGCAATGTAGGAATCTCCCTTCTTCCTGGTATCTGATCCCTTTTTGGGGTAAAGGTTCTTTCCCTTATAAATACTTGCAGCATTACAGTCAAGCATGTCCTGAACTAACAATGGTTTGTCAAGCTTGAAACAAACCTGGATGACTGGCATGTTTGGGAAGCAGGTTTGTGTTTGTTTGAGCCTGCGATTACTGTACACACAACACTGGGAGAACTGCAACACAAACACACTCTCCTCTGCACTAGAAACAAAACGCTGTCCCCTCTCCATCAGCCGACAGTCACATGACACCCACCGAGGTAATCAGCCACTTAGTATCCTAGCAACAGGTGAAAAGGTATCCAAGGATACTGCCACTAGGAGATTTTTAAATCTCAAGTGCAAAACAAGTGTCCTTTTCTTGTGTGGCGATAGCTAAGTTATAAACTGGAGTCAAAAGCACAAGATCCAATAAACTATAAAAATGTTATTGGACCACAACCGAGCATCTTAACCACAATAGAGAGAGAGACAGGATCATCTCACAGACAGGATCTGTAATGTCAGGGTATCACACAAGGACCACCACATAAGGCATATCCCATGTGAAAATGTAGCATTTATTTTACAAGTTAGTCATGATGGCTCCTATATGATCTCCTGTTGAATGAAGGTATTTTTCCTAAACCTCATTAGAATTGTGCATTATTGGGATTTCAAGTAAATAAATAAATGGTTGCAAGGCTAACATTAAATCCTTCCAGTGTGCTATGGAAGGTGATCAGGTCATTACACTGCAGCTCAAGTGGACCAAACTTTTGGGAGGGGTTTCTTCCTGGGGTATGATGACACATGACTCATGTGTGACTTGAATAACTGGTGCCATGGCCGGTGCTGGGTGCATGGAGAAAACTCAAGCAGCCCCACATGGCGATCACGTGTCTGAAGGTGCCAAAAATACCCTATTCTTTCTTGATGTGGAGAATGATGAAATGTTATTAAATTTAAAAGCATGTGTAAAGGGCAACAGCAATAAAAAAGACTCCCGTAGGAGTTTGAGTAACCTCTGTTGGTCCACTTGAGCTGGAATTACCCTACTGACTTCAAAACAATTAGACACTGTTTAGACTGCAAAGGCATCAGCTACCTATTAACAAATCACTGTTCAGGTAGACTCACATATGCAATATCCCCAGTGCAGTGGCAGGAAAACCTAACAAACAAGTTTACATCTGGACCTGTTCATATCTCTATATTATTAAGGATAAGCCTTTTCTTCTGTTGCAGCCTTGACGAAAGTGACTGTTTTATATATTTAAAATTAGGCAGTATTTAAAATAAATAAATAAATAAATAAATGTTTTAAACCAGATCTCTGAAATCCAAAAAAGTGGGGTTAACATCAGTGTACAGTATGACATATTATCATAGTCAGTCTATAGTAGCATTACATGCTGCTTTCAAACTGATGTTTTAATTATTGCACTTGTACTCCAAGTAACCTCTTTAAAAACCACAACAGCAAGGCCAAGACAAGGGCTTTAACCTGCTTCACATTAGCACCTGAAAGGAAGCATTCTCACATGAAGACCCCTAGCTATTAGGACTCCGTCCCTTTTTTCTACTCCATATGCTTGTGAAATCCCTTCCACCGACCACAGTTCCATATTTACTTCAGCTTGACTAGACCCAAGCTCACAAGATGAAATACTTTGTCACTCGTGTTGCTTGATGCAAAGGAGCCCCTTGGAAGTAACCTCTTTTAAAACCTTCTAGTTTAGGGGAGGCAGCAAGCTAATTCACAAGGTTTTAATCCTGGGGCCGGTTTTTCAAAACTTTTAATCTGGATCAAAGTGATCCAGATTTTGTAATCCTATATTTTGTGATCGAGATTACTTTTATCTGGATCATTTTGATCCGGATTTTCTGAAAACGTCACTGCTGGACTACATTTATCCAGATAGCAAATAATCACGTTTATAAAATCCAGTTTTTGAATAGGCTAGTTTTTGGATACAAAATTTTAATAAATATGTAAATATTATATTAGAACCCTCTATTTGGACATATAGTGTGTGTTTGCTATGACAAGTCAAACAAAATATCGATGTTCTATGATCATTTAAAAGCTAAATCCACCTCCGCAGTAGGATCACAATAATCCTGGTATTTTGGATCAAAGTAATCCTGATCCTCTTTAAATTCTAAAAAACCCAAATGAAACATTTAATCATGATTAAACGTCCGATCGGATTACCAAAACGAAATCCGGATCACATTAATCCCGATCCAAAAAAAATAAAACAATTGCACAATATAATCCAGATCAAACGCTGAAATCCGATTACCAAAATTTGGTAATCTGTTTTGTCACCAGTACACATTATTCCATATCTTAAAACCTCCATCTAAAAGCCAGTTTTACATATTAAAATAAGTATTTGGTATGTTTTTTTTAAATACCTATCTGTGGTAAAAAATTATTTTTCCATAATCCAAAACAGAAGTAATGCTATCAGCCAGTAGTATCAGACCCAGTGCCTGACTGTAGTCAGCGCTATCGCTTTTCACCTTTTAGAAGAACAGAATTTGCAAGAACTAACACTGAAATAAGGAAAGTACTATTCAGTCATGCCTCTTAGTACAGTGAGGCTTTTGTTCACATTCTGGCAAGTTCCTATTACAACCAAGGTCACTCTGAAATGGGAAGTCAGTCTGTTTGGTTAACACACAATCGTATTACTGTGCAAGACAAAAATAACTGTGCTACTGCCGATAGGAGTTCTATAACAAGGTGACAAGGTTTCTGTGCTGTTATTGTTCATATGCCTACAAACCCCCAAAGTCATACTTCAACTTCCTGGAACCAAGGATGCCGCCGCCGCCGCCCCCCCCCTCCGATCCACTAACCACACCGAGGGCTGCTGCCCAAAGAAAACAAGCCAGACAGCACTGTAGATTAATGGCTTCAAAGTGTAGAGAGTCAAGCAGTTTACAGCGTTAAATGACTTGACACGGCCTAACTGGACCTGTGTAATTTAGTTTAGGGACAGTCTGGATCTGCTTCCAGAACCATAGCAAGGCGTAGTGTAATTGGAGTGTGCAAAGAACTCTGCTGCAATCAGCTGCAGTCTAGATAGAGATGTGTAGATTTTTTATTTGTCCTGTAACTGGTAAATTCTCAAAGACATTTAAAATCAGCTCTATGGTTTTAATGACAAGCTGTATACATAAAACTCGATGTCAGGAACACATTCACAGCAGACTTTGAATAAACTTATGAACACACTGAAGTAACTGAACAGAGCACAATTAGCAACCAAAAGTAGGATGTACCAGATATTATCAATATTACTTTGGCTAATATATTTTATGACGTAAAATTGTAAACAGTTTCTGATACCTTTATTCTATAACGTGTAGTTAGAGAAACCGTTCACAAACCAGGACCTTTTTTTTGTGTACAAAAAAAGCTCTGTGTAAATTAAGAATATTTTTCTTAGTACCTATATATTGAGTTGTTTATGGCACTGCTGGGACACTGAAGAACTGGCTACCAAACCACACATGGAATATTGAGGTAAATGTTTGTATTCAATGTAAGAAGTTCTAATTGTAAATCTCCCTCCCGACCTGTGACGGTGCTAAGTAGCGAAAGGGGAAGTCTTTGGACGGGCAGGCCTGACAATTCATTTCCAGGGCTGGGAAGTTGGTCTGCCTGGAAGGCAGCGTGACTCCGGTGCTGGAACGTATTGACCCGGAAGGTAAACGACGTAGCAGCTGAAGGCAATAGAGACAGCTGCAATCGTTTAACCAAGGGGTCATGCATGACAGCATAAAGGGGACAGAGAATTGTAATTCTTTTTACTAACACATTTATGGACGAATTGCTGGACAAATTGACAAACAATGGCTGGATAGTTTTGGCACAAATGGCGGTCCATAAGATATAGCCATGCCCTGGTGTAGGCTAAACGCGCCCTGATGCATTAGGCACACTTGTCATTCCTGTAATGAGTTTGTTGTATTACACGCTCCTATGGATAACGTGCATTGTTTTAGCAACCCTGGGATCTGTTAACACTACATTCCTATGCATACTTCACAAATACAAGCAGTATACAACAGGCTACTAAAGAAAGAAAAAGCAGATCAAGTTCAATATCTGCAACACACCATAGATCACTTAGATTTTTTGATTTTGTTCAGCAAACTGTTTGAACAATATTTAGCTTAAAAAAGAATAGCAAATTAAATTAAATGAATAGCAAGGCTAGGTTTCAATGTAACGCTCCCTCTGTAATCTCTCACTGCATGGCAGTAACATTAAATGAGACTTCTGGTTGAACGTATATATATTTTTTCAAATTTCTATTTAATTCATGAAAAACACAAACCTGGTTAATGGAGCTTTATATGGTCCATTTTGTTACTGTATTTGAAACATACATCAATATACTACATCAATATATATGGAAAAGACCAACACATTTCTATGGTACTATGTTGATGTGTTGTAGAATTAAAATCTAAAGGTATTGGTAAAAATAATTCAAGCATTAAAAAAAAATGTCAATGTAAAAAACTGGAGATGAGTAGATTTAAAACCATAAAGTTTTAAAATACGAATAGGCATATTTTCTTTCTTTTGACTGGGTACTAATAAAATAAATTCCTGGATGGGACAAACAGCATGACAATGAACATGCTGCATAAATTGCCTTTATTAAAGATTGCCAGATGACCTTGGGTAACCCAGTTTTGGGACTATTTATAATCGATTTCCACATCTGTATAACTTGGCAAAGCTTTAAATTGCACCTACAACCAACTCAATGGATGCAGAACGTGCAGTCTCAATGTATGGGCAAGTCTTCACACCAGAGACAGAGAATGTCGGCAGCAACTGCTGAGGGATGTTGCGTGCTTGCCTTTAACAAATGACACCATTCCGTTTTAGTAGGAAAGCAAGTACAAATATTCTTAGGCATTTATAGTACTCCAAAATATTATCTGCTTAGGTTTATTTAATGTTTACACAGGTATGTGAAATGTCAGAGAAATCCTAATTTTATTCCATAACCTACGCGGAAAAAATATGTAAATTCTCTGCAATTTAAGTAGGCCGCTCAATATAGCTAGTAACCTATTCTATCACATTAAGCATACAAAATTACAAAGCTTTACAAATCATTAAATTAATGCAATTAATTCAGTAAAACGCTAACACCTACCGTTAAGGTAATGAAACACTGTAATTAAACATACCACATACCAAACTTTGAAAATCAAAGAATACAATACAATTTTGACACATTACAGAACTTCAGGAATCAAACTTCAAAAATTCAGTCAAATGTTTCTAAACTTTGATACTTGCTGTGAAGGCATTGTAATAACGTGCAATTGAGATAAATAAAAGGGTTTCAATAATAGACAAGATCTCCAGCCCTTACTGACAAAATAGAAGAAAAATCAAGAATGAGGTGACTGTTTTACAGAAACAAGAAACAATTTAAAGCACACAATGCTGCATCTAAGGTTTTGGTGGTGTGAATAATTCTGTAACTTTCATTTGCCTCAGTCTGCTGTTCCTTTTTTTGGCAGCTAAATCTCGTAGCCGTTTTAGCAGCAGAAGCTGTGTGCGTACTACACCACAAGTAATTCATCACGTGATTACAGGTGCGTTCAGTTGATTAGACAGTACGGTTGGCCAAAGATTGGATAATGACCTCTACTGTAATACCAACAACTTTTCTCGAACAAACCGACACATTCTCATTAGCTTTTACTTCTAGTTCTCACATGTACACAGACGGGTGCATCTGCTAAAGACACTGTTAGCCAGCATCAAGAGCTGTAGACATGTAAAGCCAAAAGCCTGGCATCAGCTATTCTGCATAGTTTAAGTTTCTATTTTAAGTTCCTCTAAGCCGTCGTTTAGCATGATTTCTAAAACATATACAGGGCCTATAGAAAGTCTACACCCCCTTTCAAAATGTTCACCTTTTGTTGCCTTATAGACTGGAATTAATAGCAATCCTAAATTAGTTCAGGTGTAACCAATCGCCTTCAAAATCAAAAACACCAAGTTAAGTGGCCTCCACCTGTGTTAAATTGTAGTGATTCACTGGATTTCAGGATAAATTCAGCAGTTCCTGTACGTTCCCTCTGCTGGGTAGTGCATTTCAAAGCAAAGACTCAATACTCAAACCATGAGCACCAAGGCACTTTCCAAAGAACTCCGGGACAAAGCTGTTGAAAGGCACAGATCAGGTGATGGGTATAAAAAAATATCAAAGGCCTTGAATATCCCTTGGAGCACGGTCAAGACAATTATTAAGAAGAGGAAGATGTATGGCAACACCAAGACCCTGCCTAGATCAGACCGTCCCTCCAAACTGGACAACATAGCAAGAAGGAAACCTATCAGAGGCTACCAAGAGGCCAACGGCAACTTTGCAAGAGCTAAAGGCTTTTATGGCCGAGATGTTCAAAATGTGCATGTGACAACAATATACTAAGCACTATACAAATCTGGCCTGTATGGTAGAGTGGCAAGAACAAAGCCATTACTCAAGAAAGCCCATCTTGAATCCCGTTTTGAAGTATGCAAAAAAACTCAGGAGATTCTGTAGCCATGTGGCAAGAAGTTTTGTGGTCTGATGAAACTAAAATTGAACTTTTTGGCCTAAATGCAAAAATTTTTTTGCCTGTGTTTGATGCAAACCAAACACAGTGCATACTCCAAAGAACAGCATCCCTACTGTGAAGTGTGGTAGCAGCATCATGTTATGGGAATGTTTCTCATCGGCAGGGACTGGGGCACTTGTCACAATAGAAAGGAAAATGAATGGGGCAAAGTACAGAGAAGTCCTTGAGGAAAACCTGCTGCCCTCTGCAAGAAAGCTGAAACTGGGACGGAAGTTCACCTTTCAGCATGACAACGACCCAAAGCACACAGCCAAAGCTACACTGGAGTGGCTAAGGAACAAAAAGGTAAATGTCCTTGAATGGCCCAGTCACAGCCCCAAACCTAAATCCAATTGAAAATTTGTGGCATGACTTGGATTGCTGTCCATCAATGTTCTCTGAGGAACTTGACAGAGCTTGAACAGTTTTGTAAAGAAGAATGGTCAAATATTGCCAAATCTAGGTGTGCAAAATTTGTAGAGACCTACCCCAACAGACTCACAGCTGTAATTGCTGCCACAGGTGCTTCCACCAAGTATCAACTCAGGGGGGTGGAGACTTATCCAATTATGATCTTTCAGTTCTGTATTTTTAATATATAATTTTTTTCTCCATAAAAACATTTTTCCCATTAACAGTGTGGAGTATGGTATGCAGAGAAGTTGGGAAAAAACCCTCATTTAAATGTATGAAACTCTGAGACACTGACAACAAAATGTGAAAAAAGTTCAAGGGGGTGTATGCTTTTTATAGGCACTGTACAGTTTCTGATTACATGTAAACTAACAACTGCCGAGCATCCTCGTTAATCAAGTTTATTTTAACTTTAACCTTGACCAGGAAGAGAACTACTGAGATTAAAATATGCCTCCTTTTATGCAAAACAAAAACAAAGATTGCATGTGCCAGTGTGAGTGAGTAAGGATTAGATAAGATTTCATGTGCCAATGCGAGCGAGAAATGTTTAGATAAGATTTCACGTGCCAGTTTAGATTATTTTTAATTGTAACCTTTACTTTACCAGGTATATAACAAAGGAATCTCTCATTTCTAAAGTGGCAGGAAGTGCAAGGAAGATGCCCCAGGGTGAGCGAGCACTGCACAAATGTTTTAGGACATGGTTATGGCTCTTTTACTAGATACAGTTTTTAGCTACAGTGAAACATGTTATCAAGAAATGCGAGCGCTACACATTGATGCTATGACTCAAGGGATCTGTTATGTTAAAAATTAAGCAGTAAGGGTTTCCAACGCATACTAAGCCAGCATGACCGACACAATCAAGACAGTCCACCAATAGAGTTTAACAACTGTGGTTCAGCAGGCTACAAACTATTGCAAGTCAAGCCAGAGAAACATGCAGAGCTGTAATGCAGTTTGACTGATAGACAAAAGGGGCATTTTCTTTAGGATTACTTCCACACAATTCCACTTCAAAAAGAGAGGAATGAGAATGTGCTGATTTTGTGGAATGTAGCACTCTGAAAAGGGGGGGAGGCAGCAACCCACAAGACTTGTAGGAAAAATACTGGAATTTCAGGATTCTTTAACCCTTTCAGGACCAAGCATTTTTCAGAGGGATGCTCCCCCCAGGACCAGGCATTTTTTGACTCGCTTGCTACAGAAATTCACTAAATATCTATTTTTTACAGTAGCATCTTAGAAATGTTATCCTTTTACCAACTTTTTTCTTCAGCACAATATTTCGTTAGTTTTTATTATGTATTAATTAGAGATACAATACTTAGTACAATAGTATTGCTTAGAGATACAATACTTCCTGAAAGTTTATTAAAAAATATTGCTGTCTGGGCAAATTACAAGACATTGTTTCACCTGAGTGATTTCAATGACATAGTTTCACGTTATTTCACATGGACACTACTCTCTATTATTTTATCCAAATAAATATTTATAAATAAAATTAGTTGTTCATTCTATTATTATAGGTAATAAGAAAAACAAAACTACCTGATACATTTAGTTCATGAAATAGTATCTGCTTATATCCACTTGTTTCTTGATATTTATTTATTTTTTATAATTGTAAAAAATACATAAATATATATATATATATATATATATATATATATATATATATATATATATATATATATATATATATATATATATATATATATATATATATATATATATATATATATATATATATATATATATATATATATATATATATATACATATATATATATATATATATATATATATATATATATATATATATATATATATATATACACACACACACACTCCAATTTCTAATTTGTTTACAAAAAACAAATTTAATCACACACACACACACACAATATGAATATTAGATCATTTCTTTATTATATTTCTTTCAAAAAATTTAGCCAGCTACTGTTTTCGGTACAAATGTGTTTTCATATCAGAAAATGACACCTTAAGAATATACTTGGCCGTCCTGCCAAAATCTCTCCAAGAGCAAGGCGTAAAATCGTCCAGGAAGTCACAAAGAACCTTATAACATCCAGGCATCTGCAGCCCTCTCTCGCCACGGCTAAGGTCAGTGTTCACGACTCCACCATCACAAAGACACTGGGCAAAAATGGGATTCATGGTAGAGTAGCAAGGCAGAAACCACTGCTCACTAACATGAATGTTCGTCTCAATTATGCCAAAAAGTACCAGGATGATCCTCAAGAGTTCTGGAACAATATTCTATGGACAGATTAGTCAAAAGTGGAACTTTTTGGCCAACACGGTTCCCTTATGTCTGGTGAAAACTACACACTGCATTCCACAGTAAGAACCTCATACCAACAGTCAAGCATGGTGGTGGTAGTGACATGATTTGGAGATGCTTTGCTGCATCAGGACCTGGACGACTTGCCATCATGAATTCTGCTCTGTATCAGAGAATTCTACAGGAGAATGTCAGGCCATCCATCTGTGAGCTGAAGCTGAAGTGCAGCTGGGATATGCAGCAAGACAATGATCCGAAACACACAAGCAAGTCTACATAAGAGTAGTTGAAGACAAGAAATTTAAAGTTTTGGAAGCATTGATATCTTACTGTTATTACATACACACATTGCACAATAACACAAAGCAAATTAAATATCTACTTGTTTTTATTTTAGCCAACGAGGTGTTCACTTGTGGCGGCAATGCACTAGCAAAAGTCACAGGGTAGTGGCGTTAGTTCCCTAGCAACAAGCCTCCTATAGTTGGGAATGAATTCTTTCAATGCAGCGGGTTTGTGCATTTGAGAAAGGAGAGGAAGACTCATGAAAGTAATTGGAGACTTAAGTTGATGAAAAGTAATTACCCTCTGGAGTACGAATTAAAACTGTGTCCTGTATTGCGGTCCCCCCCCCCCCCACCCCTTATAATATATATATATATATATATATATAATATTAGATATATAGATATATATATATAATATAATAATTCTTTACCCAAAGACAAAAGATTTAAGTGCCTTTGAACAGGGTATGGTAGTAGATGCCAGGCGCGCCGGTTGGAGTGTGTCAAGGACTGCAAAGCGGCTGGGTTTTTCACGCTCAACAATTTCCCATGTGTATCAAGGATGGTCCACCACCCAAAGGACATCCAGCCAATGGCAGGCCAGTGGTCAAAAACGGCTCACTGATGAAAGAGGCCAAAGGAGGCTGACACGAATTGTGCAGAGCAACAGAAGGAAGTCAATTGACATTGGTGCCAAAAGACCCATAAAAGAATGCACAACTCGTCATACCTTGACACGAATGGGGTATGGCAGCCGACGACCTAACAGCATTCCACTTCTTTCAGCAAAACAGAAGAAACTGCGATTGCAGTGGGCTAAGGAACAAAAACACTGGAGGATTGGAAAAACATTGCCTGGTCTGATGAATCCCAGTTCCTGCTGTTTCAAGCTGACAAGGGTTTCACGGGAGGACTAGGATATGGAGAAAACCACATTACATGCATCCATCACGCTGCATGTCAACACTGCAGGCCGGTGGTGGTGGTATGATGGTGTGGGTTGTGTTTTCATGGCACACATTGGGCCCCTTGATAAAAGAGGAGCAACATTTGAATGCCACAGGATATCTGAACATCATTGCCAATCAGGTGCATCCCTTCATGACATCAGTGTATCCATCTGCTAATGGATATTTTCAGCAGGATAAAGCCCCATGCCACAAGGCTACGATTGTCCAGGAATGGTTCCACGAACATGACAGTGAATTCAGCTTACTGCAGTGGCCTGTCCAGTCACCAGATCTCAATCCAATTGAGCATTTGTGGGATTAGATGGAATGAGCTAACTTGAAACAACTGTGGGAAGCATTGGAGTCATCCCTGTGGAACGCTTTTGACACCTTGTAGAGTCTATGCCAAGTGGCTATTATTCCCCACAAACTTTGCTTTTGTGACCAGGACAGTGATATTTCAAAATATCACTATTTCCAGTGGGAAAACGGGCAAATGTGTGTCTTTTCGTTCAGTCAGAAAAAAACAACACATGAATCCAAAGCAAATACAGTATAATTGTAAATCTCGAAAAACTACTCACTTCTTTGTAGTCATTTTTGTATTACTTTAGTATAAATACATGTTAATTTGGATTCATGTTGTTTTTTTCTGACTTTATACGAACAAAAAGACACACATTTGCCTGTTTTCCCATTGGAAATAGTGATATTTTGAAATATCACTGTCCTGGTCACAAAAGCAAAGTTTGTGGAGAATAATAGCCATTTTCTATACTTTTGAGGCATACGCAATTAGGAAATAACACTTACTACCCAGGAACAAAAATTGTGTTACATAATGTAATTCTTCCACCAATCAGAGTGTGGCATACAGTGAGTGATCCCGGTCTCTTACAGACTGGGCAAGGGAAAGAATGTGTTGGATGTCAAAGTGAATATGAGAATGGCAGTGTGATGAAGCCAATTTCTTTCAAAATATTTAAAGCAGACCAGAGATTTACATCAACGGATTTAGAAAATCTAGAATTTCCGATGTGATCAGGAACTCCAAGGCAGTGTTAACTGTGCTACTACTGTGGTACCTGTACAATTGTTCTTTTTTATGTTAAGCAGTTTTGTGTTATTTTTTTCACAAGGGGTTAATTTAGTACTGTAACAGCCAAAATTGTTCATTTCAGACAGTTAGAAAGTCTGTAACAAAAGCAAATCTGCTTTGGATTGTTATTGTCGATTCGTTGTAGATTCTACTATTAAGACACCCACCATGAAGGTATCGCAACATCCCTAAACAATATGTTAAAATAAATTAGTTTTGCACTGTATAAAAATAAGTTGATTTTGCCAGTGCTTGCTAGTCTATTAACCAGTTGTAAATTTAAAGCATTTTTTTTTACTTTATTGTTAAAGTTTTCACACCTGACAATACTGTCTTACAATTACTACATGATATAATGATGTTAGTGAACCAGAGCAATGTTTTAAAACTGAGAGTTAGCAAATGCTTATCGTTAAACTGTTGTGCAGCTACTAATCCTTTCCAAATAACTTTTCTTAAAATTAAAATTAACTAATCTTAAAATTAAGGACTGCTTATTGATAATGCTGCAACTCATTTTTAGAAGGCCTTCTTTGTTCTTATCCAAGTTGCTGCAGTTACATTGTAGATGCTATAACAGGTTACTGTAAATGAGATATTGTTTTAGAAGACAAATTTCATTAAGTAAACATGTATTTGAATGTTTTTTTAAATTAAAAACAGAAATACAAAACTGTGGCATTTTTTTTTTTTGTGAACGTGCCAAGTGAAAAATGCCAATTCAAAAACAATCAAAATCAACCAAGGTAGCAAATTCGCCAAATTTAATACCAGCCAAAATTTGCCCTTGTACGCAAAAATTGCCCTTGTGTGTTTGTGTGTGTGTGTGTGTGTATATATATATATATATATATATATACATACATACACACACACACACACACACACACACACACACACACACACAGTGCCTTGAAAAAGTCTTCACACCCTTGAATATTTTTCACATTGTACTGCCTAAAAAATACAATTCAAAATGCATTAAAGTAGGAGTACAATTAAAGAAATATTAAAAAATTTAAAAATAAAATAAAAAAAACTCTTGATTGCATAAGTCTTCACACCCCTTGAGTCAATACTTTGTGCAAGCCCCTCTTGCAGCAATAACACACATGAGTCGTTTTAAATAAGTGTCTACCACCTTAGCACAGCGGGGTGGTTCAGTTTTTGCCTATTCTTCTGGAGGATTAGCTCAGGCTCTTTCAAGTTGGCTGGGGATCGTCTGTGGACTGCAGTCTTCAAGTCTTGCCACAGATTTTCAGGTTTTCCTCCAAGATCTGCTTGTACTTTGCACCATCCATATTTCCCCTCGATCTTCACAAGCCTCCCTGTCCCTGCTGCGGCAAAGCATCCCCAAAACATAATACTGCCACCACCACGCTTTACTGTAGGGATGGTGTTAGTAGGGTGATGTGCCGTGTTTGGTTTACGCCACACATATCGCTTAGCACTGAGACCAAAAAGTTCCATTCTGGTCTCATCAGACCACAAAACATTCTCCCCACATGTGTGCAGTGTCCCCTAAGTGTTTTTTTGCAAAACCTATGCTTCCATCTTGCCACCCTCCCATAAAAGCCATGTTTGTGGAGTACTCTTGAAATTGTTGAACAGTCAACATCTACCCCAATCTCAGCCAGAGACTTCTGTAGTTTTAAAAAGTAATCTTACGCCTCACAGTGACCTCTCTCAGCAGTTTCCTTAAGCCACGGCTAACGACTTTGGAGGGATGGCCTGATCGAGGCAGTGTCTTGGTGGTGCCAAACTGTTTCCACTTTACAATGATGGACCTGACTGTGCCCCAAGGGATATTCAAAGACACTGAAAGTTTCATATAGCCTTCACCCAATCTGTACCTTTCAATAACTTTATCCAGGAGTTCTTCTGGCAGCTCCTTGTTTGGCATGTTTTGCCATTTGTTTCAATTTCACTTCACACACCAGAAACAGCTTGATTCTTCATCCAGGAGTATTTGAATCTACTGTGATTGGACACAGGTGGGCTTTATTTAACTTATGTGCCTTGTTAAGGCAATGTGTTGTACCTGAGCAAATTTGGGTTTGCTATGACAAAGGGAGTGAAGACTTATGCAATCAGGACTTTTTCATTTTTTATTTTTAATTACTTTTTGAATATTTCTATAATTGTTCTTTCACGTTGAAAGTGTAGATGATGTTGTGTAGATCAGCAAAACAAACTCCTATTTTAATGCATTTTGAATTGTATTTTTTAGGCAGCAGAATGTGAAATGTTCAAGGGTGTGAAGACTTTTTCAAGGCACTGTGTGTGTGTATATATATAAATTCATAACTTAGTTAATTTAGTTTGACAGTTTATTAACGTGACTGTCTATTACTTTATTATTATTTATGAACATACACTTGCCTATTGCTTTTCCTTACTTATTCACTTAATTTCAAATGTTGATGCACGTGTCTCGTGACAAGTAATACATATTTACTGATTGATTCATATTGTGCCTGGTGGCTAATTCCATCTCACACTTCGGCCATAAGAACACTTTGTTTGCTTCCAGAGGGGTGTTCTACTGTATAATGAAGGGCCAAAACACAGCAAAAGGTCAGTAATTAAAATAATAATAATAATAAAAAAAAAACAAAGTGAAAAGGTTACCATATTATGCTGAAAAAGGTTATCTTTGTAAACTTTAAACCAATGTTGTCTTCGCCACTCAAATCATTGCGTGCCTAAATAAAGTTTTGAGTTAACAGATTTGTTTTGTTTGTTCAGCAGCCTCGTCTATCCCAGATATATTTTGGTTACACTGTTTGCCTTCAGGAGTCTAAGGATGTTTTAATTGCGCAGCAACTTACCTAATTACAGGACGAGCTAATATCCTTCGGATGAGACGTAAAACCGAGGTCCCATTGGACGTGACTCTCAGCAGAAGTTGTTGATGCATAGTTCACCCCCTAATCTCTGTGGGTCAAATGCAGCAAACCTGGGAATTTAGTACGGAGCTGCATGCTGTGCTACGGGCATGCTAGTATGGTACTATCTTGGGATCATCCTCAGCTTCTTACTAATTTAGTACCAACTGCAACGGAAAAAGATGCAGAACAAAATTGGGGATCAGCTAATCCACAACTTTAGTATGCAGCACAGGATTAAGCTCTGTATTGTAGCGTTTCCTAGGTGTCTTTACATTGTCAATGGCTAAAGATCTGGAACACCTGTTAATTTTGACTAAATTAAGCCAATAACTGATGCAATGAATTAACAGAGTTCACTGGGGTTGGAGACCCCTGATCTAGAGAGTTATTTTTCCTTAAAGAACAATGAATTGTATTAATATTTATTTATTGAGAAACCTAACACCCTAATGATTTCATTTTGTTATATTAAGCATTTTGTTACATTTGCAAATTAAGTACAGAAATAAATTGACGCAGAAGTAAAACAGACTGAACTGCATACAAACATATTGCACTGTTCTTAATTCAAATGTACAATCTCTTTTCATAAAGCGGCACTAAAATGAATGAAGTGCATAATGAAAAAACAAAACTGGCATTAGTCCGTTCACACAAAACAAATGCATTTGTTTAGGTGTAGCCCATATTAAAAGGTATAAATGAAGTCACTAGCAGTGATAACGGGTGGATATTATTCGGGCAGACTGTACTCGCTCAGCATACAAAAGTCTCTTGCAGTGGCTCCACATCATGAAAGCAGGGGTAGATAAAGACCGATTTATAAGGGGAACACCACTGAATGAAGGACTACATCATTATATTTAATGAGCTTCTGCACAATAATATTCCTATGATTAAATTTCTAAGAGGACACAATAAACAACAAGCACAAGATGCACTGGCCGTCGTACAAATCAATGAATAAGGTATGAACGGCACCCTATTTAGTTTTACACTCATTTTAATATCCATCCTCAATATAGTATTTAACTACCATTCATTACCATTAAAGGGATCGAAATTAACACCCGCCCAGCCGCCAAACGCAGGTTAATTTGGTCTATGGCGGGTAAATTTCACATTCTTCTACACCACAGTGGCGGGTACATTTTTGTACACATAAAACTTTGAATGCCAGCGGCTCTGTGCCAGTGGTGCCAATTTGCGACAGACTGCTATACTTTTAAACAGAAGCTGTTGGCTAAAATAACAAGAAACTTGAAAAAATTATCTCCCCACAATCAGCACCACAACTTCTGCTTCCGACGCAATTGGTATTAAGTTGCGTACTAGTTTAGTACCATCCTCCATACTAACCACGGGATCATCCCCACGTAGTAACCACAGGATCATCCCCAGTTAGTACACTCATTTTAGTTCGCTGCAATTGACCCACAAAGTCACTTTGGATAAAGTGCCTGCTAAATGACTAAAAACAACAAATGTAACATGGGTTTTGTACTAAAGCAGGGTCCTTTGTTGCATGGAAGACAGTTTTTGATTCTCAAACTGACTCTGCTGGCGTGTTCACGGGCTGCAGGAAGAAGGCGGCAGTGGTCCAACAACCGCCTGTGAGTCATGGCAGTGACACGGGGAGGTGGGAAAGTGGGTGTGTGGACTTTCCCCCTCTCTGAATGGCTGAGAGGCGCATCTTGGGAGATTGTTAGCCCTATAAATTAACACTCTGTTGTTTCCTCAGATCTGCCCACTTAGACGCAACGAGAGTGCGGAAGCTTTGATCCAGGACCAGGAATCAGGCGAAACAAAGAATTTCATAGCGAGACAGAGAGAGCTGGGAACCCTTGGGCAGACCCCGGCGTATTGTGAAAGAACAGGCTAGTAAGCCTACAGAGTAGGACGGTGATCCGGGTCGTGCGGGTAGCGGCGACCGGAATAACGCTGCCGAGTGCAGCACCTTTTATTTGTAGTTTTATTACTGTTTTATTTTCCATTGTTCTTTTCGCCTTCTGTTTTCATTATCATTTCTTTGAGCACCTGCGAGTGCACTTGCTGTTCACGTACCAGCTGTGGTATTTCCGTGGTGCTGTCTATCATCGTTGATAGGCAGCCCACGGTCAACAGTGCCCTCTGCCAGAAAAAGCAAGAACTGTTTGCAAATAAAACTGGGCACCTGTGTGGTGTTTTCAAGTACACCTGTCTGTCTCCTAGTCAGTGAGTTACCCACACCCCTTCCACATGGCCATTAAGAAAGATGAAAACAGAATTAATATAAACACTTGGGACTGTAATTAGGAAGTATACTGAGAAAAAAATATTTACGGAATTAAAACTAAAATGTATTGCAGCTTACTTGATTGCAGTAGAAAAACTGCCATTCAGTTTCCAGATTGTGATAATGAAAAAGAATGGCTTGGAAATACCTAAAATATGATATTGTGTTTACTGTGGTCTACTTATTATTGTAAATAACATAATAAAATCACTAGTTGTTTTACTTCAACTTATTTTTTTATTGAAACAAAGATTACATGTACAGTAAAAAATGTATGAGCTGGCTGTCACCAAACGAGGCAACAAACAAGTACCAACATAAGTTACTGTTTGTGCGACTTTAGTGTACTTTAAGCAGTCGAATATGGTAGCAACCAACTTGCTCCTAACGTGACACCCAAAAATTTGATTTTTTTTGGCCTAGGAGCCATTGGCTCCTTAGGCAACAAGTTAGTATGGATTAGGGATGTCAGGGTATACCGGTTTTATAGTAAACTGTGGTATAAACTGCCACCGTTTTATAACCGCAACCATTTTTCTAGACCATGATTATCGAGTTCACAGTATCAGTGTGTTTTTGTATTCACCGTTTGTCCATCGGTGAACCGCACTGGCATTTTGAGGCATTGTTTGTTTGTTTCCTGACAATTTTAGTTTATGAATGAGCAAAACAGTGATGCAGCAACTGTTTCAGCCATTTGGTGTATGGATGCTGGCATTTAGCATTTCAACCAATTGGCACTGAGCAATACTACGCAAAGGGCGGGAGTTCATGGTTTCAAACTATTGCTGCGTGAGATGACATTTACTGTATTATGCTTTCGCTAACTGTGATGTCGGATAACAAACCTTAAAAATAAATCTAACTTCTAGAATGCCACATTTAAAACAATCGAGAATACAAATATTTGACTATGTTTTCGTAGCAGTAGTAGCTGAGAGACTCAGGGGCTCCAGCAGCATGTGCATAAACTCTAGGATTACAGTACAGCATAAACTCCAGGTGAAATTTTGTGCAAACAGCAGATCCCTCCAAGAAAATTGTTTGAACACTTCACTTATTTCATGCCTCATTAATACAATGGTTTGATTTGCATGGAAGTTTCTATGCTGTCATTATAAATTCTGTGACGTTTATAGAATGCGTTTTAATTGAAGCTGCATAATTTGTCCCAGTTCTAAATAAACCAATTGTGTTGCATGTTCGGTTTTGCCAAGATGGTACCGCATTTCTATTGCATCATAAAGAAAATACAGCTGCATAAGGAATTTATACCTTTCTACCACAGAATATATTCTTAAAAAAATCGCGAGCGAATTAGCTTAACAGTAACTACACTACTTTATTATTGTGGATATTATTCAAGTAAGCTGCCAAATGCCCTGGGAAAATAAATCAAATTCGTTTTTTACATAGCATGTGTGAACTGTACTGTATTGCTGTAGATACCCTTCACCCACTTTGCAACCTAGTTTTTATTTTGACTCTTGAAAAATCAGGCTGTTAGCATACAGTCTGATTTCACCAGGTGCGTTTTCACCAGTTTTTTTAACTTGTTTTTAGTGGACTCGCTATAATCTTTACCAAGTAGCACATACAGTATGCACTGTGATCAAATACCTCCTAAAGTGGAAAACTGAATTGCGTATTTTCTTTTATGCAGATCTAGACAGTGTCTGACTGCCTAATAAACATTGTTGGTTTAAAATGTAAATCTTCGTATCTGCAACATGTCCGCCTTGCTGTTCCGTTTAACTCAGATACTGTGATAAAATCGTGCAGTCGTGTTGCTGTTAATAGTACACTGACTAGCAAACTTCCTTATGTTAAAATAACTTGCTGTAAATGCATTAACATGTTTAATTTATTTACATGTTCAATATGTCATGATGTATGTTAGGGGGTGTGCAAATTTATTAAAACAACCCCCTGCCTTTGTAATTTGATTGGTTGTACAATGTATAGCACCTTTTTCATTTACAAATGGAGATTTCAAAGCCAGATCAGTTCACTAGTGTGGTATAATTAAATACAGACATTCTGCTGTAATACTTTGTTTTTCAAATTGATGGAAACATTTTATTTTCTCAACAAGTTTTGTAGCAGAAATTTAACTACAGCAATTTAACATGAGCCTTTCTTTTAAAACTTTAAAAGTTTTTTTTTTTTTTTTTTAATTTCTTTAAATAACCATTTAAAAACAGATTACAAAAAAATGACATTATACCATGGCATTACAATAACCTCTGTGTATTTTTTGACAGTTACCCTGGATCCCTGTCTAGGCTGCTGTGTTTTTCTCTTTGTGTGGCCAATTAGTTTTATACATGAATCCTAAGCAAAATTACACAACTTAGCCTTGGCTAAAGTTTAGTGGGCTTGGTGCCTTCTACAGATGTATTGAACTGAAGGCCATTTGGCTTTGCCCTTTTTGTTGCTAAAAAGGAGCCCTGTGACCCAAGCAATCCCATTTAAACCCAGGGTCCAGGAGGTAAAGACAGGAGGTCTACTGCACCACCCAATTCAGCCAGCAACCACTCTGGCCCCACCGCTTTCAGGTGGTGTTGAGAGCTGCGAGGGGATCTACTGGAGCAGAGAAAAAGTCTTTTAAACATACTGCTACTTTTTAATTTAAATTTTCCCCCCTCACACATTTCTCATGGCATTATTTGTGTTACACAATGTTCTTGCAACAAGACAACTCATACTGCTGTCAGCAACTGCATGTCAGTAACCATGGCACATTCCCAAACCCAGACGTGTCAGACTGATCTCATGGGTAAACACGCCCACACAGTGCTGTACACAAAACCCATTTTCCATCTCCGAGTTCCGCCCTGTCATGTTTGGAAAACGTGCCTATTAAAAGCAACCGCAGGCTCATTTGCATGCTTGTCGGCAGTGTAAAAATCACACAGACCGCCTCTTTTGTCTTGTGGTGTCAGCCTGTGTGTGCAAAAACTAAGTCAGATAGACATGATAAATACCATTCACTTCAACCCACTATCAGGTCTACAATATTTAAATGAGCAAGACTATTCTCAGATCTCATTACCCTAGTCCCCAATAAGCACTTCTTTACCCTGCAACTTAATAAGCAATAGTCTAACACCCCATTCTTAGCTCTCCAGCACTGCCACTCTGCATCTTTATAAAGAACAACAGTCTACAACACTCCATTCTAAACTCTTCAGGTTAAATAATACGCTCCAAACATTAAGCACTAAATTCTCCTCTATCCAGTACTGTCAACCTGCCCCTTCCCAGCATGAAGCCCTCTGCATTAGGAGTTGGGAGAAGCCAGGCACTTACAGAGCTTAGCTACCCTGCCAAATCCCTGTCAGCTTACAATTATGAGCTTGTTTAATAAACTGCCTCCTTGGATCCTCTTGTGAGCTTGTTGTGCACTCATATTCTGCTAAAAAAAGGAGCTAGCGGGAGACTAAAGCCACTGTGGGGGCAAATTTGGGAGGAAAATACATTTCTTTTGCACCAAAATAGGCTACCGTGTAACAGGGATTTCTACTGTATTTCTACAGAACACTATCAGTGAAGCAAGCTGTAATGGTGTTACAGAAATGCTGAAGAAAAAACAGTAGACCTGCTAGTTTAGTGGAGCCAGAATTACCTGCAGCGCATTTTGTTGGAATCTGCCATTATCTCTGACACTGAAACAGCAGAAGCACTACCAACAGACTTAATAGTTTCCATCTCACCAGAAGAAAAAATAAATAAACCAGTGCAGCACATCCAGGGGCTCAAACCCACAGCAAAGAGACCAGTGCAGCACATCCAGGGGCTCAAACCCACAGCAAAGAGACCAGTGCAGCACATGCACAGCAAAGCACAACGTTTACAAATATTTGTAAAAACAATAAAAAAAGATTGCGAATGGATCCAAATAGTCTATAGAAGCTGGGAATGTATAATAAAAGATTGGTGATTGTTTGTGAAATCAAAGCAGTTATGTTCATCAAGTAGTTGGCGACAGACAGATAGACGTAGACATAATTAGCACATACAGGGTTCCCATTTGAATGAGAAGCATAAAAAGAGAAAACCTGCACTTGCCGATTGCCTTCTACATGGCAAACAAAGTGTAAAAGTATTAGGGTTTACTTTTTTTTTTTTATTCCCGCACTAACTGAACTCCAGTCCGTTTTCAAACTACTGTACACTGCTTCAATTAAGGGATATTAACAGATGAGTTTAAGCAGCACTTAAAATCCACAATTGCTGTATTGAAGCAATGCTCAATAACCCTCGAGTCAGGTGAAGTGACAGGAAATGGCAGTATGCAAGCCATCCACCAGCGGGGAAGGGAACCCATATGTTCATATAGCATGTAACCACCACACATACCCACTCACAGACCTTTGATTACGCATACTGGAAACAAGCGTCTTGGAGACCTGTATAAGAATGCTTACATATATTTCTCTTAATAGCCCTGAATTGTTTGGCTAAGTGTACAGTGAACAAACCTTTAAGAGGCCAAGTGGTGCTTCAAATCTGTGTTGTGAAATACAGGATTAACACATTAGTCATGATTCCTACTGGGAAAACTGTACATTTTTAAAGTAGATTCTTTAAATTATTCATTTACTTATAAGGAATCATAAAGGAGGAATAGAAACATGTGTCCCATCCATTATTAACCATGCAGTAGCTCCCGAGATGGGACAAGGTTATTTAAAAAACACTGGCAGTTCCTGTAGCTCATTCAACACACCCTTCCAACCAGGTCCTAGTTATTACATTTAACATTCCAGTCTTTTGTACCAACCAGGTCTTTAATTGTATCAGATAGTATGCGGTACCTTAGTGTCATTGTACTGTGAAAATCAATTGCACAAGTGTACAACCCCCACCCTGACTTTCTCCTGGGGCTATTGTCTCCAAAAACCAATACATGGCTAGAGCACCAAACTTAGAGCAAGTAGGCATTTTAATTGCTTCTTCACACTCCCCATACTATTGTATGATGTTTGCTACTGTTCTGAGTCGCTCTAGTTTTAGTTGCTCCCATATTGTGGTGTTCTCATTTTTCTCCAAATCTGCATTTACCCTGAAGCCTTTGAGCATGCTTTGAGCTTGCCTGGAGAATTCTAAGTACCTGGACTGAACAAAATTCCTCATTTCTTTCCAATCATGTGGCAGTACAGTATAGTATGCCCTTTCGACAAATTAAAAGAAAAAATGTCAAAAAGCAATAAAAAATTACATTTGAAGCTACTTGTTATTTGTGCTAGTAAAGTACCATATGTGCAAACAGGGCAGTACATTCTATATGTGTGCCAAATAATTTTTTTTATTTGGATGCTGTAGGACTTCGTAGAATGCTGACTTAAACAGAAGGTGTGGCGGCTGCAGCCAGTCCAACCTGAGTCAGGGGAATGCATTATGGTGCTAATCCTGCCACTAACCTCTGCCCACTGCAGACAGGGGCCCCCTTACTACTCGGAGCAACGCTCAGGAAGAAAGGGGATTACCAAGGGTAACAGACTGAAGAGTAAGCTATCAGGAATCCCACTGGGTCAATCCCTCCCGGACAGGCATCTATTGCAGCCGTCTGTCCACAGCCCCTGCATATCCCTGCTGTGCTGTTGTATTTGAAGACACTGGAGATCATAGGAAAAGGACTGGATATTAAGCTCTGGCCCCTAATTTATCTACACTACTCATCCAGGAGATAGATAGTAAAAACCAAGTACACTTAGACACCATACAAGGACACTGTTACACAATGCTGTAACAATGTTGTCCATGGATTCTATGAACAATGTGGTCTATTCAATTGATCTAATCAGCGATGGATCTAAATGCCATCTGATAAATCATTAAAACATCAACCTTCAGGAGTTTCATATTTTTAGAGGCACAAAAATTAAGACTGCATTTAGATCCAGTGCTATTTAGATCAACTGAACAGACCTCCATATCTTAGTTATTATACAGTTCATTACTCGTGTAGTGTAGATTTGTACACCCGTACCGTACAATCCTAAAAGGACCCTTTGCACTGGACGCACTACATTTTACAGTCTTTTAGCTGTGCAATGCAGTCAGAACAGAACCATGAACAGCGGTCAACACCACCACAGTTTAACCTTGTTTGTCAGGTTTATAGTGCTCAGTAAAAAAAATAGAACCACTTTTGTTGAAACCCTTGACTTCTTTGACACAGTTTTCCAGAAACAAGCAATCACAAAATATCAAGCCACCGGCAGGGCTCGAAATTAACACAGTTCCCTTATCAATTGCCGCAGTGCTCCTCAAAATGTATGTCTATTCAAGGCCATTATGGCTGCAGTGCCCTTTCGGTACATAAAATCTTAATCCTCTACAGCCACAAGACTGTGTTTGCTAGCATTATCCAGTCAACTGCATGCAATGCTCTGCATATTACATATGCTACCAAACAAACAGAACACAGGCTTATTGTTTTTCAGAATGTTACTCCAATGCATTCCATTACAAAAATGCTACAGTCATGTTCTACTAAGGAAAAACATTTTAAAAAGCAATAAAGTAGTTGATTAATTCTACTGCAAAACTTCAATAATAAAAAATGCTGCGATCAGATCCTTGGTTTGTTCGTCAGGTCCAAAAATCCATCAAGAATTGGCAGTAAACATATCCCAAAATAGCTGCCATAAACCAGAGGTTAACAGCAGCAGACCAAAGGCAGAATTCACTTAATTACTAGCCTCACATTCAAGCCAAAGGGAATGCCAGGCTGAGCAACACTTTACAGAAGGCCTGGTTGATCTCCATGAGCCTTCATACATCTGCAAGGAGAAGGGTACAAAACAGAGAAGCAAAGGAGCAGCCTGGTAATCTGTGACTAACCTGGAGGCCAAATGTCAAAGGCTTCCCACATTGTACCAGTGTGACCTCCATAGTTTGGAAGACAAAGTTATTTTAGTATGCTGCACTTCCCAAGGTTGCAAATGAAAAATGTGCCATGGTACCAATGGAGACTGACATTTGTTCTTCATTTAACCCAATATACGTGCTTCTGGACAACAACCATACCAGTCAACCAAAAAGTACTTGTGGGGAGGGTACAATTTAAATTACAGTCTAATTTTAAAAAATACAATAAATACCCTAGCATATTTATGTCCCGCCTCTGCTCACTAATGATTAGACAACTGCAAAACCAGGGCAGATCTTTGACTCTAGTAACATCAGTAATCAGATCAGGGGTATTGTCAATAATCATTGGCACATATTAAGCTGTGACAGATAAACAACTAATCTTTTTAAAGATCCTCCACCATATGTAAAAACTAAGGTAAAAACTTGAGACAGATTGGTTAGAGCAGACACTAATTCACAGCTTGTTAGGACAGGCTTAAATAGGCTCATAGTCTTAATGAATTAATATATCCGCTAAACTCCAAGAAATGTATTATTAGACAACTGATCACCTGTCAATCACGGGTCCATGTTAGTAAAACAAAACGCTCTTTGTGTATACAGATTACTGAACCGAACACAAGATATAAAGTCTTCTGTTTTTTGGGATTTTAAAGAGGCACAACATTCTCTTTATGATTTAAAGTTTTTTGGTTTAGACTTTTACCCCATCATAGAGGTGGAGATTGGGACACTAAAATATTACAGAGAGAAGCCTTTTGGATATTTACATTAGATACATTATTTCCTAAGGGGAGGAATAAGGATTTGGGCCTGTTATGCTATCTTTGAATTTATTCCTGTCTAGCGACAGGTAATATATGGAATTGTGCGTTACACACTTTCACACGAATAAAGCTTTCAATTAATAACTAAGGTTTTACATCAAGCCAATGCGTTCATTAAATAATTGTTTGCAATTAATTGAATGATTGTATTATGTAATAACTTATTTTGTATTTGTAATTTGAGGCTTATTTGTGTTTTTGCCATACATATATATTTTCACTATTTAACATATACTGCTATGGACGTGGGTCTATTAAAAAGACCGCTGCTGACAAATGTCTTTTGACTGCATTTTAGCATTTTATTTTGCACGTGAGTGTGAATAAGATTAAATATATTTCTGCTTTGAACTTTTTTTGATCTTCGTGCCATTCTGTGATAGTGTACGAGCATTAGACAGATCTTTGACTCTCCCATTGGTTTAACGGTTGAAGGTCTTGAATAGGTTTATGTCCCGCCTCTGCTCACTTTTGATTGGACTGCTGCAGAGAAACCGGTTGATTACATTTTATATAAAATTCTACACTATTAAATTGGTACAAAAAAATAATAATCTGTGATCAACTCTTTAGTTCATTAAATTGGTCCAAATAATCTGCTAATCAGGGCACACACACACACACATTTATTCTGTTACCATGGCAACAGTCCCCTAAACTGGTAAAACTAAATCCTGATATCAGCTATGTTCACACGTATGAACTGGATATTATTTTCATATTAGACTCCTTCCTACGTCATCACCTTCTTCAGTGTGCAATCAGTGCCACTGGATGTCAACAGCCGTCATATTTAACACCAATTACTCTAAAGTGGACAATAGGCTACATTCAAAACAAATGTATGGGCAATTCGAAAAAAATGAGGTTCACACCAATAACAGAAGAATTTAAAACTAACGTTTTTTTTAAAACAGCAAGAAAATAACAATCCACTTACTGACACAATCCTCACAAAGTCATATTTGCATTCAGTGGGAGAAATGAGAGATACCTGAAAAAGACCTGGACAAACACCTTTCAAATTTCATCAAAAAATAAATGAGGATGACTTTGAAAAACAACCTTAGAAACAAAGTGTTAGACTATATTATCACACAAAAATAATGTCACTTGTTTGGATTTATTTAAAATCATTTTTTTTTTTTTTTCAAATAATGGAAAAATTGTAATAGTACTGTAGTTGTAGCGCTCCCTTTAAATGTAACCCTCTTAGGATGTTCCAAAAGGTGGTTTGTGAAGTGACATACCAAACAAAATTACTCAAAAACTTAAAATAATACATAAATAATGCAAATTATTTATCATTGTAGCATCCTCAAATGTGAATATGTTTTGCCACCTTAAAAAAAAAAGTCACCTTTCTTGAGTTTCATCATGGCCATTTTTATATCATTATTGCACTGCACACTGTCATGTGAACTACATTTTAATGTAAGAGTGAAAATCCCCTTTCACACTTAACTAGGTACTGCATCAGCACAGCCTTGTCTTTCACTCAGAATGACATCCTTTATCAGTCTTTCAGTGTCAAGTTTTCATTGTTTGAATTATTCACTTATTTATTAAGTGGAATAAATACTGTTTCTTAATCTCAGGGCTGGCTGGTGTGGTTCTGGCTGACAGCAGTATCAGGTGATTTACTCCCCTCTTTAAAACGATTTTAGACTGTCAGATATCACTTAGAAATGGAGGGGTACAGATTAATAAAATGGGTAAAGATGATATTCCCTGCTTTTACAATCATCTTCAATCTGTGTGTTGTTTTCAGTACCAATCACTGATTATGGGAGAAGCATCTTCCGATAATCTGAAATATTTAAACTTCTCCTTGCGTTTTAAGGACGCCAATTGCTGGCCAGGGTTGCAGTTAGTTTGCGGTTTATGAAACAAGCTATGTGATTAATTTAATCTCTATTATTATGTAATGTAGTATGCATGTTTATATGTGAAATATTATAAAGTAATAAACTGTAAGGTACATAGTATTTAATTAGATCACAAAGTGATGTCACTTTTAGAACACAAAAATAAGTTGGAGGATAGTGCAGAAGGTATAACTAAAACTATGGGACATTATCAGAGACTTACTTGCAGAGAAATGCGCCTAGTACACATTTTTATAAGCCTTTTACAAACAGCTCTTCAGACAGGTACAGACAATTTCAGCATTTTCTTAATGTATGCAAAGCTACATGTATTAATATCTCGGGTCATATTGGCCTGAGGTATTATGTTTGTTTACAAAACCATTTCTAAAACAACTAAACAAAGATTCTATTTGTAAGTAAAAAGGTTCCAGAAAGATCCTTAGAAGACAGAGGTAACATACAGAACTGGACAATCTGTATTCACTTTAATTATTTGATAAGAGAACTACAAGTGCTTAATTAAAATTAAATAAGGCATGAATTAGGCTTTGGTGGACATTTTAGTTCACAGACAGTAAGAGTGAAGGATGCTTGTGTGTTCACAAAAATATTTTTAAAAACACATTTGTCATGTCTTTTCCTTGAGAAACTATATAAAAACAGGTAGTAAAAAGAAAAAAAAAAAGATTTAAATCACTATTTAAAAATGTAAAGAAATAAATATAATTGATTTAAAAAATCAGCCAACCCTGTACAATGCAGGCTCAAAACCAACTCAAGATATTGTGTGGTACGATATTTCGGCCCCTATATAAAAAAAATCAATCTAGAGCTATGTTACAGATTTACCAACTACCACTGTGTTTGCATCTTGGATAAGACTGGATAACTCATGACAGCAATACCTAAGAAACAGCCTAACATCAGATTAACCACATGTAGAAGGCTCCACAACTGCAAGGGTAGTTATACTCTTCCAGTGCAGAGGGAAGGGTAACAGAAGCCCTTGTTTAATGGGGAAGGTTGTACTTTTTTTTTGGTTGGTTGTTTGTTTTGAATTGAATGTAATGAAAAAAACATGAAAAACCTCAAGTGCATGCAAATCTATGGCATACAAACCTGTCATTACATGTCTTCTGAACAACAGCTTAAAAGTTACAAAGACAATGTTGAATTGAACTTTCTGCCCTGCAAGTGGTACAGGATAATAAAGACTCAACAGAAGCACATACAGGAATTTGCGCAGGATAAAGCCTAACTTGTGCCAGTCCAACTGTGACTTTTATTAACCAATTCAAGGAGACCAAACATGTGTACAGGAGTAGGATAGGGCAGGACCGGTGTTAGCACCTACGGCCCCAATGCCAGAGGGGGCCCACGCACATACAGAAATAAAATTACAAATATGAGTAAATGTACTGTTTATGTGCCAGCTATCCTACTCAAGCAGCCTTTAGGGCTAGAAACATTTAGTTTTCACCAAACAAACTAAACTGTATGTATGCTGTGAAACTTTTTAGATCTGCCCTTTCTTTTCCTGCTTGCGTCGTGCTCCTTTAGTCCAGCCTCTTCTCACTCCCTATTGACTTCCATCCTCCCCAGGTTTCATAAAGCCAAAAGCTATTGGCTGATCGACATTCAATTACACAAATACACCAACTAAAGACATTCTACAATTGCCACATTTACTTTCCAACAAATCAAGACTTTTTGTTTGACGAGCATTTTGTTGAGCCTCATTATCAAGTCACGTATCATAACGGCCATTATAATTATATGTTTTTAAAACCACCAAAAAATAAACCTGCCGAACCTCCACATAAAGAAACAAATCTGGATGTCAAAAACTGAAGGAAGAGACTACAAAAAGTACTGTCAAATGTTCTATGTACATTTTAAAAATTATTATTTCTGTAAAGTGTGTGTTCCCTTTTCTGTTAGTTGTGCACTAAGTAGGTTACAGTTAAAGATACGCCAAAGTCATTTAGTTTTAATGAAATATTCTTTTAAATTTTTCACACTGAACAGTAATGTGCAAAAGGCAGCAGCTTGATTTATTTTGTGTCACCGGCAGGCTAAGTAAAAAGAAAATGTGCTACGAGTATTCATTTGATTTTACTACAAAATGTTTTTTGTTTTTTTAAATCAGACAACTCATGTCTCCAGACATGTCAGGTTTAGCGAAGGAATACCGGGTATGAATCCCTAGATGAAGGTGGAAGTGTGCACTGGAGATCCATTGCCCCGCATCCACAAAAACCTGGAGCCGGGCCTGGGACAGGGTACTCTTGAACAAACAGACAGCTCTTAATCTTGCTTGTTGCTCGAGCTCCCATGCTATTACTGATTGTATCCCAATGAACTGTATAGTACAGCCGAGACCACTGGTGCCAGTAGTAACTACAATGAGCAGGGTTAGAAATGTGTGGCTCCCAGTCCTGGATTCCCAAACAACTCTTGTTTAGGTATACCACTTAAATCATCAGCTGCAAAGAATGTGAGCCTTGTAGCTTGGACAGCAACCAGCAGCTAACCAATAATAAATGATTTACAGACTCTGATCATGAGACTGCTTTGAAATGCAATACTGCTCATTTTACAGATACTGTAGACTAACTGGGTTTGTCCATCCGGTCTCCCCAGTATACTGTTAGGCTATTGAATTTTAATGTTTCCAATTTGCATCATAATTTGCATGCAGTATACAAAAACACACATGAAGTATGGCAATTGACAGTACAAATTAAATAACCTTATACACCCTGTTGTTGAAATGTACCATATCTGCACACATGGTATACCATGTTAATGTGATGACTGTTTTGAAAATATGATTCCATCTCTAAAGCAGCAAATTAGTTTCCCATGTAAACAAACTGGGCTGTCAACATTCCACGTGTTATTTTGGCTATTATTACAGCAGATTCCCAACCAGCTTCAACGCTGCCAAAAATGTGTTCACAGGAAACCTCAGGACACCACACCTTTAAGAAAACATAGAATACTTGGATTTCTTCCTCCCCCTCCCCAATGTGTTTCTTAAAAGACCCTGAGCCCTGAAACACCCTAAACAAATAACAGTCAGACACATGTCTTTAACTCTTTCAATACTGCAGACCTTTAGGTATGTATGCTTTGGTATGGATTTGATCTGCAGTTCTACCAAATGTTTATATTACAAAACATTTAAAATGGAAACTATTAACATCACATTCCTGGGGTGGTAGAAATTAATTATATTAGATGTTTTATTAGGATGGGTATCCATGTGGAATAATAATAATAATAATAATAATAATAATAATAATAATTTCCAAAAGCATACCTGTTCTGCTCCATAGACTGTAGCGAACTGTACAAATTCCTCCATGCGAACAAAGCCATCCTGATCCTGGTCCAGAGCGTCAAACACAGCTCTCAGTGGGGAGAGCTCCACTGCCTCCTCCCCCAGATCCGGGCCACCCCCTGCAGACTCTGTCCCCTCAGCCAGCAACTGACCCGACGGAGACACACACGTGTTAGTCCGCAACAAACTCGGGGACGATTCCTGTTCTGAAACATCTAGAAGGTCCTGTTCCAAAATGCGTTGGTCACAACTGACTACATCGTGGAACAAATCTGGGTCCAAAACTTCCTTTTTATTCATTACATCAAGGACAGAATTTTGCTCCAAAACAGTAGTTTTGTGCAATATATTCTGGGATAATCTCTGGTCCAAAACTATTTTCCCATACACTGCATCCGGACACAAACCTTGCACGTCATGCAACTGGTCATAAGATAAATTCTGATTGAAAACTACATTTCTGTGCACTTTTTCTTGGGATAACAAATTGTGGTCCAATCCTGGCTCGCCATGCACTAAACCCTGCGATACATTCTCACCACAATCCTGTTTGTCATGCATTCGATCATAACATGAGAACTCCTGATCTGAAGACAACTCAGCACCTTCGGTTGTCTCATCAGAAACCCCTTCTAGAGCCTGGGGCTGGAGTCCATTGTTCCAGCTGGAGCCCCCCTGCTTGCAGTCTTCTTGGGAGGGCGGCAGAAAACTATGCTGTCCCAAGTCAGGCTCAGGAGCTTCCTGTTCAACAGGAAGTCTTGAATCCACATGTCCAGTGTGGTGCAGAGCAGGATCTAGCCGACTGGAGCTGGTTTGGTCTTGCTCGTGTGATGCGGGCTCCTTTGCCCATGTGTAGGCTGGGCTATCATGGAAGGGCTCCAAGACTGAAGTCAAGGTATGGGAGGGAGAGCTGGGAGAGCTCAGAGGTATGCCCTGGATCTTGTTACTCAATCCAAGAAGATCCATTACCGGCTCTTGAAATGAACCTTTGTCTGTCGTTTCAGATAAAGTTTCCTCATGTGACGAAAATGTAAAGCCCTCATCTCTAAACGACAGCTCTGTGTTAATATCTAGCAAATTGATCCCATAGTGCTGAGAGATATCTACTTGGGACTGCAGGGCTGGATTCAGGGCCATGTCTTTCTCCAAATCCAGTGTGGAGATTTCACTTTGCAGCGAGGGAGTGTCACTACTGAACACTGAGTTATTGTCACGGAAACCGACAAGCTCCAGCTGGCCAGTGTGGTTAATATCCAAGTCCTGTTTGGAATGTTTCTCCCACTGCAGTGCAGGACAATCCGGCCCATCATCCCAGGACAAGATCTGGTCCACGTTAGTGTACCTGGAATGCCGAAAAAAGCCGTCCAAGTTCAAGGCATTCTCCTGGAGAATTTCCCCAAACTTAAGGGACACCAGCTCTTTTTCTCCTTGGATAAAGTCCAGCCCAGACTCTGGACTTTCCTTGAGAATATCCCCCATGTTCTGCTCCAATTCCCAGTCTGAATGCCCACCTGGGCTTGACAACAGGACCTGCTCCATTTTATTTAAACTAGCAATTTCTGATTTGAAAGCAAAATCCAAGAATCATAATTAACCAATTAATTTAAAATGATGTCCTGTCATGTACAAAAAAAAAAAAAAAAACTTGTCTCCTTCGACAAACACAAAGCTTAGCTTATTTTTCACTGGCCCAGTCTTCAGGTGATTTCTCTTCGTTGTGTTAATACAAGTTTTATAAAGTAAACCTCCCTGCCTAACCTGTATTGTTATGAGACATTGGCACCTGTGTCACGGGCTTCCCAAGTGCAATACACTGCATTCCAATCTCTGGACTGTTTGCATGCCTGCCACATGTTAACATAAACACGGTTGTAATGCCGATGGCATCTCCTTCCTTTAAAACACACACACCACACACACAAACTGCTGTGTGTGTTCGCTTCGGGTCAACCTGTGGGCTCAGTAGACAGTCAGCTGTTTTTTTTTGTTTTGTTTTTTCCACCACAAGTTAAACTTCAGCTTGCTGATCGACTGCAAAGCAAGCAGAAACATCAATGTAAACACTGGACTAAATGTATTACTAACACGCGTCCCTCCTGTTTAGGTCGACCCTTAATTATAATTTTCCTGTAGTTTGCTTACCCTTCTCAAATTTAATGAATCGTTTCCTCTTTTTCCTAGAATGTTTTTGACTGTCCTATATAAAAAAGGTTATTTAAAAAAAATACATGATGGCATTTTTGATAAGGCTGTTTATAATTTAATTGTCGTTTCAAATTGGTATTTTACCCAAACACAGCGCAAGTTCTGGTGTGGTCAACTGTGTTTTGTTTTTGTTTGTTTGTTTTTTTTTTCTACACTGTAGCAAATCCCTCTATTCTACCGCTGCTTGGTTAATTGCATTATAAATATGTTGCAAAAATAAAGTGTTGCATTTTGGTGCGGTATAAATATTTAATAGTATATTGTAGATCCACATAACCGTTGCCTAGCACCGCTTGTTATACGCCAAACCCGACCCCACATTAAATATCTGATGTGCTCGTATTTCCCGAATTCTCCATCACCCTAAATACAGAGCTGACATTCCCGGATTTGTATTTTTTTAAGTTTGTGGTACTGCTTGTCCTCTGGTATAGCGTCGCAAAATTATCCATTAAATGTAAACCCTTAAACTAAGCCACGTTAACGTCATGCTTTATTGTAGTAAATAAGGTAATATTTTCCATTTGCATCCCAGACAAGAGCATCACTGGTGCCGGTGGACCAAACCAAACAGCAGAGCATTCACGTTTACTGTTGGGCCGACCTTCCACTGCTAAACGTCCTTCAGGTGTTAACAAGATCCGCGCTACAGTGCTTATTATTTATTTGCACTCAACGGTATTTTCTCGCATCCAGCTCAGCTTCTTTTTTTCCTGGTCGCCCCCGACTGTGCCATCCTCGATTCATCCACCTGTTTATTCCAGTTCAGCTAGTAAAGGAATCGGTGTGTTCGAGTTCTTCAGTCCGCATCCGGTTGTTTCGGTTAATTTTGTTCGTTTGATAAACAAAAGTATATGTTCTCTTGTTTTGGTTTATTCCCTAAACACTTGGCAGCCCTCCGTCTCCGTGCAGCAGCCGCTCCGCCATCGCCAGCCGCATACAACACTGACGTCACCCCCCTACACTGCGCACGCGCCACGAGCACGCCGCAGTCTACCGACAGAAAAGAAGATTTCAAACAGGTTCACTACACAACGCGCTTAAAGGGGAAGGGAGGCCGACCAGTCAACCAACCAAATCACACACCGTGAAGAAAAATAACTAAAAAAGCACACTAACCCTCAAAATAAAAAAAATACAAATATATACAAAATGTTATCGATTGCAACTCTGGTCACATTGCTACTGCCTCTTAAGGTTATGCAGACCCCCCCCCCGTCATTAAATAAACATAGGCCTGTTCCCAATTATCGACTCTGCTTAGTTACGATAGTCATCGTTTGAATTACAGTCCCATGCATACACCCCTCAAATTGCGGTGGCATGACATTGTTATTCAACAAATGATATGCAACATATCAGAATATGTTGGTTCTCTTTAGGACCTAAATAAATAGGCAAACGACTGTAATAGCCCCGGGTCATGTACCCAAATGTTATCCACTATGCAGATCGACTGGATTTGACATTCATTTTAAACATGCTCAAAACGCACACATTCGTAATCTGTACTTTTACGCCACCCAGTGGAATTCAATGTTAATGATATGAATTTGAAAGCTATGTGCAAACCTTACAAAGTCTGAAGGAAAAAAAAAAAGTTAACTGCCCCAAAACTCACACTACGTCTCAGTGGTGCTGCTCGGGCCCATATGAAGAAAAACATAAGTATAATATGTATAGTAATACTTGTATAGTCATTTTGATTACAGTAGGAATCGACTACTTTCTAAACACAAACATTGATGTTTCTAAATTATGATTTGTCAACTATATTTGTTCATATCCGTAGAGGTCTCGAACCGTGCTAGTAATGTGCACTTGGCAATGGCATTATTCATGCCTGCGCAATTCAATAAGCAACCCAACCCAACAGGTATGGGGTAAAGCCGGGCGGTACTTTAATTCATTCAATTGCATTAAAAAGCAGCACAGAAAGTTACACACATTAGAGGAGGAGAATATAGTGCGTAACGCGTTGTCATTAACCCGTTCCGACCTACAACCCTCTTTTTATCACCAAAAAGCTCCAGGAACAATCGGTTCCGAAAGTGCAAAGACGACAGAAATTATACACATAATACAACTAAGGCTGGGACCAAATCAAAACTTTGACAACCCGCTAATAGCACTTAACAAAACAGTATTTGATAGCGTTTTATTTTTATGAGTAGAAATAAGATACAAATAAAGAAAACGCTATTAAATTGAATTTTGTTAAGTGCGATTAGCGGATTGTCAAAGTTTTGATTTGGTCCAAGCCTAAGTGGGAATAACATAACACTGCTGAAAAAAACCCACCTTTAACTGCCCGTGTAATAAGCAGCTGTATAAATAAACCCGCCCAGAACACTGGGTTCTGAAGCTGCAGAGTATGAAAATGATACACATAATACAACTAAGCGCGAACAACATAACACTACTGAATAAATCCACCGAAGCCATGTTTCATTTCCCATTCAGTGCAATAAGCAGCTGTATAAATAAATCCGCCCAGAACACGGGCTTCCGAAGCTGCACAGACTATGAAAATGATACACGCAATACAACTAACTGAGGATACAATAATACTGCTGAAAAAACTGATAGAACCGACACTTACTTGCCCATTCTGGCTAATAAAATGGTGTCTGTTTGATTTTTTTTTTTTTTTTTTTTTTTTAGGGAACTTCACTATATATTGTAGAGTCGCGGTATGTCGCTAATAAATTATTGTTGTGTTAATAATAGACAGACGACTGTTTCCAGTTAACACTCTCCGAGCTTTTCCTTTTTTAATTATTACTGTAAAGTAACACAGTCTCTCTATGGGCTGAGACCACGCCAAAACAACAACCCCCCTTTTTAATCTCCTCAACAGGCTTTTTATCTGTAATTCTGCAATTATACAGCAAAGCCACACTGTCTCACTCTCCCGCTTCACGTCCCGTCCCCCCCTTTTTATATCCCACCCGGTCTCCCCTGACTGAACCACTTCTATCCGGGAGGGGGGAACCCTGTTACAGTCAAAACTATGTACATGCATTGCTGTCCCCTGCCCTCCTACCTCTCGCACCCTTCCCGTAAATAACTCCCCTGGCGTGGCACCTTCCCTTACAACACATTCACCTATCAAGGAGCAACTCATGACAGACAACAATTAACCAGTCTCTAGCGATGGCGCTCCCTACAGGTCCCTGATCGCTACATTGCCCCCCACCACTCACCCCCCAAGTCCCTCGCCCCTGAGGGAGCACAAAGTCCGGGAGGCGACCTGGGAGCCAACGTTGTCTCCTGGGTCGGGGGGTCCGGGCGCCAGATAAGGAGAACAGCCTGTTGGGGGTGGCAGGTCCTGGGGATGTTGGTACCCCACGCGGGGACCGGACAAGGGGCGCTGGCACGGGGGTTGCGGTCGGTGAAAGTAACAAGGGCACTGAGAGATTGGGGGAAGAAGCCGGGGTGGGGGAGGCTGAGGCTCGGCCCAGGTAAGGAGCCAGCTGGTCTCGATTGAGCACTACAGACCGGCTCCAGGGTGGCAGCTGAACCCAATAGACCATCTCACTCACCTGCTCTATGACTTCACAAGGCCCGAGCCACTTGCTCTCCAGCTTAGGGCAGCGGTCCCTCTACCTCTTCGTACTAAATACCCAGACCTTGTCTCCAGCGTCAAAGTGGCGTCCCTTACTGCGGAGGTTGTAATTCCTTTTCTGGCATACATCCGCAGCTTGTAGGTGCCTGCGGGTGAAAGTGTGGGCCACTTCCAGGCGGTCTTGGAGTCTTCTGGCATACTCACGCCCTGTGGGTGCATCTGGGGCATCTGGTGGGCAGCCAAAGGTGACTTCCGAGGGTGTGCGGAGCTCCCGCCCGAGCATGAGCAAAGAGGTGGGTACAGGCAGTTGACTCTTGGATGGCGGTGCGACAGGCCAGCAAAACCAAGGGTAACTGAATGTCCCAGTCGTTTTGATCCTGGCCAGTGGTGAGGGTCAGTTGGACCCCCAGAGTGCGATTAAACCTTTCAACTAAACCGTTGCTCTGGGAGTGCAGAGGGGTAGTGCGGGTCTTCTGAATTCCCAAACGGTTGCATATTTCCTGGAAGACTTTTGACTCAAAGTTTCGACCCTGATTGGAGTGCAGCTCCTCCGGAATACCAAACCTGCTGAAAAACCCTTCGATCAGGGCCTCACTCATGGTCTCCGCCTCTTGATCCGGTATTGTGTATGCCTCTGGCCACTTAGTAAAGTAGTCAACGGCCACCTATACAAACCGGTTACCTCTGGTTGAGCGTGGAAAGGGGCCCAGCACGTCCACAGCAACCCGCACCATGGGAGCTCCAACCTGATACTCTTGTAAGGGAGCCCTGGATTGGCCTTGAGGCCCCTTCCGGGCTGTGCAGGCATCGCAGCGGCGACAGTAATCCTCAACATCTCGCTGGCACTGGCCCAAGTAGAAGGCCTGACCGAGGCGGCACAATGTCTTAGTCACACTGAAATGCCCAGTGCCCGGAGCACCGTGGCACCTTGCAAGCAGCTCCTCTCGCAGCCCCTTTGGAACCACCACCTGCCACTGCTGCTTTTCAGTTGCCGGCTCAAGCCAACAACGTTGCAGCACTCCCCCTTGGATTGCTAATCCGGGCCACTGGGCCCACAGTCCTTTCACTGTCGGTGACAGGGAATGATTGACACCTTTACTTGCAAAGTTCATATAAACCATATTTAAATAAACTGTGGAGCAAAAGTACACAGCTCAAATAAAGATCTTGCATACCCTAGCATAAAATAAATTTCAATTTTAGGGAAGCTGTTTCTTTGTACACAGATCGAATAAAAATATTGTGTACCCTAGCTTAAAATGAATTTCAATTTAAGGTATGCTGTTTTTTGTTAATAGATGAGTTTGCATTATATTATTTACTTTTTGTTACTTTCACATCTCAGTTTTACAGCAATATGGGTGAAAATAGATTGAATGGCCTTGTCCCATTATGTTCAGAGACAAGGAGGTGTCCCAGGATGAAGTGTTACAGTGTTTCAATAGATCAGGCCATAGGAGGATTGGCAAACTCTATTTAAAGTAAAGCCTTCTAAATCAGTGTTTTTAATCATGACATCATACAGTCCCAGCAGTGGCAGCACCAGCCTTACCAGTCCCAGCAGTAGCAGAAGCACCAGTGTTACCATTCCCAGCAGGAGCAGCCCCACTTACCAGTCAGCACCAGTGTTACCACTCCCAGCAGTGTCAGCACCAGTCTTACCAGTTCCAACTGTCGCATCTCCCCAGCCTCAGCATTAACTTCAGTAGCAGTGAACCAAATGAATGTCTCAATGAAGGTATAAACCCATCTATTTATTCATATGTATAAGTTATTTTCTTCTTGTCTTTTTAATATCATGTGTGAATAGAATAACTTTAGGTTGGTGTTGTTTTGCTGGGAGACAATTTGTTTTAAAAAATACAGGTCATGAAATTTCAATCATCATCCAAGGTGGCTAAAGAGTTATTGACTTATGTTGCTTTGCAGTTTGCATTAACAGTCTCCAGACTTTATATGATGAGAACTTTCACCTTCGTAACATATACAGGATATGCAGGGCTTTTTTTTTGTTTGGTTTAGAAAGATACTATTAGGACAGTAGTTTTTAAGCACAGAATTTTTCAGAAAGTGCCAAGTTTGTACTTATGAATGAATGGTGTGGGGTGCGTTTTAGCCCCATTTGTGTTCTATAATACTCCTCATTTTGTATATATCACATTCATACAGCTGTTCAGTTTTTTCAACTTGGCTGTTTTTCTTATATGAATAAATAACACAGGAAAAGTTACTATTGTAAAAGGACACAAGATGCATTTAGAAATAAAATTGTGTTAGCAGTTGTGTATATATTCTTACAGCAGCTACATCGTTCCAACCCCTTATAGCAGAATCGTCTCCCTGTATCAGTGATTATCTGTCATCAGTCAGATATAGTATATGCATGGCCGGAACTAGCTCTGATACTGCCAGTTTTAGCTTGAAAGTTTGACCTCAGTCGAAGGTCAGCTCTGGTTATGGCCCTGGGTATGTGCATTTTAAATAATAAAAAATGAACCACAATGGGCATTATTTATCAATGTGGGCAAAGATAAAAGCACTTTTTTTTTTTTTTTTTTTTAATTATATCCAATTATAATTATTCTTCCGATTTTCTCCAAATTTGGAATGCCCAATCACTTTTTTCCTCACTGCAGCAGTTCCCCACAGGGCTCAGGAGACCTGAAGATTCAGTGGGCGTCCTCTGATCTCATGACCAAGCCAGCTTCCTTTTACAGCCACGAGCTCGAGAGTGGAAGTCAGCAAGCTGACGACCTCTGGAGGACAAAGGCCAGTGCTGCAGGGGGCCGCTGTGAGCTCACTGGGTGCCTGTCCCGCAGAGTTCACTGTGTAGAGCAAGGAGAAACAATCCCTGCTGGTTTTACCTCCCTAAACCACAGGAGCGCCAGAGCCAATGCGACGCCACTTTGGAGTCCCCAGGGAAGACCAGCCTAAATAAATAAGTCACACACACCAGCAGTTTTGGCTGACGGGAGAAAGTGTTGTCTGGAGAAGGAGAGACAGAAGTATAAAGACAAACAATTGCTACATGTACTGGAGTTGCACCAGCACCATATTTGTTTTATTTGTGTACATTTATTTTGGCCATCGTGCCGTTTTGTTTCTATTATCTAATGTGAATTGTTAATAAAGAGCGCACTTGCGTCTCAACCCCGCAGTACTGAGTCTGTCTCTACTTCGTGGTCTGACGTCACCCACCAGCAAGTAAAATTGAAAAGCAAGAATTTCAATTAAGTACAGAAAATAAACCTACACCTTTAGTGAGAAATCCTGAAGTGGGAAGTGTTTTTAGCACTACTTCATTTTAGTAAATGTTTTATTATCACTGAATGGATTTAAGGTCTTGTAAGAAGTTGAATAGGGCTGAGTGGGGCATCCAAAATGTAGTTGTCCTTAATACTGCCCCTTAGTTGAATGTTGGAAATTAACAGTAACAAACTAATTATTTTTGTGCTTAATGATTTTATAGACTTCTCTTGTTCTTTATTTGTCATTTTTCATTCCAGATGACCAGAGCTCTGAAAAAAAAAAAAAAAAAATTAAAATATTTTACCAGAGCGAACATTTGGCTTGAATAAGAAGAAAATGCTTCAGTACACCAGACTCTAGAATTAACCAAAGGTAGTGAGCGTTCCATTCACCTATCCCACAGTGAAGAATGTGAAAACAGACAGACAATCTCATTGCACACAAAACTAAACTTCAAAAGACATCAACAGTTTTTCACTGTCCTGTTACATTTACATGATGTTTGCAATTGCTCCGAGTGGGTCCGGACATGAGTTTTACTGAATTTCTGAGCAGCTGAGGTGGGTGTTTTGAGATTACCTGCTCAGGCTGAAGTTGCTAAAACCTGACATTTCTCTTGCTTCCCTATTTCAGGAATGGCTAATGACGTCCCCGGATATTTTGGATTATATTTTACTCTACTGGTAGCCATGGAGACATGCCACTTACCAGAACAAGGAAATCAACAGACTTCTGGCAACTTGAAGGAGAGAGGTTAGTAGAAAAAGTAATTTGAAGCAGATTCCATTGCCGCCATGTCAGTTCAAAGGACCCAGTGATGGAAAGTGGTATCCACAAAGTTCTCAACAGTAGTGGGAAAAGCGTGTCAAGTAGGGAGAAGGTTTAAGCGCCCGCAGCCTGCCAATTGTGGCAAAATGTTGCAAACATCCCTATGTGCGTACTGATATTCATGAGCACTAAACATTGCATTCTCAGCTCTCCAGTACTGTCATCACCCTGCACCTTAATAATGAGCACTAGTCTAAACAATCCATTTCCAACTCCCCAGGCCTGCCTGCTAGGAGCTCAGTGTTACTGGATGGTGTGTGCCCAGGACAGCAGTACACACCTGGAGGAACAGGCAGGGGGTCAGAGTTTAGCAGATTGGGAGGTTATACCCAGGAGCGCAGGGAGGCTGTTTGCTGAGGTGAGCCAGCTGCCTCCATCCACCACCAGACAGGCTCCAGTCACATAGGAGGCGGCGCTGCTGGCCAGGTACAGCACGCTGTGGGCGATCTCAGTTTTGTTGCCTGCCCGCTGCAGGGGGATGGTGTGGAAGTGACCAGCGGCCTCCGCAGACAAACCACCTGTCAAGGAAGAGTCAGAAATGTGCAAGGGTGGAGAGAACAGAGCAAGAGAGATACAGAAGTGTACAAGGGTGGAGAGAACAAAGAACACAAAGGTTAAAGGAATATTATTTATTAGAGCTGTCCAACCTTTTTGGTTAAAAGAGCTGTAAAACATAAAATTAAATACATTTTTTATTAAAACTAAAAAGCTGACTAAACAGTAGCAAAGACATTAAAAGAAAGATGTAACCAGAGTACAAAAGACAGCTTTAGTGCTCATTAAATGCGTTTAAACATGACTGCACTTGCTTTAACCAGACATACCTATGTATATTTAAAGTGTTCAGTGGCCGCCATTTCTTCAACAGTCTCCTTTGTCAGGCCTTTCATATAAGCAGTGCAAGAGAATGTGCACTCTCAACTCGATTAGAGGCAGCCTCTGAACACTTAAACATATTACAAGTGATTAAATCAAAAGAAAAAAAAAAGATAAAAAAATCTGTTACCACATTTCATGGTGCAATAATGTTCATTTTCTGCCTGTCCTATTATGTGCATTCTATGATTCTCTCTCACTGTTTCTGCTTAGTTTATTTTTTGCCATGCTTACTAACAATGGAAAGGGAACACTGAGTTTTTAGGTGCAATCCTTTCATTAACTTATTCAATCTGATTTTCAAGCACATCAGTGGAGCATCTGATGACTGCCACAATTAAAGCACTTAAGGAACTATTAACCCTTTGTGGTCCTATGTCGGACCAGGTCCGACATTACAATTTTCCTTTTCCAGTCTGATGTCGGACCCTGTCCGACACCAAAAAGACATCAAGCACAAGTCTCTAGTCATTTTTTCTCCAGAAAAAGCAAAGAACTTTTCAATGGCCGAGTGAGACTGATAGGAGCCGAATGAAGTCAAAAAAAAGGGTCGTATCTGAGCAATACCCAAAGCCCCTGCACCACAGAGATAACACGGACACAAACAAAGGTGATAGCTGCTTTCGCATCCAGCGCTCAAACAATATCAGAGTCATTTGTAGAACTTTTTGAGATGTAATAAAATAGACTTTGATCACATTATTGAGGAGTTTGGTGATAAAACGAGTGATCAGGAGAGGATTTATCAGTATGCACGTCTATAAAGAGGGATGTGAAAAATACAGCAAACAAGGGGTGGGGCTTGGCTGGATGTCCTTTTGCTATGCAGGGCCTTTTTAACCTGTTAAACAGCTGGTGTAAATTAAACAGCGTGTGTGAAAATAAATTGGACCTGACGCACCTAACAAGCGCTGAATAAATGGACAGCTAAGGGTTGATTGTTACATGAAGTAAATACAAAATACATAAAGGATTTAAAATGTAATACAGCCATGGATGTGGCCTTAACCTTGGAGTATGCTGTACATTTGTTTGACTGTCCTGTCTTGTTAATGAGCAAACAGGGGGCCTAACTAATGCATCCATCCTTGATGCGTGGGTTTTACCTGTTTTAACCCAGCAGCCGCACACACAGTAGCAGAGTCCTGCCTTACCCAGTCTACGGTACCCCTCTGTGCCAGAGATGGGCCCTGGAGCCAGGCTGTTCACTCGGATGTTGTTCGGTCCCCATTCCACTGCCAGGTGTTTCGTCATTGCGTCTGTGGTTGAGAAAGAAGCAGGCAAGAATGAACAAGCAGCACACAGTACAGTGACAAATACAGCACTCAACAAGGAGCACACAGTACAGAGCGGTAACAAATACACCACTGAACAAGGAGCACACAGTACAGTAACAAATGCAGCACTGAACAAGGAGCACACAGTACAGTAACAAATGCAGCACTGAAGGAGCACACAGTACAGTAACAAATGCAGCACTGAACAAGGAGCACACAGTACAGTAACAAATGCAGCACTGAAGAAGGAGCACACAGTACAGTGACAAATACAGCACTCAACAAGGAGCACACTACAGTAGTTCAGTGCTGTATTTGTCACAAGGAGCACACAGTACAGTGACAAATACAGCAGGACACTGAATCTTAACATGAACCAGGTAACTTAGATCTCAGCTCTACTTTTTCAATATTAGCTTTGTACTTGAGATTGTGTTAGTTGCTGTGAAGGCCATAGTGAATAGTGACTTACAATGACAATGGTACTGGCTGCAGTTAAGCACAATTCACTGACCCTTAACACCTCAGTCTTGACCTGAACACCCTGTGCTTGTCTCAACTTGACACTGACAGCTGAGCCAAATTGTGTTGTGTCTTGATTATCTATATATATAAAAAAAAAAAAAAAAACTCTGTAGCTCTGCCCCCTCTCCTCAAACACCTACTGGCTATCCTTACCTATGGCAGCCTTGGCTGACCCAGCATGCACCTGTAGCGCCTGGCCCCGGTAGCTCAGAGTGGCCGAGATGTTGACGATAGCACCCCCGTGATCCTGCAGAGAACCAGACAGGGGATTGGCTGAGAGGAGAGATGAAGTCACTGCTCTCAATCACTGATGACATCACAAGTCGGGGCAAATTTGCTTTGTAAAACCAGTTTTGGCCTCAAGTTTTACAGGCCTCCAAAACAAGTGCATATATTTAATTTGGCTTGTACAACATGGCGAAAAAAAACAAAAACAAACTTAGTCAAATATGAATTACTAGACCTTGTGTGCGGATAAGGGGGGGAAATGGCAAAAAAATCGCCATTATATCGCTCCTTTCAGTCTAGCTACAATGACAGAGCAATAGACTCAAAACTAAACCTAAGCTGTTAACTCTCTCAAATGATAAGAGGCTTAACTTCAGGCAGTCGTAGTTCCGGCTAGAAGCACCGCATACACACACTGAATACATCTTTGGAAAGCCCAGAGTCTATACTTTTAAACAAGCCAGGTAGGTGGCTTTTACAGTGTCTGTGTAACATGTGCTTAAGCTTCGGTGCGCTGGCGCCCCAAAATGAATGGGGCCGAGTTTTGAGAGAGAAAGCAAAAGTCACCGCTTGCAAAACACCTAGGCAGACTTAATATCGTCTTTTTTTTTCAAACTTTACTTACTGCAGTGTACTATTTCTATAATGCTTAAAGATAGTGGCCAAGAATGACGTACTAGAGAATAGTCTTGCTGCACTTAAACTATCCAGCACTAGTTTTATTTATTTTGACCTTAGAGACTGTTGTAGTGTTTCAGGCATTCTAAACTAGGTGAAAAATACAGTAGCTTTGTGTCTTAAAATATCTCTGCGGGATTTTCCCACACAAGTTGCAGATATGCGGCAGCAACTTTGAAAATGCAAGATTCCTGCATTGAAATTCAAGCCCTGCACCTAAAATGTATATACAGTATAGACATTGGAAGGATATTACTCATAACATTTTAGAGATGGGCATTTCCATATACTTTAGTAATCTAATACATGTAAATTACTAAATGATTAAACACTTATACTATTATGCTTTACATCAAAGTGCCGCTGGCCAAAAATAATGCTTACAAAATACCAAAATTGAAGTGCTGATAGTCAATGCATCTTCATTGACCGTAAGGTTTGTTTTTGGTGGAGTGTATTTGGTGGAGCAGGCTGTAATGGTTTGTTCTGATTTATCAGTGCTTTTGCTGCTTGTGCAAGGCATACTCTCAGTCTCGCAGTAAACAGAGCCCGAGGCTTGAGGCTGGGCCTCTCTGCTGGTAGGATGATATCGTAGGTTTAACACTGTCCCTATGTTCGTCATGTAGCTCAGTCTTTTATTGGTAAAACGTTGCCAAACAAACCTCTTTTTTTTAATGTCATTTTTTTCAAATCAGACTGGAATTTACATTTGTATTAGCTGTAATCTCGTTCTGTTTGGATTGGCTTGTTTATTAATATTAACCACAGCGGTGCAAGTATAAATAATTATACCATGACCACCGACAATACTCTAGTTTGTAGTCTCTTGTATTAATGAAAATGATTCATTAAATATGCTTTTAATACGTGCAACGGTGCATTCCAACCACCTCCGTTACCCATAGCTACAATACTGGTATCACCCTGCACTTTGAAGAAAGCTTGTTTCTTTCATTTTTTTTTTTTTTTTACATTTTTTAAATGTCCAGAGCTTGAGTAATATAGAACCATAAAAAGAAATAAGTATGGATTTAACATTTACTTATAGGAATACACTGGACTGCAGCAGCAAGCTTAGCGTGGTTAAATGTTCTGCTCAGACCAATTATATTTGTTGCAATACAAGATAGATTATAAACGAATCAACAATTTTCTAATGGATTATTTGAATAAACGATTACATGTGCCTATTCCTAATTTACTTTTTTTTAATATATTGGTGTAAATGGTATGGTTAATAGCACCATAGGTGTACAGCAGTGTTCTGTTTTGTAAACGCGATGCAGAGCTCCTATAAAGCACCATGTGGAAAGGCACTACAGCTGTATTGCATTGTGCTGGAAGATCCTGTACCTTGAGCCACTTCTCGTAGATCACCTTGCTGGTGTTGAAGGTGCCCATGGTGTCAATCTCCATCACTGTCTTGAATGCATTGAATGACAGGGCGCTGGCAGGGCACAGGAAATTACCTGCGGCATCTACAAGGTTACATTAAAAAAGAAAACACATAGAGAAAGCTTCTAGGAGGAACTCTCATCAACCAACAATAATAAACCACTGCAGGAGTTTAAAAACATTCAGGAACGTGATCGTGTCCTACATGAGGTCCAATTTATTCAGGTTTGCTTCATGCAAAAGAATTTCAGACTTAAATTTGCATCTAATTTTTGATAACAGCAGTTAATAATGGTCATCTTCCTAATTTTCACTAAACGGAAGGGGTGCAGCAGCACCACAACACTGCTGGAACGATTATGTGTACTGTGAAATCAACTGCTTACACGATTTTCTGGTATTCAGTCTTCACTTATCTTAAATCAGTTCTCAAGACCCACCTGTTCTCTCTCGCTTTCCATTATCTCTAAGCCTTGTATCTGCTATTAGCTGCTGTGTTGCTGCTATTTCATGTATTATGTTACTATCAAGTATTATGCACTTCCCACTGTAATGTACTATTTCATGTATTATGCTACTATCATGTATTATGCACTCTCCACTGTATTTAATGTATTATGCTTCTTTTTTTACTGTATATCATGCATTTCTCTGTATTTAAAGTATTATGGATTCTCTTGCTACTGCATCTTGTAAAGTGCTTTGTGATGGTGGTCCACTATGAAAGGCGCTACATAAAATAGATTTATTGATTGATTGATTGATTAAATACTGAGCATTGACTCGCTTTATTCCCAACTCTCCAGCATTATAACTACCCATACACCTTATTGCACAGTACAAACATTTGAGTGCAATCTTAAATGATTACATTAAAATGCTACATAAGGCTCAGGCAACAGACACACAGAAAATCCCAGATGGGACCGAGACTGACTGTTAATAAGGATGTCGATCCTCCCAAACTCTCTGAGCGTCTCCTCCACAGCAGCAGCGATGGTTTGGGGCTGCCGCACGTCAAGGGACAGCGGCAGGCAGTGACGCCCCGTGGCCGTGGTCAGCTTCTTTGCAGCCTAACAAAAAACACATTGACTTTGGACTCTTTGCCCTGTGCTGCAATGATATGGCATGACACGTAATTTAGAAAGATCAAAAAAAGGTACTATAATCTGATTTAACTACTCTCTTCATATTTTCCTTGTATTCTTAATTGTATTTATTTTCATACTGCATTTAATTAAAAGGGACCTATTAAGATGATGCAGGCCCCTGAAACAAACAGTCCCTTATTGTTTTGTTGTTGACCAGTTTTCCAGACTTAAATTTTTTCAGATCACTTCCTGTCCTACAGGTAATAGGTCCCACACTGACATCAATTAGACTAACATAGTATGGATGGAAAATAGACTCCCACTCAATAGTAGATTGATTCATGCCAGGTTTTACTGCAAGTTTAGTTGGCTACTTTATACCAGTATGTAACTAGCTCTATTGTTCAAAGAATGGTTCAAAGTGCCATGCTATTATCCATTTACTACCAGTGCAGAATGTATACAGATGCACAAAATAAACAGATTTAATCAAATATTTTAAAAATAGATAAACAAAATCACAGCAAATGTGAACACAGATCAAAGAATCAAGATAAGTTTTCAGTATGAATCATGACACACTGTCAAAATGAAAACATTACAAAGTTACTATCGGGTATGACCTCCCTGAGCATTAACACAATCCTGGCAGTGCACAGACCTGATCAGCCTCTGGATAGACTGCTTTGGGCTGTTCCACCACTCTTCCAGTGCAGCTGCAGCTAGCTGGCTATTTGGTCCCACAGATGTTCTATTGAACTCAGGCCAGGAGAAAAAGCTGGCCACGGCAAGACCTCGACATTGTTTTCTTGAAATCGTGCAATCCAAATCCTAGCACTGTGTGGCCTTGCACTGTCCTGCTGGAAAATCGACACTTCTGGATTGGCTTGCAGGAATGGAAAAAGTGTTGCCTCAAGGACTTTGTCAATGTATCGCTGAGCAGTAAAACTGCCCTCAACCTGCACAAAAGGCGTTTTTGTGTCACATCACACTTCCACTGCCCCACTGGTTGGCTTGAACAATGCAACAGTTAGCATAACGCTCACCACGATGTCTCCACACATGTTGTCTTCCATCAGGTCTGTCAAGGGCAAAACAGGATTCATCGGTGAATAAAACACTCCACCACTCTCTGCCGCCACCTCATGTTCTCTGGCCCACAGAAGACGCCGATTTCGTCTCTCTGCTGTCAACGTTACCCCTGAACGGCCTCCAAGCATGCAAATCATTTTCATGCAGACGGAGAGCTACAGTCATTCTGCTGAGGTTATTTCTTCCTGGAATTTCTGCAGTCTGAAAACGATTACGCAGATGGATCAGTCGGATATGGTGGTCCTGGGCCAGTGTGGTCTTCCAGGACGTTGCCTGTCCCTCACAGAGCCGGTTTCCTGGTTTCTCTGGAATGGTCTGCTGATTGATGAAGCAGAACATCTCATTCTCCAGGGAACTTCTCTCAGACAGCCTGTCTACACTCATGCCTATAGCAGCCAGCCGATCTCCATTACTCAAGTGGGGCATGGTCATATCTTTCTCTGTTCTTGCTTTAATTAAAATATTGTCTTTTCGATTGGCTGTTTATACAGATGCTTATCCTTTTGCAGTCCATTTATTCAGCGCTTGTCAGGCGCGTCAGGTCCAATTTATTTCCACACACGCCATTTATTTTACACGCGCTGTTTGAAATATATTTTCAAAACAGGTTTAGAAGGCACTGAATTGCAAAAGGACACTCAGTACTGTATCTCCAGCCAAGCCCCACCCCTTGATCGCTGTATTTTTCACATACCTCTTCACAGACGTGCATACTGATAAAACCTCTCCTGATTACTCGTTTTATCACCAAACTCCTCAATAATGTGATCCGTTATTATTGTATTACTAACATCTGAAAAAGCTCTGCAAATGTCTGTGATATTCTTTGAGTGCTGGATGCAGAAGCAGCTACCTCCTTTGTTTATGTCCGTTATCTCTGTGGTGCGTGGGGCTATCAGATACGCCCCTTTTTTTTTATCCAGCTTCATTCGGCTCCTATCGGTCTCATTCGGCCATTGAAAGGTTTTCTCTGCTTTTTCCGGAGAAAAAAAACGACTTGTGACCTGTGCTTTATGTCTTTTTCATGATGTTGGACAGGGTCCGACATCGGACTGAAAAGGGAAAAATGTAATGTCGGACTTGGTCTGACATAGGACTGCAAAGGGTTAATCAACTCATTTTTGGCAATAACTCAACACTGTGCAGCTGGCATTTTTATGAAGTCACATGACTTGAGCTCAGTATTTCGTTACCCAATGAACAATACTACTCAAACAATCAACAAACCTATCTGCTCACTACTTGAAATGTAAATAACATTATGTATGTGCCCAATGAGCTACTGATATAAAACTAAGACTGTTGCGTTTTCATTGTGCATCAGTGTATTTCCACTCCACCTCCTAATTATAGGACAGTGGTATTGTGATACGACAGAATCTTGTCTGCCACTCTGCCTAAGCTGGCAGCGAGAGAATGATAAAACCCATATTATCTCTCACTTGATGCTGGACCTTCTGTTACTGTGCCTCTGACTGCTCAGAGCGACAGGCCGAGGAGTCCCTTCACTGACCTCTGCCAGACGCTCCTGGTTCCTGCTGCCGATCACCACATCACAGCCGTGCCTGGAACACAAGTGGAGCAACACAGACATGTTAGATATGGGGGAGAAGTTGTGGAATATTATTATCGTCGTAAACTATCCACCTCATTAATACTATAAAACGTCACTACTCCTCATGTTAACATATTGAGATTTGTGGAGGGTTTTGAGTAGACATGAATGCCAGGCAAGGGAGTCAACTCGATTATATGTTAGCATTAATGCCAGATAGCTTAATCTACCAGTGGATAATGAGCACTGTACTTAGAACCTGTTGGCCAAGACTATTCATGAGCTTTCTAATAAATGGTTAGTGGTTACTCAGGGTACACTATGAAGGCACTTTGCAGACCCCTCTAGACACACGTCCACAGTGATTGAGTCTCTTCCTGGTGCTTGCCCTTTCAGTATGGGAAGTGAACACACTGGGAAGGAGATTAATTCCAAGCTGGAACTGCACCCCTACCTCATGAGAACCTCTGCAACGCGAAATCCAATTCCAGACCCGCCCCCGGTGATGAACGCCACTTTGTCCCTGTGGAGGAGGAACAGCACAGTGACCTACAGCCAGTCTGACATCATCATCTGTCCAGACCCAGTATAAACGTTCCATAACAGATTCTTCATGATTCAGAATGTGAAAATGATTTTTAACACACGACTGGAGTATGATATGTCTGGCCTTTCTTGTGCGTATTGTAAAAGCAATTAACACAAAGCGAACCATAAAATATTTTACTCAAACAGGTTGTATAAATATTTGTACAATACTGAAGAGTTGTTGTTTAATACAACTAACTGAATGCTGCTGTTGCTTCGTGGTACAACGTGATGCAAATTCGCCAGATAGGGGGCATGTTTTTTTTTTATACAGAAATCACCCAATAGATCAATGATTTAACCAGACTAAAGGATCAGTTGCTAACACAAATGCTAAATCAACTCCAGGGATGTGCATTTTGGTACATTTTTATGAATGTTTAAACATTGCGCTAGATCATAGTTTAAACAATCTGTGTCTGTATATAGATATACATATGGAGACAGGACTCACTTTTCTTGATGCTATATATAAGGGATGGGAATTTTAAACACTTAGAAACGTGTAAACCCTAGAGAAGTAGTTAAACAAAAATGCTAGATGTAAAACCGGTCACGTGACAAATTGCACCAAATGTATTAATTGTTATCATTTATCATAATATACAGTAATCCGTTGTGTATCAGACTGCTGTGGTGCCACAGTAAGAGTGGATATTATAGAAAGGAAGGGGTTTGGCAGTCGTCTCCAAGTAGTTTTTCTAATTGGTGCAACAGAAAGATTGACACTGGTTCAGTCCACACGGGTTAAGTAAAACGTTTTTTTTTTGACGTTTGTATATATTTCTAATAAAATGGCATCTCTAAACAAAATGAACGAGGCAAAGCCATGCTTGGAAATATTTTGAGGAATCAGATGAGAGAACCGTGGTATGTAAATTATTATGCCAAACAAAATTGCTCTATAGCAAAAACGCAAGTTCAATGCATCGCCATCTGAAGTGAAAACATTCAGAATTACTGTGGATGGAGCTATTGATGGCAGTAAAAAGCAAACATCCATAATAAACAGAACCCTCCAGATGGCAACTGACATTTATGTAGCCCTTAAATCTCTGTGACAGGATTTTAAAAAGGACATTTTGTTCAATATTAATTCAGAGATACATTCATGTAAATGAATTATGTATAAGCTTTACTTTACCAGTACACTTTTACACAAACCGTTTGCTTAAAAAAGTCCTTGATATCTGTGTAATTTGTCCACAGAAGGGGGCATTTATTAGTGTCACCAATCCCTAAACAGTAGCGTTAATAACAATGTATTGGAATCTGTGCATTTGATAGATTCTGTAAAACATGTAAGCTGTGTTTGACTTAGTTTATTTTATTCACTTTGTGCCCACAGGGCCAGCACAGGTATTTGTAGTGACAGCCCTAGTTTTTTTTTTGTTTTACTTGTAGTTAAAGTCTTTTCGATGTTAAAACATTTGCTTATTTAGCGGTTCTTTGCTTGGAAAACAACTAAGTGTACATCAGAATGTAATATAAAAGAGTGTATGTGTATGTTTCAAACACTGACACCTGAATAGCATTTAAACATTCATAAAAATGTGCCAGAAGCACATCAAAAGTATATATTAACAGTGGACCGTTCACATGACAACGAGACAGGATTCTAAGCTGCCTTCACCTACGTGTGTTTTCATCCAAAGCTGTGTCTGTGCCTTAAGTGAGATTCTTGAAAATCTGTACATCTGCGTGTATGTATGTATGTTTTTTTATTGCCCAGTAGCTCTTTCACACACTACAGCACATCTTGCTGTCTCGATAAACAAGCCACGTGTATTTCATCTCCTATTCAGAATTTTTGCGTTTTCTGCATTACTACTGCTTCAGTCACTGTAGTACTTGTACAGTCAGAAGCAGATGGCTGAGATGCAGATTAGTAAACTTGAGAATCACCAGAAGATGCCAACTGCATAGCAAAAAAACTTCTGATTGACAACTGCTTCGCCATATTGTCACAGACACTGGTCTGGTGCCAGAAACGTCTTTAAGTAAACACCCTTCTTAATATTGCTGAATAAGCAAAATATGAGGCTTACTACTGCCACCTACAGGCCTGGAGTGCACCTTAATGCTGTTATATATATACCTTTCCCATTCTCCATATTTTTCCATCCAATGGATTTATTTTGCATCTAAGATGCAAAATTTTGCATTAACGCGACCTCTGATATTGTTTTAACTTATATGAACAGGAATAGAGAGTGAGTGGCCAAAGGATTTAAAATCTATGAGATGTGGCTTTACATTACCGAGAGAAGGCAGCCATGTTACTTAAGTACAACAATGTAAAACTATCATAGTAATAATTTTGTATTGTATAATAAAAGTAATTAATTTACTTTCTGCATTCAATAAAACAAAAAAACCAACAGGACATGTTTTTGAAAGCACTGGTTATGGGCACACTCACTTGAGCAGGTCTGGGCTGTAGATGTAGGTGTAGCTGGACAGGCATTCATCTGCGTCCACATCCTGGGGGGGCTGCTGCTCTGCCATCCCAACTACATAAAAATGTGGGGAAAAAGACAACACTAAAACAAACACCAAATATTTTCTATTTTAAATGATTTGGCAGATTATTTTTTCTTTTTATACCTTTAGGTGATTTATAAAAACAGCACAGCTGTCCATATATTATTGCTCTACTTTCTTCTCCATTCTTCATATCTGTGGGTCCTGCATAGATCTTTACACAACCAGAACTTAGTTACAGATATACCACCACTTCTGGAGGTTACAGGCTAACCTGCAAAGGCTGAACAGTGAGTCTCTTTAGAACTGGGTTAGGGTTCGGGTTGAAAACAAGTAAAAATGTCCAATTAAGCAAATTATCAGTTCAATTAAGGGTATAGTCAAGTGACAGAGTTCAGTTGGAATAAAAACCAGCAGACACAGGGGGTCCCCAGGACAGAGTTTGAGATGTTTAAAGTGACAAGTGTCACTGAAACTGCAGTGAACAGAACCAGAATGGAGGCTTCCATGTATGACGTGACAACGTAAAAAATAAATCACTAATATTTCAAGCGTTTTTCCCCAGATTTAATGTAAATTGTGCACTTTTTTTCTAGCTTTAACAAAAAAAAGGTTCTGATTTAGCTTAATACATAATGTTAAACACATTCATAAGTTTTGAAATATGTACATTTTTTTGGCTTTGTAGTATGCAGATGAAGCAGAAACATTGGCTCTCGGAGTGCAAGTGCAGCTCTGTAGCATACAATCAGGGTTGCCATGTACGCGGTTTCCCACCAAACTGAAAACCCAGCTGCAGTATTTTTTGGGCAGCCGCGGCTTTCTATTTTTTTTGCAGGCATGGTCCAATCAATTAAAAAAATTATAATAAAGGACATACAAAAACACTGCCACTGAACTCCCATAATTATTTTTGCAGAACAGGAAAGGCTTTTTGTAAATATTGTAAGTCAGAAATCAGAGCACACCACAGTGATCTCGTAACACATAGCAAAACTGAGAAGCACATGAGAAACATTGCTCCCGTTTCGAACTGTCGGACTTTATTTGATATCGGGATAAAGCCTGTTAAAAGCTGACAATTCTTTCAAAACATCCGAGCTGAAACTAGCAGCGCACATTGCGTGCCATTCTAGTATTTTGACTGTAGATCACTTGGGAGGCACAGTTAGCGACATAGCACAGAGACATATTTCTATATAAAACGAAATGCTCAGCACTCATTAGAAAACGTTGTGGTCTGATCTTTGACAGTGGTTCTCTGACCTCTGTTTTAGTTTTTCTGTCTTCTGACTAAGTCAAGGCATGCCTTCCCTCTAGTTGTCTTGACAAATTGCCATCGGTCCTGTCATGCAACAGGAACTTCTTCAGGAAATTGGGAACGAACCATGCTCTTTGATTGCAGACGAAAGCACAGATATATCCACACAGAAGCAACAGAGTGTAGTTGTAAGGTATTTCAGTAAGAAACTTGAGTGCACTGTGTCATCCTTTGCTGGGATGCTGCTTCTATTACACAAGCCTTGACTGAGTTTAGGCAATGCAATGGACTTGCAACAGGTGGATGCAGTACCATGTGTGGGCAAAACAATTCTGTTCCACCAGCAAAATCCCAACATCGTATTCATCAAGTGTGTCTGTCACTCAATCCAGCTGTGTTCATCAAAAGCACTTAATACCCTGCCTCGAAACAATGACTACATGATTTCGTAGACATACACATGGTTTTCACACAGCACTGTCCATCAACACAACCATCAATGTTGGCAAAGCTCCACTAAAAATCTTACAACTTTGACAAGTTTGTGGCTGTCCAATTGTGCGTGTGTAAACTGTGTACTTGAGCAATGTGCACTGCTGAGATTACACTTTCAGCTTGCAAAGGGCAAAAAAAGCTACAGTGCCAAAATTCTGTATCAAATGCACGCAGACCCAATGAACAAACTCATTTTCCTTCAGCCCATTCTCCAGAAAGCAAACCGAATCAACAAGATGTTTTAGCTCGAAAATGCGAATCTATCTAAGCTTCTGAACGACTTGATGATGTTTTATCAGTTTGCTACGAGTGATGGATTTCAGTGGGAATCACTTAACCAGGTCAGCAATGCTCGATGTTAACCTCACATCTGAGAGCAGATGCATACCTCTTTCTGCTGTTGATTTAGGAGTAAAATTTCATACAGAGCTGGAAAATGTCACGTTTTTTTTTTTGTTTTTTTTTTGAATCGCCAATTATTTTCCGCTTTTTAACTCAATTTGTAATCACCTATTCAAATCAATTCAGCAACGCAATGATTATGCGCCTCTATGAGACCAAGTCATCCGCTACTTTTAGCATACAAATACTATTTCTTTTGTTCTGCCTTTAAAAAAAAAACGTAAATAGTTATTGGAGAAATTGAATAGGTCTAGACTGAAAGGACACTAACACGAATGCTACAAGGGTTTAAAGTTAATTCTCACCACTGTACTTAAGTAAACTATTGGGTTTAAAAAAAAAGTGTGTGTGTGTGTGTATATATATATATATATATATAGATATATATATAATATAGATATATATATATATATATATATATACGATGTAGATTGATTGCTACATACTGCACGGTAGACTGTTTCACTACACAACCACACATCGTTGTTATTATGATCATATTTGCCAGCAGCACTAACCACAGAACACCCGTCTGATCGTGCATGGGGGCACAATACACTACTACCATTAAATACGTTTACATTATTTTTAGTTCGTCTATGCATGTATCGCAAATTCAATCAAAACCTGCACACAGTATAAACACCAACATATTGGATGAATCTACAGGAATAATACAATTACAAACACTGAGCATGTTACCAATGTTTTCGATTACATTTATAATTTACTAGTACTGATTGCTGCTGCACAGAAGTAGAATCATTCTCGCATAATTATAACCGCACATTTACCTTCTCAGTCGAGCAGTAAGGAATCGACTTTGCTCCCTTGGACTATTGACTTCGCGTTGTTTTCTGGGAGTCGCACTCCACACAATGGACTACAGACACCGGTGTGCGGCATCCGGCTTGATCGTGGGATTTGTAGTTTAAACTCAATTTGTGTCAAAAACAAAAACACTTTGAGGTTGTTCTTCATTTATGTGCCAGTCAGCCCCAGACCCCCCAAAACGGCTTGGCCAATCCTGTTGAAAATTACATCAATGACCAACCAATGTAATGCAACCTTTTTGTTATATGGGAGCGCTATATACAATATATATATATACCCAGTCACAAATTTTATATATGCTATATATATATATATATATATATAGCACCCTCTACCAGCCACAGGAGGGAGACAGCACATTCTCAGACAGCTGTATTTCAGTGTCAGTCAGACCTTCCCTGAGAAGAAACGCAGAATAAGGGTCTCAACACACAGCAAATGGCTTTCAAAGTTCATTTTCTCATCTCTCATTAACAGGGGGGAAGCCTGTGTGAGCATTATTGTGGGTTGTAAAAGAGGTTCTCTCACACACAGCACAGTTTTAAAACAAACATTGTTTTTCTTTATTTGTTTATTATTAATGTAAAATATGCCTCTTGTTTTTTTTGATTTTTTGTTATTAGTAATGTAATTTACCAAAAAAAAAAAGTGTAGAATACACACACACAGTTGAATTGTGTACTGTAGCACACAAGAGTGTGTTTTGGGAGAAAGTTAACTTAAATGTGCTGTGTAAATTACACCTCAGACAGAGAGCAATCACAAGAGTGAGGGGTAGACAGAGTGAGAGACAGTGGGAGAACAAGAGCACGAGTGAGTGGAGACAGAACAAGAGCGAGAGAGAGAGAGAGAGAGAGAGAGCGCAAGCGGGAGAGACAGTGAGCAAGAGCGCAAGTGAGCAGGAGACAGTGAGAGCGAGAGCAAGAGCGAGTGGAAGCCAGAGCGAGAGAGACAGAGAGAGCCACAGTGAGAGCAAGCAGGAGCCAGAGAGAGAGAGAGAGATAGAGCAGGAGCCAGGAGGGAGAGCGAGACAGAGCAGGAGCCAGGAGGGAGAGCGAGAGAGAGCAGGAGAGAGAGCGAGAGAGAGAGAGAGCAGGAGACAGAGCGAGAGAGAGAGCGGAAGTGAGAACCAGCGTGAGTGAGGTGGGAGGAGATGGAGGAATAGGGTTACCAACACATTTTTAACTGGTAAAGAAAGATTAATTACAACAGTAGGAAACAAACCCAAATTTAATATAAAGGCTAACATGAAGTATCAAGTTTGCAGAATGTGGACTTCTCTGGATAATCCTTTCCAGGGGGGTACACCTGTGAACGATGCCAGCTGGTCTCTGACCTTGAGGCTAGGGTGGTAGGGCTTGAGGCAAGGCTGGCTGGACTGCACAGCATGATAGAAGTGGAAGATTTTATAGAACTGTCTTTTAGAGAAGTGTGCACTCAAATAGAGTGGGGGGGGGGGGGGGGAACAGTCAGTACCAGGTAGGGACTGGGTGCTGTGCCATGGTGCCACAGCCCCCCAGGGGAAATTAAAAAAGAGGAGCAATAGTCATAGGGGACTCAATCAATAGGAACATAGACAGTCAGGTGTGCAGCCGTGATCCTGAGTCACGCATGGTGTGTTGCCTACCTGGTGCCTGGGTGCATGATACCACGACACAGCAGGACATGCTCTTGGTCTGGACCGGGGAGGATCCAGTAGCCGTGGTTAACGTAGAAACAAATGACGCAGTTAAACAGAGTCATGAGGCTCTGCAAAATACATTTCTAGAGCTAGGGCAAAAGATTAAAAGCACAGCCTCCACAGTAGTTTCTCTGAAATACTGCCGGTGCCACGCGCAGGGCGAAAACAAGCGATGATTAAAAGTTTTCACACGTGGTTAAAAAACTGGTGTAGGCAAGAGGGGCCCAGGTTTATGGGGCACTGGGGAACCTTTAAAAGGGGCTGGCCTATACAGGTGGGGCAGGCTGCACCTGAACAGGAGGGGATCCAGTGCTCTGGGGGAAGCAGTTAACAGAGTAAACAACCACATTTTTGCCAATTTTCATAAACTGAAATTCCTATATAAAAAGCATTAGAAATACATTTCTAGAATTAGAAGCAGTAGTCAATGTGGATAACTAATGTCATTATAGGTCATAAGGGAATTATGGTTAACTCCTAAAGATGGAGATGAGTTTAACATGGAAAGATATAGGTTAGTTAGGGAAGAGAGACCCGATAAAAGAGGATGAGGGGGTCGCAATATACATAACACATTAGAATGGGAAATACTGGAAGGTAATGGCAACAACAATTAATCAATATGGATTAAAGTAAACAAATCTAAAGGTTTAATTGTGGAAGTCTGTTAACCTCCAAGTTCAGATGAATCATTTAAAAAAAAAAAAAAAAAAAAAAAAACTATGCAAGCATCAAAAAAAAAAATGTAAAGGGGACACTCTAATTATGTGAGACTTCAACTTCCCAAACAAACTGGGATCCCATCACCTCAGACATGGGAATGATAGTGCAAGATTGTTTCTTATCACAAATGGTGAATGCCCTGATTAGATACAATTCATGTGCTGATTTGGTATTAACAAACAATGAAGCAAGGATACACAACTTCCAGGTAATAGAATCACTTGGAATGGAAAGGAGCTTCTAAACACAGACTGGGATAGAATACAAACAGATAATGAAGTTGAATACAACTGGATTACATTTAGGGATATAATGTTAGAAATGCAGGATAAATTTATCCCAAAAATGGGAAAATGTAAACGTAAGAAAAAGAAACCACGATGGGTAAATCCATTTATTAAGCTGGGTATTTCATACAATAACATTATATCTTTCTATTAAATCAAAGGGAGCAGCCTTGCAAATAAAAGGCCTGTAGAGACTTTAAAAACCAGACTAGGAGAGTGAAAAGGGAATTGGAGAGACAAGTTGAATCAGACAGTAAACTTAATCCAAAAGGGTTTTTTCAATATGTTAATGCTAAAAGGAAACTGAAAGAGGAACTCGGTAGTTTACGTGAAAGCAGTGATAATTTCGTGACTAAAGACCAAATCACTATAGGAGACAGCCAACATGGCTTTAGGAGGGGTAGATCTTGTTTAACAACTTTACTAGATTTCTTTCAGGATGCGACTACTAGAACAGACAAGGATCGTGCGTAGGACATAATCTACTTAGATTTTCAAAAAGTATTTGACAAAGTACAGCACAAAAAATTATACTTAAAGATGCTCTCAATAGAAATAAATGGTAAAGTAGCAGCATGAATTCATAACCGGTTACAAGATAGCATAGTTATAATTAGAGGCCAGGTATCAAACTGGTGCAACTTAACAAGTGGGGTACCACAGGGATCAGTATTGGGACCATTGCTATTCTTATTATATTATAAATGACTTGGCAATACGTAATAAATAAGCTATGGAAATTTGCGTACAATACAAAACTGGATGGGGTAGCCAACTCCCAATCAACAACTTCAATAATACAAAGAGATTTAGACAAGATTCAAGCTTGGGCTGGCACATGGCAGATGAAATTGAATGGGAATAAATGTAAAGTCTTGCACATAGGGAACAAAAACATTAGAGGCAACATGAATAGTAACGAAATAGAGGAAGCTACAAACAAAAAGGATTGGATGAATCGCTTAAGCCAACTAGACAGTGCAGAGAAGCTATACAAAGGGCAAATAGAATGTTAGGCTATATAGACAAGACAGTTGAATTCAAACCTGGAGAAGTTATATTAATTATATAATGCACTGGTACAACCAAACCTAGAATACCGTTCTGGTCCCCATATCATAAGAAAGACATTGAGGCATTGGAGAGGGAGTACAGAGGAGAGAAACATGATTAACTCCAGGATTGAAAGGCATGTCATATGGAGATAGAATAAAAGAGCTGAATCTGTACAGCTTAGAAAGGAGGAAAGCCAGAGGTAACTTAATAGAGGTATTTAAAACTGTCAAGGGGTTTAACAAAGTAACTGCTGAGAATTATTTTTCATAGATCACAGAACAGAACCAGGGGCCACAGGTGGAAGCTGAAAAAGGGCATATTCAGAACAGAGGGGAGAAGGAGCTTTTTCACAGAAAGGATGGCGAACCATGGGAACAGGCCAACAGGCTGCCGGACAGAGTTGTTGAAGCAGAGACTATCGGATCCTTCAGTAGACTGGATGCTGGTTTGAACAATATTGTATAACCCTCTCTGTGACCATAAGACAACCTTTAGCTAGCCGTCTGGAGGGACGCCAGTCCGTTTAACCAGAGACGTCATTTCCCCTACTAACCTTGATGGGGTTTTTTTGTTTTTCCTCTCCCGAGTGCCAACGGACCACACTTGCATCAAAGCAAGCGAGCATTGATGGGCTGAATTAAAAAATAACCGAGCGCTTGTGTGATTTGTAATTTAATTGGATGCAGAGCTCCAGAAAAAAGACGAGTGGGCACGTGATGTACTATATAGGGCATTGTGGAGACTGAAGTTCTGCCCTGGTGATGACCTCATAAAATCGAAAGGAATAGAAAAAGAACATGCACAATAAAAATAACCAAACTACCAAAGACAGTATCTACTCGCTAGATGCTTTCCAAACAAGCTAGATATGGTTGGAAAAGCCAATCTGGCAGCACTGACGGGGAGTAACCTAAAAGTCGCATGTGAGACGCATGCATTACTTATTAAATGTTACCCCAAGCTCAATGTACAAATAAAAACATACATTTGTATAATTTGTTTGAGAAAAATCAATATTTTAATTGGCGTTCTGGTAAGACTTAGGACTACACCACTGCCGGTGTTCTGCCATTTTTTAACTTCAGTTTTTTTTTGTACTGCATATTCTCACTACTGTTTTACTTCTCTTTTCCAGTTACTGTGTCCAGGACCAGACTAACCTATACGCAAATCACACTATAGCGTTGCATTGCGCCCCCAGCAGAATTGGGACCCACGCGAGGGTCAATGTTTTTGGGACATTTTACAAAAACTGCATGTGGGTGGCCGGGCCCACAGACACAACGATACAGGTAAGCTCTTCTGTATGTCCTGCAATGTTACTGTAGATCACTACTGAAAATCAGCTGCTGACAACCATTTAGCTTCAAGTATTCACCAAAAGAGAAAGGCAGAAGTCCAGCAGTACCGCAACTGCTTTACTTGCAAAGAAACAAAAAAACTGTGATTTCCACGTTCCAAAAGTCCACTGAAACCCACGAAGCACGAAACACATTACATGACTTGACAGAGGCGTTTGTTTGCGCAAATAGCCCTTTTGAAAAATTGGACAATCGAAAGTTTCTTAAATTCTTCAGACTGAGTGTAGCAAATGGTCGAGCGATTCCTTCATTAGCCCAGCTGAGATGGGAATACATACCTAAAGTTGCCAAGTATCACAAGGAGGAGATTATGGAATTGGTAAAATAGTCTGGTTGCTTCTCAGTGATCACTTTACATGTTGTATTTGTTTTGCAAGGTCAAAATGGTGAACAATCATATGACATAGAACTGAAAGCTGTCCTTGCAGATACACTTTACCTACAGGCTGTTAATTACAACACCGTTTCACAAGCTATTGTGCATACAGCCCCCAAAATATGGTTTAGCATAGGGCTCCCTTTAATCTGGCCGTGACTGTCAGAAAAAGCTCCCTACTTCAATCGTTTTAATGTGTTGGTATTAAGTATGTATAAACGGATAAAAGTATTACTGTTGACTATTTTTTCAACATGGATAACGCTACTTTACTAAGATTATTTAACTTAAAATGAAAATATCTTCCCATTCCATAAGCAAGGGTAGCAGTTTGACACTGCCAGTAGCAAATTCTGACGGGAGGTACAGTGACATCTTAAGCTGTCAGATTTTGCTACTGGTGGCAAATTCTGGACGGGGAGGCATACTATGATGGTACACTGGCAACTGCTGGGGAGTAGAAGCAAGACACGCACTTTGGTTCGATGGTTTCTTCACTTGGTACCAAGCTAGTCCATCAAAACCCAGCACTCAAAAACACAGTGCTGGTCATCAGAGTTGGAATTGATTTTCCAGTAAAGTCCTTGTGACTCAGAGGACAATTTGTCTCACTGTGTATTTCTTTTCCAGTAACTACTAGTTTTTAGTATCTTTGTGGTTAAAATACCATACCGTTTCCTATCTATGCCCCCCACCAAACCTGGAAACACAAGGAACAAATCACAACAGCAGTGAAACCACGACTATGTGCAAGTATCACATGGGATGGATGCATGTCTCTCTACAATTACAGCAGAGTGCACATTTTAGAATACCTTGAGATTTGTCATTTATAAACAGTGGCTCTCAAAAGTATTCACCCCCTTGGACTTTTGCACATTTTATTGTGTTACAACATGGAATCAAAATTGATTTAATTAGGAGTTTTTGCCATTGATCAACACAAAAAAAGTCCATAATGTCAAAGTGAAAAATAAAATCTACAGATTGTTCTAAATTAATTACAAATATAAAACAGAAAATAATTGATTGCATAAGTATTCACCCCCTTTCCTATGACACCTAAATAAGCTCTGGTGCAACCAAATGTCTTTAGAAGTCACATAATTAGTTGAATGGAATCCACCTGTGTGCAATTAAGGTGTTTCACATGACTTCAGGTTAAAAACACCTGTCTCTGGGAGGTCCCACAGTTGGTTAGTACATTTCCTAACAAAAACTACATCATGAAGGGGAAGGAACATTCTAAGCAAATCCGGAATAAGGTTCTTCAAAAGCACCAATCAGGGGTAGGATATAAGAACATTTCCAAGGCATTGAATTCCCCCAGGAGCACAGTAAAGTCCGTTATTAAGAAATGGAGAGAATATGGCACACCTGTGAATCCGTCTAGAACAGGCCGTCCTCAAACTTTTGAAAGGAGTTACAGTCTTCCACAGCTGAGCTGGGAGACACTGTGCATACAGCAACAATAGTCTGGGTGCTTCACAAAACTGGCCTTTATGGGAGAGTGGCAAAAAGAAAGCCATTGTTGAAAAAAACTTGCATCAGATCTCAGCTAGAGTTTGCCAGAAGGCATGTGGAAAACTCTGAGACTGAGTGGAAAAAGATTCTATGGTCTGAGACCAAAAGAGAGCTTTTTGGCCTCAACGCTAAGCGCTATGTTTGGCGCAAGCCTAACACCGCACATCATCCTGAGAACACCATCCCTACCGTGAAGCATGGCGGTGGCAGCATCAAGCTATGGGGATGCTTCTCTGCGTCAGGTCCTGGAAAGCTCATTAAGATAGAGGGCAAAATAGATGCAGCAAGGTACAGAGAAATCTTGGAGGAAAACCTGTTGAAGTCTGCAAGAGACCTGGGACTTGGGAGAAGATTCATCTTCAAGCAGGACAATGACCCCAAATATACAGCCAAAGCCACACTGGAGTGGCTTAAAAACAAAAAGGTCAATGTCTTGGAGTGGCCCAGACAAAGCCTGGACCTCAATTCAATTGAGAATATGTGGAAAGAGTTGAAAATTGCTGTTCACCAAAGGTCCCCATCCAACTTGACGGAGCTTGAGCAATTTTGCAAAGAAGAATGGATAAAAATTGCAGTGTCCAGATGTGCAAAGCTGGTAGAGACTTATCCAAATAGACTCATGGCTGTAATTGCTGCTAAAGGTTCCTCTACCAAATATTGACTCAAGGGGCTGATTACTTATGCAAATTAATTATTTTCTGTTTTGTATTTGTAATTAATTTCGAACAATTTGTAGATTTTATTTTTCACTCCGACATTATGGACTTGTGTTTATCAGTGGCAAAAACTCCTAACTCTAAAGTCCAAGGGGGGAGGGGTTGCATGAATATTTTTGAGAGCCACTGCATCTACCTGCATGAAAACATCTGGGTGTGAGAATTCCAATTTTCGGTCAGCAATCAGTGCTATAGAAACAATAGGTACTTCATGCTTTAATTAGGCATCTTAAACAACTTCTAAAAAGTCTCATGAATTTGTGACTACGTGTTCTCTGTATGTATTTTCTCTTACAATCACTAATTTGACTATTCAGACAAATTTTCCTGAATTGTCAGTTCCAGTGCTTTGATTTCATATGCACAACAAATCAAAGCCGAAGCAATGAGGTGTTCTAATAAACTTGGGCATGGCACTTTTAAAAAAAGATGGCTAATTTTAAAAGCCTGCATGTGTGCACTAGAGGTTTTATTTGTTTTTGTTTATTTATTGCTGACATACGCTTTTTCTATTGTTGGAAGTCCAGCTCCTACTGCTTTCTGCACAAACGATTAGAAACCACAATCTCTGGTGCTTAGTTGTTAATGTACAAGTGTCCTATACTTGTTAAACCAGCTCGTAAGAGATCACTGGTGTTTTGTTCCTTTGCAAAGATGGGCTTTAGTGAAAAAGTAAAACTTTTTACTGGGTCCACTGAAATGATGTGTGTGTATTTCACAGGAAATTATGTATAGCATTGCTGCACCACCACATGGCACTTCACTAAATAAGTTTACTTTTGCAAATTATGCAGGCAAATGCAATGCATTTGTTTTTTTTGTCTTTAAGCATTAACAGGTCATTTTAAGAATGGTAACATGAGGAAAATACAGAAATCATGAATTTATTTACGAAATATAGGTGAAAATATTACTGTGTATTGCCATTCAGTTCAGGCGGTAAACGTTGGATGTAGTAGCCACTAGGGGCCTGCTAGAGGGCACAAAACAAACCGTACTGAAATAGTAATAACAGTTTAATAGCGATTAACCACAACAGTACACAAACCTGTTCATGTAATGCTCTCACGCAGTCTCCATTAAAAGGACCTCAGTGATACCCCATTTAGCAGGACCCAATTAAGTGCTGCCTGCTGAGGAACCGCCCGTACACTGGGTTATAAATATCATGTTAGACCACTTGATTTCAGTAGAATCCATTTTTAAATGTGAGCTCCATCAATAAACAATATCATCTTTTATTGTTATCTCATCTCATTAAAAAAAACATGTGAAACCATAAGTAAATATTTCAGTTTGTCTATCATTTGTGGCACAACTCTCCGCTTATAGACCCTTGTCCTTTACACAGAAAGTTATGTTGTCCCATGCAGCTTTGTTTTATATACATTAAAGGTTACTTTCATGTCACTTTTTAATTATATATCCCTGTGCTGTTTTCCTTAACATTTTCATTTGGGTGCTAGTCTGGAGTGCAGTTATACAACAAATACAAATGAGCCTTAAAGATGCTTAAATACAGGAATGCTCACTCACAGGCTTGCTAGAGGGTAGACAGTAGCATTGTAGCCATTCAGTTCCCCAACATACTCCCCCAAAACCAGAACAATCAGGCCTGCAGGGCTCAAAGAATTTAATAGGGTGGAACGTGATGTGAAAACAAGTTAATACCTGACACTGACACACTCCAGTTTCTGTGTGAAGGTGCTTTGAGTTCAAAAGCTTTTCTCCACTTCTGCTTTCCAGCACAGACATGCTTATACTGGTATGTAGTGTAGGCTGGTGCAGTAAACCAGCACCGGAGTGCACAGCATCGTACTGCCTGCAAAGAGAAAGAAACATTTACAAAAGGGCAGTGAACTTAATGACGCTGGCTTTTACTCAATAAAGGTAGATGAAAACACCTTAACACAGACACAACAAAATAAACATGTGGTGCAACATGAACCACTCTGAGTGCCATCCAGGTAAGGGAACACAAAAAGAAACGTGAAGCCACCTGCAATTGGAATAACATTGAAATAAGCCAGAGATTCAATGGCAGTTAACACTATCAACCTAAATTATATATATTATTGGAAAAATAACCAGAAGACAGAATCATCTACATTAAGGCGCAGGTATGGAGATGTGGGTGGAATAGAGACATCGATCATCACAACTTCAAAATGCTTGAATCGACATGCAGGGGAGTCACCATCCACCATGTAATACATTAAAATATGGATACTGAAACGTAACCGAGTCATTTTAGAGCACTTTAGAATCTAAGTGGGGGAGACTTGAGCTAGGGGTGCAGCATTACTGTAACCTGTGGCTGCTGGAGAAAGTATGTGTCTTGCTGTGTATAGCCAATTCATGTGCAGACAGGAAAACGTTTTAGATAAAATAGCCAGCCCATTCCCAAGTTAACAAAGAGATAGGCAGAAGTATCAATTTTGTGGTTTAATTTTTTTTCCGTTAAAACCCAAAACTTGTTTAAAACTAACAAATCACAAGCAGTAAAGTAAATGAAGGAGCAGGTCTCTCAATGTCTAGATCAACAGTAAACAAGGCAATGAGGTTACAGCCCTCATTCCTGAATCTTACTGGAACACTCACTCATAATACATGCTGTGCAGACATACCACAAGCCAAATGATTTTGCCTTTAATTGGTTCAAAGAATTGTCACAACTGAGCTGCTTGGCCGAGATCCCTGATCCAAACCTGAGTCAGCCGCTTTGTGATTGAAAGTTGAACCTCAGGGTTTGTTTCGTGACATTAAAGTCCATTCAAGTTGTTTTGCAGTATTAGTGGTCTTCCCTTTTAATTTAAATGTTATTGCACCCAAGCAAACAGATGAAGGACCATGTATCAATTGCATGTAGTAAAGCATTCATTTTCAAAAATACTAGATGTATTTGATGGGCATTAAATCTTCACTCCCTATTCACTTTTTGTGTCATAGGTAATATGACCCTTTCTCCTTACCCCACATAAATTCATATGGACAGCACAGAAGTGTATTTATCACATGGAGTTCCATTATCTGTAACACCAAAAGGAGTATGTAGCATTGAATTATCTGTAACACCAAAAGGAGTATGGAGCTACATTAAGGGGGCTGTGCTTGGCTCCTCAACACTGTAATCTTCCAATGAATTGAATACTATGGGCTTGTACGAGAGTAATTTTTGGGCAAAGTTTTCCTTGCATGACTGAGGTAGGAGGTCTGAGGACAGCGGCACCAGACTAATGGATTTTAAATACAAGCACACTATTAATAACTTTGAAACTGGTGCTGCCCACTACTCTTGGGGGTGGGGGGTACTGTCCTCTTTACCACCTCACAATGCAATTCCAAGCAGGATAAAACTGTGCAGTGTTCTCACAAAGGTCATTTTGGTTTTCCAGACTTTTCTCACTCTGACTCTGGGATGTAGCTCATTTATGCAAACACAATCCTACCAGTTAGACGAGTCTCCTCATTAACATCCTGTGTTAAATGCAATAGGACCCCAGAGTTTCCAAAGTCAATTCAGCGTATAGTGTAACGCACCTACAACCGGAATTGAGTTGAAATCACTTTGAATTCACTATGTTTCTACTGCCAGCACAGCAATATCAACAGGAACTCTGCCAGAACGTGTTTGAAATTTGTACTGAGAGAATGTGCTCCTGTTGCTTGAATATAGGATGTTGCCTAATAGTAGAGTGCAGAAAAAGTATTTATGCAAAAACAGGGGCTGCGAATTAAATCCTACCATCAGGAAAATATTGGGAGGTATTGTAGGTCATTTGTAAATGGCAGTTATATGAAACTTGATAGAGAAGTTACCTTTGACCATTGTGTAATGGTTATGGTTGCAGACTATATTGAAGAACATAGATGGAACCAGCACCAGCTCAGTCTGAGATGTAGGTTTACTTTGCTCACAGGCATGCCACACCAAAAAGTGTGCAAGAAAATACTCAACTTGACATGAAGTAGTCAAACACTTAAACATTATCTAAATTAAAAAAAAAAACACACACACACACTAAAAAGCAGAGTAACACATTTCATCTATCTACGTGGATTCTGTTGTGGCTTAAATGTTTACTATTTTTTGTCATTAACATCGAGATTGAGATCTACACACTGCAAAATTTGTATAGTGTAGTTGCTCCCAACAGCTTTTGAATGGGGACGAGGCTTGTAATGTTAAGAGGCAAGTATTGTTGTTTACATCTTTAAGCAGGCTAAACCTAAATACTTCCTCAATATCGTTTAACAAACAGCCCAATTACATCAGCAATTTAAATCTGCTTATCAGTAGCAGATGATTATTTCACATCACTGAAACTTCTGCTACTCTTTAAAAAGATGTTCTTAATCTGTATGCTACTTTGTCTTCCTCCCACATTTACACTTGTCAATACCAGTCAGGGCATTGCCAAGGACTGCAGGTAATCAAAACAATTCACATGTGCAGGACAAAATTAAAAAAAACTTCTTACCAAGTTTTGCAAACTGCAAGGAAATTAAGGTTACGCATGCTTTGGTGAGTGATGCTAGTTTGAGGTTTGTCAAATATATTTTGAATATTACTCCTACAAGATAAGACTTGGGGAGGGGGGTTGCTGTACATCATTCATATTTCTAAATAATCTTAAGTACCAAGTTAACCATTTAGATGGAGTGGTTTTGTGTTGCAGACCAGTACCCATGGGAGGCTATGGACCAGACCACCAACCTCTTCTCACTAAAGCTAAATTCAAATCCAGGCCACGAGGGGAATGGATGGCATCATCTTATGTCCTTTCATTTTTCATTAGCTAGAAAAAAGAAACCAAAATGTTCCAAACACCTTGGACATTTCCTTGCTTTCATGAGAAACATTTTTTCCCCAATCAGTTTTTTTCACATTTACACAAAGTTTCATTTTAATAGATGAACTGTACAAAACATACCAGTTAAAAGAGAAACATTCAAATTAAAATGGCCAAAACAAAATAGAAAATAAACAATACAAGCCTTGGTATTTAAAAAAAAACAAAAAAAACACATGAACTACTGACTATACAAAACAAGTTTGTAGAACGTAAGCACTTTATTCAGTAAGCATGGTTCTTCACTATCAGCATGGAATGATATGAGCTCAAATTCAGTTGAGACTCTTCGGGGTTCATTCTCCCCTTCAGAGATTAAGAACTGAAGGCAATGTCTAAAACAAAACAAAAGTGCTGAAACGAAAAGGCTGCCTCCCTTGGCGCAGTGGAATGATACTTAAGGGACCCGTCTCTGAAATACTACAGCCTTCTTTTTTTGGCCTCATCATGATTGTTGGCATCGACATTCGTAAATGAGAATTAAAACAAACTAAAATAGATAAATCCACTGAAATCTGCAGATGTAAAAAAGGTGCAAAAGTCCCCTGTCCTCCTTCCCCACGGCTCCCTTCTTGCAACATAAGGCTCAGCTCCAATGGTCTGGCAGCCAGCAGTCTCACAGACACTAGAATTCAGGGTCCAGGAGACAAGAAGTGGGGGTAGAGTTGCATTTGGGTGCTGGCAATACCGATGGTGAAATCCACTGCGGTGGCTATAGCTTCACAGTCCCAGCAGGCAAACTCCCATTACACAGTCTGTAGTACCGTAGGTCGTTGACCAGTCGGTGCACACACTGTGTGAAAGAGGGCAGGTCCTGAGAACAGGGAGGAGGAGAAAGTTTAGTCAGGATTCAGGGACAGCGACAGAAGGGAACAAAAGCAAGTCCAAAAACAATCAACATTTAAATGGAACAATGCAAGTGTTACTTTACAATGTAAATGTTACATTCATTTTGTAAAACTACTTCAGGAAACCTAAAATCGAGCCTTGTGTAAACTAGGTTGGGTTTGTTGCAGGATTCACAGCCTTTGGAGGTATGAAGTAAGTTACATTAACCATGTCTATAAATCAGGTCAGAGTTAGAAAAAAACAAAGTTAAATCAGGTTTCAGTCTGGGACTAATTTCTAAGAATGTCCCACTCGACTGTTCGATTGACATTTACTATTTGTCACTTCCAAGTCAGGTAACTTCGTCCGATTCACTTTGGAGAAAGACACTCTTCTTGTTCTTGTGTTACCTTGCTGGCTGCATCATGACACTCTACCGTCCATAAATTACGGTCTTCTGGAACAGATGCCACCAGCACGCCTCAGCTCAACCCATTTTGTGCCTCCTATTCGAGTGGTTTCATGCCAAGCACTCGGAAACTGTTCAAGTTTGCCTGTTCCGTGGGCTGTTTTTGTGTCATCTGAAAGGCTAGTTCAACATGGTGGGCCATGCAGTGGATCCCTAGGACATCGGCTTTGTCCCCATGGAGCCTGGCAACAACGCACTCTTTGCACCTGTCATCACAGCTGCACCATCAGTACCACAAGCAATGAGCTTTTCCTCCCATGCATCCTGTGAGGCACTAATGCCAGCAGTCTTAACAGGGTCTGTAACAATCTGCCTCGAGTGAGGATATAGCTTCTGGGATGTGTTTGGAGGAGTAAAATGCCAAGCACATCACAAACTGCTGAGTCACCAGCCCTTTGACATACTCTTACATATCTCCATGACAGCACTATCTGTAGAACCAACTGACATCACCAACAGGAACTTTGCACCTTTGATTTGATCTTGCAGCTGCCTTCTTTCTACCTCAGCAATGGTGCATAAATACTCTTGCTTGTCATTCCTGTAAGTACTTCCTAGATTTAGCTCATCGACCCTATAGAGAGAATCAAATTCATTCCAAAATAATTAAATCAAATCACTGCCATTTTATATTGTTACAATGACTGATCTGCTAACCATTAAACTCTATTTTCAAGCTTTAAAACAAGGTCAGTTCAGGATAAATTAGATTCCAGTCATAGTAAATTCTAACGTTCACCAAAATTCATCATAAAAACACCAAATAAAAGTTGACTTTATCCAACGTTGCGTTATGATTTACTATTAATAATTTGAATCCCATTTTCAGAGTTTGTATCACAAAATAGAATGCGTTGGATTGGGGCACTTTGTAATAAAACAAGCTTAAAATAGCAGCTGCTGTATAAATTAAAACTTTGCCGGTTAGAATAAAATGACAATAAGATGTAAATACCGAATCTCCCTTTCCAACACACAATACAATTCTATTTTTTTTTTTTTTCAATGGGGCGAACTCAATGTTGATAGGCATAGTATAAGTGTGTTTAAAGTATCAAATTATGAAATAATAACTCCTTACACAACAGCATTGTAAATAACACAAATGCTATAAAAATTCAATAGTTACTCATACATCCAGACAAAATCTAAAAGATCTCCCACTCTTTCCAATTGCATGGACAGTCCTAAACATTTGCAGATATTCAAAATGATCTGCTTTGAGTGAAGCTAAATCCTTCTCTGCTTGGGTAGAGGCTGCACTCGCTGCAGAAATCCCCTTGTAATGTTGATGCACTTTGACGCTCTCTGCCTCCCAGTTACTAGTTCCTACCACAAACTGATTTTTGTTTGTTTTTCTTGTGAATACAAGCTGCATTCTGAGCAGTACAAGTTCTGGTTGGCACTGTCGAAAATGAGCCATTCCCGAGTTTGTCTGCCGTCATCAATTCTCCACTTTTCGTTGAACTTGCGAACCCTTTCATTTCATTTTGTTTTAGAAAATTTGTCTTCATCCATCTGTTTTCTTTAGGGGGCTTTTTGGTAGCATCAAAATGCCTTCACGTGTACAGACAGTATTTACCAGAGATCTCTTGACTGCAAAGTATTTGTATAGAAGATTAATGCTAAAGGGCGCAAAATCATTTAAGCCAAGAAAAAAAAAAAATTGAATCCGACACTGTGGCATTTAAGTATGAGAAATGAACCCGCCACAGACCAAATTAACCTGCATTTGGCGGATGGTAATTTCAAACCCTGCATCAAGATAGCTGTGATTTACAAGAAAAGCATAATGCCTCAAGGTTGACATTTGTATTTCCAGTTTGCCAGTTACAGTTCCTGTTCATAAAATATTGGGGCTGATATATTGGCTAGACAGTAGCTCTACAAGTCACAAATCAGACAGCTTGGGTTATTCCATTTTAATTAGAAATAAAAGCACCTAATAGATGTAATGACAGTCTGTCTTTTTCAATGTCTTCAAATTGGAAATACTAAAAAAAAACAGGCGTTTTGACTTGTTTAACACTGAAAATCCCTGTGGCGGTCATTTTGGGTTTTAAAATGTAATTTTCTCCAGTCGTGTAACATGTATAGGGGCTGTGCGTTTATGTCTATGTATTAAATATTCTCAAAGCATGAAACGCGGGAGTGCAGAAATAAAGGAGCTATATTGCATTATACCTAAAAACCTCAGGAGCAGTCACACTGACGGCCACACAGAAAACAACTGTATTTTGATTATACAGAACGGTATTCTACTTTATTATTTGTATTTACAGCTAAGCCCATTGCGGACTGGTAATTAGATTAGTCTCTACTCTCTGATATCCTATTTATTCTGATCTTTGTGTGCTGCTGATCAAGCTTGAACCGCTCGTTTTATTGTGTTGGTTGTATTTGTAATTTCTAAATTATTGCCCCTAGTGAACTATGGTGACAGTCTCATATTTTCAGGTTAAATAAATACATTAAAAGATTTTAGTTACAGTTAAGGATAACAATAATAGCATCAGTAATTAAACAGATTCAATTAGATGTGATAATTGAATCAATTTAAATATGTAATTAAAACTGAGATTAACTAAGATTAATTATTTAAATAAATCCAGGAGATTAATCACGATCATGCCAGATTCCAGAAGAGACAGGTTCTGGATTGTAGAGGGTATTACACCATTCATGTCAGTAGGGATTTTACTGGAACCCAAAAATCATCCCAAATTATACAGAATGCTGGTTTGTACATTACTGGGGCTGGATTACTATATACTGAATAGCCCAAGCTGTTTTTGTAACTTCCGGTTTTAGAATTTGTGGATTTACTGTCAGGCTAGCAGAATACATTTTGTAGTATTTTTATATGCGTTCTACATGGTTTGGCAGGCACGATGAAGGCCTTTGCACAGGAGCCTGGCTCCAGGCTGCAGTGGACTCATACCCGGTCCATCTTGAAGTTTCGTCCCAACACGGTGCGCTGGTTGGAGTCCACCCCCTGGCAGCTGTTGAGGAACTCTGGCAGGAAGGCAGAATAGAAGCCGTCGAAGTCCACAGAGGACATGTTGTAGACGGCCAGGGCAATGTCGTCCTGCAGTAGGTCGTGGCTCTTGTGCACCAGCACCTGCAGCAGCACATTGAGGAAGTGGAACAGCATGGTGGTGCGGAACAGCTTCTACAAGAGAGAGAGACAGAGACCAGGTTCACAAGTAATAGATAACATAAGTTTCAAAAACTTGTGTAAATTGTCTATTATTTAACAATCGTTCATTTGCAATAAAAAAATAATTTGTGGTGTACAACCTATAAATATGCTAGAAACAATACACAATTCAATACCTAAACACCTAGTAAAGTCCCCTTCAACACTCACCTTGTGATAGAGCTTCTGTTTACTATTGAGAGACTCCAGGTAGGAGAGATTCTGTTTGAATATGTGAATGTCTGGCTGCAGGAAAGACTGTCCGAAAGCCTGGGGGAGGGAATACAGGACACGGGTTACAATAGGAATTAACAGAACTCACTTTATGGTATAAAGTCTCCCTTTCCGAATGATGTCGGACCTCTCTGACATCATCAAAAAGAGTGAGACTGATAGGAGCCGGAGAAGAAAGGGAAAAAAAAAAAGAGACAGATCTGAGTAATACACGCAACCTCTGCACCACAGAGAGAACAGACATAAGCAAACAAGATAGCTGCTTCCGCAGCCAGGGCTCAAAGAATATTAGACATTCGCAGAGCTTTTGGAGATGTTATAGTAATAAAATAATGACTTGGATCGCATTATTGAGGAGTTTGATGATAAAACGAGCGATCCGGAGATGGATTTATCAGTATGCACGACTATGAAAAGGTATGTTATAAACACAGCTAACAAGGGGAGGGGCTGGAGATGCAGTACTGAGTAAAACCTGTTTTACAGTGAAAACAAATACTTATTAAACAGCACGTGTAAAATAAACAGCAAATGTGAAAATGAATTAGACCTGATGCGTCTGATAGACCCTGAATAAATGGACCATAAAAGGGTTAATCTAGATATAAAGTTTTACATATCAGATGTCACAAATTAATTAGCAGGGATTCTGGTTTTGAGCAGAGAATCAAATCTAATAGGGGTACAGTAGCGAACAGCAAGCAGCCAATTCTACTAAAATGTTTTAAAATTGTGCAAATCAAATAATTACTATAGAACTCCTGTAATGCACAGTCCCGGCAGCAGATGACTCTTCAGCTATATGCACACTCCATATACATGAGATGCTCCAAGGCCCATTTAAAAAAAAAAAAAAAATGAGGAATAATATTTATTAAGAGACCATAACCCTTTACAGTCATATGTTGGACCAGTTTCAACATTACAATTTTCCCTTTCCAGTCCAATATCAAAAAAACAAAGCACAGGTGTCTAGTTGTTTTTTCCCTGGAAAAAGCTGAGAAAACCTTTAAATGGCCGAGTGAGGCTGATAGGAGCCGAAAAAAAGGGCATATCTGATAGCCCCATGCACCAGAGAAATAACACGGACATAAAGGAGATAGCTGCTTCTGCACCCAGTGCTCTAAGAATACTGCGCACATTTGCAGAGCTTTTTGAGATGTTATTGTAATCAAATAATGACTTTGATCACATTATTTTGGTTTGGTGATAAAACGAGTGATCAAGAGAGGATTTATCAGTATGCACTTTAGGGTTGGGACAATATTGAAAATCTCTAAAACGATTGGAAGACAAAATATTGCGATAATTGTGATTATTGTGGTATTTGCTCATTGGGAAACTGCAGTTAATGCACGTTTTTTAATTTATTTTCTTAATCATATTTAAAACCCTTTGCATCTAAGTGGGTACACTATGGAACCACAGATTCTTCATTTTTTTCCTGCCTGTGAATGTACTGTGGTGTTTAATTAAAACCACTGCCTTTAGTATTTGTTTGGGGTGACCTCTCGACAAAATTAGAATAGCAATAAAAAAGTGACGTCAGAGTCAGAGAAGCAGTCTTCATGCAACATCGTCAAATCAATGTTATAGGTTAGTTTTCACAGTTTAAGTTTCTTGTGTGAAATAACATCTGGAGTAGGAAAGTTAGAAAATTTCTGAAATTATAACAATTTAGTAGTTCTACATCGTGTTATAGTAAATGGTTTCATTAGAGTACCACTGTGAATGTAAGGTATTTTTTACTGTATATCACAAAATGTATTTTTGGTTTCTAAGTATTTTCAGCGTTTTTTTCCACCCCATTTTTTATGCAAACTTTAATCTTCCATCAAATAATTTTATGCCATAATGCCCTTACAAAAAACAAAACAAACAAACAAAAAAACTTAGTACTGCATTATAAATGCAATAATTTGGAATCAGTAGTAATAAATATAAATATCCATTACTTTCTTTTGTGTATGTAGATTGTTCTATTTGTGTTCATTATGTATGAGCTGTGTTTTTTATAGTAGTACTGCAAGATGTTTTTGTAAGGTGTAGCACATTTTATTTTTTGATGTCTGTTTCAATTACATTGATTCTGATGCTACCATTATCAATTATTATAAAAATAATTCAAAACCTGTTATTCATAGATTCAAAAAAATGGCAGGTAGAAAGCTTTGTGTAGGTGAGATAGCAAGACTACCAACAGAAGATATACCTTCAGATCCAAAGTCTGAGGTAGATGAGAGTGAGGATGAGGATAGAAGAATGGGTCACAGATAATACCAGTCATAGAGACCATTGAGTCAGAAAGCTCAGATAGTGACTTTTCTAAAAATGAAGAGGTGGATAGTGAGGAAATAGAAAGTGAAACACCTGTGCAAATACAGAAGCCAGTGCAAAGGAAGTGGATAAAGAATCCCATTACTATAAATGTACCAGACTGTACAGAAGCTGCTGGCCCTATAGATGTAGACCACTTGGAAAATCCAGTGGATTTTTTCATGTGCTTGTTTGATGAGGAATTGTTAGAGCATATGGTATTTCAAACCAATCTGTATGCCACACAGACAGGCAAGAAATTTGAGCCAACCACCCAAGATGAGATTAAGGTGTTCATTGCCATCAACATACTCATGGGAGTGAAAAAAAACCTCCTTCCTACCGTGACTGTTGGTTGTCCCACCCTGAACTGAGATGTCACTACACTATCACTTAGGTCAGTAAACAGATTTAGCTGGCTTCTCACACACATACATCTGAATGATAATTCAGTCATGCCTGAGAGAAATGACAAAAACAAACCAAATTAGACCACTTATTGAAAAACTAAAAAGCAATTTCCAGAAACATTACTCCCCAACAAAGCAACAAGCTGTAGATAAAACTATGGTCAAATACAAAGGAAGGACTTCATTCAAGCAATACTTGCCCATGAAGCCAGTGAAGCGAGGGTATAAAATCTGGACTCGAGCTGACATGAATGGTTATGTCTGTGACTTTCAGATTTATACTGGAAAGAATGAAGGTGGCATTACACATGATTTAGGAGGGAAAGTAGTGCAGTCACTGTGCTCTCCATTGGAAGGAAAGGGTTGTCAGATATACTTTGATAGTTACTTTACATCTGTGCCATTACTGCAGGAAATGAAGGCAAAAGGGACAGTACTGCTGTGGAACTGTGCGGACTAATAGGAAAGGTTTGCCAAGCCTAAAATTGGACAAGGAGTTAGAAACAGGAGACACTGATTACTCAATTTCAAGTGATGGAATCTCCTGCGTCAGATGGAAGGACAAACATACTGTAATGTTACTGTCAACCATTCACTGTCCTACTGACATTGCTCAAGTGCAAAGAAAGGAAAAAGATGGCTCTGTTGTCCGGCTGCCCTGTCCAAAAATGGTGATAGATTACAACCGCTACAAGTCCTTCTGTGCCATTGATAGGAAGAGCAAGAAGTGGTGGCAGACTCCTATGGCATTTTGCTGATGTCACGGTAGCGAACGCATCTGTCCTGTACAATGAATGTTTCAAGACAAACCCACTGAAGTTGAAAACGTTCCGATGCAGGGTTGTCACTGGATTAGCAGCAACAAGTTCAGTGAAGAGAAGCTCTTGCCTTGAGAGTTCAAGAAGGAGAAGTTAAGATAGCAACTGCAGATACAAACATTCCTACATTCCTGTTGAACAACGCACAAGCCAGGCCCAACACATGCCTGTACACAGCACCTTGAGGCGTTGTGCTGTATGCAGTACAGCAAAGGAGCCGCATAGAACCCGGAGGATGTGCCAACTGCAAAGTGGGACTATGTCTGAACTCAGAGAAGAATTGTTTTACTGTGTTCCACCAAAAATAGACTATTGGTCAATTTACAATAAGGGATTGCAGAGTCACACTGGTTTTAATATGTAACCACATGAGAACTCTGAGACCAATTATTATATATATTTTCCAACAGTTTTGTTGTTTTCAAGGTTCTAGTTTTATTATATGTTCATTAGTTATGATATTACAAAAAAATTGGGTACCGTGCTTCAAAGGATTAAAACAGTTAGTAGATTGTTTCCCCCCCCCACACAGTAAAAACAGTGAGTTTGGCAACTAAAACATTCTTAGCTGACATATTCTATATTTAAAGCAAACAACTGATGTGTAAATACATCCACAGCAGAGTTTTTACATTTAATAAATAAATCCTCCATATTGGTCTATTTAATGTTTTTCTCGCATGTCATTGAGTAGAATCTAATTACAAGACTTCAACTATCATTAACAACAAGGAAATCAAAAGCCATAATGTATTTATATTTATTGCATCTGTCTATACAATATTATAGCTAGTATTAAAAAAAAATGTAAGAAGTGCTTTATACTTGCGTGCATAAGAGTGTTCTGGAAATTGCATGACCACCTTTGCATTTAAGTATCTCTGACGTTTCCAGCTTTGTGTGAAAGCATACACCGTTTTCCTGGCAATCCTTATTGCCCGTTCCATGCTATCCGGCTTTAGTCCTTTATTGATAGCCAAGCCAAGGTTGTGGCTAAAGCAGCTCAGCCTTTTTATATCAGCAAACCGACCATCATTTTCTTGAAGGTTAGTGAATGCTCATTTCATATTAGCCACGTTGTCTGTTGCGATTGACACAAGATTGTTTACCAAGAGACTCCACTTGCTGAAAACTTTTTAAAAAACAGTGCGGTCAGCATCAAAGGGTATGCATCCAAGACAGCAGCTTTGAAGAGCCCACTCTTTGTCTATGTAGTGGGCTGTGATTCCCATATATGGATCCAAACACCTGCTTGCAAGCTGTCTGAATCCTTTACTCTGTCCAGTGTCTTCGTTTCTGAGCTGTTATTTACATACTGCTTTTTACTTTCAACAAACTCAGAAAACGCCGGCTGCTTTAATCCAACCTTGCTCTTGTGAAAACATTAGCATGTCCTATTTTGAACTACATTTGCGTGTTCTTTTGGATGGTGGAGTCGCAAATGCAAAAACATATTTGTTGTATTATTTTGTTTGCATTTGATCTTGGCAAAGCATATTTTGCAGAACGGGTTGTATTCATCTTCGAGAATACCAAAGTGTTCCCATACTGAACTTGTTGAAGAGAGCCTGAAGGCCGTGAACTGTCGCTTTCACTCGCTGCCATTTCTCTGAACTACATGACGCGGGAGGCGCCGTGCAACCAATCAGTGACATTCCCTTAAACAGGATGTTGATGATGTAGGGCCTATGTATTTTTTTCAAATCTAACAAAAATGGCTTATTAATGATTTGATTTACAAAAAAAAAATGCTGAAATCAAAGTAACATTGTTCTTTCACAATAAACCGTGATCTTATTTCACAACTCAATTTTATTATTGAGGCTTGTGTTCGATACTATATTACAGAGTTATCGTAAATCGTCCCAACCCTAATGCACGTCTGTAAAGAGGTATGTGAAAAATACAGCGAACAAGGGGTGGGGCTTGACTGGAGATGCAGTACTGAGAGTCCTTTTGTGATTCAGTGCCTTTTAAACCTGTTTTACTCTGAAAAAAATATTTTAAAAACAGCTAAAACAATCAGCGTGTGTGAAAATAAATTGGACTTGACACGTCTGACAAGCGCTGAATAAATGGAGCGCTAAGGCTTAATATGTATAATCCGTTTTACCAGAAGGTCCTTGAAAGGACTAAAACAAAACCTATGAAAAAAACAAGTCCAGAAGCAAATTTTCCTATCCTTAATATGAGATGGTACGCTAGAGAAATTATAAAGTCCTCAATAGGAGAAGGCCATCTACTCCGTCTGTTTCTTTGTAGAGTAGATCCCCTGCTGCTCACCTGCATGATGGCAATGAACTGAGCTTCATTCTCCATAGGCTCCTCTGAGACACCCCTCTGCACACTGGCCAACACAGATGACTTGAAGAAGTACCTCCAGTTGTGATGAAGAACCTGGTTCAACAGTTCAAACAGCTCAGCCTTCACATCTGGAGAGGGACGCTGCAGACACACAAACACACACAGTCTGAACACAAGCCCATGGTGACCCAGAAGAACTGCTTCAGCCTGTAGCTTCTTAAATGTCTAACAATGCTACACTCCAACCACTACGCAACATTGCCAGCCTCCCAGTCCTTCAACCCTATTCACTAAGCAACACCGCCAGCCTCCCAGTCCTTCAGCCCTATCCACTAGGCAACACTACCAGCCTCCCAGTCCTTCAGCCCTATCCATTAAGAAACACTGCCAGCCTCCCAGTCCTTCAGCCCTATCCACTAGGCAACACTGCCACTCTCTCAATCCCTCAACTATAATGACTAGATCACACCTTTCCATGCCAGTCTAAGTCCTAACAAGTAGGCCACAACGCTTACCTCCCAGCCACTGTGATCACTCAGCTTTTTCTAATATGCCACACTGCCTGCCTCCCAATCCCTCAGCTCTAACCACTTTACAAAACAGCCCCAACTCAGTCCTGGTGGTTGGGCCTGCCTTACCTCAGCCACGATGGGGTAGACCTGCTCCATGCACAGGGAGATGATGCTGGGGAGGAAAGGTTTGAAGGCCTGACCAGGTTCCTGCACCACCACCTGCAAGATCTTCAAGAACTTCTCCACAACACGGCACCCAGCACTGCCCTCATGGAGGATACTCTCTGCCAGTTGTTCTCTGCAGGCAAGAGGGTGTCAGACACACTGCCCGACACACATACAGATAGACAAACAGGAGCCATTCTGCCCAAATCGTACATACAGACACAGGAGTCAGTCTGCCCATCACAGACATACATGCACAAGAACCACTCTGCTCAGGGAACCTGAAGTTTACTTTTTAAAAATCTTCAGTTAGGTGTTTACATAGATACAAGCACATCTTACACTGCACACCTCCAGAGTGTTTAGCTTTATAGAAAGGTACCTGGTAAACATGTTTAAGAAGGTCTGGATGATTTGTTCGGTGAATGGAACTCCCATTTGAACCCTCAAGCCTTGGAGCAGAGTAAGAAAGAAACTCAGCATCTCATCCGTCACATCTGGAAGAGACAGTCAGAATATACATCACAAGTATCACACAAAAAAGGCCCAGTTTGAGAGTTATTTTATTATGAGATTTCAGATATGAACAACAAAAGGCATTTCAAAAAGAACATACGCCTCTAGGAATTAAATTGTCTTAAGCTGAACATGAACGATTTGTTACTTAGAACCATTACATTTAATGTGCTTTAAATAAAAAGGAAGTCTCAAAAAACATTGAGACTGCACTACATTTCATTACAGAAAAAGCTCTGCATTTCCCACCTTCCCCAGACTGAAAACCTGCCTACGCCCCTGATTGCAGGTGTGCTGTACCTGGCTGGTGAATGAAGACTGGGAACAGTGCCAGAGAGACCTGCACTGACTCCTGCAGAGACTGGTAGCAGATTTGCCGTGACTTTGTCGACTCCCCAGAGATGCTGTCCACAACATCCTTCAGAACTCGCAGGGTCTGGTGGACAATGGCTTTCACTGAAACATCCACAAGAGACATTAGGGAAAAGCAATGGCAACCATCACACCAACTGTCTCTTATTTTATCACCATCAGTTGATGCTCTATATTAAATTTTAAACTGAAGACAGGAAGCACTGTTGAACAAAGATTGTTGCATACATATCCTCCCAAAAAGGAGGCTTGTTGTAAGTGACTCTGCAGTTGATACACAGTTCACACACCCTAGTCTCTAAGTCGCCTTGGATAAAGGCATCTGCTAAATAAACAAACACAAATGTGACTGCCACATTACAGGTAGATGAAAACATTTCACAACGATCAAACATCCGCAGCTGGCAAAATAGAACCACACTGCAACTTTAGAGAAGGGCTACCCCTCCAAGAAACAGTCTTCAGCAGATCAATGCAACAGGTATCAGTAACGAGTAGGGATGTCCAGTTGAGTTTACAGCTACTAAATGTTTGACGGCTGTTTTCACAGCTCCTGATTTGCAGTAGTCTTGGACTAGCTTACCGAATGTAACATTAGGTTGTCCAAGATTACTGCTAAATCAGGGTCTATATAACCAGCCGTAAATGTTTAAACTAACATTGTCCCTAAAAACATTTGATATGTTTTTAGTTCACTTTACTTATGCAGTTTATTTTGGTACATCACTGCTGTATTAGTATTTCAAAGGGCGTGTGTAAAGTTAAACTCCGATTCAGCAGCACACTGTTCAAACAGATTGTTTTTGATCACTACCAGCCTTGGTAATTTTGTCAAACCCCAGAGTGTTCATGTGTATAAACAGTCCCTGCATTGTATGCTTTCTAGTTGTCATTAGCATATGAAAGAGGTGTACGATAGGGAAAGCACTTATGAAAAACACTGCTTACTCCCACGCCATGAAAACTGAACATTGTAAGTGGTGTGTTTACAGCAAAACAAGCAAGCAGGACATTAAGATACACTGATTAATTTACTTGTAATTTATTATAAGGGTTATTCTTTTGAAGATGCACGGTTCTTTAAAAAAGGTCTGTTCTCTGTGTTGAGGTTGCAGATAGCAGTAGACATAGCAGGCATGATAGTTTCTAAACAGGTCAATTGCAACAGTAAATAAAGTGCAACAGGGACTGAGTGTAAAGACCAGGGTATTTTCAGAGTAATTACCTTCAAGAAATTTGAAGTTGTTGTATATTAAATTAGAAAGAATAAAACATGGTATTGCTCAATACAAAAAAAAGTGGTCCCCAAGTTTCCCTTGTTTACACAATCATCAACAACAATGACTTAATATTGAACCTGTCGTGATCAAACTAACCAAAACTAATTTCTTCTTGCCTTTCTTTTATCCTTTTCATATGAAAATGTTTTTCATGTTTCCTTAGAAATGTTTTCTCTGCAATGAACTGTGGGATTGTAGTCCAGGGCAAAGTGTTCTCTGGTTAAACATGACTAAGAAATACATATCCGAGTTAGGTTTAACGAAAGGTCTAGTTTACGTGACTTTACAAAAGGATAGTAATTATGTTTTATTTATTTTTTTAAATACTTAATGCTCTTCACTTTTGTGGTTATCTACATCCATATTAGTTCAATAAAATAAATTCCCCAAGCAAAGTTTGATCAAATTGATACTCTGAAGATATAGGGGTTTTAAGTGGAAACTAAGCCAAACAACGAATTGTATAAAAAAAAATTAAAAAAATGAATAGCAATAAAACTCGAAGCAATAACTTTACTGCTCCTGTCTGCAACACTTGTTTCTACTAGTATTATAGCGATTTTAGACAATGTGCTTATGCATTTGCATATCTATATATAAGTGCTGAGAAAGTTTGTGAATACCAATGATAATTATGGAAATTCCATAGGTTTCACCACGACAGGCTTCTTGAATATCCAACAGAATTTATATGAACCAATTCCATGTCTTTTGAAACAAAATGTATGAATTAGACCAGTGGTTTTCAAACTTTAGGCCCTATACCCCTTTCTAAAAAAAATCTAGGTCTACCATGTACTCCCACCTGAGGTAAAACTACACCCTGATTAGTAAACAATGCAGCCCCTAGACAAGGGTATGTTATTCTGTATTTTAAAATGAACGAACAGGACTAAGTGGGTCATTAAAAAAACACAAACAGGATTATTTGCTGGCCTAGAAGGCACAGGGAAGGAGGAGGGGCTAGAGTTCAGCCAATTATGGAAAACTGCTGTTAAACTAAAATTAAATTAAAACTAAAAATTCTAAAATTATTTCAAGATCCAGACCAATAAGTGGCAAAACGAGTCCAAAAACAGGCTATACTTTTGAAAACAAAACTAGGGCACGAATTTAAAACGAAATCAAAGCAATTCAACAAAAGTCACGCGCTTCTTCCAACAAATTAAACTATTTAAAATTTAGAAATACAGGCATCTTTTAAAAAAAAAAATCTGGTAACATGCAGAACTGTGAATATTGAATAACATTAAAATGTGTATTTTTTATTTATTTAACTTGAATGATATGGTTTAACACTTAAAATGCTATCTGTGTCTTGTGCAGTATCGAATCCAGCCAGAATAAACACATTGTTTTGAAGTGAATATTTCCAAAAATGAAATTTGATTAAAGTAGAAAGGTGACATTTATATCTTAGTCAAAAATGAGTAAGCAAAATGCTTACATGTTAGTGTTTAGTGCAGTCATCTGTTCATGTTAATCAGCTGCCAGACAGCTTGTTGATGGGCACTCGCTATACAATATGAACACACTCAATAGGTCTGGAGTAGGGAATCCAATTTCAGACACTTCCCAATCCAGGAGTTAGGGATTGATGATGATTATTATTTTTTAAATCCGCGATTCCATTTTTGCAATAATAATAATACCGTGTTTTTTGCTTTTATTCGCCTAATAACACTATGTAACAATTATGTAACTGTATTTACAGTATAATTGTAAATCTCAAAAAACGACTCACTTCTAAATCTTTAGTAGTCATCTTTGTATTACTTTAGTATAAATACATGTTAATTTGGATTCATATGTTGTTTTTTTCTGACTGTGAACGAAAAGACACACATTGCCCATTTTCCCATTGGAAATAGTGATATTTCAAAATATCACTGTCCTGGTCACAAAAGCAAAGTTTGTGGGGAATAATAGCCATGTTCTATACTTTTGAGGCATAAGCAATTAGGAAATAACACTTTTTTTTTTGTTACACAGTGTAATTAGTGGTGTACATGCGTAGGCTGATGCAATTACTCGACAAAGGAGTTCAACAAATTAGTCAAAAAACACAAAGAATTGCAAGTAAAGATAACACAGTCATGTACGCTCCATCCAGCACAGTGATTTCACTGTCTAAGGAGGGCGACACAGCTGCCTGCTAAACTCAATACTGTTTATTTAAAAACATAAAACACTGAACTGATTCAACTAAAACTACAGACATTGAACATTTAAAACTTCAGAAAACAAATGTACCTAGTAAATACTGCACATTTTTAAAAGATAAAAAAGACATCATACAATGATTTTTTTTCTTTTTAGCCTACAGACTGCTGAACCACCGCCCTGCTATTTAAATGTGTAATTTCGCCATGTATGCGCTCAACGCTCACTCAGTCAGCATCCAGTTGGGTGTTTATAGTTAACCACGCCCAAGAGAAAGGAAACGTACACCAGTACAGTTATGGTTTTATTTGAAATGAGATTCAACCTTGTTAATTCGATTGCTAAGTCGCAAAGTACTACAATGTGGTAAAATAAATAAATACATAAATAAATACATAAAAACCTGTTGTCCGCCATTACAGGATTTTTCCTGTCCCCGCTCCACCAATTCACTGTCAGACAGATAGTCTACAAATAGAGAAAGTCACTCTACCCAGGAGCGGTCGTCCTACCAAAATCTCTCCAAGAACAAATTGGAAAATAATCAAGGTAGTCACAAAAAGAACCCCAGAGTAACATCCAAAGATCAACAAGGTCATTCTCACCTTGGCTATTGTGAGTGTTCATGTCTCAACTATCAGAAAAAGACTGAACAAGAGTGGTGTTCATGGAAGGATAGCCAGGAGGAAACCACTGCTCTCTAAAAAGAACGTTGCTGCCCGTCTGAAGTTCGCCAAAGAGCACACAGATGATCTATATGACTTCTCGAACAATGTTCTCTGGACATATGAGTCATAATGTAGTACTTTTTGGCCCCAAACACTGCGTTCGAACAGAAGAACCTCATCCCAACCATCAAACATGGTGGTGGGAGTGTGATGGTTTGGGACTGCTTAGCTGCCTCAGGCCCTGGACTGCTTGCCATCATTGACACAACCATGAATTCTGCATTGTATCAGAAGATTCTAGAGGAGAATATCAGGCCAGCCGTCCGTGAGCTGAAGCTGAACCGAAAGTGGGTCGTGCTGCAAGACAATGATCCTAAATATACAAAAGAATGGTTGCAGAAGAAATTCCGCATTTTAGAACGGCCTAGTCAAAGTCCGGACCTAAACCCCATTGAAATGTTGTGGCAGGACCTGAAGCGAGCTGTCCATGCAAGTAAGCCCTCAAATGTCACCGAGTTGAAGCAGTTCTGCAAGGAGGAATGGGCCAAAATTCCTCAAAACCGATGCGAGAGATTGACCAACAGTTACAGAAAATGCTTAGTTGAAGTCACTACTGCTCAAAGGGGTGCCACCAGTTACTGACTCTAAAAGGTTCACATACTTTTTCACACATGGATATTGAATGCTGAATCATTTGTGGATAAATAAATGTTGAAAAAGTCTCATGTTTTTGTGTTATTTGTTTAATCAGGTTATCTATCTATTATTAGGACTTGCATTAAGATCTAACAACATTTTAGGTTTGAAATATGTGAAATGTGAAAATCCTAAGGGGTTCACAAACTTTCTCGGCATTCAAGACAGAATTGGGCTTTCTGATTTCATTAGCATAACCAGTCACAAGACAGAAATTCTGCATCAATTTGATAAAAAAAAAAAAAATCATCCCAATCAGATGGTTTTGAAGATACAAAATCAGTCTTGGGACAAATATCTGAATTACACTTTTTTTTAAAACATGTATTCAAAGGCAAAAAAAAAAAAAAAAAAAAAAAAATGTACGCTGGAATTTATATAATTGATAGAAAACAAATATGTATCACAACAACAGCTTCTATAATGAAGAGTGCAAAAATCTCAAAATGTGTGGGATTTCTATATAAAAACTAGATCAACAAAATGCCGTGGAATGTAAAAATCTGCAAAAAGCGGCTCGGTTATCATGGTTGTACTACCAGGTTTGCAGGAACATGTGAAACAGTTGCATGCTATACTTTACAAAAGTAACCAGATAAAGACCAGAAGACCATCACTGACTTTGCAAGAAAACAAAAACACTGCTAACACAATCCTAAGGACGAAACAAGCAAGGTTGTCTTCTTCCTTGTCCAGGGAATGTGTCCACTCAGTATTGTTGAAGACAAGCTTAAATCAAGCTGCTGCATTACCTTGAACCAGAGTACAAGGTGTCATCGCAAAACAATTATTGTAAGGATTAAAAAGCAGCACAGAGATAGAAAAAAGCATCAACATCCAAACTGGAAAACATGGCTTCTTGCCGAGGCAGACACCTGGACAAGTTTAGCAAACAAGTCCTATATCAGTGTGACTTGCCACTACATAGTTTTATTATTAATTTTTACTTAATTCTACTAAGGCACCTGTTCCACATTTTTTGCAAACCAACTGAAATAAAATGCAAGTCTTACAGTTCAGTTAGCTTCAGCAGCTACAAAAGGCTTCAATAATGTTCATAAATGAATCCTATTTTAAATTGCGTTGCCTACTTTATGTACTATTTTTCTACTTTAAAAAAACATTTTGCATATAATGGCTTTTATTACCTTTTGCAAATGAATATTCAAATTAATATCTAAAATCTAACAAATATCTGAACATGAAAATTCCATGTTCTTTCTGGCACTAAAGAATATTTTTATTTTATTTTTTTTATTCAGTGCGGTTATACAACATCTTGTAAGAGTTTAAAATAATGGACTTGACAACTATAACCCACAACTTGATAAAAGAGCACCATGACCAAGGACATTGTCATGAACAAGCACAAAGGAATGTCCTAACCAACTGGTTAGTCAGCTCTCATGAATGAATACAAAATATGAAAAGTGTGACACCGGCATGGTTTGAGTGATGAATACGATGGCAGGTGAAGACTTACTGTCCTCGAGGCCCACTCTGCGTGGCTGCAGGCTGGCGCTGCCCCGCAGCAGGCGGTAGTGGCGGGTCAGGGCAGACAGGAGGTTGGCATGGTTGGTGGATCGTGTGTGCCACTGCTGTTCATTCTCTGAGAGGTTGGGCCAGGGCAACAGCAGCATGTTGGAGAGAGCCCTGCACACCAACACCTGGGCCTGGCAAGACACAAGACACCACACTTAACAGGCTTGAAACATTTAAAGCCATTTAAAAACTACAAAAAAAACCCCAAAAAGGTCAGGATCCCTGGTTTAGTCCCATTCTTCTAAATGTAGTGTGCATTCTACTTCACAGGATACCAAACAAGTGGTTTTGAATTTCAACAGAGCAATTTCAAATGAGTCCATGTCCTCTGTACAGACATTACAAGATCATCAGGTGTAGGCTGCTTACCTCTGGGGGGAGCCGTCGAGCAGAGCTGTCTGTGATGAGGTTGAACAAGTTCTGCACTGCGGGCACCGTCACCAGGAACACTGGCCGAACCGTTGTGGAAATGGACACCAGCAAATGGCATGCTGACAGTAACAGCTTCTCTGGCACCTGGAAACAGCACAAGGCACAATCACTTGTGAGTGTTGCATCAGAATGATTAAAAACAAAATAAGCCACCTGCAAGAATGAGTTTAACCACTAGTTATAACAAGGATTGTACTGTACATGTCAACATGTGCTACTTCAAAACACACCTTCCTGGAAAACATTAATTCATATATCTGTGGGTAGGGTGCACACTGTCCATACATAACACCCATCAGATTTCTGCACGTACAGTATTTGTAAAATTATGCGTGTGAAATTGTACTCCGTATAATTAGATAAAGACAAGATTCAGAAACAGACAGAATTATAACTTTACTTCTTAAATTTTGTATGTTAAAGTATTGTCATATAATGGACTGAAAACAGGAGGTTCCAGGCCCAGTAAGCAACTTAGAATTTTTTAGGTTAAAATAAAGATTTACAAAGTAGCTGCACCTTAGAACTGATGAGGGATGTGGTGGCGTCCATGGCAGAGGTGATGAGAGACACGAATCGCTCCTGGTTCTGTCGTTGCACCTCGCTGTAGAACTGGGCCAGCCAATGAGAGTAGGCTTGCAGGGCTGCCAGGGACTGGGCATGGCTGTAACAGAAAGGCAGTCACTCTTCACTTCCTTACAAACAAAGCAGTGCAGCACCCCAAACACATTTCCAAAAAATGACAAGGTTATGTTAATCTGCATGGAGGGCTAAAATATTGAAGTATTTTTCTCCTGTTCAGTCAAAATAGCCTGTATTTATTGACAAGTGACTAGACCAAAACCCAGATAGCTCTATGACATTTAATGACATTATGACATGTTTTTTTTGTTTGTTTGTTTTTTACAGCTTAAAATCACAAAATCTACTGGTTAGCCATTGCCAGACTGTGCTTGGTATACGCATCACAACCAAATCAAGTTTTGCTCTTAACAGAAGGTAGATATGACAGCAGCTCAGTTGGGTACTCACACATCAATGAGGTCTGGTTTGAGCACAGATGGCACAGCAGTTTCTAAATCGTACAGACTAATCTGAGAGCCGTAGCAAGTCACCTCCACCAGTCTAGTGGAGAAAAAAAACAATATAAAATAAATGGTAAGATTAACACAGTACACAAGCTTAATCACTGTAGTGTAAACAATGCATGTTACAGGTGACAAATTCAAACATTAAGAAAAAAAAAACAGCATATACTGCATCACTCATTATTAAGCATTTGCCAAACAATGCTATCCATTCTTTTAAAAGCCCCCCCCCCCCCCTTCCAAATAATTAGCGTACTACCGTTAACCTTTTAGAAAATGTTAACCTCTAGAAAGAAGAGTCTGTCTGAATGTGAAATACTGCTATCTGGTGGCTACCAGTGGCACTTAAGGGAATTTCATGCTCAGACGGACTGGCTGAGATCAGTACTCTCAGACCTCATTAAGGATAGTCTTCTTTGTAAGAAAACTAGATGACTTAGAATCCGGGGAAATAAAACAAAGCATGACATACAAGGCTATAATTCTCCAAGTTCCTGTACAGAAATGACAGCATTCTTATGCACAATTTGGTGTAGAAAGAAAAACAAAATCACCTTTCCACCACAGTGAGTGCGTCGTTGAAGCGGGCAGCGAACACGTCTCCAAAGAAGTACTCGGCCAGCCTCCCCACAGCCTGCAGCAAGGAGCTCAGGTCCCGCAGAGAGCAGTGCAATCGCCGGCAGTCATTCTCCGCAGTGATGTTCAGCCTCCGTGCTGTAGGGAGAGACAAAAACATTTTACTGTTAGGCCTGACTATTTATATGGGGACTGGCAATAAATCACTATTGAGGTTGAACACGCTCGAGTGCACCAATAGGGTCCAGGACTGAGAAGTACTCCCATCAGGTTGTATCCACTAAATTATCCTTTGACAACAAAGTGCTATCATACAGCACCTTTTACATCTGGATTAGGTCATAGCAACAAGGTGGTAAAATGATCTATACTGTATCAATTCCTAGTCATTGCAATACTGTATGATACAGATCCATTAAGAATAATGGATGTCCCCATATGTAGACCAGTATTATTTTTTAGATTAAATTCCCTTTTTTTATACAGAATAATTGTGTTGGCTGTTATTGGGGATTATAAATTCTAATATTTGTAACGCACCTGTGCTGGATGTGACAATGAACTGCTGTAGCCCCAGATACACATCCAAGTTTTCTTGCAGCACAGGGAACTGAAAGAAAGACAGGGATGAGACAGACTTTTCTAAAAAATATCTGTCAGATATATCAATCTTTTAAAAAGTATCTGAACCCCAGGCTGGTTTGCATGTGAACACTCTGCATCTTCTGTAGAAGCGACAAAACACTGAAGGCATTAGCTGTAATGTTTGCCTACTCAATTTGCTTGTTTAATCACATGCAGACCAATAGTATAGTTAGGCAATATAAGTCTTGTTTTCCAGCTGGTTATGGGCATACTTCCACTATAAAAGCTTTATCTCCAGAGGCAGGCTCTCCCCTTGTTGGCCTAGTATAATACATTATTTTCAGTAAGTTTATTCTGTTAGTAATCCACCCTTAGAAGGTCTTCGAATTGGAAAAAAAGGACAGCAGTCACTTATCAAATTTACACCCACAAACAATTTCCATGTGACGCACAAACACATATCAAGTTCCCTGATGTGTACATTTATTTGCAAATTTTAGTCCTTATTTACTTTTCCCTTAAATGTTGGCTACGTCATTTAAAAGTAATCGTTACATCCTTGTTTGAATGAAGAAATGCATCATTCTTACCAGTGTGGAGAAGGCGTGTGAGGGAAGCAGCTCCATGATCTTGGCCACGACCTCCAGGCTCTGCCTCAGGTAGCGCTGCCACTCTGTCTGTTGCTGTGGAGACGAAGAGAAATGAAGAGGAGCCACGAGAACAACCTGCACAGCCATACCAATTACTACTACAAATGCAAATACTCATCTTCATTGTGTATACTTATTGGACATCTACTGGTACTATACAAACTGAATGAGTCCTGTCACAACTACTAACCAGACACATCAGCACTTTTTTTTTTAGTCTCTCCAATAGCTTCTTCATACTCAGAAGCTTGACAGATCAGATTATGTCTTTATCAGGTGAGCCACTGTGGGAACAGTTTCGTTTCTCTTCACTCACTGCAGAAGGCAACTCAAGTCTGTTTGAACATCTACCAGGTTGCAAAAATCTAAAGTCAATCAAGTGCCGCGGAAGTCATGTACAGCAACCCTTAACCACTTCATATGTATGCTGGGGGAAAATCACACACTGCAGAGCTATTTGGCAGGTAGCAGGAGGGAGATCATAGAGAAGAGAATAGTTCAATGCTGACCAACACAATAAATGGCTTGTACACTCAATAGGACTCGCCAAATCTACATGAATATCAAGAATAATTGCTAAACTATGCATAGTGTGTCCCTACACATTGGATCTGGGGTCTCTTGCTTACATCATCATCCAGTGTCTCGTCGTCTAGCTCCTCCAGCTGGGCCTGGCTGTAGCGGAACTGGATCCGGTTCAGCACCTCTCTGAGCAACAGCACCAGTGCATCCTTGTACCTGGGGGACAGACACGGCACAATAAAGACTCTCCCTCTAGAATGGTTGGCATAGTAGATTCTCCCATAAGAATGCTCACTAAGGGATGGCTACAGTGAACACAATCTAGAGAAGAGAAACTACTCATGTTAAGAACACTGTCCACTGTGGCAGCTTTACTGTATAAGGTACACCTGTTTTTTTTTTTTTTTAGTAGGTAGTAGTTAGAGCAAATATGTTATTTGCAATCAGTTCCTCGTTATTTAAGGATAACGTACAGAACGAATAAAGGTCCTGTTAAAACAAATTACTAGGAATGTCTGACCCAAATAAGAGGATGCATAACACTGCATTATACATCAAGCTTTTAAATGAACACACTGTGGCCAAAAGCGACCCCTTCAGCTAATATTTAAAATCAGCACTGCCATTCGGGCTGATCCTGTTCTAGAAACTCAGTGTCTTGCTGCAAGAGTACTGGGGACCTGTATAAGGAAGTGGTTGAGCACTTTGCTTTTAAAAACAAGTGATAAGCACAGTCACTTACACCACTGTGGGGTTTTCATGAAAACAAAACAAAAAAAAAAAACACCTTTAATTTCCTGTGTCATGGAACCAAGCAGAAGGGTGAGCTGCAAGTTCTGCCCGCCAACTCGGGGAACGGAGGCTGAAGCACCCATCCTCCAAAAATGTGCCCCTGCCAATCCATCATTTTTCGCACTGTGGGTCCACAGCGAGGCCACCAGACTTATAGGCTGGCCATAAGGGTTGCTGATGCGCAGTGAGCCGTGGATTCCCCTGCCAACCCAAGCCCTCGGCCAACTGTGTGCCACCCCCTAGGAACTCCCGGTCACGGTCGGCTGTGACACAGCCTGGATTGAACATATCCTGCACGCCACAATTAAACCTTGGCTACTTTATATTATAGGTTTTCTTCGTACATGTACTTGTAATATATGTTTACGTATTGGTGAAAGAGAAATAAATACAAAACATGCATTATTTTGTATGTTATGGCTTAAGCAGAAACAATTTACCATTTGTTGTGCGATTTTTTTATGTGCAATTATGCTTGTGTTAAAATGTAATAAGTTTCTAATACAACATATTATTTATTTAGTAATAGGTGTTAAGTTTAATTCCCAATTTACAAAGACGTGGCAAACTCACGAGTTATTTTAAATTTGTAATCGCCGCGGATATTTATGAGGTTTTCTTTGTACAAATACAGTGAAAGAGAAATAAATACATGATGTATCATTTGTGTGTGTTGACATACTGTATCAGAAACCATTATGCATTTGTCTTGCGATTTATTTTGATGTGCAATTCTATAATGCGGTCAAGCTATCAGACACTTGTACAAATAATTTCCCTGTTTCAAGCAGTGAAATTCTTCACTCCAGGAGATTTAGAACTGCACTGGAATAAAGCAAGCGGTGAAATACACTTATGTATTTTTAAAAATAATGAAAAATGCAATATTTAATAAGTATGAAAAAAATCTCACAAATAGTTTACTGTAACAGTCAAAGGACGATTCCATGTTTAAATTACTGAGAACAGACATTTTTGGTGCAAAAAATGTATGACAAAAAATGTGTGTGGTCATCTGCACGTATATATATATATAGAGATATATTTTTATATATATATATATATTATATATATATATATATATATATATATATATATATATATATATATATTATATATATACACACACACACACACACACACACACACACACAGAGTGCCTTGCAAAAGTATTCGGAACCCTGACCAATTCTCTCATATTGCTGAATTACAAACGGTACATTGAAATTTCTTTGTTCAATATTTTTTTTTTTTTTTTAAAACACAAACTCAAAATCAATTATTGTAAGGTGACATTGGTTTTAGGTTGGGGAAAAAAACTGAAATATCTTGCTTGCATAAGTATTCAACCCCCACACATTAATATTTGGAAGAGCCACCTTTCTCTGCAATAACAGCTTTAAGTCTTTTGGGTAAGTATGTACCAGCTTTGCACACAGTGTCGGAGTGATTTTGGCCCATTCTTCTTGGCAGATTTGCTCCAGGTTGTTCAGGTTCGTTGGACGACGCTTGTGGACCGCAATTTTCAAATAGTGCCACAGATTCTCAATGGGACTGAGATCAGGACTTTGACATTCACCTTTTTGTTCCTGAGCCACTCCAATGTTGCTTTGGCCTTGTGCTTGGGATCATTGTCCTGCTGAAAGATGAATTTCCTCCCAAGCTTCCGTTTTTTAGCGGACTGAAGCAGATTCTCTTGCAGTATTTTCCTGTATTTTGCTCCATCCATTCTTCCTTCAATTGTAACAAGATGCCCAGTCCCTGCTGATGAGAAGCATCCCCACAGCATGATGCTGCCACCACCAAACTTCACTGTAGGGATGGTGTGTCTTGAGGCATGGGCAGTGTTAGGTATGCACCACACATAGCGCTTTAAGTTTTGGCCAAAAAGCTCTACCTTGGTCTCATCTGACCACAAAACATCACAGTTAGGTCACTCTCATGCTTTCTGGCAAACTCCAGACATGTTTTCAGATGGTACTTTTTGAGTAACGGCTTCTTTCTTGCCACCCTCCCATACAGGCCAGTGTTATGTAGAGCTCTTGATATGGTTGACTGGTGCACCATTACTCCACTCCCAGCTGCTGAACTCTGTAGCTCCTTCAAAGTCATTGTTGGCTTCTCTCCAACTGTGCTCACTGGGATATCCAAACACTTGGATATTATTTTGTACCCTTTCCCTAATCTATGCATTTGTATTACTTTATCTCTAACTTCTGTAGAATGCTCTTTGGTCTTCATTTTCCTTCAGATTCACAGCCTTACCAATGATCCTTCAACAGTGGGGTTTTTAACCAGAAAATGTGACAGCAACTTTAATGTTTCACAGGTGGAGCCCAATGGTAAGGTAATTGTGTCCTTGTTAGGGCAATTTCTTTCATCGGTGCAAACTGGGAGCTTCCACAGCACAGGGGTTGAATACTTATACAAGCAAGATATTTCAGTTTTTTATTGTTCTTAAAAATATTTCCCAACATAAAACCAATGTCAACCAATTTTTAAAATAAAAAATCAAACAGAATGAAACTTCAATGTACCATTTGTAATTCAGTAATATGAGAGAATTGGTCAGGGGTCTGAATACTTTTGCAAGGCACTGTGTGTGTGTGTGTATATATAGACAACATTTCTCCCAAATTCCAAATAAAAATATTGTCATTTAGAGCATTTATTTGCAGAAAATGACAACTGGTCAAAATAACAAAAAAGATGCAGTGTTGTCTGACCTCGAATAATGCAATGAAAATAAGTTCAGATTCATTTTTAAACAGAATACTAATGTTTTAACTTAGGAAGAGTTCAGAAATCAATATTTGGTGGAATAACCCTGATTTTCAAGCACAGCTTTCACGTGTCTTCTGGGAAGCACCAGGCTGCAAAACCTATGCAAGAGCATTACGTGCATGTTAAAACAGGTCATGTATTTTTTTTTCCCCTCATTTTGAGAATCTTACCTATTTAAGACTGTGTCTCTGTCTGCCAACCGGCTCTTGATTTTAGTGGTCAGGTAGTCCAGGAAAATGGTCCAGATATCCAAGCAGGAGAAATAGCCTTCGTGAGTGGGCTGCAAATACACAACACAGCTGTATAGAAAAGGACACTAAAATATCTCCTACCAGTCTGTGATCAAAGTCAATTCAGAACTGCAGAATTTCAAAAGCAAATGTTGGTGACCCAGTTTAACAGTAGCCATACCTGGTGGAAAGTGTATTTGAACAAAAGTGCCAAAAACTCCACAACTGGGAACTGTGAGTTTGACTCGATCCGTCTCAAATGGACACTCACAAAGAGGCGCAGGAAGTCTGTGAACTTCTCCACGTAGCTGCAAAGCAAAACATACATGACGAGAAAAAAAAACGAACAGATCAAGAGATTTAGAATAGTAATAAAAAATCTTAAATGTAAAATGAGCGACACACTCATTTAGAATATTTTTCATCAAAAGCAGTTACCAAAAATAAGTTACATAACAAATAAGCCTCTTCAAAATGACCTACGAGACAGGCAACACTTCACTCCAAACACACCTGAAATACAGCAGGAAAGAAATTCTAGTCAAGAGTGACAACCAATGAATGCAAGAAGATCAACCTATGGTCCAGAAGGGCTCTAGCCTACTTGCCTGAAACTGGGCTTGTGCCCCATTTTCCCTGCATGCCAACTGTCTTCAAATCTTATCAAAAGGGATCCATTCCATTTCAGGTAACATGTATTGGAATAAAAAATAAATTTAAAAAAATCCAAAAGAAAATAATGTATTCCCCTACTTTTGGAAGCTAAGCTAATTAAATCTAAAAGGAAAACTACTGAACAGGTTTGTCACAGCACTGACTGGAATGGCCTATTTCAACAATAAGGCGGCCGCTGTATGCTCACTTTTGGAGTGGTGAAGTGAAGTTAACACAAGATACTGGTTGCTAAAACACCCGGACTCCTTATGCTGGTGCGAAGAGACTTGTGCAGCATAACCTTTACATGAACATCCAAGTCAGAGAACTGAATCAGGGTACTGCTATTTGTGCTATACAGTTTCGATTGTAATTTACACTCTGGAGGTCTGTATAAAAGATACAAGCTGTAGTCAGCATTAGCCGTTTAGTTTGAGACTGAATTGCAAGATGTGTACCTATTAATTTAGAATTCAGCACACATGGGACTAGAATTTCCATTAAATCCCTGTTGCATTAATCTGGCAGCTATAAACTGCTTTAACAGTGGATTCACACACTAGATTATAGCCTGTGGGGATGAATATATGCACCCTGGATATACTTATGTCCTCTGAATATTTTTCACCAGCAATTTATTTTATTAGGGTGCTGCTAGCTTTAGTGTTGAAGAAATGAACATAACCCAACAGACTATTCAAACATTTAGGCTTTAAAAGCATAAAACTCTCAAAATTACTTGATTCTGGGCTGTTGATCTTATTTTACCGCTCACAACAAGAGTTGTACATGGCTCCTTTATCACTTTCCTGCGTCGCAGGTAAAGGGAAATATTTGGGCTGGTTTGAATCCCACATGACTCAGAACCTGCTTCATCTTAGTCAAAATGAAACCACAAAAAATAAGGGACTGCTGAGAACATAATGGTCTTTTTTGTTTCACTCTTGAAACTTTGATTACACAAACTGACATTTCACACTGCTACACAAAGCCGCTCTGAAGGCTCCAGGACAGCTATTCACCTGTCACATTGAACTACACTCTCTCTCTCTCTCTCTCTCTCTCTCTCTCTCTTTGGGCCTCCCTGCTGCTCAGCACACTCAAGGGTGAGCAAAGAACAGCACCTGCAAAAAGCAGATCTTGACAAGACAACCCCCAAATGGAGACATAGAACTGAGGATCCCCAAGTTACTAAATAAGCCAACATTGACAGTATGTTTAAAAGAAACACCCTGAGAGAATTTAGAAGCAATGAAAGAGACCCTGAGCAATGTGGTGGGGGCATTTCCCTGCCCTTACCTCTCGTCAAGCTCCTCCAGCCGACTCTTGACTGTATGGGTGTTGTTCTCCCGAGTGAGCTTCTGCAGCACGAAAAAGGTCTGCTGGAACATGCGCAGGAGGTACTCCTCGAAATCCAGGGGCACGCAGTTCTTGGACATGAGTTCATTGACACAGGTCATGGCAAGCACGCCCAGCCTCGGCCCACCTGGTAGTTGGGTGCTGCCGTTCACAGAGGTGCTGCTCTTGCCCTTACCCCCTCGCACATCGCAACCGAAGCGGGCGAAGTGGAAGATGGTGTCCAGCAAAGCGGGCGTGATGCTGGTGGACAGGGGGATCCAGCTGAAGAGGTGAGCCAGGCTCTCCAGGGCCAGGGAGCAGAGGTGCTCGCTCTCAGAGTTAAGCATGGGGATGGGCTGAGACAGCAGCTTGGAGTAGTATGGGCCTTGCAGTAGGCTGCTCAACAGGTCTCCTACAGTGGTAAAGAGGGAAATGCCTTATATGTGGAACAAGCATTTATCATTTGATCAACATTCTTGCATATTTTGCTGCAGATCATGTCAGATTTTTACTTTGAATTTCACAAGACACAAATAAATGACAGGTTAAATCTGTAACGTGTATATTCTATTCAAATGATAGCATAGTGCAGTGAGCCCACTACATTAATGTATGACACAGACTAGTAGCAGATAATCGCACAACTGCTGGTGGGTATGACTATCCAGTTAAGACAAACAGAACTGAAACTAAAAACAAAACATGGAGAAGTCCTAGTATGTTCCACGGCGTTGTAACAGTATTTCAAAGGATTATGCTATTAGTTTATGTAATTATGCATACCACCACCCCATTTTCTTTTACCATATTAAATTACATTTATTTGTATGCACATACAGGTTCAGCCGCATAAGAACTAAAACCTCAAAGGCATGGGATTACTTTACAAACCCTTAGAACGAAAGGGGCTCCTACAAAATATGCAAGAAAGAACTATCACAACAGCACAAGCTCGTTGTTGGAACACCTTAAGAGAAAACACCCCACGTGTTTGCCTGCAGTGCAGAAGGCAAGTCAGACGAGAAAGACAGTGCGAGTTTCTTTTCTTCATTTCTGTTAATTGAAATCTCTCTTTTGCCTGACTTTTACCAATTGAGATAGATAGAATAGATACACACAAAACAAACATGTCTTGCCATTATTTGCTGTGCTGACTTCACAACACATTTTACAGTCAAAATGAACCATGCACAAATATTGAAGGTATTTTAACAATATAGAATACAATACAATCAGCAATAAACCTAAAATGTCTGACTGTTTACATGTTCCCTCTGCTTGAAAGAATGTTTAAGATTTTCAAATAAAGCATGCATCTCTGCTCAATCTCTTAGTTTAAAATGGAAAAGCTTAGTTAAGTGCAGTAAAGTGAAAACCCAGTACACAGGGGCAAGCACGGAAAAGCACAGAATAGTATAGCAAATCATTGTAAAATACAATTATAATCAATAAACTGTGGTGCAAGATAAGGGAAAGCATGGTAAAACTGCAAAATGACTTAACGTGTGTGTGTGTTTTTTTATGAACTTTTGTAGCTGGCAATACACATCACCTTCTCCAAAATGACTCCTAGCATAAAGTTGGTAATATTTAGGGCTTTATACTATCCGTTTATCTGTACATCTGTTTTTATTTTCCATCTCTACCTCCCTTTAAAATGTTAATCTTCATCTCGTTGTGCTTTTGTTACTTTCCCCACCAGTTTAACAAATGCCCTGACAAAGTTTATTTTCAGCATAAATAGTCAGTATTGAGTGTAAAGTAAATCTATAATGTAAATTAGATTTGTAACAAACAAATAAATAATAGGATCAGGGATGAGCAAATAATTTGTCAGCTGTGTTTGAAATAAATGAGAAACAGAATGAGGCCCAATCAAGATACGAAGGTAAATCTTGTTTTGAGTTAATACTCTTATTTTGAGCCAATTCTGTTTCTTAAAAGGGCATGACACAATCATAAATAAGAGCCAAAAACTTCTAAGCTCAAGGTTAGGATCACTATAGCATTTATCATTAATTACACAGCGCTGTACTAAGTTGTAATGTCCTATTATGATTACTATAGGATTACTATAGCTTTACTATAGGAGTCATGTATAGTACCAAACCACATACAAATGTTTAGGGGTAAAGATAAACTGGAATGCACTGCCGGTGTGTGCTTTTGTGCAACCCCCTAAACCTATTGCATTTTGTGTACACCATTGTTAAGCTATTTTGGCCAGTTAATTTCTGTTCCGTGTCCCCCCCCCCCCCCCCCCCCCCCCCCCCAATTAGCCCTATTAGAACAATCACTTACAGGATTGCCCCGGATACAACAATCTCAGTACTGACTGACACTAAACTTTCTCCAAAGTCAAGCGTGTTATTCTCTCAGTGAAAACAAATATTAGAGATAATCTTTATACTAGAGGGCCGTACCACTTTTTCCAGAGGTGGGGGAGGGAGGGGGCGTGGCTGCCGTCACACTGTGTTTATCCCAGATCGACTCCAGAATTCCTGCAGAAGCACACAATTTTGTGTAAAAAAACATATTACTGCAGTTTAACATACTTGACAGCCTTAAATTTTAATTTAAACTAAAACACTCCACCATAAACTTTTGGTGGGGGGGGGGGGGAAGAGGTCTACAGACAAGTGTGACCAGAGCCGGAAAGGGAATTTGCCACTCTGGGTTGCAGGCAGATTGCAGGAGGCCTGGATGTTTCATTCACCTGTGAGCAGGCCCAGGACAGTGGGCACCTGCTCCAGCAGCAGTTTGCGCAGCTCCTCCTTGCGCGCCACACTCAGGTCTTCCCGTGGGCAAGCCAGCTCCTCGGACGTGGTCTTGAGCAGGATCAGACCCAGCGGGGCCATGGCAGGCGACTGAATCAGCTGGGGAGCACAAACAAGCAGACGTCACAAAGCTATCTTCAAACTTTTCCATGGCAAGTCGGGACAGGAAAGGGTCATGTCAGCTTGACATTCTTACCTGCAGTTGATTTTTATTGTAAAAAACACAGCTTAATCAGACCAGCAGTTTAGAAGCTATTAAAGGTCCAAGTCAAGAGTTCAACCAAATCCTGAAATTCAAAAACTTCTACCTCTGGATCCATTTGAGGCCAAAACTTGGTTTAGAAACACAGATCAGATGGCAGTTTCTCAGATCCGAGCTTAAACAATGCAGCAACATCAGTGAGTTCTAGGTTTAAAAACCACAGACCCAGGCAAACTTAAAATGCACCGATTCTTTAGATTAAGTATATTCACGTAAGTGGTGGTGGTCCTCTAGGTAGCTCAAAGTGTGTATGGCTTCAAAGCTGCTCCACCTACAAGCGTTTGGGGAGAGGTTATACAGAGGCCCTCTATATTTGAATGCTAAAAAATACAGATTTGAAGCACAACGTTCCCATCTCTAATTTCCATATATATCTGCTGTTCAAAAGCAGAACAATAGTTCAAGAATCCTTAGAACAAGTAGATGCATTCAGGGATAAACTTTTAAGGCCCTTTCAGGTCTTCTTGTGTTTTATTACGACAGGCATGCTCTGACTTTCGTTCCCTAAAAACGACCCACATGCAATGGTTTAAACTCACAGGTTTGTGAGTTTAAACCATGAGGTTGTCATGGGAATACAGCAAAGCAGACCTTGTGAACTCCTTTGCCTCCATCTGCAGACCCACGACAGCTCTTTATTATGTATTGCTAAGTTCCACAGTTTCGGTGCAGCGTCAGTGAGCTGTTACCCAATGCATGACTTTCAGTGCCAATTTATTTTTTTATCCTTTTTACCAGTTGAGAGAATAAGGAAAATGGGTTAGCAATCAAACAGATTTTTGCGGCCAAGCAGAGATGAGTCCCCAGTCTTCAGTAAAGCATTGTATTTCCTATCAAAACACCAACACACTCTGGTACAGCTCTAAACACTAAGGCAGAGTCTAAACAACAAGAGTCAGCCCAACACTGAAATGAGAAGTTTACTACTCTCGTTTAGAACCGATTCAATATTACTTCACACTTCCCTTTTAACAAGAACAAGGAGTTACTGTCGAGCTTCTAGTTTCAGCAGTAACAAGACAGACCCATTAAACAGTGTCAAAGAATTTACTGCAAATCCTGTTCTAACAAGAGACTTGGTAAGGTGTGGCCAAAATGGGCCTTTCCACTTCACATCTTTGTTCCAACCATTTTCTAAATTGATTCATTGAATAAACTAAGACCTCCAACCAGACCCTGATGTAGTGAATTCATTTTACCTGTTAAACCTGGAGTGGAACAGCCCTCCAGGACTGTGACTGGACACCCCTGGACTGATGCTGTGTATTTCATTACTCACCAGTTAAGATTACATATTTAACCCCATTCCTTACTTAATTTTAGCACCATCAACATTATCACTTTCTGCTTATCAGGTTTACTTCAAAAGGTCCAACTGCAATCAGACCAGGGACCTACAGTACAGGCAATAATTAGGAAGCGGACAATTTGATCTACAGCAAATAACCAGAAGGTTTTCGTCACAATAAGAGGTGGTGTTGCAAAGTTGTAGTATTAATTTAAGACTTTGAATAATAAGGTTGATCCTGGTTTGAAACAGAACACTGTGCAGCGAGTACCTGCAGAGTGTTTGTGAAGAAGTCGTGGTAGAACATAGGCCAGTCCTGCCTGCCGATGTCAACGATCACCTTGCACAGCTTGTTGCGGATGAAGTATGGTAGAGCTTTATGCTCAGACAGCAGCAGCTTGGGCAGGCAGTTCCGGATCTCCATTTTATCCTGAGATGCCAAGCCCAACCACATCTTATTGATCAGGTTCTGTGGGTAAAGCACAGGGAGGAACAGAGTCAGTCAATCACAGCTGGGTTTGTTTCATAATGCTTATTGTAGCTCCAGTTAAAAGATCTGAAAGCTCCTACTTTTACATGTATGCAACGTCAATGCAGTGTCTTAACAAAATGTACTTCTGCTTTTAATCTCACATTGCTCAGCTCACCTCTTCCCATCTAATCTCCAGGCTGCAGTGAAATACATCAAGCCCAACCCACTTTGCTCTGTACAGGCCAGCGAATTGTGCAAAAAATAAAAACTTGTTAAACATTCTGCAAAGTTCTGCCACAAACTTTAGGGCACAAAAAGTTTGCACACGGCTCAAAGACAGTAACTACAGTAAAAGTACCAGCTTTAAAACATGTCTAACGTACACATCTCCCTGCTACAGCTGTAATTACAAAATTAAACCAATCAGTATCTTGAAAAATACTTTAATCCACATGTAAAAATAAATAAATAAATAAATAAATAAATAAAAGTGCGACATACATACAGACTCACTGATGAACATGACGGCTCTAGAGTATGCCATCAACAAGGTACTTTAAATACAATATACTTATATGGGCACTGTTTAACAGAGTAGTTCCTACTGTTCCATCCATAGTTTTTGTTCAAAACAGTTTGGCTCTGATGACTTGAGGCTTGCAGTGCATAGCACCTCAGTCACTGCGCACCACGGCCCTGGGACACCCCCTCCCTTCCAGAACAAATATGTTATCATGGGAAACCATGACTATGCAGAAACCTTAGGGCTATTCTGGCTGTATGAACAGAGCCTGATATCAGGGGCACTGCGCACAAACCTGCCAGCCTAGTCTCTCAGATATGACATTTTTTTGTTGCATCTTCCACTTAAAACTAGGGATATAAATGTTTATTTCTCAGCTGCCCTGGGGATTCATGTCCATGTGTAAGTGGACACCCATCACACAGAGTTTTGCATTCATTTTGAGAAACACTTTGATTGTGATGAAACTGTGTAGAGCACTTCTTAGTCACAAAGAGTATTGTAACATTAGGGTATATAAAGGCGGACTAGTTTTTTAGCTATTGGAACAAATCTTGTGACATTTTCTAGATTGTTAAACACTAATCTAGAACACTTTCATGAACAGCAAACTATTAAAACGATCAAACTAGAGTTTAAAAAAAATTAAACAAACAATTTAAAACAAGTTTAACCTTTGTGAATAGGACCCAAACGCCGTTGCTTGGTTAGCACTCGTTTAAAAAACAGTCGTGTCTCAGAGCCTTGCACTGGAGTATTTTTTTAATCCCACTCTTGTCCTGAAAACCAACTCCCATGTGTTTTCTTGGATTTTTATCCCACCTCTACCCGCAAAAACCTTAAATCCCAGGACACAGACTTAAAACAGTTCAACAAAACAGGATTCAGACAAAATTTAAGTTTTATCAAGCAGGGACTACAAAACACGTTTCATCTTCAATGCCATACTCACATTTTTTAAAGCTACTACATCCTCAGATTTCAGATCAGTCATTTTTCAAAAACACAGACAGCAAGCCGATTCTGTGTATGTGACGTCACAGAACGAGACATGGGATTCTCTGACCTTCGAGACTGCTCCCGCAAATTACCTCAATCTGAAATTTTTGCCCACCCAGTCCTGCCCGCAACAAAGTACATTTCTCCGCTCCTGCTGTCATGTCCTGCTATAGGGCTCTATCATGTCTATACATCAACCTACCTCAAATACCGTCAGGCTGTACATCATGACATACTCGTTCCGAGTGTTGGACAGGAAGTAGAGGCAGTATCGCCATGCACCCGTCTGCTGGGCAAAGTTATTCAACAGCTCCTCTGCCATGAGGAAAGAAAAAAAAGGAGTCAGACTTTGTTATAGACTTGGTTATCCGTCTACTGCACATCACATTTTCTAATTTGTACAGAAAGAGAAATAAGTCGCCGCACGCGTTTTACAGAACATCAACAAAAGAACCAACACTACAGTCTGCTTCTTTCTCCCCCCCCCCCCCCCCCCCCCCATTTCCATTCATTTCTCTTCTTTAAGCAGCACTCTTAGTCTAGGCTAACAGTGGAAGAATATTTAGTTCCCGTCAATCACTGAGCATATATAAAAAAGCTGCCCTATCAGGGCCCTGCTGTGAGGAGGAATTCCCTCCCACCTCCTGCTGAAGAGGGTCATCCTCACAGTAGCATATCGCCATTTTCTCTCTCACTCACTGAGACTGATCATAGATTGCCTCTTTCTTTGTTCCGAAAATTGTCAGATTCGCGCGGTTTCGACCTACAAATTAATTATATGCACGGTAAGATACTACTTTCAAGTGTTTGAGATTGCGCATTGCCTTAGCCTCGTGTCGGTAGTTTTCTACGGATTAGAGTTGGTTTCGACCCCTCTCTCTGAGATTGGCGATCAGCTTTTTATTCTCTTTTACTGCCTCATGTAGTTTATACCGTTGCTGGCTATTGTGGTGCTGTAGGGTGACCCTGCGGTCTAGCGGCACCGCCCTCTACACCAATTACCTGACCTCAGCTACCTTCCAGCTCGGGCCTACGCGCCCCTATCTCAAGCCTAAGGCTCTTCTAGCACGGCCACGCTTCTCCTCGACACAGACTGACTCTGCTATATCAGCCCGGCATTGAACTCTTCACCGGCTTGAACATCCTCCTCGACGCTGACCCCGATTGACTCTGCATCAGTTGAACATCTTTGTCGTTGACCCCGACGCGATTAAACTCGCCACCAGTCAAAACCGACTGCTTGGCACTGACCACTACACCTCTCCGGCGTCGACTGCAATAGCTTGGCACCGACCGTGCTTCCTCTGCGCCAACTGACAGCCCGGCACTGTCCGCGCTCTTTTCGGCACCCACAACGGCAACAGATGCTGATTATTCACGTCAACTGTGAACACTAACAGCAATCGGCAATGACACGTTTGCTCGGCCAGGCCAGGCCAGGCCAGGGGTAACCGGTTCTCCGGCTGGAGACCGAGGCCTAAGAAAGACGTGCCCCCTCCCAAGCCCAAGGGAGACCGCCCCTGAGGGGCTCCAGCTGCCACCTTCCCCCCCTCACAACCAGACTGACCACTGGACACGACCCATGGCGAGGCTGCACCCAGGACTCCTGGGTGCTATCGACTACGAGACACTGTCACGCTCCTCAATTCTGCTTAGGCCTTAACCCTTCAAGGGTGTGTTCCTCACCACCGTCGAACCAGCGTGCATGATACTCCTTCAACAGGAGATTGCCATCTTCAACAGAAGAACACTGTTCGCTTGGTAAACCCAAGCAATGCCCTCAGCGGGTTCTACTCCAGGTAGATCCTGGTGCCCAAGAGGTACGGCGGTTTCAGACCTATTCTGAACCTCAGGGTCCAGATGTTCTTCAAACAAAGGAAGTTCAACATGTTGACCGAACAGCGTATCCTCCAGTACATCCAGCCGGGCGACGGGATTACATCGATCGACCTGCAAGACGCCTGAATTCTGCGTGCTGCCGTTTGGCCTCTTGCTGGTGCCCCGCACATTTTCCAAATGCATGGATGCAGCACTGGCTCCACTCGGGTTGTTCGGTATTCGGATCTTTAACTACCTGGACGATTGGCTAGTTTGCGCGAGTTCCATAGCACGTGCCGAGCCACACGCCAGACAGGTCATAAATCATGTGACGAAGTTAAGGCTCTACATATATCAACAGAAGAGCAACTTCGTACCGTCTCAGTCCACAGTGTTCCTGAGGATCAAACTAAACTCTGTGAGCATGTATGCCTCACTGTCGGAAGACAGGATTCGGTCGTTGGAAGTCATACTCTCCCAATTCTGACAGGATGCTCTTCTACAGGTCAGAATATTTCAAAGGTTGTTGGGGCTGATGGCAGGCGACTTGAGAACCTTCCCCTAGGGCTGCTGAGAACACGCCCACTTCAAGCCTGGGTAAATAAGCTCAAGCTCTATGCAGACGAGGTTTGCCAGATGCAGTGGTAGAGACACTACAGTCTGCAAGGGCACCGAGCACCGAGCCTCCTTGGAAAACCTTTGCAATGCTGCTACATGGACAGGTAGCCAGACATTTGCGTGTTTTTACCGCCTTGATGTTGTAAACCGAGCAAGGCCCTCTCTGGGCTCTAGGGTGTTGCAGGCGGCATACCCTTAGGCGTCATGAGGGCTCTGAGGCTATCATCGTTAGGCTGTACTGTCAGTAATCTGGAGCCATGACAGCTTTGGCACAGTTTCCCCATTTGGTAATGGTTGTCATTCTACTTGAAAGGGAATGTTAGGTTATTACCATAACCCTGGTTCCCTGAAAAGAATGACAACCATTGCCCTTCGATGTCATGTCCCTAGGTGACCTTCGAATTTGAAATAAAATGTCGATATGCTACTGTGAGAACAACCCTCTTCAACAGGAGGTGGGAGGAACTTCCTCCTCACAGCAGGGCCATGATAGGGCAGCTTCTTTTATATATGCTCAGTGATTTTATGGTCAGAGAGGCTCTTCCCAGTCTGTAATGGTTGTCATTCTTTTCAGGGGTCCAGGGTTATGGCAATAACCTAACGTTTCATGATCCCATCTTGATAATATTCAGCAAATACCTATTCAATATGGAGCTGCTCTTGACAAAATCAGCAACGTGCATTGAACAGTCAACCTATGATAGATATTTCGCTGGTCCACTGGTGCACCCTTATTCAAATGAATGTTTCATGTGGTCCCTGGACAGGGTTCTGTTAAACAGCACATATACAGCGTTATAGATCGCATGTATTCCTGCTCGTCTGGTTTACCCTGGTATATTTTATGCTCATTAGACCTCATGTCCTTTACAGCCTCACTCACCAATTCACATGAGTGGGTAAATCTCTATGGCAATTTAGCATTAAATAACATTTACCACTTATTTATCATATATAATTAAACACTGTACTTTGTGGTTTCCCCAAGGGTTGCCTTAAAGTGCAGCAGTGTGTCAAGACACTAGACATGGCGACACATGTAGATTAAAATCTACACACTCTACATTGTGTTGCAATGCGTTCAGAAAGAGTGAGACTCGGAGGAGACTCACCGATCTCCCTCTTGCGTTCATTGGAGGTGCAGCTGTGAAAGAATTCGGTCATGATGCTCTCCAGAGCACGCAGCGAGGCCTCCTCCGACGCCTGTGGATACAAGACAGTTACTGGATACATTACAATATACCCATTACAGAACTATATTACCTGACCAATACACAGGGAAAGAAACTGGATACAAGCCATTCTAGGAGGACCCTTGGAGGATCAGCATACATATAAAAATATTTACTGGATCGGTACAAATATTTTTAAACAGCTTCTAGACATATTAATAGTTAAAATGTAATAATTTTCTAAGTGTGAAATATTATATATTTCACATCAAAGAGATGTCAGCTGTAGTGTATATACAGTGGGATGCATACAGTGTAAGGTTTTTACTTGTTTAATCTTTCGGCAATTAAAAGGAATCTAACATCCTTATACTGTACACATTACAAATTATGCCAGCAACGTAAACATAAATTTTTGGTACTAGGCTAATTTAAATTTTCGTTTATTTTCTGTTCGGCACTTCTGTTGAAGCTTCAGTCAAAAGTTCCCTTAGCAATTTCTCTCTCATTTATTTCCTGAAAAAATATACCACTAAGAGTCGTAAACAAACTGAGCAGAGTGTTGACAAACATTTCCTGTCCAGTTTTAGAACAGACTGTAAATGTATGCAATATCCCCCCTTCAGTCCTGCAGAGTAAAACAGGAGCAACACAGGCAGGTCCCGACGCACAAGCCCTCTCTTACAGGTGCTGGGGATATATATGCTTTAAAAAAAAAAAAAAATACACACAACACATAGTACAGCAAATGTTTTTACTCGATAGTCCTGCATGAAGCATACAGCATTAGTGTGGGGTTCTTATGGGACCCCTACACAGTAATCCGCCCATCACATATCCGCGACGATCAAGCTCTTCAGCACATCACCTACGTGTGCAGTGCGAATGCAAAAAGGCTAAAGGAAAGCAAAAGTGAGTTGTTTTTTTCATAAACCTATGCATTTTGCTACTATGTAAATGTGACAGAGCATATGAATCCTGCTCAGCAATCTCCCTCCTGACCTGTGAGGGCGCTGTATAACAGGAACAGCGTGCCTCATACTGGATGGTTCGGCAGTTCATTCCAGGGTCAGTCGGAAGCCGGCCATCCAGGAAGGGGGCGGAGTCATAATACCAGAAGTTATCGCCCTAGTACGGCGAGCCATGCATCAGTCATGGATTGGAGGAGACATGCTTGAACTAGCTATTGGAGGGGGCGTGACTAAGGGTATTTCAGGGGATGCGACAATGGACCTGTTATGGTTATGAAAGGACATATAAAGGTGTGAAGTGAAAAAGAACAGTTTCGTGTTGTTTTGTCGTATTAACTAATATTTGTTTGTCATTATTAGACGGCTAAGCTATCCGGGAGCTGCCGCTACAAAGCCAATATTAAACTCTGACTGCACTGCATCACTGTTCACTACAAACTTGTATTGCACCACCTGCACAAACAGCACTCTCTACTGGATTAAGCTAAGTGATCGTGTCTATATTTGTGTGTGTCGTGTTTAGTGTCTTACTTCAGGACTGAACCCTGTGGTTTAACTGAGCGATACACATTGGTGTGTAGAGCCAGTTATTTATTAGCCAAGAGAGAGCTGTTTAAACTATGAACTGTGTGGTTTCAAATCATTCCTGAGCACTGCATCACCTCTACACCTGTGCACTGTAAACCACTTTGCCACAGTAAATTACCCAAATGTACAGATATACACAGACGTTCAGTAATTAAAAAAATACAGGGAAGTCAATTTTCTAACGGCGTGTAGCAGTGGTATAAGCATTCTCAAATAATGCTTAGAAAACAGTCACTCAGAACTGAAACCTCCCTTCATCTCCCCTGCAACGGCAACCCCTCTTGATATCGCTTTATGTTTGTGTTCTCTCTCTGCACGGGATGCAACGTTTATCGTTTGAATTTGCTGAAACATGTTTCATCTTTTGAAGTAAGTGTAAAGTCATCTTGAAAAAATGTGTAGATTTATACTTGGTTATGACCCCGACTGAAGATGTCATTTGCAAAGGGGGCCGGTTATACTAACAAGGTCAAACAATAGGTCACGTTTTACGTAGTATGTTGCTTAAAACATAATAACACAATATATTAATAATAAAGTTGAGTTTTTACCTATAAACAGTAGCACGTTTAAAGCTTGGGACTCGTATGTAGCTTGGTGTTGTTTACATTATTGTGCTTCTCACACAGTACAGTAGTCACTCAGTAACGAGGTGCAAACAGGCGATTGATTGATTGATCTGTATGAGCATTTATGATAGTGCTTTGTTTAAAAATAAATAAATAAATAAATAAATAAATAAATGTAAACCTAAATTTATACAGAGTTTATTTTTCAGCAAAATAAAATCAAAGCCTATTTTTACAGACCCCAACTGTTGTTGATTCCAATTTGGGCACTTCACATCAGGACTAGCAAGTTTCCGTTGGACTAGTGGCACAGTATTGTTAGTTTCTAACCCTGCATTGTAATTAATGAATTACCATTTATTCACCTCAGGGCTGCTACAAAAGCAAAGCCGAATGGGCTAAATAAGCTGAAATTCGCCGATGTGTGTGTGTTTTTGCTGGTAGTGTCACGTGAGCTGTTCAGTGTGTTTATGTTAATAAATCCTGTTCGCCTGTGTGGCTTATGAAATTCAACCTCTGTCTCGCTCTCCTGTCTGTCACTCGGCAGTGAATGCATGCACCCACCCGGCTACCCCATCACAAGCATTAATACCCAGTATTTTTCTAAACAAGGGATTTAGAGGAGCTCCCAAATAAAAGCTGAATCTCCCAGGGCTGTACAGTACCCTCACGATGCGGTTAAAAGAGATCCTAGGTTGTTTTTCCACTGCAGAGCCGAGCATTGCCACCAACCTCACATGCAACGAAAGACAGCTTTTAATAATTAACTAGACAAGATGCGCAAATAAATGGTGTTCAAAAATTAAGACCAACGTTACACCTGTAATCTATATATTTTGTGAATATATTTTGGAATTTCTTTATAATCCACAAATTGTACTATATTATATATTAATTTAATAAAAGGTCAAGGATGAGAAATGTGGTAGAATGTTGTGTTTGAGTGTGTGAGCTAAGTTTACCGTACCAGTGGTTTATGCCCATTTGCTTCAAATCGTCGAATTCAGGCATAAACGTTCTCATTTCTGAAGCACGAATCCAGATCTTCCTGAACACTTCTATCTGCCCACAGAGAAACTAGAGCCTGCACTTCCTCAGCGTCCCAAGGCAGTACTTTTCTCTCATCACACTCGCTGTGCGCCATGTTGTTTGTCTTTCTGGAGTGTACTGACTGATGCAACATAATGACAAAAATCCTTAACCCCACACCCGGCCTGGCTTGGCTCCAAACCAGATTCAGATTCGAGGCTGGAGTTTCACGTTTTGGTTCTTGCTCGGCTCAAATAGCCAGTGGAGAACCACCCATACCCATACCGTACCAAGCCCTCACGGGTCGGATGTCCCAGTGAAGAAGGGGTATAACTGGCTGAAAGCAGGTCAGTCAACAGGCAAAGCAACTGGTTGATTAACCACAGGAATGAAGCCACTGCATAACAGATAAGACTCATGCAGTTATTTTGTTAACTACAATCATTTTTGCATGCAGTATTTACTGTATTCACCAGGGATGGTGGTTTTCTGAGGGAGATTTAAGAGCAATATTTATAAGTGCTGGAGATTTGCATGTGGTTTAAATGGGTAAAATATCTTTAAAAGACTGGTGGGGGCAGGGGGGGGTATCTTCATCAAATGCCACAAATCTGCAACTCGGTCCTCTATTGTATAACTTTGAGCATAGCCAGAATTAAAGACACATTAAAGAAGTGCTTTGTATATATAGCAATATGACTTTATAAACACACACACACAAATAAAAGTGCTCTTCAGACCAACAATTTGGCCCACTTCTTACGCAGTGCTCACCTCAAGAGTTTTAGATGTCTCTGCAGCTCAGAGCGCCACGTCATAACTCACCAGCATGACTGTTAAACCACCAACTCCGCATCTCACTGCTGACTCTGAGACTTCTATTTAGGGTATCAGCGAATTAGCGACAGATATTTAAGACAGGGTCAATGATTAATAGAAATAAATTCACAAGCAGTCTGTAAGAAGCCAAAAAGCTGAAGATACTAGTTGGCAGCAAATATAATTTCACATGTTTCCTTGCAGCTTCAATAAACCTATAGTAATTTTATAAAACTTTATTAAATGTTGTGCATCAATAGTGTTTTAGTATCATACCATAATGAATGATCACACTTCCAATTACTTCCTTTAGCTACAGCTGGCACTGTTTACAGCTGTTGGACAACAAGCTCATTCTGCTGCCCTGACATGAAATCTTGAGAGAACACTGGGATGCATATATGAAATAAATGTAAAGTTTTCCATGTATCAAATATTTACATATTTGAAATATTTGAACATGAAAAACCTCTGTTAATTCCAGTACATGCTGCTGAGGGTAGTGATCTCAGTTCTGAGGTATTTGTGCTTTTTTTTTTGATAGACTACAATGCATACAAACGTGGAGGGATGTGGTATGACATCTAAGAATTGTTAAAGATGGTGGCTTACTATGATCACGTTTATGATAACTTAAGATCTTATGCTGCCCAAGATGCAAAACAATTAAGGATTTTATTTCAAGGAACAGAATTATTTGGTTCTTGAGCGTTTTAAAATGTGACTATTCAACAAATACGTAGTGGAAAATAACTGAACATACACAAGGCCTGAGTTGGGGATCTAAATGGAAAGATGAAATTATATCATTATATGTGTGCTACCACACAATTACAAATCACTAGCCCCTTTCACACTGGCACTCCTACCCAGGTCCAGACCCAGGTTCTGACTACCCTGGTCACAATCCCACAGTGTAAAACCACGTACCTAGGATGTACCCGGGTTAACCCAGGTCCCAGCGACCCACCTCAGGATGTGTGTCAACATGCTATGACCCGGGTTGAGCAAGACAAAATGCAAGACGGTGGATGAAATAAACAGCCATGCCTAAGTGAAGGTTTAACTTCGACAAGGAACGTTTGTTTACTGTGTTTAGCCAGCATGAGCCAGACAGCAGCAGGGATGAAGAAACATTTTCTCCAATCAACATTTGAGACAACTGTTCAATCCAGACAAGCTTGGACGGAAGAGTCTGTAACAAGCTGCTTCTGGGACATCAATACACACATTGTGTACTTGTGTCTGTCACCCAGGTCAACCCTGCTTTATCAAAAGCAGTGCGAAATTGCGTAGGCTACCTGCATGACATTGGGTCCTGACCTGCGTAGGTTCCGACCCAGGTAAAGCATGCCAGTGTGAAAGGGGCTACTCATGTTTACAATTTTGCATTTTATAGATTGGAAATCCATTTACTATAAAATGTGGGCTAAATCCCCCATTACCCTGGTCCACAGAGGAATTAAGATTCCTCCTGCATAGAAGTTAGTTCAATTTCAGGCTTTACTGGATCAGGCCGACCTTTGAGCTATTTGTCCATGGTGTACCTTAGCTACTAATACAGCCCACAGAAGCCCCTACAAAGTAATGCTACACAATGGCATGATCTGTGTGTATTCACATATTTCCTGGGCCTGTCCTTGTGTTATCTGCTACCAATACCTACACATCAGTAAAATCGCAATATTCCTAGATGAATAGCGCCAATAAAACTACCTTTAATCGCATGGACTTCTCATTGATGTAAACCCCAACAGTCACGTTTCAATAGTAATGAGCTTTCGGTTTTTTACATTCTGGACATTCCCCAATACGTAATTCGAACACCGCTGGTTTAGTGAAGCACATATAAACTGTTGTGTTTACAACAGAGACTTCCAGAACATGCTACAGCAAAGCGTGGAAAACAGTATTACAATAAAATGTAATATAACTACCGATGTAGGTCTCCAGCCTAAATTAACAATACTAGATAGATTTACATCCCAAACGCATGATGCAGACCTGAACGCTAGCTATTTTGCCACGTATATTATTAAGTTAATAACTATGAATACTCGTTATTTGTACTTGGTTTGAAATTGAAAATAACTATACAACAGGCAGACTAACAGCTTTGTGGTTACAAATAAAATACAACTGCACTGAAATTTGAATGCGTAGCAAATGGAACCCACGATAAATAAATCAATAAATAAATCTAAGTCTAAATATGAAAATTTTGCAGATGCGTCTGGTGTGCGTCTCGTTTCCTGAATATGAATCATTTGATTAAAGCTCGGGGAAGACGAAGCCACTTTGTGACTTTGAACTTGGTCCAGGAGGCTAGGTTTCAGGCCACTGCATGGTACCAAGGTAGACTTGGTGTTTCATACAGCAAAATTGCCTCAAACTAGGTCTCCTGGAACCAGGTTTCAAGCCACTGTTCCTTAAAACGTGCCTCCGCTTTCCTTCAGTTTAAGAAATGTAATTTTAGCATACATTTGCTAACGCAATAAAAGTCGATTAGAACTACGACAGACTAGGGAGTCAGGGTCAGAAATATCACAAGAAAGGAACGAATAGAGGAACCTCGGCGTGAAGCGCCGGTTGCTTAATTTCAAATAAAAAGCCAGACACATCTGCAAATGTTAAGAAGCAGCTGTGTTATAGTATATACACATTATTGATATTATAAAGTGCTCAACTCACCATGCCTCTTGCGGTTGTGCTTAATGCGGTAGCTGTTACTGAACTTGACGTGTTGCTGGCTGCTCCAGGTTACAGCTCATACTCCACTCACAGGACCGTTACTAATACATGTATCAATATTACATAAAACTATCTAAAAACGCATGGCACTCCTTTACTAGGAAAACCACCATATACTGGTATTATTGGTATAATTATTGCTACTGACAGTATTAAGCACTGGGACCGGGGGCAACGCTACTGCTTGCGTTTTTTTTTTTTTTTTTTTTTTTTTTTGCAAAGCCGCGCACCCGAAGTCTTAAAGCTCTGTCCTATTAAAAAAAAAACAACAAGACTTGGCTCTGCCGCTATAAAATAATACTGACAATTGCCCTATTTGCTTTTTAAAATTATTTTCGACAGTGCATCACCCTCTCAACTCGTCTGGTCTACAATCTCCACTGATCAGGCCTCGCAGCCCCTCCCCACCGGAAGTGAAATCTTAATCTCGGGCCGGATGGAACCGGCTGAAGCCAGCGAGACATACAAATCCCACATTTTAAAGGCACAGTATACATGTTGTTTTTTATTAATTCATTAAAGAGGTAACAGCTGTTAACAACTCTTTAACAACAGTTAAAATTAGTATATAATAACACAATCATAATTTTTTTAAAAAAATATAGGCACGAATTTAAAAGGCTAACTTGGCTGGTGGCATTTTCAAGATAAAAAGTAACAGCCATGTTTCAGGAAGTTAAACAGAATATGCATTATTAAACACATAATCAGAATTATCAAACAAGTACTCCATACATTTCTTTATTTTATTTTTGTATAATAAATTGCTCTGCTGTCAACTTGCTGAGCACACTGCTAGAGTTTTGTAGTTATAAAAAATGTGACTACAAAATAGCAAAAGTGGTGATTTAACAATTTTACTGTTTCTGACTGGGACAAAAAAATGAATGCTGAAATCTGACACTGGACGTCTGGTAGCCCTATTCATAATGGAAACAATGCATGCTAAAAGAGAACTTCCACTCAGCAGCACTGCACTTCCACTGAGCTACTCAAACCCACCACTCTACCCACTGAGCTACTCAAACCCACAACTCACCACACTGCAGCCCACCACTCTACCCACTGACTACTCAAACCCACAACTCTCCAGACTGCAGCCCAGCACTGTAACCACTGAGCTACTCAAACCCACAACTCTCCACACTGCAGCCCACCACTCTACCTGCTGAGCTACTCAAACCCATGACTCACCACACTGCAGCCCACCACTCTAACCACTGAGCTACTCAAACCCACGACTCACCACACTGCAGCCCACCACTCTAACCACTGAGCTACTCAAACCCATGACTTTCCACACTGCAGCCCACCACTCTAACCACTGAGCTACTCAAACCCATTACTTTCCACACTGCAGCCCAGCACTCTAACAATTGAGCTACTCAAAGACACTGCTTTCCACACTGCAGCCCAGCACTTTTTGTTCAATCCATACCATTACCACTGGGTTTATTCAAACAAGAAAAATCTCTCCAGCTAGTTGGTTTATGTCTGGACTTCTCTTTCTTTGTTCATCATTATTCATTAAATATGTATTTTGACCCTGAGGATAGGACAGTGATGTGTATGATATGAAAGCCAATTAGGGCTTTCTTCAGGAACTTGTTCAAGAAGAAAGTTGAAAGGTTAATTGTGATCAACCTGATTGTGTTTTGTCATTCGATATTTCCATTAGCAGCTGTTTGTTGTTTTATTTTTAAGTGTGTCTGTAATGCCTGAAACATTCGATTTTTGTTATAGTCCACTATGAATAGAAGATGTGTGGCGTGAGGCTGGGATTTGAGAGAGTAAAAATATAGCATTCCACGTCCCCATGTGTTGCTACAACTGTTTAAATAACATACCTGTCATTTTTCTTTTCATTGTTAATATCCTGACAGCTTTTTACAATACAAAGTCTGTTTCGAAGCTATTTTTCAAATGGCAGCTCTAGTGCACTGGGGTTTAAGTTCTGGCCTCTAAATCACTGTGCTCTTGCTTTCTTTTCATTACCACATCATGGATCATTATTGTTGTGTTACCTCTTTGATAATGTGGACTAGAGCAGACATTTTGAAAAGAGCTTTGAAACAGACTTTAAAGTTATAAGTGTATAAACAGTTATTTAAGCAGTTGTAGCAACATGTGGGGACGTGTAACGCTATATTTTTGTGGAATCCTGCTACTTACTTTTTAATAGCTAGCTTTCACTATATTTAAATATGATTGCAGGGATACCAAGATATTTAGTAAACAACAAAAATAACAGAAAACATCAAGAGCCACAATGCCAATGGCATGTGGCGACATTGTAAGTGTTAAACTACAGTGTCTGTGTTATTTGAATATAGAGGCAGTGCAGTGGAAGAGCTGACTCGTCCTCCTCACACAGACTCGTATTAATATGTGCAGTGTGGTCTCAGAGCTTGTTCATAGGAACTATTCTTTATCTATTGGCTGCCTCTGTTCTGCTGCGTTGAGCTCATTGTCATGTTGAACGGTGGCCCTGGAGAGAAATTTGACTGCTCCACATGCATCAACATAGCCACCCATAGCTCTGAGGGAGGTAGGCCGAGAACAAAGCACTGCTTTTTGTAACTTTGAGTAAACCTCTTTTAGTATTTAAAACGGATTTGAGTTCCAATTTATGAAATGGTATTATATTCATAAAACAAACTTTTTCTACAGCAAAACTCACCCCAATACAGACTAATGCAATATTCACAGTGGCCTTAGTAACACAAATTATGAAGTTACAGGCTGAATTTTCAAAAACCTAAATGTGATTAAATATAATTAGACCTGACAGTGACAGGGTTTAGAGATGTGTTTTGAATGGGTATAAAAATGACTAAGTATCTTATCTACAGATTTATTTTTACGTGAACCTTATATTTACAATCATTCAGAGTGCACCTTATTACAACTACTCAAATCATGTGTCTTTTAAATATTTTTGATAAGTCTGTGTCAAGGTGCTGTCACCTGAATCCAGGTGCTGCTCTTTGGTTTGAGTTGCCTGACATAGAGAAATATGTAAGATTGGCTAGATTAGCTAAAGTAAGAGCCATGCCATCTCTGGATCCTGTTTCCTTTTACTTTTAGACAAGACACTGCTGCACAATGGATGGTACTGTCTGGCACTTCCTAATATAGTTATCAGGTTCTCTTACAGATTGCATTGTGAACTCATATGAGCTGAAGAAACAAACTCCATTTCAGGGACATTTCAGGGATCTTGCCTCTTCTTTAAACTCAACTAAAGATGATTAAGTTAATCTGCCCAGTTGAGATCCCCCCCCCACTCCCACCAGTATGGTTTATTCCATAGGATAGGCCAACTGGGCATATGTGATCGAGTGGTTTGCAGTGCGCAGGTGTACAGGTGATGCAGGTACTCCAGCAATGACAGACGCAAAGTTCACGGCTCAAACAGTTCTTTATTTTTTTGTTTTCCCGGGTTTCAACGTGTTAAATAATAATGCCGGCTCTACACAAGGATGTTTATTTCCAGCATATAAACCATGGAGTTCAGTCCTGAAATAATAACAAAGAACAACACACAACACAGACACGGTCACTTCTCCTGATAGTGAGTGTTCTTACTGCCGGTGCAGTGCAAGGCAAGGATAGTGACAGTAGGGAATTGTAGTCCAAGCCTGATGCTGGCCTGTAGCGACAGCTCCCAGTTTGTGTTAGCCATCTGACAATGGCAAAAAAAGACAGTTAGTTTTGGAAACAAACAAAACACTTAACAGTCACAATACGCTTTTCACAGTCCATTTCCTTTAGCATAACCACATCAAAGGAATAGATTACATCGTCACCAGTTATACCCTTAGTCACGTTCCATGCGAGAGCTAGTTCAATCACGTCTCCTCCAATCCATGACTGACACATCGCATACCGCATTAGGGTGATGACTTCGGGCATTATGACTGTGCCACCTCCCTGGATGGCTGGCTTCCGACTGACCCTGAAATGAACTACCAGACCATCCAGTATGAGGCACACTGTTCCCATTCTACTATGGCTGTAATGTTTAACTAAGAAAGCATTGTAAAACTGCAAAAATACCATGCAAAAATACAGTGGTAAATGTTTACAAGTAATGTACCACAACACATGTAATGTTCCTTGTATTATGTATAATTAAATCAAATGATCATTTAATGATGGACCATTTTGTTAAAAGACAAAAAATTCAATGAGGTAATGAGAGTGTGTATTAACTATAAGACACTTATTTACATTTGGTGAACTATAAAGAGATATGTTGTGCATTGGGTCTTGTATCAGAATACAAACGTTAGATACCTCTATTACGATACAGTATATCATGCAAAGAAAGTATCAGGATTCAACGATACTCAATGAATCGTCACACCCTGTGGCAGAGCAAAGCTCTGCCCTTTTTAAATTGGCAGGGATGGGGTTAACTTCCCCTGCCTGCCTGGGTTTATTATGTTCAGGTGGCTGGGGTTGATTAGTTGATTAGGTTGATTAACGATCAATCAGCGCCCAGCCACCTGATATAAAAGGAGGCCTCTGCTTCTCATTTGGGAGAGGGAGCTGAGGAAGCAGGTTGGTTTTTTTGGTTGTGTAGAAAACTTGAATCCAGTGAACAGCCTGGAAAGTTATTTTTGTACTTTTTTGTGTTTATTACTTTGTTTTACTTGTGCCCTTTCATTTTTGTATTTATAAGAAAGTTTTCAGGATTCAACGATACTCAATGAATCGTCACACCCCTAGTCACGCTGGCCCCTGTAATCCAGGAACTAGTTTCTGGCCTGGCTGTGGAGGAATCCCTGCCCTGCTGAGTTCGATGAATAATCGTGGGTTTCACTCACATGTCACTACACGGGTAGGACCACAGGTGAGTGCGGAGAGATGCAGGCCAAGCAGGAGATAGGAGAACTGTTATGGAGCGGTGGACCGAGTTATCTTTGTTCTCGAGCTCCGTTGCTACACAACCTGCTTGAAAAACAACAAAAAGTTTTTAAGTATATTCAATGGTATTGTTTTTAATGAACCTGCAAGAAGATCTGTTATAATTTATTTGTACAATAAGATCACTCTATGAGAGAATACTGTCACCTTGAGGACATTGGAGGTGCGTTGTACTTTGCATGTCATGGGGTTATTACCCACAGGTGTAATGCATTGATGATCCCCCTCTTATTAACATTGCTGTGCGCAATACAAATCCAATAGAAAGAGGTCTATGTTAAATCTGCTGTTGCTTAAATCATTAAACTCTACCCACATGTTTTTTCTGTGCAAGTCATTTTTTGTTTTGTATTAAATTAAATAAAATACTGCAAACATAAACAGTAGTTGAATTTATTTCTGTCCTAAAGCCTTCCTTTTCCTGCTTGCTGGCAATTTTACTATGTCAAATACTGCAACATGACAATTACACCACAACCAGACAATTACACCTCCACTGCAACCAGACAATTACACCTCCACTGCAACCAGATAATCACACCTCCACTGCAACCAGACAATCACACCTTCATTGCAACCTGACAATCATGCCTCCACTGCAACCAATTACACCTTCACTGCAACCAATCACAGCTTCACTACAACTACACAATCATACCTCCACTGCAACCATACAATCACACCTGCACTGCAACCAATCACAGCTTCACTGCAACTACACAATCACACCTCCACTGCAACCCTACAATCACACTTCCACTGCAACCAGATAATCATGCCTTCATGCCAGTCGTCTGTGCTCCCCCCTTCTGGGCGTTGGATGCTCAGGCTCCTCCTACTCAGACACTAGTTCCTCCTCTTCATAACTGTGAAAGGAACAGCTAGAAAAGAGATTCTAGCTGTTCGTAGAGGGGGCAAACCGGCGACGGCTGTTTGTATCGCCCTGGGTTCCTAACCTTCAGGCTAGAGGGCTGTTGTCAAGGTGGTCCTGAACTTTCCTGACTTCAGCAACTTCCCGCTGTGCGTGGAGCTCCTCCTCTCCCGCTTCTTCCCGAAAAGATCCCCCCGCGGCGTCTTCGAGGCTCAGAATATTCCTTTAGAGTTATTTATTTATTTATTTATTTATTATTTATTTATGTATTTTTTTGTAATCCAAAACACTTTTTTTTTTTTTCAAAAAACACACAACAGAAAAAAAAACAGCGGTCCTCTTTTTGCCACAAGGGTATTTGGACTACAAGGATTTGTGTCTTATTTAAACCCAATGCCACAGTTCAAAAACAAACTATTGCTGCCTGATTCTTTGAAGTTAAAATGCTGCACAGGAAGTGATTTAGTACCAGGAATCAGCAGCAGTGTTTAATTCAGTGTTGCATTTGAAATATCTGTACATAATTGCATTGAAGTAATTGTAGATTAAAAAAAGTCTCACCTGCTTAGCACTTCCATTAGCTACAATGGACTAAATATGTAATTTTGAAAGAAACACATGTTGTACATGTATTTTCATTTTAAAGAATGATAACTGGTACTACTTACATAAAAAGGAGTGCCCAGTTTCTATGAATTATTCTGTTTGCACTTCCTGGCTTGCTTCACCTTAGCAGTGTCTTCTAGATCAAAGCATGTTACTGGGTGAAAGTATGTCAGTCACTTGATGAAGCAGATTATTGACAGGAAAGAAGTGGTTGAAAGGGTGGTAAAAATGTTACACTCCAGATGAAATGACCAAGCAAGGGCAACAGTAATTGAAAGCATGGCTTGCAAACAAAGATTTCTTTCATCTAAATTAGTACCAGATATCATGTTCTAAAATAAAAACAGAACCCCTGCCTCCAATTTCAAGTTTATTTGTATACTGCAATATAATCAGTTCATGTATTTTGTGTGCAATAAAAACAGGAGGAAATTAAAAGCTCAATACAGCAAAACAAATAACACACACACACACACACATACATATATATATATATATATATATATATATATATATATATATATAATATATATATATATATATATATGTATATATATATATATACAGTGCCTTGCAAAATTATTCAGACCCCTGACCAATTCTCTCATATTATCGAATTACAAATGGTATATTGAAATTTCGTTCTGTTTGATATTTTATTTTTAAACACTGAAACTCAAAATCAATTATTGTAAGGTGACATTGGTTTTAAGTTGGGAAATATTTTTAAGAAAAATAAAAAACTGAAATATCTTGCTTGCATAAGTATTCAACCCTTGTTCTGTGGAAGCTTCCAGTTTGCACCAATGAAAGAAATTGCCCTAACGAGGACACAATTACCTTACCATTGGCCTCCACCTGTGAACCATTAAAGTTGCTGTCACATTTTCTGGATAAAAACCACACTGTTGAAGGACCATTGATAAGGCTATGAATCTGAAGGAAAATGAAGACCAAAGAGCATTCTACAGAAGTTAGAGATAAAGTAATACAAATGCACAGATTAGGGAAAGGGTACAAAATAATATCCAAGTGTTTGGATATCCCAGTGAGCACAGTTCAAATAGTAAGCCAAGTACAAGGTTGTCCTGGAAGAAAACTTGCTTCCTTCTGCTCTGACAATGTTCCCCAACTCTGAGGATTGGTTTTTCCAGCAGGACAATGCTCCATGCCACACAGCCAGGTCAATCAAGGTGTGGATGGAAGACCACCAGATCAAGACCCTCTCATGGCCAGCCCAATCTCCAGACCTGAACCCCATTGAAAACCTCTGGAATGTGATCAAGAGGAAGATGGATGGTCACAAGCCATCAAACAAAGCCGAGCTGCTTGAATTTTTGCGCCAGGAGTGGCATAAAGTCACCCAACATCAATGTGAAAGACTGGTGGAGAGCATGCCAAGACGCATGAAAGCTGTGCTTGAAAATCAGGATTATTCCACCAAATATTGATTTCTGAACTCTTCCTAAGTTAAAACATTAGTATTTTGTTGTTTAAAAATGAATCTGAACTTATTTTCATTGCATTATTCGAGGTCTGACAAAACTGCATCTTTTTTGTTATTTTGACCAGTTGTCATTTTCTGCAAATAAATGCTCTAAATGACAATATTTTTATTTGGAATTTGGGAGAAATGTTTCAGTAGTTTATAGAATAAAACAAAAATGTTCATTTTACCCAAACACATACCTATAAATAGTAAAACCAGAGAAACTGATAATTTTGCAGTGGTCTCTTCATTTTTTCCAGAGCTGTATATATATATTTAAATCTGCAGTATTGTTTTGAACCACTAGAGAGAGCTCTTGCACAGCAAGAGTGAGGATAAAACCAGGTACAGTGCTGATGTACACTTCTCGGAGTGGAAGAATGTTCTAAAAGATAAGAAACTATTCCACTCTTAGTCTCTGTTCCAACCCTGTTCTAAATTGTTTAATTCAACCAATTAAACTTCCACCCAGCCCTTCCACTAAGTTAACAATCTCACTTTAAACTTGGAGTGGAATGGCCCTCCAGAACCGAGATCTGACACCCCAAAGCTTTGTCTTTAAAAATTGAGTTAGTTAAATGACATTTGAAACTAATTAAATTAGCTAATGAAATCATACCACATTCGCACAGAAAAACAATTGATTGGTTGGTTGGTTATCTAAACTACTGGGGTCAGTACTTTATAAGGACAGCACTTACAGTAGTGTGCAAATTTATTACAACACCCCACTGCTTCTGGAGTTTTGATTTGTAGTGCATATCACATCAAACCCTTTGTATCGTAAAACTGTCAAATAGGGAAATTAACAATTCTCTAATTTAATTGATGAATTTAATAGGCCACACACACAATTAATTTAAAATAGTAAGAGAAAAGGAACACATAGCCACAAATGGTAAAATGCATGAGACATTTTAGAAGTTGTTTAAGATGCCTAATTAAAGCAGAAAGTGATCTAACACTTTCGCACGTACAAGTCCCTATTGTTTCTATATCAATGATTACTGACCAGAAATTCAAATTCTCACACTGAGGTTTGTATGCAGGCAGATAATATATATATTATATAATATATATATGGAAAGAAATGACAAACCGTGAAGTGTTCTAATCAATTTGCACACCACTGTATATGTAGATCATTAATATAACACAACAAGTCTCTGAATGACGATACTTGCTTCCACTCATGAGTTCAAATGGGGATCTGACTTAATTCCAGGAATAGCTGTTCTAGGTTGCAGTCTTTTTATAGCAATAAGAAAGTGCAGAGTGTCACTGCAGATTACTGTGAAGAGAGAGAAGAGAAAAGACGTGCTGTGACACCTTCTTAATATACACCAACAATTGAGAGCTAGCAATAGATAACATTGCGGTTCTAGCTTCAACTGGACTGCATCTTGTACTATATTAAAATTCCTTGTTAAAATAATACCTAATTTGTTAACAAGCACCTTCAAGTATAATGTATTAATGTTTTTTAACCTTTCCATTACTATGGTGTTTGCAATCGTTGTGAGTGCTTCTGGGTTCTGTTACTCCTAGACTTTGAGTTCTTATCATTTTTCTTTGAGCTGCTTTGAGTTTGTTTGGTGAATCCTAAGAGCAAATACGTTTTCCACAACCTCAAAAATATCGAGAATGGCTCTTTGATTCACGTTTGCTTTCTCTTAAACACAAATCCATTTCTTCTGTTGTGCCTTCACATCACATCCAGGAACCCAGTCTCCACATACAGAAAATGTCTATGTAAAACTAGAGCAATTTACATAGCCTAGTGCCTGGACTAATTATCAGTGATGTCTTTATCATGAGGCAAACTGCTAGATTGAAACCACACACTGAAACTGACTTAATTGCAGCTACCGGCTACCTGTGACATGCTTATTAGCCTACATTAATCCATGTAAGTATGCAAGTGCATATAATGCTTATTACAATAGCACTCCTGTAGTTTTTAAAAGACTGATGGCAGGCAGTGGATGACTCGAGGAGGGCAGGCTGTGGAGTGTTGAGTGGGTTGCAAGTTGAGTCATATGATAAGGAGCTTGCTTGTTCAAACACATTCAAGTTTCGAGTCTTCCGATAGGAAGTGCTGTGCTGGCCTTTGCTCTCCCGTGGGTTAGGGAGGAAGATCATCAGGGTATTATTCACCTGCTTCGTTATTATTTACCACACAATTTAAAATAATCAAATTTATAATATGATATATACACACAATTATTATATATATATATATATATATATATATATATATATATATATATATATATATATATAGATCACTAATTGAATTGATGCTCCCTTCCAACTAGGAATCCCAGCCCACAGGAGGTCTCTTAAGCCCCTCTCAAGAACATGGCATCTTTTAACTTCCTGTTCCTTGCCCCTCACTCTGATATGATGCGAGTGCAGCATAAAACAATAATTACATTATTTGTTGGGGTTTTTATTCCCCCGACCCCCCCCCCACACACACAGTCAGTCCACATCTGTGAAGTACTGTATTTTAATGGGAACAACGCTGTTCAGTCACAGACTGTCTGCTAATGTTGAGTCCACTGGCTTCAGTGACGAGGCTATATTCAAACCAAAGATTTGAAATTTGGTTGGAAAAGAGGGGCTGACTGTTACCAAATTCAAAAGGTACAGTTGTGAGGAATGTAAATATGATATGCTGATCTGTTCTGTTAGAGAATACAGTTTGCTGTTGAAAATTGTACATATCACTTAGTTTACAATGATATATGTAGACATTAAGCTAATCAAGTCCTTTTGTGCAATATGGTGGAGAGAATCTTTGAGTTCTTTTTTTATATATAAAAACACTAAGCTCTCTATTAACTGCTACTTCCTGGTACCTGTAACGTAGGTCACATGGTCTGCAAGCAGCTTGACCATTAGAGTGAATCTGAACAACCACACGTGAAGTGATTAGGAACCAGGAAGCAGAACTATCTTGGTGATCTCTGGATATTCCAAATGACATGTACAAACCACAAGAAAAGAATCGAAGGATCTTCAACAGAAGAAATGGGGACCTGTGTTAATATTAGAACTAAGCAATCGAATTCCAGGTCCCTTCAGAACTCTCAACTTGTTTGCTTTCTCGGATTAGTGAAAAAAAAAAGAACATGCTAGCAAAATATCCCCTGCTCTCTTAATTCACTAGATTCTATTTCCTGCCCTGAAGAACAGTGACGGGTACAACCCACTGGCGGCTGCAGAATCAAGGTCCTCACAGTAACCTGGGGTCAGACGCTGCTGTGAATGGAAACTACATACATAACGAAAACTCACTGGAGCAATAGAGGGCATCACGACTACTAACAGTGATTGCACCCATGATAAAAACGTAAGCGAACACTGTCAGTACACTGAAGCAGGCACTAGCTGAAATGTTTGCCTACTTACCATGGTTTCTTGTAGTTTAATCTTACTAGCTCTTAGTTTTCAGTTTTTCAGATTCTGTGCATTAGTTCAACAAAAAAAAAATATGGGATTTCTCAAATTATTTGGTTGAAATGACACTATCAAGAAAATGTGTTCAAATTATTAGTCTATGTCAATTAATTTATGACTGCAAAATGTTTCCTTATAAAGTTTCCCCATAGTAAAAGCATAATAAAGTGTAACAAAGCACAGTGAAAGCATGGTAAAGCAGTATGAAGCCCAGAAAGACTGCCAAATTAACTTACTGTTGAAAATAGTTGGAAACTGACAGCTGCAGATGTAACAACCCTTTGGGTGAGATTGTACTTTGAGTAAAACCACACTAACACAGAACTAAACAATGTTACCTCAAGCTTGGAATATAAGTGTAAAAACCTGTTACAGAAAAGTTGAACAAATGTGTTTGCACTATATTGCATAACAGATTGTATTGTGCTGTGTTTAACCCTTAGCTATTTTAACATATGCTGTCGGAAATCACATTGGAACCTCACGGGACTCTACCAGTTTGAGGTAGTGTAGAAATACATGTAAAAAATATTGTCCTATTCTCATGTAACTCAATAAAGGAGTTTATTCTTCAGCTCTACAATTCAGGACTGAAAGGGTTAAGAGACTAGCGAGGAATACTGATATCAATGCTTGCTGACTAAAACTCATAAACAGGCTGAGGCCTGCCCCTGTGCATATTGTGTAAGGGTGGTGGTTGGTAAAGAAAATGTCTTTATGTTTGATTAGATTTGGCAGGGCTGGGAGAGTAGACTCCCCCTCCCTGTCTAACTGAAAAGAATGTGCAGCAGATGGCCAGGTCTTAATTGAAGAATTGACAATCAATTAACCCTGGTCACCTGTCTTTAAAAAGAGGCTGTTCTTCTTATGTTTGTGCTTTCTTTTGCAAGCCTAAAGGTGAAGGAGGAGTGTAAATGAAGTGGCTAGCAAAATGAGCCTGGTCTTGGTGAAAACTTCCAAGGGGATTAACAAAGGGGGGGTTTCATTATTGTCATGAATAGACGCCCTGTTTTTATAGATTATTTTTGTACCAAATATATATTTTTATTTTCTATTGCTTAATGGATTTTATTTATTTTTTGGTGCTTGTGAATGTAGTGCTCATCAGAATGGCTACAGGCAAGCATCACCTTAGTGTTGCAAGTGAGAAATCCTGACCTGAACACCCCCTGTCTCCCATTACGTTTCTGGGTCTCTCCAAGCAGCCTGCCAATTGTGCTGAATTGTGTGGTGCATTACACTAATGTCCAAACTCAATTCCTTGTAACTTGTAACTTGTCAGAGTCAAACCCACACCCTCAGATCTATAAGGCAGTAAGGACAAATAAATAAAGTTATTATTAAATTAACATAATTACAATGAATACAACTAGATGTGACAAACTGTTAGGACAACATAAACAACAGGAATTCAGTAGCCCGTCGTGGATCTGACTGTGGTGGGATCACAATAAGGGTGGATATGTAAAAAATATGTAATCCTGTTTTGAATACCATTATACACAGCTGTAACAATTACTATATTTACATAATTATTGTTTGAGCTTCAGTTATTAGGCAACTCCCTTAAATCCCTTGTTTAAAGATACAGGGTATTAGTACTTAGACTAGTGTTGGGTACTTTACACAGTAGCAAATTGCAAGTAGTGTCCACTTGCTCAAACAATATAAAAAACACTATAAAAGTAGAAAACTGAAGTTACAATATAAATTAAATGTGCGATACTTACATTTGTGTTGGAGCAAAAAAGTCTTGTTTTTTTGTTAAGGTTTGCTATTTAGCTGTCATTTTATCAAAGACCGAACAACCAAAAGTTGAGTCGGATCGGCTTTGGTTGCTGTTCCAGCCTGTCCAATCCTCTCGGAAAGCACTCCATAGCTTCACTGTGGGAAAACGATTGGTTTTGTTTACTTGTCACTTTCTGGTGTGTATTTCTAACTTCTCCAATTGTAAGCACAGCTCACTTTCACCTTACTGTAGCTATTCTGCATCAATGCTGTACATGTGGGTGACATTGCTGAAGAGCTTGATCATGGCATATAAAACAGTTAGGGTGGATATGCAATGGGCGGATATACGACAGATTTTATTGCTATTATTATTATTATTATTATTATTGGGTTTTATCTTGTGTTCAACGTTTAAAAAAAAAAATGATGTAAAAAACCGGAACATCCGAAGGGAATGAAATAAAATTTAAGATAAATTTGCACTTTTTTCATTCAGGCCAATTATTAAAAATAATAAATCTGATTGCATTCCCATCGAAGTAGGTGGGTAGAAATATAAAAAGATAAATACACAGATAATAGTGGAAAAGAAAAATATATCAGACTTTGTTCGAGTCTATATTTTGATTTACAGAGAGAAAACGCTGCACAGCTCAAATGAAATGCATCAACCAAAAACTTCGGAAATAATTCTGGAAAACTGCCATTGTCAATTGATTAGTACACGCCCTACTCGATGGAATTCACTGTATGACAGTTTGAACCTACTAATTGATATCCATAAGAAGGTTCCTTAGTTGATGGAAAAACTCCAACTTCCTAGCTTTAAGGAATTGGGTTAGACTTCCTGGATGAGTACTCACTGCCGAGTGCTGAAGCCCACTGCCACTGATATAGATCATCTTCTGGGTCAGAAAACCTTACCATTTTGCTGTGGAGTCAAAATTATTGCAGGCCATGAACCTACACCACTGCTAGCATCTACTGCAGGCCATTGTAACTGGATTCTAGAAACTAGTCAGAAGTTTTCTTGCGCTAAAGACTGAGGTTAATGAATCAATTCTGACCACAATCAGCCAACCATTTTTTAAGTTATGCTGGCTGTCATACTGTTTTGCTGCAGAAATAATGAGATTCCATCAGCTTATGCATTATGCTGCTTAAGATGGGTCTTGTATCTGAATCTGCTTGTGGGAGACCCAATGAAGAGGACAGCTTCTTTGTTTTCAATGATATTAAGAACATAAGAACATAAGATTTATCAGATTTTCCTCAACAACAAAGTTGAGTTGGAGAGCCTTCATTTTTTTTTGAAGACACCGGAAGGATGTGGCATCTTTAGCGCAATACCCTTTCATAAGGAAACTCTTTGTATCTTTAATACCATTCTTTCTTCACCTGCTCCTGTTGAGCATCTGTTCTCTTTTGCTAGGATGATTTTCAGCCCCTACACTGACTGTCGCTTCACCTCTTCCAGTTAAAGGAGAACTGATGGAGAACAGCCACTGTAGTCTTCTTTTTTTTATTTAGTATGCCCAATCATTCCTTTGGATTTTTAGTGGTGCCTAATTCTATGTACATCAGTCTCTCAGTCAAGCTTCATCCCGTCAGCCTGATGAGCTCCAGACCCGCTGAGGCCCTCCAAGCCAAGTGATCTTAGAGGCACTTTTCCCACCGGAATACTCCAGGTGATGGACAGTGGTTCACGGACAATAATGTTGAAAATTTGCAGTGGCTGGTGCAGAGTGACAACTTCAACTACAACAAACCACTTTGGGACGTTCTGAAATGTCACCTTAGGCATCAGACCACCAATCCTTGCTGAAATGTCAAATGCTCTGAAGGAAAACTGGCATAATATTTCACCAGATATCTATCAAAATGTTGTGGCCAGCGTTAGTAATAGGGCCCAAGTGATCTACACTGTATTACAGCGGTTCTCAATCTGTGGTCCAGACCACTGGTGGTCCGCCAGCTCCCTTCAGGTGGTCCGTGGAAGGGTTACATAATTACGGAAAGGAAGCGGCAGCATAGTTTATAGATCCCATTTGAGACCTTAACTCAACTACAGAAACAGGAAGACAATGCATACATGGAGAATATCTCCAAGTTAAAAAAGGTCTAAACTTTCCATCATATATAGTTTTGGAGTGTCTGAAATGTATTCTTTACTAGGGAGTTCTTATAGTGCTCTCTCATGTCCACTCAACACAGCAGCTAATAAAGTAAGGGATAAGACATGACAGGGCGTGCGTTGTGTTACATTAACATATGGCTGTAGTTGGGCTGGAGGCACAAAACAAAGCTGCGTGCCTTCAACCAACAAAGCAGTATGTTAATGCAACACAATACACAGGCCCTGCAGTGTGTTATCCCGCTTATAAAACACAGTCACACAGGCCCTGCAGTGTGTTATCCCGCTTATAAAATTATAAAACACAGTCGCCACCACTTAGAATGGGCACCTTTGAGTTAACGTGATTCACCCTCAGTAAGCGACGGATGGTATAACCTCCCACACAATAACCTGACATTCAAAATGTTCCCAATCGTCAGTACAGTAATCAAAACAAAAAAGTGTGCACATGGTTAAATCTTTATGAAGACACTAAACCTATGAATGCAATAAAGTAAGTGCAAAAAAGTAATGAAAGTGCAGAAATGTACAGTACAGGTTGGCCACATTACTGTAAACCATTTCCAGTGAGGAACTCTGTGATATGCACCTGGACAAAGTTTTTTCACGGCATACTTTCAGTGTTTTCAAAATAAAATCCCAATTAGGCTCTAGATCCGGATGCTGCTTCATAGCATGGCGCAGTGTTACAAGCGCAGCATACGTGCTTACATTATCAGTGTCTGTTACAGTCAGGGCATCCTGGTCGCCAAGGTGACACTGAGAATTTTTCCTCTGGCATCCCATGGTGTCAGAGTTTCAATTGTATTTTCGTCAGCACTCTGCCCCTCAACTACAGAAAACCCAGCTTTTTTGAAGCAACACTGCATTGTTTGCTGCCTGACAGAGCATGCTTTAGCAAACGCATAGCATCTAATCATTTTATTTACACTGAATTTTCGTTCTGATGTGATTCGCTTTTTTCTTTCCAGCCATGCTTGTTGTTGCTGTTAGTGCTGTTTTTTCAAACCGTAAACAAGACACTGCATACGGGGATTAAATAGCCATGGTACAGTACAGGGGTAATTGTTCAGTAACGAGGTGCAAACAGCTGATTAATGGATCTGTCAAGCTTTTACTACAGTAAACCACAAGTGAAAACATTAATACAGAGGATGGGGAGGTTAATGAAAACACCTGTTATGAGATTATAAGTGGGCCAACATCTGCAGAAGATTTGAGTATGTGTGTGGCAAGTAGGCCTACCACCAGTGGAAGTAGCTGAAATACAGTGAAGCGAAGGAAGACAGTTAGGACGCAAGTTATATTAACATGGGCTTCACATGGACTGGTGAAGAGTGTAGCACCACACAGCTGAGGCTACCAAAACCTCAATTCCACTTAAACAGGAAATGATTAATTTAGGATCCAAATTTACAATTAGCTGTAACCGAATGACCAATATGACAGGCCCCCCCATTCTCAGTCCAAAATCAGTCATTCTAACGCTTGAACGTCTGTCCTTCACACCGAGGAGCAAACTTTCTAAGAGGGAGATCTTCTCTGTCGATGTTGCTTTACGTCCTCCAGGCCCAACACAGGAGGGAAGAGGACTCATCTGCCCTGTAGGAAAGATGCAAATTGAAACCACAATGAGCCCTGATCACACTCTCCCAGGCTTCCCTCTAGGGGAGCTAGAGTGCACGGTATCAGCTTTTTATTGCAACAGCTACACTGGCAGGTCCCTTCTTACAATTGTCCTGGCCTGACAGTCGAAGCTCTCCAACTGGAACAGCTTCACCTCTAGGAAAAAAAAATTAATCACTCCACACAAATATTCCAAAAAAAAATAGCTATGCAATATAAGTGCTTAGTCCAAACAAAGTCAATAAAACACAACTCCACACGTTTTCCAAATTCTGTGGTGTATCAAAAAAATAAGTGAATAAGAAAACAAATAAATAATCCACCCGCTGCAACCATCCACTAGAAAGGTGGCTGCTGGATCCACATTGTCAGACTTCTCAAAATCTGATCACCCAATGACAGAAAAAAAGGAATTTAAAAAATGCAATTTAAAAGGCAACAAAAAAGTTAATCTTCTGAAGAAATCAAACTTTCTCTTTGTCAGTCCTGGCGGATAACAGAAATGCTTAATTTCCAAGTTACTATGACTCCAATAAACACGCATCATTCCCTTTCAAGTGGAATGACAACCATTACCGAATAGGAAGAGCCTCTCTGACCCATCAATCACTGAGCATATATAAAACAGCTGCCCTATCAGGGCCCTGCTATGAGGAAAAAAGTCCCTCTCACGTCTTACTGAAGAGGGTCATCCTCACAGTAGCATATCATCATTTTCTCTCTCACCTCACTGAGACAGGTCATCAATTGCCTTGTGCGCTTTTGTGTGGGAAAGTGGCTCATCTTGTACAATTTTTACCAGAAAATTGGATTCGTTACGGTAAGCTATGTTATTACTAGTGTTTAAGGTTGCTAGTTGCCTTAGTCTCGCTTCGGTAGACTCTACTGCTTAGAGTTGGTTTCAACCCCTCTACAGCAGTGGTTTTCAAACTTTTTAGGCCCCGTACCCCTTTCCAAAAAATCTAGTCTACCGTGTACCCATCTGAGATAGGGTCATAATATACCTGTGAGAACAGAAAAAAGATTGTATTTTGTAATTACTAGGCTTAAGTACTTACTAATGTTTACTGAATAATATATTATTTATTCTGGAAAATGCAAAATTATCAGTTTCTCTGGTTTTACTATTTATAGGTATGTGTTTGGGTAAAATGAACATTTTTGATTCATGCCAAAGCTGCCCGATTCCAGCCTTGCTGAAGCACCCCCAGATCATCACCGATCCTCCACCACATTTCACAGTGGGTGCGAGACACTGTGGCTTATAGGCCTCTCCAGGTCTCCGTCTAACCATTAGACGACCAGGTGTTGGGCAAAGCTAAAAATTGGAATCATCTGGGGGTGCTTCAGCAAGGCTGGAATCAGGCAGATTTGTCTTTGTGAAGGACGCATGAATCAAGCCAAGTACAAGGTTGTCCTGGAAGAAAACTTGCTTCCTTCTGCTCTGACAATGTTCCCCAACTCTGAGGATTGGTTTTTCCAGCAGGACAATGCTCCATGCCACACAGCCAGGTCAATCAAGGTGTGGATGGAGGACCACCAGATCAAGATCCTGTCATGGCCAGCCCAATCTCCAGACCTGAACCCCATTGAAAACCTCTGGAATGTGATTAAGAAGAAGATGGATGGTCACAAGCCATCAAACAAAGCTGAGCTGCTTGAATTTTTGCGCCAGGAGTGGCATAAAGTCACCCATCATCAATGTGAAAGACTGGTAGAGAGCATGCCAAGACGCATGAAAGCTGTGCTTGAAAATCAGGGTTATTCCACCAAATATTGATTTATGAACTTATGAAGAACCTAAGTTAAAACATTAGTATTGTGTTGTTTAAAAATGAATATGAACTTATTTTCTTTGCATTATTCGAGGTCTGACAACATTGCATCTTTTATGTTATTTTGACCAGTTGTCATTTTCTGCAAATAAATGCTCTAAATGACAATATTTTTATTTGGAATTTGGGAGAAATGTTGTCAGTAGTTTATAGAATAAAACAAAAATGTTAATTTTACCCAAACACATACCTATAAATAATAAAACCAGAGAAACTGATAATTTTGCAGTGGTCTCAATTTTTTCCAGAGCTGTATATATATTTATTAAATGCTTATCTACCAATGTAATGGATGTGCCTGCTTTTTATCACAGATTTCAGTAAAACTACACCCTGATTAGTAAACAATGCAGCCCCTAGACAAGGTTATGTTATTCTGTATTTTAAAATACAGAGTAGGACTTCAAGTTACAAAAAAAATTAAGTGGGTCATTAAAAAAAAAAAAAAAAAAAAAAAAAAAAAACAGGACTCTATATGCTGGCTCAGAAGGTACAGGGAAGGAAGGGCTAGAGTTCAGCCAATTATGGAAAACTGCTGTTAAACTAACTAAAACAAAATTTAATTAAAACAAAAAATTCTAAAATTATTTCAAAATCCAGACCAATAAGTGACAAAACAAGTCCAAAAACAGGTTATGCTTTTGAAAACAAAACGAGGGTTCTAATTCAAAACAAAATCAGAAAGCAATTCTCAACAAAAGTCTTGAATTCTTGAATTCAGAAGAAGTGTAGAGAGAAAACAGATGGGGCATTTTGCATAAAAACTATTTAAAATTTACAAATACAGGAATCTTAAAAAAAAATTAAAATCTGGTAGCATGCAGAACTATGTGAATATTAAATAACACATTAAATGTGTTTTTTTTTTTAACATCTAAAAATGTGTCTTGTGCAGTACCGAATCCAGCCAGAATAAGCACATTGTTTTGAAGTGAATATTTCCAAAAACTAAATTTGATTAAAGTAGAAAGGTGACATTTATATCTTACAGTCAAAAATGCTTACATGTTAGTGTTTAGTGCAGTCGTCTGTTCATGTTAATCAGCTGCCAGACAGCTTGTTGATGGGCACTCGCTATATGATATGAACACACTCAATAGGTCTGGAGTAGGGAATCCAATTTCAGACACTTGCCAATCCAGGAGTTAAGGATTGATTATCATTATTTATTATTATTTTTTTAAATCTTTGATTAACTTTTTGTAATAATAATAATAATACTGTGCTTTTTGCTTTTATTAGCCTAGTAATTAGCAGCATACATGAGCAGGCTAATGCAATTACTCGACAAAGGAGTTCTTCAATGTATTAGTCAAAAAACACATAAAGAATTGGAAGTAAAGAGAACACAGTCGTGTACGCTCCAGCGCAATGATTTCACTGTCTAAGTAGGGTGGCCCAGCTGCCTGCTAAACTCAATAATACCGTTATTTAAAAACAAACTTCAAGGGTGTGCTCCTTACCACCGTCGAACCAGCATGCACGATTCAACAGGAGATCGCCCATCTTCAACCAAGCATGCTGTGTGCTTGGTAAACCCAAGCGATGCCCTCAGCGGGTTCTACTCCAGGTACTTCCTGGTGCCCAAGAGGGATGGCGGTTTCCGACCTATTCTGGACCTCAGGGTTCTCAACATGTTCATCAAACAAAGGAAGCTTTACATGTTGACCGCACAGAGTAACCTCCAGTCCGTCCAGTCGGGTGACTGGTTCACATCGATCAACCTGCAAGACACCTACTTCCATGTCCTAATATCTATGCTTCGCCTTTCAAGGCAATGCATACGAATTCTGCGTGCTACCATTTGGCCTCTTGCTGGCGCATTGCACATTTTCCAATTGCATAGATGCAGCACTGGCTCCACTCAGGCTGCGGGGTATTCGGAATACCTGGACGATTGGCTAGTTTGCGCGCATTCCAAAGCATGTGCCGAGGCACATGTGCTGACAGGTCATAGATCACGTGATGAAGTTAGGGCTCTCCATACATCAACAGAAGAGCAACTTCATACTGTCTCAGTCCACAGTGCCTTGTGTGTGTCTATGTGTCGTCAGCTGCCAGTTCTCTCTCCTCTCTCTAAACAGGACTTATAAGCTAGCTGCAATCACTGGGGAACAGGTGTAGAGAGCTTCCATTAGGCACACCCGTCTGCAATCAAAACTGTATCACGACACAACAGGTCTATTGCAATTGCCTTCAGCTTGATTTAATTTAGCCACCCCCGGGACACTCTCTAAATTAACTATTTTTATGTTTGTCCTGACGTACTTGCTTTATTATTATGTTCTATTAAATGTATCTTCTCCTCGTCTCTAGAAACACATGTCAGTATCGTGAGCGTTTTGTTTGTTTGTCTTTGTGTAATTCGTCTTGTTTGTAAATCACTAGATGGCTAACACGATTCCAGAGCTGTCGCCGAGGGCCAGCACTAGCCGGAACACTGCACTGCTGTCACAAAATAAACCGAATCACCCAGCACGAGCACCACTACACGCACCCAGGACTGGTGACAGTGCCGCTATTATTGTGGGGCAGATGCGTATTGTTTATTGTTTAAGGTCTAGAAGCCCATTATTGTCTACCCCGTGCAGTACACATTGCTGTGTATTGCCAGGAGATTATTGTTAATTGGTCACCAGACCTGTTCCCACTCAGCCACCTTGTCACACAATATTAGGGCAGTGAATATATATATTTGATCTTATTGTATTTTTATAGAGGGCATGAGCAGTATTTACTGTAAATAGGCAGTTAATTAAGGGAGTGGGGGATGGTATGTTACTGTTACTGCCACTAATAAGAAATTATGGTAACTAAATAATTTTTGTGCAAGGTCTGTTTGTCAAAATGTTTTAAAAAAGCTATTTTAAATAATCTTTAATAAAAAATGTACGTACACTATACTATTATTGATATACATATATCTACGAGTTGTTTTATTAATGTGTATCGGTAATAAAATGAAATAAATTATGAATAATAACAAAAAATTATAAAATACACACACAAGCCACACACACACACATACACTCCAGTGGTCATGCCCCCGTGCTCGCCACAGTTCTGACAGAGCTGTCAGCTGTCAGTCTCATGCACAGCAACACAACATAGACGCTCACCATTAAAATATCTTGTCTTTAACCCAGGATTTGCATATTACAGGAGAGCAGAAGTGAGTAAACTCTGTATCCCTTATGAGAAGTGGGTAAACGCTATATTGTCCAAATTAAAAGTTGGTAAACACCGTCACCTGTGTATACCCTCAACTACACCACTGCTCTTTTCAAAGGCCCAAATTAGGACCCATTTCCATTAGGACTCTTTGAAACAGGCTGATCCATTTTAGACGGAAAATACTCCTTCCAACCACATCAACCCTTCTGATTTTTGCACGGGGTATGTTAATTAGGTACCAACTTCATTTGCATAACATTCCTCATACAGTTGTCTCTGCATATAAGATCAACTCCTAAGAGAACACTTCGCCTAAGGGAACACCCTTTTGGTGAAACTGATTTTTTCTCATTGTAAATGCTCCGGCTAAAGAACACGAACTTTGCTTACAAGAACACCTTCTTGGCACCAATAGTGATTCGTTCACAAAGGATACAGTACTGTTTTGCAAAAAAGCGACTTATCATTATGAGAGTGTCTTTAGGGACATTGATTGGTTAATTAAATCTTTCATTGAATTGTTTTGTATTACGATTTCTACAAGTGCACCTCATCACTATAAAATGGCATGCTACACAGCTGGAAATTGTTCAATCTCTTAAAAAACAAAAACAACACACACAACCTGAAGTCGCTGAGCAATTTGATGTTTCCCATTCTGGTGAGTTGCTTCACCATTCTGTTAAATAATGTGCATGTATTATATAGTGCTGCTGCATTTTAACGTGTGTAGGGGCGCTGTGTTAATTCCGTTTGACAGTTTATTAATAAGTTGACCCAAGTAACGACCATTATTTTTGCCTCAGCCATTGTGATAGCCCAAAACACACCCGCCAGCTAATTTCATAGTACATAATGATTTAAGCTTTTTGACCATGTTGTTTTGCTTTAGTTTTATCAATGTTATTTTGTCTATGTATTATTGTGTCTGTTTTATAAGCGAGATAGCACACTCCAGGGTTTGTGTTACATTAACATACAGCTTTGTTAATGCAACACAACCCGCGCCCTGTCACGTGTTATCCCTTATAAATGGGTCTTTTAAAAATTCTATCCTGACTGGTCAAAACAGGTCACATGGGGGTGTGAATATTACAGCATATTCCCATGGGTTTAAACTTTTTTCAAAAAGGGGCGAATCACTTGTAGATATCCCTACACCACTAGAATTTTGAAAAAACTAAAAAGGTAGTGACTGTATATTTAAATTTATATTAATAAACATGACTAATCACTAATTTTGAAGAAAAAACAAAACAGTAGCCATATTTAAATTAGCAATACAGATTACGGATAAGGTATATCAAGTTTGATTATTTAGAAAACCAAACTCTGAGATTTTGGATGAGTCTGAATCAGACACCAACACTTATTCAAGTGGTGAAAAAAAAAAAAAAAAACGTAATACTGTAGGCATCGAACTTACAGCAGCACAGCTTTGGGACATAGAAAAAGAAAAAAAAATACACAGAAGTCCACTGCCTGGGCATCGGGTGTCCTTTTTTTCAAAATGCAAACATATTTTCTGCCACTAGATACAGTACTGCAAATCTGGCATGGATACCTCCTGTCACTACTCCTGGATCACAAAGGACTATTTAAAAAAAGAAAGAAAGAAATCTTCCCTAGCACTTTTCACCTGATACTGCTGCAGGTCTTGTGAGAAAGGTTTGTTTTGTTGTGCAACTAAATATGGCCAAACAGGGCAAAGAAGGTCTGTGTGATGTTGCTTGAAATCACTTGCTGCAGCGCCACCTACTGTTCAGAATGAAAAAAAAAAAGGCCTGTAAATCTTTAAAGCTGCAATTTCAATGGCAGTGTTCAATTTAACATCTATAATTATTGCTTCTTGTTTTTAAACAGATCAATGTTTATTGAAAGAAATAAAAAATTTAAAAAATAGATTTTCGGTTTAATTTTTTTTAAGTTTTAAGGGACTATTTTTTAGGTCAGAGGCGGAAGGATATTTAATAAAAATCACTTCACTTTGTTAATTGAAATATGTTTTTACGTTTCTTTTTAAATTTAGTTTGTTGACCCTTTTTATAAGTGCAATAAGGCACTTCAGGGTGTGGGATATACTCTAATATCACACACCCCGGGTGGTTAAAGCCACTTGGCTTTGCCTCGTGCCTTATAACCAGAGCTTCTGTTTTTCGGGTTTTATTAATTGTATTTTTTGGTGCTTATAAAAAGAAATGGACGATTCACACAGAACTAAATTTCACAGATGTCAGTAAAAATTCAGAAGCCACCTGTTTATATGATGATTTTTAGTTCTGCGAATCGGGCTTTAGATTGCACAGTTACTGGTACACCTGGTGTGGCTGCTGGAAACATTGGTTTAAAGGCAGTAGGACAAATGGAGGGGAAAAATAAAATAAACAAAATAAAAATCAGCGATTCTGTTTTCCATTTCCCGTAATGCTAGTATTAGCAGAGGCCATAATTTATATATTGATCTTTGACATCTCATCGCATGTGGGTTTGAACAATACATGCACAAAATTTGTCCAATCAAAAGGAGTAAAAGGCTGAATCTGGTGTAAAAATGACAAGGACTATGCCCAATCATAACTAGATATGTGTTTGACTGATTTTTAGAGAAAGGTGTGCTTAGGAGGCAGCAAAGCAAACCGCTTGCATGTCAGAGCTTACATTGGTTTGGGTGGGAGTTTACAGTGTTGCAGGTGGCTGACATTTTCTCTCACGTTGTTGAATAAGGAATTTCTGGGGGGTTGAAGATTCATCCTGGCTGTCATGATTGGTGTGCCTAGCAGATATATTCACACGCCTAAAATGAGCTGATGGGGCTGCAGGGAGTTTCAGTCACTGAATAGGACGTGCTTGACAAAGTCAATACAATGATCAAGAAACTTGATTAAAGAAAGGGCATTTCTAAACCAGGACAGTTTTCTGTCAGAATATGAACAGGCCGGGTTAACCTATTCTGAGGCCCTGTGCACTACCATAAATGGGATCCTGTGCCCAGGGTTGCCTGATCTGACACAGAGGATTTATAACGGTTCCGAACCACCACTGAAGCAGCTTTTGGTCTGTGTGAATTGCCTATACCGCCACAGAACCATCATATTTTAAGGTGGTTCAGAGACAGCACTGAACTGTCATAACTGCCTGTGTATAAGGCTATACTGACACTGAAGTGCTATAGTGGGTGTGGATTGAAAGTCAACATCACATGTGACTGTATACCAGACCTATTGGGTATTTTTGTCGTCGGTGTTACACGCTTTCATTTTTTTCCAAACACAATGGCTGATCAAGACTGAGGTAGTAATTGGAAACCGAAAGTAAAGGAATTGTTAACTTTGCAATTCTAGGAGTGACAGCTACTAAACAGATACGGCACAGACCTTGAGCAAATCCAGTTAATGTGATCGGGGGGGGGGGGGGGGGGGGGGGGGGGTAACAGATGTGTTTGTCGACAATTTTAAAAATTATTAATATATATTAATAATAATAAAATATATTATATATAAAAACACGTTTGTTGACAGCTTTTTTTATGGCTGACAAGCCTGCAACTTTTAATACACTCGACTTAATTATAATTATTTGCGCAGGGGTGAAGTTATATATATATATCTGCTCCTGTTTCGCAAAGCGAGCACAGGGAAGTTTACAGTACACTACAGTCCTCCGGCACCATTCATTTACTTTAGTCTATTCGTCTTATAACACATATGATGAACTATATATATATATATATATAGTATATATATATATATATATATATATATATATATATATATATATATATATATATATATATATATAGTATCTCATCTCATCTTAATCACAATATTCTGCATATTTGTTGGGCTTGTTTCTGTTGCCATGACAACGATCTGTTGACTGACAGATTTGAAAGTTGTACTCACAAGATCTCTTTGCCTATGTGAAAGGGTAATAACGGTATTTTACCAGCATAGATTGTGCAATTTCGTGCTGTGTGAATGGGTATTTTAAAGAATTTTGGCGGCACATTGGCAGTATTTGTGTGTGAAAGTGGTATATTTGTTACTCACTGCCTGTAGTGTAAAGACCAGGACAGAAACTGAATAAATACTAATGATAATGATAGCGATAATAACTAATGATATAAATTTATACAACAAATTCAAATTAAAAAAACAGAATAAAATTCAGTACTGTCAGCCAATCGGCTTCCAGCATTAGCGTCACGAGCAGTAGATGCCCGTTGGAACATCTGTGCTTGTACACCAGAAAAGTTAAACAAACGATTCTGTGAATAAAAACAGGGTTTCTTTATATGTGCTTCATTCTCTTTTTTAATCAAAAAAATATTCAGGGCTATTTTCTTAGAATGTCATTACTTTGCGGAAGGGTTCCCAACAAATCAGTACAACTTAAAGCTCAAGGTAAATCAAGGTGAAAATGTACTTACTTCCACATACTGACTAGAGGTTTTATCCGGGACTGGAGGATAGCAAAGCCTTCAATTATGTCACTGAAGTCCAGCTTTCTCGTCAAGTCGCTCTCAATGGACGTTAAGGTGAGCATGTTCAATCTGGCTTTTCCCATCGTTGAGAGGTCAAAGTTTTGAATCCTCTTCATTTTGGAGAATGATCATTCTGCTTCTGCATTTGTAATTTGCAAAGTGAGGTAAACACAAAGAGCGCTGTCCAAGTTTGTAAAAGTTGATTCCAGCTGGCAAGCCTTCAGTTGCTTCAAAAAGTTAATCAGAGAATTAATCAATCTCATCTGGAAAATTTGCTTCAAGATCAGATGGATATTCTGAAACCAAAGCTGCAGCTGCTGAACAAATCTTGGTTTGGGGAACACTGCAAAGTTGATCAGGAAGCCAAAATCATTAGATAGACTTCTATACTTGACATCGATTAATGTAAGTGATCATGGCGGATCAGTGGTGAATGCTATTCTCGTGCATTATAATCTAGCAAGTAGAATGGGTCCAATCACTGAATCCATTGCAAAAGGCATGCTTCTTGTCTGAATAATTTGCACACGAATCACAGGGAATACAAAAGCCACTCTCGTGTAACTGTTTCTCCATTTATTAACTTTCAACTGAAAATATCTTTTGACACATAGCGACTGTACGACTGATCGCCCCGTGTGCAATGCCTTTAAATCTATGTTGTGGTTCTGGCAGAGGGAAGGGCCCTTATCAATCCAGTACTTTTGGATACATTTTCATGAGTTACTTGCCATTTCGTTGAATCTGACGATGAGTTTTGTAAAAGAACACCATGTGCATCAGCATCAGGCTCAGTTTATTCCTGTTTCAAACATCTCTAGGAGAGGCCCCCTTGCTTCAGCTTGTCTTGTTCAGACTGTACTGGGCCATAGACTTCATCAACACAGATTGATGGTTCGCCAGTTCCAAGGTCAGTGTCTTTTACCTGTTGACTCTCAGTTTAGGCTTTTTGCAGAGCAGGTCTTTGCCCCGCTGTTGCTTTTCTTTCATTAATTCTCTTTTGGCAGAACCGCTTTCGTATTTTCAAGCAGCAGACATTCTAAAATAAAATATTGATATAGTGCCTTTGTGTTTATTTTCATGCGCATAACTAAACTACAGCAGCATCCCCTGAGGTACAAACGGAAAGGTGCTTGAATGAGTATTGTGTTTTTTTTTTTTCAGTGACCGGGGCCCTCTTTGAGCGGGGGGCCCTGTACAAGTGCATTTAGTGCACACTGGTTAATCCGGGCTTGGATTGGAAAGCGAAACATTAAAGAACGCCTTCTTACTCTCAAACAACAGACTGAAGATTACTTTTCAGTAGACACCGAAACCAATAACTGGATTCATGATCCATTCAGAGCACTTATTGCGCTTTCTTGCAACTGAACATTTAGGCCTGAGTTTAAAAGACATTCATTTTTAGAGTTCTGGATTCAGAGAATCAGAGAGTACCCCGAATTTGCAGACCAAGCAGTACGTTTTCTGATGCTATTTGCTACTAAGTGCTTGTGCGAGATGGGATTTTCATCACTCGCAGCACTGAAATCCAAATGCAGTAGCAGGATGAATGCCAAACCTGACCTGAGGCTAAAACAAACTAACATTACACCCATCATTACAGAACTTTGCTCACAGAGACAGGCCAACCTATCGCATTAAAACAAAGAAAGGTCAGTCTACGATTATTCTTATTATAGTGATTTTTTAAATCTGCTTATTTCTCAATACGCTATACTGTTTATTGTGTGGTCCGCCAAACAAAAAAGGTTTGCGAACCACTGCTCTATTAGATATTGGGGACCCTGGTGGAAACAAGGACCTGCTGCATGCTTGCGTAATTAGCTTGAAACTTTAATTGTTTCAGTTCCTTTATTGACAAAAAAAAAGATTTTCTGGATGACCTATGAAAATCTTGGTTTGTTTTATTAATGTATTTTGTTATTACAAATGGTATTTTCTAAAACAGTTGTATTTTGTATTAAAAATAGTGTTTCCAAAGTAGTTTGTATTTTGATACATTTTCTGAGTATTTGGGACTGCATTTAAAATACACGTACCTAAGTATTTTGCACAAGCCTGCTATCAGCATTCTAAACACAAATTGATTGACGTCTTATTTCACCGGCCATCGGGCGATAGGACCCAGTACATGTTAGCGAGAGGCGCCTAGCCGGGAAGCGGACACCGTGAGACAGATACGAACAAAGGAAGGATTTGAATTGAAATGATGGTGAATGAAATCCAAAGAGGAGAACATAGGGATTAAACAACAAAAAAACCCCGAGAGCTACGGACAAGCGAGAGGGGGAGAGAAGACAGACAACAGGGAAAAACGAAAACTGCCAAGAAGAAAAAATATTATTCAGTTTAAAAACACAGGGATTTTAAAAACACTTCTTGTGATAATAAGTATTATTATTATAGTTATTTCAAACAGTCACTCAAAAGCTAAACAGCTTGTTTGCTTTTTTATTTATTTTTTAATTATAATTACACACAGAAAAGGGTTTTTTTAGTGGGTAGTGAAAGATGTAGGTAGAAAACAAAGGTAAATTAAATTATAATGGACTGGTGTGGATTTATATGTTAGGGTTGGTTCTTTCACAGCGCACGGGAAACCACTTTAAGGAGACAGCACGGGTCGCCGAGTCAGTCTGAGTGAATGACAAAGTACTGCAACTATTGTACACAGAGAAAGCCCGTTTCCGAATTAGCATTAACCCCAATGAGTTCAGTTGGAGCGTCGTAGCGTTAACAGCGAACAGACAACCAACAACCAACCAACACCACAAGACTGACTGTTCGAGACTCCAAGAAAAATAAAAAAGGTTGAAACCAGTAAAAAACACTTCTCTGCATTGGAACAAGTTGCTTATACAGTTTACAAAATAATAATAAATACAAAAAAATATATATTGTAATAGCACAGTGTTCTGCAGACAACTGTATCGTTTAAGCTGAAGATGTATTTTAACCGGAAAGAAAGCATTGATTGAGAGTAAAATAGGCTAGTGATATAATTCTTGTAAATATTGCACAGAATTAAAATCAACGGAATGAACAGCAGCAAAACGAAGAATGTGTAGACTATTGAAATGAACTTTTACAAATGTACATTTAATGAAAATAATAACTGTCGCAGTTCGGAGCAGTGTGACCTGCCATATCACAACTATACAGGTGTCATTGGGTCCACAAGTGATTTGCTATTTATTTAAACCATCCCTGAGACGGAAAGATAAGGGGAGCGCAGCGAGTCTTGTAGCCGGAAAACAGTGCCTCGGCGCCGGGAGTGGATGCAGGACCATGCGGGAGAAAGACAGCACGCCAATAGGTCAGTGGATTTGGGGTCGCTAACAATGTTTGATTTTAATTTTAATTTTAATTGTATTTCAAAATATGTTTGTGGACTTCAGATGAAGCTGTTTTATTTTTAAACAGTTCCCTAGCACAAGGGGTACCAATATATATATATATATATATATATATATATATATATATATATATATATATATATATATATATATATATATATATATATATCTTGTTATTGTAAATTTTAAACTAATGTATTGGGTCCGGCAAACACAGGTGTACATTAAAGGAATTCACGGCAGCAATAAAGCCACCGAACACCCCAATAAAGCGACATATAGCAGCTAAACGTAGCCTAGCATAGCCTATAGCAGCATACAACAATATAACAGCAACACCCAGGCACAGAAATAGCATGATCTGTTGAGATTTGCTCTTTTAAACATGGTTAGTTATTTTAAATAGGCTACAAAAGCTCAGTTATTTGACTACATTATTCATTTATTTTTTTTACACCATCATATGCCAATATAGCAGCCTATGTAATGGGATTTGAACTGTATGTATGCACAGTTTTATGTATTTATTTGTTTATATTTCAGTATACCCACTGTTTATGTACACTAACCCATTGTGGAACTGTGCAGAAGGTTTGAACCATTATAGAATGGGTCAACCCATTTGCAAATTAATTTGGTTCAGGAAGCTATTTTATTTATTTAAATAATTTAAAATAACCATTAATTAATTATTGGATTTACAAGGCACATATACAGTCATATTTAATCATATTTAACTAGTCTTGGTCCCTACATTCCTCAGAACAAATAATTTATATACATATATACACAAAAATCTGGTACAGGTGTAAAAACAGCCACACTACAGAAGTGGGAGTTAATGTTGGGGTTAACAGATATGTACTTTCAGGGATGCAGTAGCCCGAAGTATAGTAACTGAAACATTTAAACACCCACTAATAGGATATGTGTGCCTTGCATTTTCAGATCTTAAGTTTCTGGAAAGTCTTTTTTTCTGTAATCTTTCATACTAACGTAGTCCACCTGACCTATTCTGCACTTCCCGGCTACAACACGACAGCTTGATTAAAATAAATAAATAAATAAATAGATAAAATCATGAAAACTATGACGAATGCTAAATAATGCTTTAATTAAGATGCGGTGTGCATGTTGGCTTAACCATGATACCATACAGTGGGGTAATTAAATCAGTTTGGTTGCTTATATACAGTTAAACCTGTTTCTTTTGTTTTACCCGAAATGAAGAATGCAGTTCAGTTGCTGTGTGCGACCTTCAACACATGCCCTGTGGATAAAGAACACTGCAGTACAGTGGAACCTGAATTTCAAAAACCAAACTTTTGTTAAAGGTGCCTTTGTCATTTACTTATATTGGAAAGGGCAAATGTTTCTGTGGTTGACTGCTGGTAAAAGCTGGTGGCTTAGTTTACTGAAAAACAGGTTTTTACTATATGTTGAAATATAGTGTAATACTGTAAATGGGTATAGATATAAAATAGTGTACACTAAATGTACAAAACAGTGTTATAATGTTTGTAGTGTATATAAATCTATGCTATATAAATCTACGTGGCTTCCAGATGTGTTGTTGATAATATTAATCTCTTGAGGGTCATTTTGAGTGTTGGGTATGATTTTGTTTATTTCTTCTTTTCGTGGTTGTGCAAAAGCTAGATACAGACAAACCTGTAGGTAAACAACTCCAGGGCACAGCAGAATGTTTAAAACAAGCTGCACGGTGAATTTAACACAGCACCACGAGAGACCCCTTACTTATTAACACAGGGACAGATCTTCATGCCTAAAACAAAGATCTTCAATATAATAACATAGCCGAGAGAGAAAGAAAGGGAATGCCTGAGCATAATGGTTAAAACTAGAAACACATTACATAAAATGCAATTCCTCTAGAGAGACAGATCCTGACTCCAATAGAGGGGATCTTGTGTTGCTGCAGCAGGCCAATTCACTAGCCTTTCTCAACTGGGTTTGAATACTGGAATTTGGTCCAATCAGGAAGTGTATACACTGCAGTTAGTGTTCACGTTTACTGATGTTCGTAAACGTGGAAGAGTAGCTGCTCCTCCGTCTAACTTCCAGTACAAACGGGGATGGGGTTCATTTTCCTAGTCCGGTGGTCATGCCTCAGCCTGCGCGCAGTAATTCATACGCCGCATTCACTTGTGACTCACTTGGATCTGTTGGGAATTGTCCTAACCTACTGAAACTCCGTTCTAAGCTTTCCAGTCCTGTAACCTAGTTCCCAGCTTTCTATCAGGCACTCGCCATGTTTAAGGATTTTGTCATTGACCAGTAGCAGACCAAAAATACAACCATACCAGCATCGGCCTCTTAGGTATTGAGTAATTGGGCGGGACAGTCCTGAAATGTAAAGATCAAGTCCCAGTCCGGGGCTTAATGCCTTGGGGACTGAATTTGTCTAGAATTCGTAGACACAGTGCAATCTTACAGTTTAGCACCACAGTCAAACCATAGCATATCTGTTTGTAACGCATCATAGCTCCGCCCCTGCCGCATTATTTTGCAATGCCTTACACTCGCCAGTCAAACACACATTTATTTATTTTTATATATATATATATATATATATATATATATATCCAGGTGCGCCCCCAGAAACATTTCACATGGTACACACCACTGAACCCACATCGACATCTCATGCCCCCCTCCTCCGCTTTGAGAGAAACAGTAAAAACAAATAAATAAATAAAATATACCCCAGCATAAGAAATGGCAGGTGTCCCGTTTTTGCATTTTGATAATGTGGTCACCCTAGTATTGAGAAACTTTAACACTTTTCACTTTTTTGCTTATGCCAAAATGTCATATGAATTATAAGCTTGACAGAATGCTGGAAAACAAGAACAATTACTGCACAGGTGGAAACGCCCTGGACAAAAGACTGAAAGCGTGATCTCCTTAAAACATGGAACAGATGTTAAACAATTTTGAATGTGTGAGTTTTACTTTAACTATAATAACATTAAGGCCCAAAGCCTTTCCAGGGGAATTAATAACCGTCCTGGATTAAGAGTTGCCTTGGGGGCCCATCATCTCTCTGAAGGCCATTCATTCCCAGGAGATTCCCTAGACTTTGATAGTTATTGTTTAAATGGAAACAAAACAAAGTCCCAAATCGTTTCTTGTTAGATCAATGTGTGCAGCCTCCATGAGTGTGTCTTTCTGTAGGGTCACCTTGGGACTCACTGTGTGAAAAGTCTTCTTGTTGAGGCTCATTGAAAAAGTAGACTGGAGCTGTGGGTGGATCAGGTACCGTGCTTGTTTACTAGCCCTTAACTAATTTGGCAGCAGTCACTGCTCAGTACAAGGGCCCCACCTTAGCGATTTATGTTCTAATTATTACAGATTAGCATACCATACCAACCCAGGATAGAGCATGAGAAAGATCAACAAAATATGATTAATACAGAACACTAATTTAAAAACGAAACTATAGCATTAAAACACACCGCAACAATTAGAATGAAGTAGTACCAAAAATGACAGAAAGCTGATTGTCTAATCCATGCAGTATGTTGTAGTAAGAATATAAAATTCAATAACTTCTTTTCTATTCTCTATCATGCCTGCATGTAGCAAAGTCTCCATATAATTGTTGTATGTAAAAGGTTCTTTTATAATTGGCCGAGAGAACGTGAGAGACAGAGGATTTGTATTTGAGACGCTGCTCCGACGTCCAGGTTTTATTTATTTACAGGCAGTTGTTGCAGCTGCAGTGTTGGTGGCCACCACTAGGGTACCAGCAATGGCAGCCCTAGTGCAAGAGGATATATACAAGGCAGTACATGAACAACAAAATCCAAAAACAGCTAAGAAATAAAAGGGGGCCAAGCTCAAGCTGTGCGTTACCCCCGGTGCAAAGGGAGGTTCCACACCAGGAACCTTCTTCCTAACAAACTAAATAAACCGGTAGGATTAAAATACCCTAAAATAACCCCTACCGTAAAGCCCACAATCCCAGTTAAACACACAGTGATCATGCTGAAGCTCACCCTGGTTCCACGCACAGTCGTGAGGGACCTTCACATTCACCTTCACCTTCACCTTTGCAGACACAAGCACAAAAACAGCACAGAACAAAGAAGAAACAAGAAACTGGCTTTTCTGCCTGTTTTTAAAGGCAGGTGACCAGGGTTCATTATCAGTTATGCAATTGACACCTGGTCACCTGCTGCATATGGGTTTCAGTTAGGTCTAACCTCCCAGCCCTGCAATAAAGCGCCCACTTTGTTTTAGAAAATGTAACAATAGCAAAACATACAATTTACTGGGGCAGGCCTCAGCCCTGCCACACTTTGCTATTGCACGCTCCTTGACATTTAAAAATGACTAATTACTCAATGAAATTGTTACAGACACTACTGGAACACTTATTATTCTGTTATTAAGTGAGGCAATGCCTACAGTATATGTTCAGGACCTGAGGTGGGGAGGGGTTAGATAAAGCTAGAGAGAGAGAGAGAGAAAAAAAAAGAAAAGAGGGGGATTGGGGTGGTGCAGACCAGCACAGCCTTCAATGGCAAGCTCTGACATGTCAGTGTGGTGTCTTTGATGTGAGGTCGCAGGCTGCATTAACACAGAGCTCCAGCCAACAGCCTACTGCTTGATCTTTCAGCCTGGGACGAAGGCAGCTTGGATTACGATTGAGAACCTGCAGGATAGAGCTTTGTTTATGGAACAGCATGGCGAGTGGAGGACCAGTTCTTGGTGTTTTGTTTATGGATACCCTGCAGTCATCCCATCTGACAACACCCCCAGCATGTGTGATTACAGCTATGAAACAGTAATATTATCACCACCAAGTTGGCTTGTGCAGGAGTATAATGTGCATTGTTAACACCTGTTTGCAATACTAGATGCTTGCAAGGGTGTTGTCTGTAGCACAGTGGTTACACTGGCAGGCACTCCCTGTGCTTTAAATAGAATGTGTTTGTTTGTAATGTGCTGGAGTGCCAGCATTAACACAGTGAGTTGTGCTGAATTGTGGACTAAACTAATGTCTGGTAAGAAGGCCTCTCCACTTCTCTGGTGTAGGTAGTAACCTTCTGAGCATCTAGTGCAACTCAGTTATGCTGTCACTGAAATATTGGAGGAAGGTAAAGGAGTTAAATGGGAGTCAGACAAAAAGTGATACCTTACTTGGGGTACAGAATAATTCATTGAGTATCACTGACTGAAAGCGCTGCAGTCCACAGCTACTTGTAGCCCACCAAGTGGTTCTTGAATGATAAATAAATGATTTCTACAGCAGAGGACCCATGAGGATGCTCATCGGTTATTTGATCATCCTCATTCGTGGAATAACTACAGCACTCCAGTAAATGCCCCTTTTTTGAAGATCTCATATTGGAATCTATCTTGAGTTCATTCAAATCCAATGACAGAATGACCCAGTGAATCGCTCTGTTCCAATTAATGCTGTGTTGCTCAGCAGATGCAGAGTTTGATGTAAGGAAAGTACAACCATCCCTCGTTATATCACCCCATGCTATACTGCGGATTTAGAAATATCGCGGCCCTGGAGTTGGCTTCGCGTTTTTACAGTCTGCGTATGCCAGCGCTATACATGGACAATTTCACTTAGAATTACTGTTTGTTTTATTTCGTACTGCGCACCACAAACAAAATATACACAACAATTAAAAACACAGCATTGATATCGTACTGTTATCATATACACACGCATTGAACAATAACACAAAGCAAATTAAATATCTACTTGCTGAAGTGTTTTTTTAAATGATGCACTAGCAAAAGTCACAGGGCAGTGACATCAGCTCCTAGCAACAAGCCTCCTATGTTGCGAATGGATTCTTTCAATGCAGCGGTTTGGGCATTTGAGAAAGGAGAGGAAGGATCATGAAATTAACTGGATACTTAAGTTGATGAGAAGCAATTACCCTCCACAGTATGATTTAAAACTGCTTTTTATACAAAAATGAGAAAAAACGGGTTGCGTAGAGGATTTATATTGGATTGTGACACCCACAATAAACCGAGGGAGTGGTTGTACAGTATTTATTAGCCTATTTGTTTTTCTATGGGTCTCTTGCTATATCGCGGCCCTTGATATATAACGGATTTGTATTGGACCCAGGCAACCGAGATATATCGAGTGGATTGAGTAATTCTTCAGCTGTTTAATTTAGGTTAAAGCATACCACATTCCTATGAGTTTAAAAATGGCCTACATCTTAAATTCTAGTACAGTATAGTGATTAAAATTACCAACAAAAGATGTGACTGCCCAAGCATACAGCAACATGGCTGACTGGCAGTTGAAGGGTTCCATAGTAGTTATCCTGCCGAGCGGACATTCTCCTCGATGTAAACAAAGAAAGCTGTCGCTCAACGCCCGCCTGTGTAGCTACGGCGGTAGTGCAGTAGCCTCGAACTGGCGTTGCTGTGTTCTTAAACAGACGAAGGCTCCTCGGACACACCCCCCAGCCAATCAGGACCTCCTAATCAGCTCAGCTCCAGGCAAGCCTTCCGATTTACCACAACAGCAGCGCAGCTGAACCAGCGGCAGGATCCTCCCTGTCACAAAGCTTCATTAGCTTCCTGAGGAATTCAAAGAGAAGCTTTTACAATTTCAGGGTTTCGTTATTAGGCTCAGTTCTAATCAGACCCTCGTATTTTTCTACTTGCCAAGCAATACCACAGTTCACAAAAAGGGAGAAAAACATGTGCAAGTAATTACAACTGAAAATGAGATGCAAGCGCGTAACTTTTTAATGCTTTGTGACAGCAGACAGCTGCAAACTGCCTCCATACATCATTTTCTTACATCTTTGTAAATGCATCTTTATTTTATTCTTCAAGTTGAGGTTGGAAAAGTTGGGCTTTGTCTTAAGTTTGAGAGCGTCTTAAAGGAAAGGGTGAGTTACTTGTTGGGAATGCTCACATTGGCAGGGAAAGAGGGGGTATGCACACCACTGACAGATTGAGAGCACGCAGACAGATGGCCTGTTCCCCCCGCACCCCAAAGTGGAACAGCTGACTTCTCTTTTTTAGAAGCTAATTAATTTAAAGCTGTCAGCTCCCTGTCCTACTCTGCCCTACATAGAGAAGCACACACACAACTACAGTCCACCCTTGGTGGATCTGAGAGATCAACATTGGCATGTACGAAATAGACTTTAGGAGGGAGAGATGAATCATGAATGTAAAAGGAACAAGCTTCTTTTTTTACTTTGGCAATCTGCAAAAAAAACTAAAAAAAACATTTTTAAAAAAAGCAGTCAACGCTCTAAAAGAATAGGCAGAAAATGCTATCAAACTGGTTGGACAAGACAATAGAAACACTTGCCATGCCACTGTCATTGTGGTTTTAGGCTACGATAGGCAGCCTGGTTGGCACCCATTTGTCTGCAGTGATTGCATTCGGTTTCCTCTTTTCTAGTGTTTGATTGTGATGTACATCGACGGCAGAACAATAATGGAATTGTGAGAATGTTTTTGCTTTTTAATCCTTGGTTATTACGACTTTGTATCAGTAGGGGAACAATCCAAGGATTACTGTATAATGCAAACATTTCCATTTAATTTGGGAAATTGTAGAACAAATAATCTCCTTTATTCCAGTGGTTCCCGATGACAGGGACTTAGTGTCGAGGTTGGTTAACTGTGCAGGTATACCAAGGCTATGAGACACCTAAGGGCCTCGGTTAAAATCACAGTAATAATTATTTATTTACGCTCTCTTACGCTTTGCTTTGCCGCAAAATAAAATGCATTTCATACCTCATTGTGTGCATACATAAATTCCCAAGTCCCACTGATATTTATAGCCTCTGCTCTTCAAAATCTGCTATTGTCATTACAGACTACAGCGACACCATATGGCTCAGTTCTTACCACCATAGCTGTTAGTTAAACTTGTTCGACTGGCTTCGAAACGACCAAGGCTTGTTAGCGATAGACACTAACTGTACATAAATATGCCTTTAGATGTAGGGCCTTCTGCGATGTCGCCACAGCTGAGTACCAAGACCCAACTATTGGGTGAATTAGCCAGTGGTGTAGAGGTAAATAAAAAAAGTAGGTATACTCCCCTGTTTGGTGCTTGAGGCCAGGCAGTAGCATGGTAGGAACTTAGGTTGACCATGGTTTCCATTTTGTTTTTTTAATTGGGTTTGGAGGACATAAGGGACAAAAATGAAAGCCATTAAAATGTATTTCTGGCACTCGGTTCCACAGGGACAGTGACAACACTCTTTTTAGAACAGCACAGACTAAAGAAGAGTCTCCCAGGCAAATAAAATGCACACATTATACATGGCAGAACCCTGGAAACACTTGTTTAAAAAAAATAATAGTTGAAGCCCTCTCCCCAAAAAAGAAATAAGCTAATGTCCCCTTATCCAAATAGTTATTATTCAGCACTGTACACAGGAATTTGTTAGTTACCTGCTATGTCGATTGTGGATGTCCGTTGAACCACAGAGAGAGAGAGAGAGAGAGAGAGAGAGAGAGAGGAATGCAATTGAAAACCTCACTCAGGCATCCAGGGGTCCCAGCCACTTAGGGGGTCCCCAGTAAAACTCACTGTAATGGGCGGATCAAAATATAGCAGTAAATAAATATTCTATAGTATAATAATAGATGAATACAATTTCCAGTTGTTTGTAAGTATATCAGAATTTTGTCGCTGAAAGATCTCCCTGCTATCAAATCAAATACAGTAATACGTCTGTTTTCCACAAACTCCACACGCACGCGTGCACCTCAGGCCTCTAATATGCAAATAAGTGATGTGTGATTGGTCAGATGCTAAGAGTGTGTGTTGTTGTAAACGGCTTTGTGTGAACTCCCTAAATAATAGAGTACATGCTATGTTTCTTTAGTTTAAAAAATATATTTGACTTGAGTGCATGGAGTCATGGATATAACTATTTAGTGTGAATATAAACTGCTGGGATGTATTAAATATATGAAGGAGTAGCGCTGCTATCCCAGTATTTTAAGAACATTCTATTCTAGTAACGTTTTTTTAAGCGCAATGACTGTTATTTAAGTTTTGGTCAGGAGGCTGGTGTACAGTGTTTTTTGTATAGGGCAGTGAGCTAACGAATGTGGGTTTGTAATCATTCATTTTTTTCCGAAAGCAGATACAGGTATTTCGTTTTTTGTATGTGACAAAATCAAGCAGTTTCGTTTAAGCGTAGTATATTGTGGTATGATTTGCTTTATATTAGTGCAGCAGGTAAATGTTTTATGGGCCTATTCATGCATTTTACTGCTGTTTTTCTGCGTTGCATGCACTTGATTACTGTATATTAAAATGGTGTAGTAGGCAATTAATTACGGTTTGTTGGGAGGGTCAAGATAGAGGGCGATTAACACATGTTAAATGTATGTAAAAATAAATAAATAAGTGTGTTAACAGAAGTTAACTGTGATTAATTGGCAGCCCTTAACAGAACATTAACAGAACATAAACAACCAATCTCAGAACACACACACACACAAACAGAACACACAGTCCAGTGCCACTCCTGCACCACAGTTCTGACTGAGAGCTCTTAGCTATGACACGCTCAGCAACACAACAAAGACGCTTACCGTTATAATATCTTGTCTGTATCCTAGGATTTGCATACACCAGGAGAGTAGAAGTGAGTAAACTCTGTATCCCTGTGACGGTGGTGCAACGGGTCGGCGCAAAACAGGACGAGACCGGCGGAAAGGCAAAGGTGGAGCCGTCCGGGAACTCCAGAAAGATCACCTGCCCCGTCCAAACGCGGAAGTTCGTGGCCGCCGAGCCACGTACCCCAGTCAGGGTTACTATGTACGCCGATTGGGGCGACCGGGGCCGAGGCCAAGGGCGGGGTCGGCAGTATTTAAGGGACGGTACGATCTGTGCTCGCTCTCTCAGTCCTGGGGTTAATAGCAAAAGGAGACACGTTGTGTAATTAATTTTTTTTGAAAGGTGTTGTGTTTACAGAGACCGGAGGCGGCGATCCGCTCTGTTACCCGGAAGAACGACCGGAAGCACGGCACTAAAACCTTCCCAGGACCGGGAGCCCCCTAGAGGCCAGCACAGGAGTGCCAATAGAAAATATTGGTCTTTTATAGTTATTGCTTGAGTGTGTGTGCGGGACTTTTGTTAATTTTTATCTTTTTATTTTTGTCTCCTCCTTTATCATTGTTGATACTGGTGGGGACTTATTTTGACTGTTTTCTTTTTTTGTTGTTCAATTTTGGTCGATGGCCACCTTCGGCCAGATAAATAAAAACCCTGCTGCGGGGAAACCATACAAGCCTCCTGGGTATTTTTGCCGGTCCCATCACCACCACCACCTGACTCAGCCCACCAACCTCCCACAATCCCTTATATGAGAAGTGGGTAAACGCTATATTGGCCAAATTAAAAGTGGGTAAACACCATTTACTTCCGTATACCCTCGACTACACCACTGGAATTAGCCAATACACAGTGGAAATTGGGTGTATAAAAGCTCGTTTCATGTTGAGCCAAGCGGTGTGCGGCTCGACATACTGGATACACATTGTGTCTGTTTATTTATGTCGAGTCTCTTTATAGTCCCCACTTCTCTTCTTTCGCGAATGGCAGGTAGTGTATATAGACAGCTTGACTGATGTGTTTAGTATTGTCTAAATTCTATCTAGAGTTTCTGGTTTTTGGATTTTATTTCTGACGAATATACCTGCCTTTTTAAATATGTGTTGTTTTTGTTTTTTTCAGACTATTTTTATTATAAAGTGAAACAAGTTGATTTAACTAATACCCCTTTCACACAGACAGGTTATGATGGCTCAGAACCGGTGTCACAGGAAATAAGTTAGCCGTGAAATAAGTTAGCATTTGCCTTTTTGAGCCTTTCTGCACATGTGCAAATTTTAGGACTTAAAAGGTTCTATGGAGATTTATCTAAGCTTTTACATATGCCATTTGAATTTTTTTTGTAAGAATCGAAAACAGGTATTGCAGACCATATTTTTTTTGTTTCAAAATGTGACATTTGACATCATATTTATTGAAGTGTATTGCAGACATTATTTTTCTTTTTTAAAAAAGCAACATTTGTCGTCTTATTTATCGAAGTGTAAATGTACGTTTAAGTTTTTGTATAAATACATTTTATTTAAAGTAAAGCGCTCGCTGTGTTTGGATGTGCAGTGTGGTTTTTAACAAAAATAAATATTTTAGAAACATTATTTTGTCAGTATAATTTATGTTTATGCATTGTTAAAATCACTACTTCCCAAATGTTTATTTCCTTTCAAAATTTTTGTGTCATATCATGCTGTGGCTTAAGCAAATATAACCGTTTATTCTATGGAGGCTCAAAGTTTAACTAAGTTATTTTCACGGTAAAATAATGGTTGTTTCGTTTTTTTTTTTTTTTTTTTTAATAAATGTTACGGGGAAGTGGGTACAAACACTTTTATTGATACAGAAAATACTGTTTTTGACATTTTAATCAAGTCTGCGTGTGGGAATATCTAAACCTATTTTTAATATATACAGAAAACGTATATGTTTTTAGTGAAAGATGGTGTTTTAAGAGATATATAGATAGATCATTTGAGAAACACACAAAATGATTGGCTTCCTATACATAATTTCATACGATCATATGAAGAAACACACGCAGACTTCATATACAGTACCAGTCAAAAGTTTGAGTACACCTGCTTGAAACCAGGTTTTTCATGGTTATCTATGCTTTTAACTGTATAAACTTGTCTATAAACACTTACTATTTCATTATATGATACATGTACTTATATAAGATGATAATCTTAAGTTAATTAATTTTTAAATGAAAATGTAAATCTTGTCAATTTCAATGAAATGGTCACCCAAAGCAAGGGGATTTCAGTCTGAAGCCCAAGTCAGTTAAAAGTCTGAAATGTGTATAACACTGTGTTAGAACACTGGCCTAAGTATAAAAGTGTCTTTGTTAGATGTTCTCTGAGTTAACTAGCATGTTACCTAATTAACCTTTTGTCACCAATTATTGTTATCAGTTGAGGGTCCATGATTACTATAAATATAGGTAGCATAGGCACAAGTTTGTCATTCCTGAATGTAAGGGAGCAGAAAATGGCAAAATACGCTCAGTTAAGCAGAGAAAAAAGTCTGTAATTACTTTAAGAAATGAACCTCAATGTTTAAGACAAATCACAAGAACTTTGCAAGTGTCTGTAACTGCTGTGGCCAAGACCATCAAACGATTTGAAGAAACTGGCACTCATGAGGACCGAACAAGGTCAGGCAGGCCAAGGGTAACCTCAGAATCAGAGAACAAGTTCATTCCAGTCACAAGTCTGTGAAACTGGCGATTAACTGCCCCTGAATTACAAGGTCAGCTAAATGCTACTAGAAGTACAGATGTTTCAACATCAACTGTTCAGAGGAGATTGCGTGAAGCTGGCCTAACTGGAAGAATTACTGCAAAAAAAACATTGTTAAGAGTGCAGAATAAGAGGAAGAGACTTGCCTGGGCCAAAAAACACAGAAACTGGACATTTGAGGAGTGGAAGGCGGTCTTATGGACCGATGAGTCAAAATTTGAAATATTTCGGTTCAACCGCCGAGTATTTGTAAGATGCAGAGAGGGTGAGCGCATGAGTTCTGCATGTGTGGTTCCCACTGTCAAGCATGGAGGAGGCAGTGACATGGTCTGGGGTTGCTTTGCTGGTGACAGAGTTAGTGATCTTTACCAAGTCCATGGCAAGCTCAACCAACATGGCTATCATAGCATACTTCAGAGGCATGACATTCCATCCGGATTACGGCTAGTTGGGCAGTCCTTTATTCTTCAGCAAGATAATGACCCAAAACACACATCAAAGTTGTGCAAGAACTATCTGGCGAAAAAGGAAAGTGAAGGACAGCTCAATCTAATGACCTGACCTGCCCAGTCTCCAAACCTCAATCCCATAGAACTTGTATGGGACGAACTGGACAGAAGAGTCAAAGCAAAGCTACCCACAAGTGCCCTGCATCTCTGGGAATTGCTGCAGAAGAGCTGGGAAGACATGTCGGGTGATTTCCTGCTGAAACTTGTTAACTGAATGCTTCGTGTTTGTGAGGCTGTTATTAAGGCAAAGGGTGGCTATTTTGAGGAATCCATGATTTAGAATTGTCTCTAAATTGACTTGTTCTGTATATGGACATGTATATACACACCTGTATTATGAATGATAAATTAGAGTGCAGTACTTACAGATCGATGCTTCTGATGCGGTCTGGTTTAGTTTTTTGTATATTTTATAAAAATTAATTGTTTTAGATTTTGTGCCTTTTTTGGGGTGGGCCTGGGCAGTATACATTATAGAGAGGATGGGTTTGTGCCTTGATAGCTGTAATAATCTAATTGCACATAGAAATAAATCTTAATGCTTAATTGTTTCTGATATGTCGTAACCAATATACAGAATATCTATTTATTTCTCTTTCGGTAATATTTATACAAAGAAAACCTATAATGTAAATATCTGGCGATTACAAACTTAAAATGACAACTCTTATGATGTTTTAAACTGGGAATATTAAATACTAGATATTGTCATATTATTTAAAAGTGTTATAACGATTTAACACAAATATAATTGCAAATAAAAATAAATCGCACATCGCACAACCACGTCTTTGTAGTAGCTTACAGTTAACAGCTATTATTAAATAAAATACATGATACAGTAAAAAGTGTTATTAATATTCTAACAATGTGTTTTGGATTTTAACCACTTAAAACGTAGCTTTAATAAAGATCCTGACAACATTTTTAAAAGTAAAACAATTTTCTGAATTAAAGTTTACAGACAGAAAATGGAGACCTTAACCTTGCCTTTAAATTCCAAAATTTTGTGCGTGTGCAGAAAGGCTCAAAAAGGCAAAAGCTAACTTATTTCACAGCTAACTTATTTCCTGTGACACCGGCACTGATGCTGCATTTTTCTCTGTGTGAATTGCCTATAGCGTCACAGAGGCGTCATATTTTATGCTGTCTCTGAACCATATCACAAGGTGGTTGAGAGACTGTGGTTCAGAGAGGGCACTGAACCATCTCAACTACTGTGTGAAAGGCTATGCCGACACTGATGCGCTATAGTTGGCGTGGATTGAAAGTCAACATCCCACGTAACTGTATACCAGACCTATTGGGTATTTTTATCGTCGGTGTTACACGCGTACATTTTTTTCAAACACAATGGCTGATCAAGACCGAGGTAGTAATTGGAAACCGGAAGAAGTTAAGGAATTGGTAGCTTTACAATTCTAGGAGTGGCAGCTACTAAACAGGTGCAGCACTTTGAACTGTGCAGTAGAATTTGGGGGCACTGACACTGCGCAAATCCAATTAATGTGATCAGGGGACTTCTCAAGAACGCAGAGGAAACTCAAAGTGAGTAACAGACACAACAGGCTGTTAAAAATATATAAAAAACACATCTGCAATGTTTTGTAGCTGTTGACAGTATATACAATATGTAGAACTTTTATTTTTCTTGATGGTCGACAAGCATATAACTTAATACTGCGCAGTCAGACAGCTGAATGAAAGTAAATATTAATAGTGAGTCCCCACTTAAATATTTTTTTCAATTTTCCACATATATACATATATATTATTAATAGAGGACAATGCAAGCACTGGGAAGTTTACAGTACACTACAATTCTCCAACGCCATTCATTAAATGATGGTATTATACTGGCATAGATTGCACAATTTCGTGGTGTGTGTGTGTGTGTGTTTGTGCGTGCGTGCGTGCGTGCGTGTGTGCGTATCCCTGAATGAGATGACTTATATTTGTGTATATGTATGTAGTGCCTATTGGTTATAGAGCACTGATTATTGACCGGAGATTGAAAATCTTATACGCAGATGTTTAAACAACGACAAGTGTTGAATCGGTAAAAATAATTCACTGTTTTGAGCGCGTTGTGCAGAAGAAACACTGCATTATTGGAGAGTTTTATTACACTTAAAACATGTCTTTTGAATTCCTGTTTTGTTACTGTTGGTTCAAAGAGTTAAAATGTTTGTCTCTCATATTGTGGAAATGATGTAGAACATGAAAGTGGCATTAGCAAAATAAAAATGCTAAAAACAAAGGAATGTGAACCAGGAACGGAAAGGAACATTATTTATCGTTTTGCTGAAACAAAAGTAGATGAAGACCTAAATATCATTGCCAGCAACCGGTGTTCAAGAAGGCCAGGCAAAATGTAAGTGGGCTGTAAGCTTTGAACAATGGTTAAACAAAAGAAATGCAAAAACTTTTTACATCTAACATCTATTGTAATTGATGAGATAATTAAATTGCTGTGTTCATGGAAGGATAGCCAGGAGGAAACCACTGGTCTCTAAAAAGAACATTGCTGCCTGTCTGAAATTCGCCAAAGAGCACATAGATGATCCACAAGACTTCTGGAACAATGTTCTCTGGACAACGGGTCAAAGGTGGAACTTTGTGGCCTCAATGAGAAATGTTATGTTTGGCAAAAACCAAACACTGTGTTCGAACAGAAGAACCTCACCCTAACCGTCAAGCATGGTGGTGGAAGTGTGATGGTTTGGGGCTGCTTTGCTGCCTCAGGACCTGGACAGCTTGCCATCATTGGCACAATCATGAATTCTGCACAATGATCCCCCTCCTAGTGGCTGATGGGTTTATAACGCTACCATCAGCATAAGACACGTTACTTCCTCTCGACTAGAGGCATTTGTCTTTTAACTACATGGATGCAGGTTCACATCCCGGTTCTGCCATTCCGTGCAGTTCAATGTAGTGTAAAACCCAATTGTTATAGTGATGCCCAATGGGAAAAATCATATGCCCTGTGGTGGAATCAGGTAATTGCATATTGCCTACTATAAGTTATAACATCTATGCTGGCTTGCAAGACACGTGATTCTGTCTGATGTTTCCGCTCGAGGATGAGCGTGAGTTAATCAGGGGAAGTATGTAATGATCCCCCTCCTAGTGGCTGATGGGTTTATAACGCTACCATCAGCATAAGACATATACTTTCCTCTTGACAAGAGAGCTTGAAAAAACACAGGCCTACAATTAAAGGTAGAAAAGCAGCCCAGTGTTTTAATCTGGAATTTTAATTCATGAAACATGATACAATAATAAAGCTCTCATCAAAAGAAATCTTTTTTTTTTTTTTTAATCGATCCTCATTGAACAGAAACGAAAGCTTCACGCAGATTGTTTTAAATTCACAGGATGTATCAGAGCGCTAGCATTAAAGCAAGCTATAAATTTGGTTAAATGTTTTCCGTGTAACATAATGAAATTATACAACCCCATATTATCAGTAAGAGCTTCTCGATGAGCAATCCCAAGTGAAATAATGGCAATTCAGAATTCATTTGATATATATATTTTTAAATTAGGATGTACCTGGTACATTAGACAGCACTGAGCGAGCATTTTTGAGGACGTACCAAGTACATCCAATAGCAAGGGGTTAAAATTTTCACTAAGTTATTTATTGCTGACCTCACATTAAGTGGCGTGTCACAGCCTATGTAGAGTATATATTTAAATGCTAATTCACCTTGTATTACTAACTGACATTTTTTTAATTTTAGTTTTTACTGACTAGTATAATTGGGTGCTGTGCTGCATTTGTGAAAGTATTGTCACGTTGTTCTAACAAAACAACACTTATCAAGCCATTTGGTATGTATTCTGGGAGCTGTAGTTCAAGCAGGAGCGCATGTCTAAGTGATTGCATTGTTTACAGGCTCCCCCATAACCACAGATCCCACATTGGCCTGACGTCAGTCACTCGCAGTTTTGCTGACCCAATCAGCGAAACAGCTCATGTAACAATTACAGTCCTTCAGGGGCAGGATTTCATAGTTAAAATCCCGGATGTTGGCTGCTAACTTTTTTATTATTATATCTCGTGAAGCATTTTATATTTTTTCATCAAACCATCAAAAGACCTCACCTCAGCACAGACCACATGTACCTTTCTCAGTTTGGTTCAGAAATTCAGTACAAAAAAATGGGCATCCAGATCTCGTTAACCACAAAGGATTGTGTCATGAAAACGCTTTCACGTAACATGCTAATTTATGGACAATTCCGAAAAAACCCAGTTATTAAAGTGCAAAGTTAGAGGTTTAACATTGAGCACCCAAACTCAACCCTAACTAGTTTTATTTATTTATTTATTTTCTTTTTTCACTTAGAAATTTTGAGGCGACACTGCCTCCCTTGCCTCCTCTAGAGCCTCCACTGTATATAGTACTTACGTCACAGTACTGTTTTTTAGTTTTATATACACAACAGCTCATCCAATTGCAACTCGGTATTATTAGCACAGGTGCTGGCCTTTGATTGGCTGAGCTATTGAAGGCTATATTTTTAAGAAACTTTTCATCAACATTTGTCATAAGACATTATTCTACAATACAATAACCTTGGATTGAGTGGGGCACTTACAATACTATGTAGTGTTGCAAGTTTGTATGACCTTGATGGAGATGGGCCTCACTCACTCACCCTGTCTCTGTATGTCTTTCCCTCAGTGCGAAGATGAGCCAGTCCCCGGCTAGAGGGTCTTCCCCAGGTAAAGTGAGGTGCTGTGGGGTGCCTGTCGAGGACTTTCAGGCCCTGGCCATTAACTCCATCTCTGCAGGCGACATTCACAAGCACTATGAGCCTATCCGTGAGCTGGGAAAGGGCACCTATGGCAAGGTGGACCTGGTGGCACACCGTACTCAAGGTACGAGCTCAAGGGGAATGATAAGTGGTGCTGGAAATCTGTTTGTTACAGATAAATACTGATCAATGCTACAAATATAAAATATTCCCACAACTGCTGTTGCTGTTAATCCCAATGTTACACACACACACAGTTTCAAACATCGAAGACATATTCTTCACAGTGCCTTCTAACACACATGGAAATGCTGGCATAGAGCGTGAACAATGAAACCAGCCTTCTACCACATCCTGAGTAAGACTCCAGCTATGCACATAGACAACTATTGCAGCAGCCCTTGTGTTATCATTGAGCCATAGTTCAGAATCATTGCATTGTCACTGTACTGTCAATGCTGAGTTTCAATTGAATTTCACAAAGAAAAGGGGTGCAAACTTTGCTCAGTGAATCTACCCTAAGCAATCTGTCTGTCTCTATCACTCCTCTGTGTTTGCAGGTACGAAGTTGGCTCTGAAGTATGTGAATAAGAGCAAAACAAAGTTGAAGAGTTTCCTGCGGGAATACAGCATCACTAGCAGCCTGGGCGCGAGCCCCTTTATCATCAAGGTGCTGGATGTGCTCTTTGAGACTGAGGACTGCTACGTCTTCGGGCAGGAGTATGCACCTGCTGGGGATCTCTTTGACATCATCCCTCCACAGGTACCACAAACATGCCCATCTTGTTGCGGGCCTTTCACAAAACTATCTTGTGCTTAAGTGACACCACGCAATTTACAGGATTAGTTCATAAGCTGTGAATGGGAGAGAACTAATCTAAACTGTAAATCTACCTCCCGACCAGGAAGGGAGCAAAGGAAGGTTGGCAGTACACCTTCATAGAGATAGGCCGACTCGATGGTAGGACGCTGAGGTAGCTTGTTAATCAAGAGCAGAAAGATTGGGCTAAACTTCTTCACTACCTCCTTTTTGCAGTGAGATAGGTACCTACCTCCTTTTTGCAATGAGATCCCTACCTCCTTTTTGCAGTGAGAGAGGTCCCTACCTCCTTTTTGCAGTGAGAGAGGTCCCTACCTCCTTTTTGCAGTGAGAGAGATCCCTACCTCCTTTTTACAGTGAGAGAGGTGCCGCAGAGCTCAACAGGGTTTTCTTCCTTTGAGTTGCTGTACTGGAGACAACTCAGAGGTATCCTTGATCTTGTAAGAGAGGGGTGGTAAGACCAAACTGTAATTCCAAAAATGTGGTGAAACATGTACTACTTTTGACAGACCGTCAGGGATTGGTTGGTCGTATGGCACTAGAGAAATTAAAACTGGCTCAGCATCGCCAAGGTAACATTATTACAAAAAAACAAGAATTTGGATCTGGAGACCTGGAGATAAGTATTGTTGCTACTTCCCACATCGGAATCTAAATTATTCGCTAAGTGGCAGGCAAGAGCGTCCCCAGAAATTTTTCACATTTTACGCACAACTGAACCACACCAATATCCCTTCACATGCCGATAACGAGTCTGCATCACCATGCTGTAAAGCGTTTCAGTCAATTGGAGTGCTGAATTTTTGTTCTTTCCGGGGTTTCAAATTGCATCACCGTTTCCCTTTCTAAAACTGAATAAACACAGCGTGGGGGCTGCCATCAAACAGAATAGCAATTAGTGACAGCCAAATAGTCCACAACAACAATAAAATCTAGACTCAATTGAAATTTGAAATACAGACTTAAACTAAGGGAAAAACTAGCTCACACATCTTTTATGCTCGTTCCATTTCTAATCATTTTACTCTCACAATCACTACAGCTAAATATTACTCATCCCATAAGCATGGCTTATAAACAAAATATTTTTTTTTGTTACACGTGACAAAACAGGCAGTTAAAAAAAATCAAACATCAATCACAACAATAATAATAAAAGGAATAAACTCTTGTGGCGATAAATGACGAGACCGAAGGTGGAGGATCCATGTCACCAGAAGCCCGAGACACAATGACAGGCTTTTTATTGCACACTTTGATGTGCTTTATTTGTTATGAATAGTTGTAGCTCTTTACAATAGCTTGAAGCACATATAACCATTTCCCTTCCCTTGTTTTTTTAATGCTTTTGTTTTGCCACGAAACTTTGTTTTGTTTTTGTGAAGTCTGTTTACCATACTAAATTGAACTTTCATATTTGTGTCATGTTAATACCTGTCTTTGCGTCCCAGTATACTGTAATGTTGTCAAGTTGCTGTTCTGGTATTTGATGAATTTTCCTGTTTTCTCCATTTCCTTCCAGTTACGCTTTTAGTAAATTTATATCACTCAGCGTCTTTTTTCTTGTGGCAGCATTTTCCTGATTTTCAACGTCTCTGTTTTCATCAGTAACATTTTGAAATCTGTCAGTTTGTGTGCTGTGGTGAAGTCCGTTAAGATGCCCACGTGACCTATACATAACAAACCATATAATCTTCCAGCTCTGCATAATAAGATTGTAAACTCAGGGAGTTCTAATATAATCTATAGGGCTGTGTAAATGGCCACTACTGATTATAATAATAATTAGAAAACAATTGAGTGCGAACAGCCAATCAGCTTCCAGATCTAGCGGGCTTCTATTTTGTATAGATGCCCGCTGGAATATTGAAGTGCTTAACTGTGAATTACATTTTAAAATCAATCCGCGCATAAATACTGGCTTTTCCCCTTAACATTCTAATCTACAACTAATCTGATAACATAAAAAGCTACTTAAACATTGTTACTTTCTGACGCTGGTCTAGAGACAAGGGAAGTCATGTCTGTGACAGGACACCGTAATGAAGGCTCAATTCGCAGCTACTGGACAGCAAATCAATAGGGAAGACACGATTGGTCCACAATTCTGTAATCAACTAGATCCACACAACACCCTGCCTCAAAACTAGCCAGTCAAATTCCCAACCCTGTTTCAGTTCTTTCAGCATCAGCCAGTCCACTTCCTGCTAGCTTGAAAGACGCCCTGCTTCCAACAACAAGTTTCGAGTCCGACTCTATACTACATGGACTATTCCATAATTGTACAGTTAATTTATCTGGCAATGTCCAGATAACTTATAATAAGCAGGGTTCAGCATTAACCATGGCCTGGTGGCCAGGGGCCGGTAGAGAGGGCAGTTTGGCCAGTAGCATATGTTATATTATAATATATATATATATATATATATATATATATATATATATATATATATATATATATATATATATGGCTTCTGTTTCATGAATCCAGGAAAATGGGCCAGTGTTTAAAAACATAACAACGAACTAATCCTAACTTTCCCATCGCACGTCATATTTGTTGTACAGTCAGAATCTGAGACTGCGCACTGAAGTGCTGTGCTGGTACTCGTTCCCGCGGCAAATCTTTTACAAATCAGGTTTTCTACAACTAGCGACCAATAAGCCAAAAGGAAAGATCTGAAATCAATAAATCATAAAGAATGTAATTATGAAAAAAAATGAAGACGAACATTTAGAGTGGAGGCTTCATTATGATAGAGAAAAAAAAGTAACGTTTAGCCTTGTTTGGCGTCAGTTTCCCAGACTTGCAGATAAAACAGCAGCTTTATTTGTTGTGAATTCAACATTTTGTTTACATCATATCCAGTCTCACAGTAAGATGTCCCGATGGATACGCATTGAATTGTCTAACTTTTTGATTTGGGATCCGATGTATTCAGGTCAAAAATGCCATTCACAATCTTTCCAGGACTCGCTGGTATCGCTCAGCAAGATTGGCGCTGACTTGGGGGGGCTACACAAGCGACAACGCTCTGAGAAGGATTGTTATTATTTTGTATTATGAATATTGTTTTAATAGTGTTTATAATTAGGATTAGGGGTGGGAATTTCGAATAGTTTCCTATTTGAATACACAGGGTGCAACCTTTTTGTGTTTTCGATTACCCGAACTCTGGTCCCTTACGCTACCAAGAGTAAAAGGCAAATGCGTGTGCATAAGCAGACAGCATAACAGTGTAATCCGGTAAAGTTTAGCCATGTTCACAAAGTGTTCAAACAATGTCCAAGACAAGATTTCTTCGCTCTGTACCCTATTTCCTTAGGCACAAGTTTTTTCTTTTGTTTACTGAATTAAAATACAGTCAATAAGCAGCAACGTCACAGCGCATATCTCTTCCAATTAAAGCAACAGTAGCATAATATTGCACAAACCACCAAATAAGTTTTGCTGTAGTGTATTCAGAATAAAGTAACACCTGTCATATAGCAACCTAAATATTCAACATCTGTTTAATTCTAACAAATAATATTTATAAAATAACCTTAGTGTAACCTGGCCAAAATAGAAAATACATTCCAACATTACAATAGTTTAACATTACTAATTACAACTTGCCATCAAGTACTGACATCAGATGAATCTAAGCCAAGTTACTTTGTTTATTAAATAACCTGTAAATAAATCAAAACAAGGATACTTGGTTGTGCGTTTAATGGTCAGTGCAAATGTTGCCGTTACTCCATCCATTCATAGAAAGTCAACAGTAGATGTTTTACATTGAACTGCAATCCAGAGTTTTTAAAAAAAAATACTCCTTTCCAAATCCAAGTATCTTGCCTTTTCTTATAGTTACTGCGTTGTTGTGCTTAATGTTTAGTATGTCTTTATATTCATCATAACGTTAAATTACCTTTCAATGTAACCCAAGTTTGGATCACTTCTTATAGCACGTGCTATATACATGTTAAATGGCTGAAGTAACATACAGTACCAGTCAAATGTTTGAGTACACTTGCTGGAAACTAGGTTTTTTTCATAATTGACAATGTTTTACGTCATATACATTTCTGTAAATACTTGAAAATTAAAACACATTTTACAATTTTCAAAACAAAACATAATTTATGTTTAATTAAAACATTATATTAATTTTAATATAAGACACTGATGAAGTTAAAATACAAATGAAACTTTAAATGTGCACTTGCCGTGCTGAATCCTGGAAAAGCAGCAGAATTCAGATCATGCTGTAGTACTGTACTTACATTAGATGCTGTCAGCGTATTTGCCAGAAACAGATTGTTCGGTGCTTTTACTGATTTCTTTCCCTCTGACATTCTGGAACATCACAATAAAGATTTTTGCTCTTTTTGAAGCTTTATCCAAAAGTATCTGCTTCCGGTTGCTCATTATTACCACTACATAAACTTTGCAATTCTGTAACCTTAAAATGTCTGTTTCACTTCAACTGATCGCACAAGATACATGCAAGTCCACACTTATGAAGACGAAATTTTGCAAACCAAAGGTACGCACAGTGCGTGAAAGGGTTTGGCGATGCTTTTTCTAATGTACCTGGAAGAACTAAAATCGTTGGGAAAATCGCCGGGATGCAGTCCGCAAGGAGATTACAGGCCATGTCTGAGCTGGGAGTCATTCAGTCTTCCCAGAGCGAGTGGTGCAGTCCTATAGTGATGGTTTCTAAGAACGACAACATCACTCGTTTCTGTGTGGATTTTCTTCAGGTGAATGTGATCTCCAAGTTCAATACATACCTTATGCCCTGAGTAGACATGCTCTGTTTATCGTGACTTTGGATCTGATGAAGGGATACTGGCTCGTAAGAGAACTGCTTTCTCTACCACACATGGGCTTTTCCATTTCCAGACCATGCCGTTCAGACTACATGACGCCCCAGCAACCTTCCAGGAACTGATGGGCCAGATCCTATACCCACATCAGAAATATGTGTCTGCATATTTTGATGATGTGGATTTTAGCTCCACCTGGAAAGAGCATTTTGCTTGACTTTCGGCTGTTCTACCCTCTCTGAGAGAAGCGAGAAGAGGCCCAATATCTTGGCTACATCATGAGTAATGGTCAGTAAAGCTGGTAGGCTCTAAGGTCCAGGCATTAGTGAAGGCAGCGAACCTGAAAACCAAGTCTCAGGTGAGATCACTTCTGGGGTTAGCAAGTTATTACCACCACTTTATCCCCGAGTATTCTATCATAGTTAACCCCATGGTCGATCTCGCTAGGAAGAATGCACCAAATTTAGTTAAGTGGACAGGTGAGTGTCAGGGGGCCTTTGATACGATGAAAAGGAAACTGTGCCAAGCTCCTGCCCTGATTACATCAGATTTGAGCAAGGGGTTCATCCTTCAGACTGACACTTCCGATGTTGGTCTGGGGGCTCTCCTGTCCCAATTATTAGACGGAGTAGAACATCCCATTTTAGATATGAGCGAAAAAAATGGCTCCCAAGGAGAGAAACTACTCCGTCATTGAGAAAGCGTGTTTGGTCATTAAATGGCCATTAAATGGGATACATACACTCTTCGATATTACCTATTGGGACGTTCATTCCTCCTCGTTACAGATCACGCCCCTCTTAAGTGGTTAAATATGATGAGGGACACAAACGCCCAGATAATAGAGTGGTATCTGGCGCTGCACCCCTTCGACATCCAAGTGAAGCATTGTGCAGGCAAAGAGCACCAAAGTGCTGATTTTTTTTCTCGGGAGGGGGGACATTCTGGGGAGCTAGGGTTTATCCGAGTGTTCCTTCGGCTCCACTCTGAGGGGTGGAATATGTGAACGGGAGAGAATGAATCTGAACTGTAAATCTACCTCCCGATCAGGAAGTGTGCTAAGTAAGATTGGTGGTGCGCCTTCACAGGGATGGGCCGACTCAATAGTAGGATGGAACCGGAAATCAGCAGTCTTGGTGAAAGGGCGTAGTTGTAAGACTGCTGAACATCTCTATTGTGATCAGCTGTGTAGTGCGCGGAGATTGGATAGAACGTGGTGCTGTGATGATCACCGGGAGGAGTTTGGCAGTACAAAGGGGATGCAGCTACGTGAGTACGGGGTCTTACACTGAAAAGTAAATAAGCCGGAGCGCTGCTTGTGTTTTTATTTTGTGTGTTGGCAGATCTCTACGACTCGAGGAGCTGACGCAACCGAGCCAGCACAACCCCCAAGCGCACCTGCACTTCCCCATCACCTCAACCCGACACTGTATTTATTGTTATATTGTTTTTTTTAGGACTGCAAACCCACTGTCTGTCATCCCCAATACCATTGTTGGTAGCGTGGGTAACCTGTAAAAAAATGACGGTTGTTTTTGAAACCTTGATTCCTTCTTGCTCCACTCACATCTTGACAGAGCTCTTGAGGGTTTGTGTGTAGGCTGATGTTCGCTCTCTGCATGAGATCTGGATACTGTATCCCTGCTTTATGTAACGGTGTTAATCTTGTTGCAGGTGGGGCTGCCAGAGGAGATGGTGAAGCGCTGTATGCAACAACTGGGCCTGGCTCTGGACTTCCTGCACTGCAAGAGCTTGGTGCACCGTGACGTCAAACCAGAGAATGTACTGCTGTTCGACCATGAGTGCCGGCGAGTCAAGCTGGCCGACTTTGGAATGACCAGGCGAGTGGGCTGCAGGGTGAAGCGCATCAGCGGGACCATTCCTTACACCGCACCTGAAGTGTGCCAAGCCAGCCGGACAGAGGGCTTTGTCGTGGATTGCAGCCTAGACGTCTGGGCCTTCGGGGTTCTCATCTTCTGCATGCTGACTGGCAATTTCCCATGGGAGGCGGCTCTGCCCTCCGACGCCTTTTACGAAGAGTTCTGCCGCTGGCAGCGGGGATCCTTCCGGCCGGGCACCTTCCCCTCGCAGTGGCGTCGATTCACGGATGACGCCCTACGCATGTTCCAACGGCTCTTGGCAGTGGAGTTGGAGAAGCGGTGTGCCGTGAAAGACGTCTTCTTCTTCATCAAGTATGAGCTGATGTGTGAGCTCCGGCGCAGACCCTCCTGCCGGGGGAGGAAAGGTGAGCGGGGGAGCAATAGCCGCTCCAGAACCGGGCACAGACACTCCGAAGCCTCAGGCAGCGGTCACTCCTCCTCATCATCCTCCTCCTCCGCCTGCCTCCACCCGACACCCCTCAAACGAAGTGGGGTTCACTCCGACGGACACTCCTCCAGACTGGGTTCTGAGTCTGGCCTGTCTGGCCCTTCTGGTCGGCAGGAAAAGGGAAAAGGGCAGCTGGTGATGGCCACTGCTATTGAAATCTGTGTCTGACCCCAAGGCTAGGGTCTGTGTATGTGTGAGTGTGTGTGTGCTGAGCAAGGAGCGAACTGTAAATAGGAAATAAGAGCACCATCTTCAGGGACGGTTACAGGGTATTGTGGTGTTGGCATCTAGGACAGTTGATGACATTCTAGGAGTATCTCTACATAAACCAATAATACCTATTTCAAATTCTCGGATTATAAACCATTGCCTCGCTTCTTACCGGATTTTAGAAAATAGACTTCAGGGTATTGACGCTTAGGTATTTGTTACATAAAGCTTTTTTTGGACTAATATGGACCATTGCCAGAGTCATTCCATAGCAAAATGGACTTGATATCTCTCTCGATGACAGTACATTTCTGTTACTGAGCTCAGCCTGAATAAAGGTCTTGTATTCAAGATTTACTGATTTTCACACACTCTCAGTGACATGAATACTGTGGAATGCCTGCTGTAGAAGACACAAAGCACCAAGAATATGCTTTATATGTACACCAAGTAGTTCTGGGTGTTTACTCTTTCCTTTCAGTGCTTTTTGCCCTTGGTTTTTCTGTTCTTCTGTGTCGAGCTCAGTAGCTGTTCCACTGGCACAAAGAGTGGTGCCACACTGACTTCCTTGGTTCCTGTTCCCTTGGAAACCAAGGGACGAATGAGACTGAATAAGTAACTGAAGGGGACAATATGTGTTACTGTGCTAGCCTTTCACTTGGCTTGGGTTCTGATCCGTTTGTGTTTTTTTGGTGCTTTAGTGAGCAGTAGTCAACACAGCAAAACCAGTACACAATTTAGCACAATTGGCTCCTGCTCCATAGCCCACAAATATACTGGTCCCTCCCATGTGGAGTAACAGCATTGCTACTGCGTGTGTTGTCCTCTTGGAACTATTAAGTACTAAACAAGTTTTTAGTTTCCACCGCAAATTTTCTCATGAGCACAAAAACAAAATCCCTACAAAAAACATGAAATCTGAGAACAAGTACAGCTTCACCGGGCTTCAGTTTAAACCAACGTCACTGCAGTATCAACTGCCAGACCTGGTTAGTTAAGTGTCTGAAGTCTTGAAGTTCTCAACTACGTCAGCAGCTCATATTTACTAAAAAACAAACTTCTTAATACTTACAAACTGCTTAGCTTGTTTTCAAGAGTGACAGAAATCCAGAGACTGCGCTCTGTCTGTAGAGGATGCAGAGGTGTAGAGACTCTCCTGGGGTGCTGGGACCTACTGCACTGAAGAACTGCCTTCTCAAGCAAACTGACTTCAGGGTGATGCCCTGTCCCTTCTTTGGAAAGAACTGTTAGCAGCTGGTTATGTAAAGACTTTTTTGTTGACTAAGAAGTGGCAATAAAAACAAAGAAGAAGCAGTAGATAATACTTGTAAAACTGTTGTCAACATCCCCACTGCACATCCTTGCTGTTCATTCAAAAACCTCCCAGTTCATAGTGTCTGGGTAGCACAGACAGCAGGCTAAGTCGCTAGCCTTTTTCATCGGTTTTAATTCAGGTGCTGAGGCTCAAGTGGAATAAGTTGGTGGTCTTCTTCTCTAGTCTGCATCACAAAAACACCACACAATTTGGGATGATTCAGAACAATGTTTCATATTCTGTTCTCAGATATTACACAGTCAAGAAAGAGAGGTGCATTATTTGTGTATATTTGAGTCCCATATTGGAGTCCCACTCATGTCAGTTTCAATGGACTGAGCCAACGTTATGCAAACCTCTTAGTTATGTTTATGAAACTGGAGTAGTAAATCTTTTACTTGGGCCCCTGACATGGGGATTCCACTTATAGTAAAACCTGTCATTCTTGAAACGAGAGGTACCATTTATTTTTCTGTCTAAAGAGAATTTGAAGGAGCAGCCATGCCATGCAGCTCTTTCTGTGTGGATAAGCGTTGCAGACAGAACTCAGTGACAGTGTGAAGTGACCTTAGAATCTCGCCACTCGGGCGAATCTCACACCAACTCAACTTTCAAAAGAAAAAGAAAAAAGAAAAGAAAAAAAATACTGCAGGGAACAGAAACTGTATAATCTTTTAAAGTAAGTTAGTATAGAGTGGTTATTAAGTCTGTAGAGCAATGAAACAAGTGGAGACACCAAATCATGGACAACAAGGCTAGCACTACCACCACAAGCCTAAAATGGTCACCATTGGCCTCAAGCGATTGCATCTTTGAAGGAGAATGAAGGAATTCCAATTTCCACACTTCTTGATGGATGATGTCCTTTATTTTGGTTGCAAATATATATCTGTTTCAAAGCAGAAGTCCAAGCAGACTTTATAACCACCCTTTAGAAAAATAAGCCTAGGCAAATGTACTTTTTGTGACCAATTGTACTGTAGTATGCAAACAAAAAAGCAAAAGTTCATGGAAAGAGAGAGGGGGGTGGTGCTGCAGAGCAAGCAAGGACTCTTTATAGACCTGAACTGAAAGTGTTTAGTGGGTTAGGCTATTTTAAGTTTTTGTGTTCTGTAGAATAAAAGCAGGGTTTGTTGTTAGAAAATGTCTGTAGCACATTATAATAAAAATATAGAAAATACATTTAAAAAACCAACTGAAAGAAGTCACTAGGCTCTTTAGAATAGGTCTATAGCTGCCCAGTGGGCCAGGAACAGGTGGACAGCTGTTTAAGTAGAACAGGGTGGCTCCCTGTTTGGCAGGGAAGAAGTTCATATTGCAATATAGAATATTTACTGATACATTCTCATGAAATTACGTTAATTCAGTATAACACTGTGTATCAAGCCTGAACATATATTAAATATTTTCTGAGACTATACACACTGTTCTGTACACTGCATTCCATTGCTGAACAGTACTGTCTAGAAATTGTTAACAGTACTGTATATTTGCGCTATGCATTTATTCTAGATATTCATCCATTATTGTCAAGCTTCTTAGGACAGACTATACACTGATGTCCTGTAACAGATATTTGAATGCATGCACTCCCTTATAAAAATTTTCCACAGTAACAGCAAAGTGTAGTAAAGCCTAGTAAAAGCATGGTAAAGCATAGGTTAGCACTGTAAAGTCCAGAGAGGTATAGTAAAGTATATTACTATGATAAGTACATAGTATAATCATGCGAAAAGGAGGAACAGTGTAAAATTACCGTGCATATTTACCATGGTAAACTGTTAGGGCTGTGCACTTTATTGATGTCTGTCTCGTGTCATTCAGACATGTCTCTGTGTGTGACTGATGATTGAGGGAGTGGTGTACTTTAAATATACTGCAGAGCATTGTACTGTACATCTATTCAGGTTTCCACATTGTATGCACTTGCCACACACCTGGCCTGCTCTTGGGGTCTTATTTTTTTGTTTCGGGGAAAAAAAAAAAAAGCTGGTTAAAAGAAGAACGTTATTTTGTCCCGCTGCTTAAAGGACATTCTGGTTGACAGTATGCCCTTCAGAGAAAATAACCATTTGGTGCACATCTCCAGCTCTTCTCTGTCACATTGTATTTGATACCTGGCTGGGCAGTCTGTCTTTAATGTTGGTTCACTGGGAATAGCAGCATGAGATTTAAAGATCTCTCTGGCTCGTAAGAACGAGGAGGGGGGAGGGTAATAACTATGTCGAGATCAGAAGATAAATGATCTCAGGATCTCGACATTTCAAACCGCTATGTTGAGATCACAAGACATGTTCTCAATCAACCCCCATATCTTACACACAAAAAATCATCTTCATATAGAACACTGTAGACAAGCAGCAACTGATTATTTTCCCTGCTTTATCCCAGCCTATTCAGACTATCCCTTGTCCACCTGTCCTATCCCCCAGGCTTTAGGAATACTATTGCTGCCTTAGTTTGTTAATGTTTCTCATAGTGCAATAATGTAGAGATTTTAAATATGTTACATTGCTATACTGTTTACCTCAGATATGTCCTGATGTATAAATTCACAATTAGTTTTCCACCTGTGTATGTGTGTATATATAATATACACACACACATAAAACGGTTATACAGGGCTTTGTTTTGTTCCAGATGTTGTGTATGTTGTCCAGTGTTTTCTTTTATTTGTTAAAGGTGTACTATTTCCTTAGGTAAGAATTAAAATTATAATATTTAGAGCGGTGGGTGGTTTATTTCTTTCTACATCTTCAAATGTAACCTTGGCAACCTGAACTGGCTAGCGTGCCACATCTTCTAAATACAGATCTCCGACCGAAAGGCAGAGCAGAGGAGTTATTATGAAAGTGGGAGACGTAGCTATCTCTAAAGAAAACATTCATTTTCTGCGGTTTTCTTAGAAAGAATAGTAAGTTGTATCATTTTTTGAAGGTCACCGGGCCAAATGTAGTCCAAATGTGTCCTGAAAGAACCAAATTACTTGTAGGTAGCATCAGTTAAAGTATGTCTCTTGTTATATTTAAAAAATGAATAAGTCTCCTTTAAGTAACAAGTATGTCAGTAACATATGTCCACAGCCACAGCTACACAATGGGAGCAATCTATATCATAAATATGTAGCATGACACAAACCCAACACATACGATACAACAGATAACATTATATAAAATCAGAGAACCCTTACACTTTTCTTTGTTAATGTCTTTCATGCTTGTCTACTTTTTCATCCTTATATTTAAACAAATGGTAAAAATAAGTAGACCAACATTTTCATTAATGTCAAGCTATGCTGCTTGGCCATTTTATTAGGATACGTACCTAATATCAGTTTGGGACACCTTTTTCCCTGATCATAGTCTTGAGACAATGTGGCACAAGATGCTGACAGGTGAGGGGTTCAAATGAGATTGTTTTATTCAAACAAACAGGTGCTGAGTAAGTGGCCTGTTGCTATTGTATGAAAAATGTGCAGAGTAGTTAACCAGAGCTGGAACGCTGACAAGACTGCTTTCTCCATTGTGGGTTAAGAGGGTCCCAATACATTGATAACAATAACGTGCAAATAAATGTAAATAAGTTATTCATACAATGATAGTGTTTAACTTCTTTTACAATACAGTAACATGAAATTGTTGAGGGTCTAAATACCGCTATCATTTCAAATGTTCAAAATAAGACCAACACTGGCACTTTACTTATTTTTAAAGACAAAAACACACTAAAGAGACAACTGAATAGACCCTTGTAGCTTAACTTAACCTCATGACCCAGATTCACAAAGCTGTTTTTTTCTGTATGCATGAAACTTTCCTATAATAGCATATAAATTATACCAATATGTATTTAATCCAAACATCTGAAATCTTTCTTAAAATAACTTATGAGTCCAGTTTGTGAATACTGGGTCCCATATTGCAAGAGATGGTTAGGCAGTCTAATACCACTTTCACACACAAATGCCACTACTGAGCAGTCTCGGAGACATTTAAAAAAAATTCTTTAAAATACCCATTTATATAGCACGAAATTGAGCATAATACCATCATAACACTTTCACACAGCCAAAGGGATCATGTGAGTACAACTTTCAAATCTGGCAGTCAACATTGTTTTCATGGCAACGGCAACGAAAATAGAACAAAACAAATAAATAAATAAGCAGAATAATGTGGGTAAGCTACTTAAAATTATATTATCTATATATATAATATATATAATAATATATATATATCTATATATATATATATATATATATAATATATTTATATATATGTTTGAATGGCAATGGACAATACTTACCGTACCTCTTAACATCACATGACATTTGAAGGGACACGAACGTAACACGAGACATAATTAATTATCTATATATATATATATATATATATATATATAGATATATATATATATATATATATATAATATGAACTTTAAATTTAATAAAAAATGTAAGTGGGGATGCATAAAATATGATGGCTCTGTGATGGTATAGGCAATTCACACAGACCAAAATGCAGCATCAGTGTTGGTTCATAACTCGTCTGTGAGAGGGGTATTATTTGGATAAAACTCAAGGCTTCCTACCACCCTGAGTATTAACCTTTCAAAGTTTACCAGGGTAAAAACAAAAGCAATTACGTTTTATCACAGAAAAGCATTGACCAGATAAAGAATAGAGAAGTGAAGTATGATAAAAAGTAATGATGGAGGAACAGTTGTATCATCATGTTGTATCATCATGTTGTATCATAATCTTAATGGAAAAGGTGCAAAATTACTTCTACAGCTCACTACACTGCATTTACCAACTCAAACATATTTTATGTTTCCCCACCCCTGGGAGAATCACAACAAAACATAAAAAAAGAAGAAAAATACCATACCATCAGATCTAGCTTTCCCATGGATTAAACAATACAGAATAGTGAACGAGCAAGGCAGGCAGGACATTGAAAGGATGTTTAAATCGGAAGTTCAAGTTCTTCCCGAGATCGGGTTCGAAAGCACTTCTTCATCAGGTCCAGCTTGACGGGGAACAGCAACGTATGATGACAAACTTGTTGAACCCCAACTCTACCACGAGCTCTGAAAAGGAAGAAGAGGTTCAAAGCCACTTGCACTAAACAGTGAATACTATGAGGGGCCAAAAAGGCCATAATTCATACATTTAGCATATGTATTACAATGTTTCTACACCCCATAACAGTTCATGTATATATGATTGGTTTATGTGTCAAATGCATTGGTTCACGTGTACATATAGTTGGTCAGTGTTGAAAATGTCCTGGTTGATGTGTTTGTACAATGTATTGGTTTGTATGCTTAATACATTGGTTCACATGCATAATTTATTGGTTTGTGTGTATACTATATTGGTTTGTGTACATACTATTGGTTTGTGTGCATACAATATTAGTTTGTGTGCATACTATTGGTTTGAGTACTATATTGGTTTGTTTGCATACTATATTGTTTGCTTCACATACTTTGTTGATTTACATGTTTAGCACATTGGTTTCTGTGCGCACAATAATGGTTTGCAGCCATAGTGTTGGTTTGCATGTGTATAGTGTTGGGTTGTGTTTGTATAAGGTTGGCTTGTGTGCATACAGTATCAATAAGGGGACGGGGACTAGTGGTCAAAGGAAAAATAACAATCTGCACCGGTGCCAGCACATTCCTCCTGGAGATTAAACTGCGTATAGGTGAGTCTGCTCATGAAAATATTATATGTTTTAATTATATACATTAGGTATTTTTCCTAAATACTATATATCCTACCTTATCCTGTCAATGTTAATTAGCAAATGGCCTTATCCTCTTTCTAATGTTGTAAGAGTAGAATTTATACAAAACGCACACCGCATGGAAGTCAAAGCCCTGCAGTAGGCAATCGGGAATCGGAATCCAGAAGAGGTGATCTGGGATTTTTAAAACTTAGATTAAATATATTTTTAGTATCAGATAATGATCATTGTACTTTATTTGTCCTGATTATAAATGTACATGAAATAAAATATTTACCAATTTGTTTGGTGCTTTCTTCTCTCTGCTGCATTCATACACAATTTGAACTGCTGCTATTTCCAGTGGTTATTACAAGTCTGTTTTTTCTGTGAAGAAAATAGTAATTTTGGAGGTTAACATTAGATCAAATACCATTGCGAGTAGTCAATGTTGTTAGTAAAGATTAATCAAATGCCATATTTATTAATTCGTATGCGGATTGCATTCTATTTCAAATATTTATTGCACAGGAACTAAGTGTGAGAAGAAGAGAGTAAGTGGGAGGAGATGAAAGAAATAAGAGAGATGATGAAATGGGGGCAAATGGCCTTATCCTCAATCCAACAATGTTCCTCAAACCCCAACACACCAATGGAAGTCAAAAACCTGCAATCGACTTGAACTAGGACAGAAACCTTCTCCAGCTCTCAAGTTAACACGCTTCAAGCTGAAACCCCAAAAACCGAACCCGACGTGACAACAACTGAAGACATAAACCCCACAGTGAAGGAAGAACAGGTGATATCAACTACTCAAATGACTGAATACACTAAAAACCACAGAGAATGATATCCCACTGAAAGACAGCACCACAACCTCAATAACACCAATGGAAGTCACCGCAATCCAGACACAGGAACCAGAGAGCCCAGATAACTGTCATAATCCTCATTAGAAAAGGACCACTGGAAAGCCTTTTACCCTTGTGAGTGTAGAAGATACCTACATGGCCAAGCATTCCTGGACTTAGAACTAAAAACATGCCTCAAAGAAGAGGGAAGGACACTTGAGGAGGTCCCGACCAGCCAAAGATTCACTGTGTACGGAGACAAATCACTATACCAACCAAACTGCATAGCAAGACTGAAGATTGCATTCGAAAGATTGCATCTAATCCACCCGGTATATGTCAGCCATTGTGAAGGATATAGGCTACTGATAGAAATGGATTTACTTGACTCGATTTAAATATTGACTTGAGAGCTGATATGCTGTCTGCACAAGTGGGGAGAGTAAGACCTGAACCAGAGGTGAGTTAAATCACAGTTAGAATATCATTGGCTATACATGAGATGGACATCAATGAGACGACATGGAAACCTGAGGCAACCCGATTGAATTCTCTCAACCAAGACCACTGAAAACAATGGAAGAACCTGGTGAGTCTCAGGGGGATTATGGCCTTACACAACTCTTCCAGCAAGAAGAAATTTCAATAACCAAAGGATCTCCCTCACCAACAGAACTGCCTGAAGCACTTGAAGTCATTTTGATGAGAACATTTTGATGAGAACTCTGGAGACCCAGCAAAGCCAAGCTTTGAACCAGAACAAGAACAGATATAACAAGCCTGGAAAGACTTGAACTTGAACTGTAATGAAGCCTCCATCACAATGAAGAACTACACAGAGAATGCAATCCAAACAAAGAGGCAGCCCTTCAAAGGGCTAAAGAAAGAAGAACCACACGATCGCGGTCCAAAGGAGATGAATAACAAAGATCTCACAAGAGTATTTACTCTAAGCTGTGCTGCTAAAATTAACCAGGAAGAATTTATAGCAAAAGAGATTCCCACCACACACTGTGCGAGACTGTGCTGTCTGACTAGGAATACAGACAAACTCTGCTGCAAGTCGTCCTCTCATGCAAGTGTATTGACTCTGCAAGACAAACATTGAGTGTTCCCAGTTCAACTAAAAGAGATTTGACAGGATCTATATGTGGTAGTACGCACACAAACTATATAGTATGCACACAAACCAATATAGTATGGAAGCATACCATTACATTACACACACAAACAAATATTGTACGCAAACAAACCAATTGTATGCACACAAAAAAAAATAGTACACACACTGATATATAGTATTATGTATGTGAACCAATGTATTAAATATACAAACCAATGTATTATACAAACAAACCAACCAGTACATTTTCAACACAGACCAACTACCTGTACGTGCGAACCAACGCATTTGACGCATAAACCAATCATATACAGACAAGCTGTTATAGTTTTTAGAACCAATACACTACATACGCTAAATGTGTGAATTATGGCCTGTTTGGCCCCTCATACAATATTTTATGCTAATGTGTTTCTGTAGTTTGTTATTTGTTTTTCTTGTCCCTGTTTCTAAATACAGAAGGGTACTGTTTACTGGACGATGGATTCAACACAACTATACAGCAGTGTTCATATTACAGCATGTATTCATGTATGTAGTATGCATTCATGTACAATCCTCTCTGGGACACAAAGCGGACAACCATGAGAACCCAATGATAATCTGAGAGGCACGGTCTTCATGAAGAATCCCTTGCATCTCGATATTTGAGAGGCTGCTATGAGATAGATTGAGTGTCTCCTTAAAGTGCGGGATCAGGTTGCTGCTGCAGGCTGCTTTGCTGTGGAATATTGCTGACAGATGGTGTTCAGCTTCCATAGCCAAGTAAGTACTGCTCTTCAGATAGGGAGTGGGGGCAATTAGACCCCCCAGGGGGATCTTTAATAAGCGTGCTCATGCTATATATATATATATATATTATATATATATATATATATATATATATATATATATATCTATATATATATTATATAATTATGTATAATTAGTACAGAGAGTCAAAGATCTACCACTTGTTATACAGGTGTCCAATCATGAGTGAGCAGAGACAGGACATAATTGGAAGTTTAACCAATGGGAAAGTCAAAGATCTGAGCTGGTTTTGAAGCTGTCTAATCATTAATGACCAGAGGTAGGGTGCTAGGGTAGGGTGTTGAATTTCGCGCGATATTGCTTATTATAGAGACTGTTATTTAGAATTAAATCGAGAACTTCGACTTTGTAGTCGATTTGGTTACGAATCGATTTTCAAGAAGAACTTAGAAAAAAATACCCAAACTGACACAGGAAGGGAAGAGATATACTCACCACTTCCAAAAATTAAAATTATGAAAGATTTTTATTATGTGCAATAAAATGTTGCATCTTTCAAAAGGTACTTTGTAATTTAATAAGAAATGTAATACAGTAATATAGTATATGCAGCACATAGGGCAAGAAACTGAATATAACAAAATCACTTACTTGATTGATGAATCCTGAATGATATCATTTGTAGAAAAAAATATTTGGAATATGAAGACTGGTTTGAAAAATCAAACTGAAAATTCTCAACCATTTTGTTTTTTCGTACCATGAGCAATTAAAAGTGGCAGTTTTGTTTTGGTCCTCCATTGTGAGAAAGGAGCAATTTAGGCTTTTGCCAACCTTTACTGTTATTTTTTCTTATTTTTTCCTCGATTGAAAGAGAGAAAAATGGAGTAAGAATTAACTGTACTGTATGGAAATTGAAACTTAAGGGGGTAGCCACATGTGACCTATACCCTGCCTGGCAAACAGACACGTCAAGATTAAATCTAATTATGAGTGGTAGAGGCTAGCCGCAAGCTTGCCTCATGTAGCCAGTACAAATACAGTAAAACTTGACCAGCAGACGGTGATTGCAGGTGGAATACACAGAGAATCCCGCCCATTTAGAGGCTACATGTTAGCCAATAGCAACACAGTAGACCTTGGAAAACATGATGTAAGGTAAGCTTTTTTACTTTTACAAAATTACACGTATGACGAGTCGCCACTAATTACTGTGTGTTATAAATCACGTATAAGAACCACCGATCACTGTCCTGTACATGATGTCATCCTTTGCATATAACATATGACACAAAGTTAAAACACAACAAATTTTTAATGTTTAATAGTAATTCCTGAGTACATCTTGTGTAGGGTGTGTTTTAATTATAACAGACATCATTTCTTTCAGTTTGAGCAGTAAGAATTGTTTCGCTGTCCATTATGCAAAGGGTGCTTCTGGCAGGACATTCACTTCAACATTAGATCAAATCATGTAAAAATCAAGCATATTTTAGGCACTTCCAACACCAGCTTAAATCGTCAGTTGAATAGCTGGTTTCTTATTTGTCCCTCAGTGAACAATATGTCCAATGATCGTCAAGGAAAGGATTTATATCTTAGCTCAATACTTTACGCCCCCGATGTGTGCCAGAGATCACCTCCTCCTCCCCAACCTCCACCTGCTTTTTTTGGCTTTGTCTAACAGGGGAGGGCAATTATCTTGCCCCCCTGCCCATGGCTTCCCAACGGTCAGCCTCTCTACTTATCTGTGAGCTAATTTATGGGCAGGGGTAGCTCAAAAGGCCAAAGAATGTAGTGTAAAATATGTGTAATGTAGTAGTGTCGTCTAGTCTGTTTTAATAAATGTTTTAATATTGCACGGGTTTCCTGACTGAATCTCTAAAAAGAGTTGAAATCTTTTATAAGAATAGCTTCTCAAGCAGGACATTTCCAATTGTGCCAAACTGGGGGCCGTGGACCCTTGGGGGCACAGGATGGTTTTGAAGAGGGCTGCAGAAATATTCTCTCCCAAATGATCTGGATTCTACATGAATGCTGCTGTTAGATGCTTGGGTTTCTGCAAACGTAAAACACATACGACCTTGACTCTGCCTTACATTTTATTAATTTCCAATGACAGTGACAACAGTATGTGCACAATGTCACATTTCCCTGGATGCATTAGGTGGATGTCTTCAGGTAGAATGCCTAATGTGACAAGAAGTCATAGGTCTTGAGAGATTGGGAACCCTGCTGTAGGTCACACTGACAGGGCTTGGTGAGACAACAGATTAATTTCACTTGTGAGCTGAGCAGGAAGGAGCCAAGCTCAGGCCTCTATAGGGAATACATAGCATATCTTGTATTGGTATAGTTATTCTTTAAGTATTTAAATTTAAATGTGTCAAGCTAATATTTTTGTAGCAGCAGTGATCGTTAATGGTTAGAAGAGTGCCTGTGTCTTTAAAGGCCCCTGGTTCAGAGCAGACTCCTCTCCTGGAAGTTAGGCAGGGATTATAGTGAGAGTAGGGCTGCCATCTGCTGTCACTATGGCAACTGACTGGGAGCAATCCCACTGAGACTGGGAAAGGGGGATTTCACCTTCCGTTCTCCAAGTTCAGTTCATTCACAGACACCAGGATTAACCTGGAACTGATATTGTTATCATGACATCCCTTAATTTGTTATTATTATTACTACTACTACAACTAATAATAATAATAATAATAATAATAATAATAATAATAATAATAATAATAATAATAATAATATATTTGTTTATTTATTTATTTATTCTTTACCAGGAAAAAAACAATTGAGACTGAGGCCTCTTTAACAAGTGTTCTGGCAAGATGACCGGAAACAGACAGCAGTAATTTCACATCCCTAAAAACAACATCACTCTAAAAGACAATCTCATTATACATTCAATCTGGGATCAGAAAAATTAACACTTCGCTAATTGTTGGAACCAACTAATTATAATAAATGTAATCTTAGTCAATATTCTTCATTTAGCTGGTACCTTCGGATTATTTATCTGATGCTCAACCATATCCCAGATACTCTGGTCCAGACTATTACATGCCTTTGGGGGCGCTGTAGCTAAATACTGACCGGCCAACCCAGGACCTTCCCCAAGACACTTGATAAATAAGAGCAAGATTAAATATTTGGGTATATTTACCTGTAGCTGAAAACCTAGGTAACCTGGCAACAAACCTATTACAGTGTTACACACAAAAAGTACCCAGTGTAATTGCCTTCTACAATGAAGTGGCATCTAATTTAAAGAAGCCAGTAACTGGCAGTGATGGTTTGAGGGTGGCATTGTAATACAAATCTGTCTGGTTTGTTCATTAGTCCAATTTTTTTAATTGTTCAGCAGAGGCATGTAAAAATAAAAAGTATCGTCATGATCAAACAAAGGAAAAATACAGCTCTTTATCACACAATTTCCACTTTGAAGAGTAAAGTTTATTCGCTGTCGAAAAATAAGTTTTTAAAAACCCAGTTTTTAAGCTAAATTCTTTAATTTCTTTATTGTGTCTACCAGACTATCCTGTAGTATAAAGCACTGCATCATCCGCATATAGATGAGAATGGATTCAGATTCCAACACTCCTCATCAATATACAGTGAAAACAGCATCGGACCCAGGATAGAGCCCTGTGGTACATTTATTTTTATCTCTAAGATAGAAGACAACATACCTCCTCCCTTCACCTGTTGTTGTCTATCTGTTAAATAACTACAACACCAGTGTAACAAAGTGCCCGCCCCTGTGTATTATCTGTTATGTGTTGCGTGTGGTGTGTTTAAATGTTGGTGTATAGACATTGGTACACGGGATATAAACGGGTCTGTAACACGAGTGTTTAAAAATGTATATGTGTATTTAGGCACGAGGATTGCACAGCACTTCACGTGCAAGTAAAATGTAGTAATATGTGAGCACGGGGAATTGCACTTTATTAATTCACGTGCTGGGATTCAAGTGAATAATTAATTGGTAATTGAATCCCAGCACAATAGTATATATAGATGCACGTTGTCACATACTGGTTTTTGGGTGTTCGGTGAGCGGAGAACGGGATTGGAGACGGAGGAAATAAGCAGCAGCAGCAGCAGCAGCAGCAGCAGCAGCAGTAGTAGTAATAATAATAATAATAATAAGAGGAGAAAGTATCCGCTCACCGTGTTTGTCAGTGTCTGTCCGTGCACCGTTTTGTTAAGTTTAGTCTGTTTTTGTTTGTCTATTTATTTTGGCGTAGAGTGCCGTGTCCTGTGTTTTTCGTGTTTGTTAAACCTTTTATTTTGTATTAAACCGGCGCCAACAGGCGTCTTCATCATTTCATTTCATCCGTCCTGTGTTTTGTGTATTGCATTACCTTTCCTGGTTCTGACGCCGCCCACTTCGGCAGTCTCTGTGACACGTGGTGTCCTGCGTGGGATTTAACAGCGCCTCCAAGCGTCAGACCAGGAGAGGTTTTTTTTTTGTGTGGGGGAGAAAAAAAAAAAAAAAAAAAAAAAAAGGGGCGTCTTTGGATTAAAAAAAAAAAAAAAAAGAAAGAAATGGGGAGAAGCAGGAAAGACGATAAAGAGGTGAGGGACAGGGAGGAGGAGTGCCGCCTAAGGGCCAGACATCCCCGGCGATGTAACCAGTCCTTGCCGGGGTGCCTCCTCTGCAACCAGGACCATCTCTTTGCCAATTGTCCCTTCCGCTGCCCCTACCAGGAGGGAGAGGAGGAACTGCCGCAGGAGAGGAAGGTGAGGAGGTGGCAGAGAAGGGGAAAAGGGAAGAGGAAGGCAGAGGTCCCACCGCTGTCTCCACAGCCGCACCAGTCCCCTGCAAGTGAGGGAGAGCCGCACCAGTCCCCTGTATCAAGGGGAGACTACACACCGCTCCCACCTCCACCACCAGGAGACTACACGCCGCTCCTACCTCCACCGGCAGGCGCAGAGCAGCAGGAGCTGCCTCTGCCTCCGCCACCTCCACCGGCAGGGGGAGAGCAGCAGGAGCTGCCTCTGCCTCCGCCACCTCCACCGGCAGGCGCAGAGCAGCAGGAGCTGCCTCTGCCTCCGCCACCTCCACCGGCAGGGGGAGAGCAGCAGGAGCTGCCTCTGCCTCCGCCACCTCCACCGGCAGGGGGAGAGCAGCAGGAGCTGCCTCTGCCTCCGCCACCTCCACCGGCAGGGGGAGAGCAGCAGGAGCTGCCTCTGCCTCCGCCACCTCCACCGGCAGGAGCAGAGCAGCAGGAGCTGCCTCTGCCTCCGCCACCTCCACCGGCAGGGGGAGAGCAGCAGGAGCTGCCTCTGCCTCCGCCACCTCCACCGGCAGGGGGAGAGCAGCAGGAGCTGCCTCTGCCTCCGCCACCTCCACCGGCAGGGGGAGAGCAGCAGGAGCTGCCTCTGCCTCCGCCACCAGCAGAGGGTGAATGCCTGCTGGGTCCCTGTCCACCAGCAGAGGGTGAATGCCTGCTGGTATCACTTCCCCCACCAGCAGAGGGTGAATGCCTGCTGGTATCACTTCCCCCACCAGCAGAGGGTGAATGCCTGCTGGTATCACTTCCCCCACCATCACGAGGAGAGGAGCTGGAGCTTCCTCTGCCTCCACCTCCATCAGGGGGAGAGGAGCAGGAGCTGCCTCTCCCTGCACCAGAAGGACCAGGACTAGATGCTGGCGGTCCTCAGCAGCCCTTGCATAGGCTGCTGAGGGAAGCACGGGGAAGAACCTCCCGGCTGCAGTGGCCGAAAAGAGGGCCAACACCCGCACCCCAGCTTGTCCTGACTGCCAGCCTCGCTTCGCCCAAGGATGCCAGCCTCGCTTCGCCCAAGGATGCCAGCCTCGCTTCGCCCAAGGATGCCAGCCTCGCTTCGCCCAAGGATGCCAGCCTCGCTTCGCCCAAGGATGCCAGCCTCGCTTCGCCCAAGGATGCCAGCCTCGCTTCGCCCAAGGATGCCTCTGCATCGCCTGGGGTTGCCCGCCGCTCTGCATCGCCTGGGGTTGCCCGCCGCTCTGCATCGCCTGGGGTTGCCCGCCGCTCTGCATCGCCTGGGGTTGCCCGCCGCTCTGCATCGCCTGGGGTTGCCCGCCGCTCTGCATCGCCTGGGGTTGCCCGCCGCTCTGCATCGCCTGGGGTTGCCCGCCGCTCTGCATCGCCTGGGGTTGCCCGCCGCTCCGCATCACAGCCGGAAGTACTGTGGCCGGAACCCCACGAAGGGGAGCTGCCGGCCACGAAGAAGGGGGAGGAGGTCTGGAGACCGCCAACCCCAGCAGCAGTTTCGCTGCCGGAGGAGGGGGAGGAGGTCTGGAGACCGCCAACCCCAGCAGCAGTTTCGCTGCCGGAGGAGGGGGAGGAGGTCTGGAGACCGCCAACCCCAGCAGCAGTTTCGCTGCCAGAGGAGGGGGAGGAGGTCTGGAGACCGCCAACCCCAGCAGCAGTTTCTCCGCCGGAGATCGTGGGGGAGGTCCGGAGACCTGCTCCCTCTGCAGTTTCTTCCCTGCAGGAAGAACGGTGGTTGAAGCCCCACCAAGGGGAGCTGCCGGCGCCGAAGGAGGGGGAAGGTCAGGAGACCACACCCCAAGCAGCCTTTCCGCTGCTAGGACTACCCTGGCAGGAGAATGCTACCCTGCTGACAGCATTACGACCTGTGGGCCCCTGGAAGCCTCTGGTCCTGGCCAAGGACTTTGGGCGGGACTTTTGGGCTTTTAAGGGGGGAGGTGGCCATTGAGGCCATGTGTGCTTTGCACAGGAGGGGGTATATGTAACAAAGTGCCCGCCCCTGTGTATTATCTGTTATGTGTTGCGTGTGGTGTGTTTAAATGTTGGTGTATAGACATTGGTACACGGGATATAAACGGGTCTGTAACACGAGTGTTTAAAAATGTATATGTGTATTTAGGCACGAGGATTGCACAGCACTTCACGTGCAAGTAAAATGTAGTAATATGTGAGCACGGGGAATTGCACTTTATTAATTCACGTGCTGTGATTCAAGTGAATAATTAATTGGTAATTGAATCCCAGCACAATAGTATATATAGATGCACGTTGTCACATACTGGTTTTTGGGTGTTCGGTGAGCGGAGAACGGGATTGGAGACGGAGGAAATAAGCAGCAGCAGCAGCAGCAGCAGCAGCAGCAGTAGCAGTAATAATAATAATAATAATAAGAGGAGAAAGTATCCGCTCACCGTGTTTGTCAGTGTCTGTCCGTGCACCGTTTTGTTAAGTTTAGTCTGTTTTTGTTTGTCTATTTATTTTGGCGTAGAGTGCCGTGTCCTGTGTTTTTCGTGTTTGTTAAACCTTTTATTTTGTATTAAACCGGCGCCAACAGGCGTCTTCATCATTTCATTTCATCCGTCCTGTGTTTTGTGTATTGCATTACCTTTCCTGGTTCTGACGCCGCCCACTTCGGCAGTCTCTGTGACAACCAGTCAATGACTTTATCAGGCAAACCCAATTCTCTCAAGCTATCACATAATAATGTGTGGTCCACAGTATTGAAACCCTTGGACAGATCAATAAAGACTGCAGCTGTCACCTTACTATCCAAGCCACTTGAAATGTCGTCAGCTACTTCAGTCACTGCTGTTATTGTCTCATGGCCTGATCTAAAATCTGACAGGACTGGGGACAGATGGTTGTTTGAGTCAATAAAGACTTTCTGCTAATTCAGCAACACCTTCTCCAAATATTTTGCCTTAAGAGGCAACAATGATATTGGTCTGTACTTGGTGGACTCCATTTGAGAGCCTCCCTTATGTACTGGTACCACATATGCAAGCTTCCAATGTTGGTATGGTTCCAAGGATGGAGTAAACAAATAATCCAGAGGGTATGAAACAATATTATTAGCCAATTTTTGAAAGAAAGGCTTGAATTGCTCAGCTCCAGTCCCCTTTGAAGAATCCAAACCTCGTAATAATACACATACAGTTGATGATGTCACATTCTTAAAATCTAATTTAACAGTGCCAAGCGTTTCTTGTCTATGATAAAAAGAAAAATGGCTTAAGAGCTGAGATGGATAATCTTTCTCATACATACAAGAATTACCATTAAGTGCATTACTAGCTTGTATAAAATACTGGTAAAAGGCATTCAGAATATTTCCCAGACCCTGAACTTGTTCAGTTCCAATGTTAAGTTCTTTTGGTAAACCATTTAAAAAGCAGGTACCACCAACATCCCAAACCATAGACCAAAATGTTTTGGGATTTTTTAGGTTTTCCTGTAGGAGATTATTAAAATATTTAAACTTGCTATTTTCCTTGAGCCACAATCTAAATTAAAAACTCCAAGAATGTGTTGCTCATAGGAATTATAATCAATTGATTAAAACATTACAGGTATTATTTTTTTTTTGTATTACTTTAAAAAAATATATATTATTGTGGTCAACAGTTACAAAATTCAATACATACAAAAAACAAATATTCAAACACAATGCTATGAATGGTAGGACTAAAATCTTGTAGGATGAGGTCTCAATGTGTCTCGCTGTAGGATGAGATCTCCTTAGTGTGTCTCACTGTAGGATGAGGTCTCCTCAGTGTGTCTCACTGTAGGATGAGGTCTACTCAGTGTGTCTTGCTGTAGGATGAGGTCTCCTCAGTCTGTTTTGCTGTAGAATGAGGTCTTCTCAGTCTGTCTTGCTGTAGGATGAGGTCTCCTCAGTCTGTCTTGCTGTAAGATATGGTCTCCTCAGTGTGTCTCTCTGTAGGATGAGGTCTCCTCAGTGTGTCTCACTGTAGAATGAGGTCTTCTCAGTCTGTCTTGCTGTAGGATGAGGTCTCCTCAGTCTGTCTTGCTGTAAGATATGGTCTCCTCAGTGTGTCTCTCTGTAGGATGAGGACTCTACAGTCTGTCTTGCTGTAGGATGAGGTCTCCTCAGTCTCTCGCTGTAGAGATCTAGCCAGTGCAAAATGTCAGACTGTGTCAGGATGGCTTGGTGGTGACGTCATAGACCAGGAAATAAAGGCAAACACAAGGACTGTGGGGTGAGTCTCAAATGTGCCCTTTGGCCAAAGCGAACACAATGAAAAATAAAACAAGTATTAGCTGGAGTGCACAGACAAGTGCTCCCAATGTTGAGTGCTGTGCAGTGGTAGTGGTGCTCCCAGTATACGCTGGCTCAGTGGCGACGGCTCCCAAGTCTCTATTATTCTGCATACAACCCGCCAAATAATAGCACAGTACGTATACTCCACACATGCACGGAAAAGTGCACCGGGTGTAAATCCAGGCTCACAGTGGTGCAGTGCTGTGCTGTGCTGTGCAAGGCTACTGCTCTGGGATGTGTGTGCTGGCTTCATGACTGCAGCCTCCCCATCTCTTCACTCTTCTGCAACACCAACAAAACAAAGGCCCAGCGCTCCGGTGTGTTAGTGTTTCAGCTTACGGGTTTCAGCCAGCCCAATAGCAATTGTTTAGTTAGATAAGTTCCTCGTTCTCTCTCTCCACTCTCATCTCCCTTTTTGAGCGGCTGATCTGCTCTTTATACATGTGGCCATCTCCAAATTGGTAATCACTTAATTAATTTGGAGATGGCCACATTATGCATGCGTTCAGTTGGATGGGGCATTTTAACCACATCCATGCTGCAAAACAACAACAACACAAAACAACATTTTATATATATATATATATATATATATATATATATATATATATATATATATATATTATATATATATATACCCTGTCATACAGATGGACAGTCACACAGATGCACAGAGAAGAGTAAATAATAATAATAGTTATAATAATATGTAATGTTGTAATCTTCCCAAATCATCTCAGCCAATCCGATCCCATGTGGAGCTGTCATTTTCCCACTGGTAGATCCCCACCAACTAGACCTTAGAATCACCCTGCTTTACATTTCACTCTGTATGTATTAGAACACACAACTGTCTTCATGCACAACATTTTTTTTTCGGGTTATAATATCATTTAAAATTCTTGGCGTCATCGGGTCGCTTTCCTTCAGTAAACCCTGGATTGGCTAATCTGATTGTCAAATGGGCAATTAGTTACAAGTTGCAAGGTAGCGATCAGGCTATTAATATTATCAGTGTTAATATTTGTGTGTGTGGGTGTATAGGTGAGTGCGTGTGTTTGCATGTGTGTGTGTATGGTGTGTGTCTGTGTGGTGTGTGTGGGTGTGGGACTGTGTGTGGTCTGCTCTGTTGGCACTGCATGATTGTCAGTGAATTATCCCTCAGTAAGATCAGAATGGAAAAGAATAAGAATTGTTTTAAGCAACTGTCACTCAATTCTATAGCACTGAAACAAGAACATTTAATAAGTTTAAATGTGAGCTACAGCGACAGCAGTGTGGGCTGACTTCATGCTCTGTCTCAGTGGATGAGAATCACATGTGAAAAATACTTTCATTGGGGGTCTGAAATGCACTGCATTGCAGTGAATAGTTTCACTGCAATACTTGGATGGGCTTCAATCTCCAGAACTGTCATTCCCTTCCCTGTGGACAGACGGGCACTGGATTTACAGTCCACTAACAATTAACAAACAAACCTGTAAAACAATTACAATACATGAATTCCCTAAATCTTACGGGTCTCCCGAGCAGACTGGGTCTAGAGATAGCAAATAGGAGTGTGTTTAGTGCAGCTGCTCTCCTCGCCTGAATAATCCCTCTGCTAATTCAGCCGGCTGTCTCTCTCTCACAGCTACCAGGTCTCGGTTTCTAATTGGGCTTGGGTGTGTGTGTTATTAACCAAGGCTATCGGCAGAGAAACACTCACCATAGTGACCCTGTTCAACCATTCCACACATACCTCCGTTCCACTCCCCCCCTTCTTAGCAAGAGCCAATTGGCTGGTTTGATGTGTGGTTTTCTACTCTGAAGATGCTTAGAACCTGAACCCTAAATGAACCATGTGTTAGCTTGCATCTGAGTTTCCAATGTCAGCTCTACAGAGAATACTAACAGACTAGTGCTGTGTCCATTTAATGCCACATTCCCAACTGTACTATGAATCTGACCTCGTTCCAGTATCAGACTGGGGCTGCCTAGCATAAGGTATGTCCGGAGTTTATACTTCATGTATTTCTATATATTTCTTCATGTGATTTAATTGACATCCTAACGTTCTGCTTGTTTTTTCTGCTGTTCAAGGTTTAAAATGCACCCTTTGCATCCTTCGCATTGGAAGCTCATTAGGTTAATTCTTCCATCACAGAGTCGTGCTGGGGAGACCAGCGATCTGTAATTTTGACTAAGGCAGACAAGTTTTCAAAACAGTATGGTTTGCTCGACTGCTTAAGAGAACGAACAGGGTTCATTTCAAATCACTTTCAACTGGCAGATGGAGACACAGCATTACTCTCAAATAAGGAACTGAAGTTACTGAATGAAGCCAATAATAATAATAATAATAATAATAATAATAATAATAATAATAATAAATCATTGTTAATGCTTCCAAAAATGTAATATTGGCTCTTGGGCACTCCAAACACATATTTAATTAAAAAAAAAAAAAAAAACAAAAACATAAATAACGAATACTTGCAGTGTGCTTCCAGGTCCAACATCTTTTATTATCCTAAAGTTAGTGTATGGCTTCAAATCAGCTGCAGCCTCAGTGTTTCCTGCACAAGTGATGTATACAAAGACACACTAACATAAAACTGAATTTGTGAATGAATTACCTTCTAATTACCGCTAAAACAACAGCAGCCAAAACACATCCGTTTTACTGTCAAATTGCTATTCTGTTTAATATGGTAGGTTTTCATATTTTCTTTCACAGCATCTTTTATGTCTGCACAAACTACAGTCTTGTTCTTTAATTTTCGAACTATCTAGGAAATGGAGAATTATTTTAGTTTTTAAATTAATAATGAATCTACCGACTCCACTGAGTTGATGCTTTGTGTATACTTTGTGTATGCTGGTACAGTACTGGTACATAGAGCTGTACTAATGCAATCTTTCTTTTCTACTTGATTCAGCTACTCTTCTTGTATAAGAGATACTGCATGTTTCTACGTGTTATAATGTGTAATAACTTGTATCACATTGTGAACAGGCTGGCTGTAGGGTGACGTCAGGCCAGAAAGGAGTACACAGAGACAAGCAGTACTGACAAATGAACTGAGACACGGAGGCGCTCAGTGCGTTTATTGAGTGAAACAAATAAAAGATTTAAACAAAAACAACAGAACACGGCACTTGAGGCCAAAATAAATACACAAAAAAACCCCACAAAAAAACCCAGGTTGACACTAACAAACAGGGTAGACAAATGTGTGTGAAGTGAAGTGCAATCCCTATGCCTAAATACAGCTATATATTTTAAATCACTCATGCTACACAGACCCATTTATATCCCGTACACCAATACACAAACATTAACACAAACACGCAACATATAACACAAAAATACACAGAGGGGCGGAGCACATTGCCTAACACATCTAATAACAAAGTTAATAATAAAGAACTCAACTTACAGACAACTTACACATTCTGACGGCGATATTAAAAACTACATAAATATTATAATGAAAGGACAAACAATTGGATATAAGTCATATTTTTATTCAGGCATCACATATAAAACATCTGCACAACTGAAACATTGTAAATAAATGAACATTTGAACACAATCTATTGTGTGTGTGTGTGTGTGTGTATATATATATATATATATATATATATATATATATATATATATACATTCGCAACAGCACACCATGTTCTCAAAGAAGCCCATGCGGCTGCACCGAAGTCTTCTTCTGTTCAAAATGTTTCTGGGAAAGTTCTTTGGCTAGTTGCAATATATAATTTCTTGCCCGTGCACTGCTTGTAATTAATAAAAATAGTTGATGGCTGCTAGATCCAAAACATTCTGCGGTTCTGTGTCCAGGTATTCCCAGATGGAGTGCTGGCAATCTGTTTCTGCATTTGGCAATCTTTACTTTCACTGCTGCTAGACGTTTCTCCTATTCTTCATCATTCAGTTTTCTGTTAGTGGTAGCAACTTTTATCTCCAGATTCACTTTAAGATAAATTCTGTAGTAATTCTAAGCATTGATCAGCAGTCATACATTTGGTGATTCGTTTTTCACAGACAAGAACTAAAAGCGGCAGACTCTGAGGATCTATTTATTGAACTGTGATTAGTTATGACATATTTAGTAACCTGAGTGAATCTACAAATAGATCCCAGGAGATACCCTTACCTGCTTACATGACTGACACTCAGTAGATGCCTGATTGAAGTACAACAAAGGCTGATTGAAGTGCAATAGACATCTCAGATTACAGACGCCATCCCAGCAGATCTGCCATCGATTTTACAATGTGATTAGATAGGATGAGTCCTGGCTGATAAATACAAATGATAAAACAGAATACAGTACTGTGTAAGCAAAACACATTTGTTTTCATGTAGTGGTCAATCTGACTGGGTCTGGTAGTTTTAGGTATAAGGGTATAATGTCTGCCTTATTGTTGCAACCCTGCGTCTCAGACTTTATCAGGATAATTAAGTCATGAACGCACAGCCCAGTTTCTGCCAAAAAGGCAGAGTAAATTACATTTGGAAACCGCAAACGGTCAAATTGACTGCCTTGGTAGTTCTAGTGTTAAAAGGCATTTCTCTCTCTACTTCAGTCAAATCGTAATCTCTAAATTGGCAAAATAACTGTTTTTTTCCGCCTTCCGTTTCCGCTCGTGACCTGAGCCCCACAATGTGGCAGCTATGAGTTAGCCTGCTCGCTCTCTTCCATCAGAAATATGAATTTCTTCAATTGCATGCGTTAGCTACGTTTTTCAATGGGCGGCCAGAGTGGAGATCTGCTGCACAGCATTGCGTTGCCCGGGAAACAAGATGCAATTCTGTGCATTGCATGCATTGAAATGCCAGACAAGGCCAATATGATTCTTCTTACATGCAAACCTATATATTATTATTATTATTATTATTATTATTATTATTATTATTATTATTATGGGCTTCATTCAGTAACTTCAGTTCCTTGTTTGAGAGTAATGCTGCGTCTCCATCTGCCAGTTGAAAGTGATTTGAAACTAATTAGTATACTAATTATAATATTAATGCATACATTGATGGAACCACGTTGCTGGCAGGGCAGGAAGGGGAAGCTCTTATGGTGTCTGCCAGCATTGACTGCCAGTAGTTTCATTGTCTTTCCCCTTTAAGAAGCATTAAGATTGCTCCTTAAAATAAAATTGAGAATCTAAAACTAAATGAAATTGAGAATCCCCCAATGCACACAAGCCCCTGTTGATGGATGTTATCCTTCAGCTTGGTTTGGAATGCTTTTTTGCCACAGCAGTAGCAGCCCTGTAGATTCAATCTACCTTCCCCTGCTGCAATCAAATCCCAATCACCCACCACATAAGAGGAGCATTCAGAATTTTTTTCTGAGACAAAACTGAAATCTCAAGATCAGAAAAGCCTCTGGTGTGTTCTTTGTGAAGCTTGTGAAACCAATGTGCTTTTCATTTCTCAGGGGAGGGAGAGCTATGTGATTGGAATTCCAGCAGCAGCACCACAATCATTTCAATTTCCTGCTTGTTATGCAAATGAGTCCCGGTGTAATTAAAGACAGCAACGCCAAATTAAATTACAGGCCTGTATGGCAACAGAAAGTAGACTTGCTGTGGAAGAATCAATGTAATGAATAGGTGCACTAAACGGCTCATTTATAGGGCGTGCTGTTTTCTGTTTCCCCTCACACAGGCATTAGGCCTCTTGAGTTGGGATGGTGTCTTCAGCATGTCCCATATAAGGCAGTGAAAATGCAATAAAACTGTTTGTAGGTGAACTTGTATAACACTTAATAAGCGTGCAGATTAACCATACCTACATTAGACTGTTTAACAGTGTTTTTTGAGATTTTACAAACAATTCCTGTCACAAAATACAATAAATAAAATACTATAAAAGGGAAATTAATATAAATCCCATGAAAACAAAAGTGAACCTTTTGTAAGCAAATTTTGTTTTCTAACAAATTAGCAATTTAATTAAGTTAAGAACAACATTGATCTGTTCTGTACATGAATAGAGAAAATGTATCAAAGATTAAATAATAAGCTAGGTATGGATTCAAAAATCACAAGAGAAAAAAATTATGTGTAAATCACAGAGATGTGGACGTGGACAGAATTACAGAGAGATTGTACAGGTACCTTTGACTGAAACCAGCAAAGGAATGCAAACTGTAGCGTTTATAGAAGTCTTATTGTACAGTGATTGATTGAAAGTTTAAAGATTTGGAAACAAGTGCACATGCATTATTTACTGTCCAATCCCCACCTGTCACTTGCTGGTTGTAAATACAGAACGATGCCGGATTTAATGAAGATATCCGATGTGATGTCAGAGCCATTGGACACTACACTTAACTAAGATTCTCTGTGAGCCATGTTGTTAAAAGGATTGCATAACTGTTATTGGCAACTTAATACTTAATCAGCTTCCATTAATTGCCAAATTTTTTATTAGGGAGCCTGCATTTTAAAAAGTTGAAAATTGTTCAATTTTTCATTCCTTTGCAATTATGAGATGCCTAGCCCTCCCAGGAAACCAGCATGCAAATCTCAATAGGAATAAACGATGGGAAAGGCACAATGTTTCCACCCACTTCCTGATACGAATGCCGACTGCACCATGTTCTTGCATGCGCTGGGAGTGAACCAGAGTGACGCTAAGAAGATGGAATGGGAAGTGAGCGGAGGCTGGGAGAGGAGGATAACATTCAAGCACCTTGGTGACTAACACCAGCAGCCAGAAGACGAGATGCCTAAGAAAAGACGTGTTTGCTAGTTTTAATCCAAAACTGTGCCTTTCTTTTTAAAGACAACTATTATCATTTGGTTAATCTCAATATTCCAATCCATTGTTTTATTATTTTGTTTACACAACTGTACATATTCTTGATATGTTAAAGAAATCTACACATCCTGTTTAAACTGTAGTGTAACTTACTTCATCTAACTTACTATAATTTAATATTTATAATATATTGCTGTGAGAAGAGAGCGTTGAGACTGCAGTTTAAGCGCTGATGCACATTTTAATCAACAAAATAAACAAAAGAGAAACAAAAGGGCACAACGGCCAAAACAAACAGTTAAACAAAAACCCTAATGTAAGGCTGGGCATTCGCCTTCACTGATCACTATGTAAATCAAACAAACAGCACAGTAACAAACACAAACACAAACACAAACACAAACACAAACACTGTGTTCACACACCAACCCCCTCTTTCCCAACTAAGCATTCCCCCTTCTTAAAAACCATGTGGCTGGAGCCTAATTATCTATTAATCATTCAACTTAGCTCCAGTCACATTCTCACATGCATTATGGCAGGGATAGAACATCGATTTATGCCACCTCTCAAATTGTTCCACTTTGTCCAGATTTTTTTCCTTGCAGGCCGATGACGCCCATCAAAAACCAATACCCAGATGTTTGGAAATTAAATATATGTTTCGTACATTTTAATTCACATGTAACTAATTCGTCTTATGTTAAATACAGACAGCTGCTACTAACGAACGTTAAAGTGTACTACTACTACGTTGAAGGGTATCGTTTTCTCGAAACTATAATATGAGTAACCCATCTAACACTTGTGTGTTTTGGTGGTGGTTGGCATGGATAGGGTTAATTTCTATCCCACCAAATACATGTGAGAATGTGGCTGTTAACAAATGAGATAATTGGTGTTAATGGGGAACAGCCACAGAGTATAAAAAGAGAGCTTGAAGGACATCTGGTATACTCTTTAAAAGACGTTGAAATGCTTTACTTGGCTCTCTGTTGATCTCTAGCGTCATTTCTGATGGACACTAACAGTTGTTAATATTGTGTGGACTGATTTTGCACCTCAGTACCACCAGTTATACTTTAACATTTGTTTATAATTCTGGTTAGTGTCTTATTTATTACATCTGATTGCAATTTTCACGAATGCCGCTTTAGTTTTGTGAGCCTTATTAAACTTACCTGGTTAAATGTTAGTCTCTTTTAAAGGGTATTCCAGCCACCCTGCAGCCGAGAATTTTAATTTAGAGTAGGAACATTTTACAAATATCAATAAACAGGGTCCCGACCCTTATAAAATTGTTACTGAAACAGTGACTATTGGATCCTTCAAGAATAGACTGGATGCTGTCATAAACAATATTGTATAATCCTCTGTGACCTTACGGTATATTCAACAAAAAATATATCGTTGATATTTCTCACTATTTCACTAACATGCTTCTCATTCACAAGATCCACCCCAACTGTATAGAAATCTCAAAATACACTATGGGACAGAATAAATATTCTAATAAGATTATGCCAAATACATCAGATTTACAGTGTTTCCCCCTTTTTTTAAATAGTTTCTGTGATGTTTTGTTTCTGCTGGGTTGCTGTAAACTGGCTCTGCCCTTGAGACACTAAATGCCTCTTTCAGTGACATGTTAATGAATTCTTGTTTCAGTTTATTTGTTAGACTTTATCATTTTATATAATTCACAACTTCAAAGCACTCAGAATTCCAATCTACTTCAAACATTGACATTGTAACTTCTTCTAAAATGACCACGCTCCAGTAGGCCTATTGAAAAATACTGTACTGCGCGGCTATAGGTGGGTTCTGACAGGATGGTGGCGAGAACAACCAGGCAGCAATAAAAAAAATAACAAAAAAATCCCTGTGTGCAATGGCATTTTTTACAAAAACATTTTTTTAGCTTTAGCGGCAGCAAAGGCTTTTATCAAATCTAAGTATTCTAACCTATTGGCAACTTCGCTCTCAATTGACCGTACATGTATGGCCACATTTGACAATCTTTTTTTAATTATCGTTTAGCACAAATATGTCTTCATGAATTTCAGTCTGGAAAAGATGTGCTCGCCAGAAACGACCGTCACTGGAATGGTCAGAAGTATAGACAATGTGGTAAAGGTGTTGGGGAAGATGTCCACTCATTTGTTTTCATGCATGTTCTGCAGCCTTTTCACAGGACTCAAACTTGCAAAGTGTCAACATGATGAGCTGCAGCTATAGCTTTTTGCATGCAAGTAACGAACACACTAACAGCCTGATTTTCAAAAGCGGCAGAGGGAAAAAGAGATTGCAGAACACCTTTGAAAATGTATTTTCAAAAGTCATATAAGTCAGTGGAGGAATGCAATTGTAGGCTTTCCGCTCTTTTGAAAATACGCAAATAGTACAGCTTGATAAGCAATTGAAATTCATAATTGGTTCTATTTTGCAAATAACAATTATTTCCAAAAGGTTGAAAACACCAAAATACACTTGCTTATTAAGACATTTTTTTCTGCTATATCCTTCTGTATTTTAAATTTAGCAGTAGCTCTGGACCTTTTGCAGAAAATAACAGTTTTCATACTAAAATATCATCGAGCAAAAGTTCAGCTTGGTGGGTAACAATGTATTTTTCCTTTCTTTTTTCCAGTTGTTGCGACTTCATGTGTGCTGCCTCATTGTTTTCAAATTAAATGGAAGTCCAGACTATTCAAATGTGATTGACTGGCTTGTTAATGAACCTGAAAATCAACTGTCATTTCAATTAAATCAGTTATAAGTAGAAGTCGCAAAGGGCATTGCGAGTAGAAGAAATTAACCTGCCCCTGTTGAAAATTGAAACATTTAATTAGGTGGCAAAAAAAAAAAAAAAACTTGCAGTGCAAATACATTGCAACCTCTCTAAAAATGCACCTTTTGAAAATCAAGCTGTAAATCTCAAGGCATTCCAGTTGAGCGTGGGGCCCCTAAATGGTGGTGATAGTCAGTAAGCATGCCAAGTAATGATCTACACAGAAACAATAGAGGATTACAGGAAACACACTTAGCATGAAACTTCCCTATTAGGGACCGGCAAGGGACCAACAAAATAAAGCCTTAATCAGGGGGGTGGCCTTACTACTGCTGCTACATACCTGTAGAATTTCTTGTAAGTAATAACATCATAAGATTTTAATTATATTAAAATGTCATAGTTTAGCCAATATATTAACAGGTTAATATTGCTGCTTTTGTTTATTTTAGTCAATTTTTATGCAAACTCTAATTTAAGTTTTTTGTTATGTTTAGAAACAAGTTTATAGCATGTTGTTCTTATTAAGAGGTTATTTAACAGAGGTTTGATTTGTTGGGACTGCAGATGATAATATTTACTCTTAATACAACTGGAGCCATAACGTGGATGGTGACACTGCCGTTAATTGTAGCAAAAGGGGACTGTAAAAAAGTAACCTTATGGTGATGTTATTATGATGTGACGTTAAAGTGCACTTTTACATGCTGTGGATCCATTTACCTTTAACTCTCTCACAGGACTAGAATGCATTGTGATGTGTCCTGATGAACTCAAAGCTCTGTGTTTAAATCATACAGGGTGGGTGCTGTGTTTCAGTGTGACTCGGCTGCCTTCACGTTGAGCCTCTCCTGGCCCTGCTCTGCTGATAGAGTCCATGGAATCCCAGCTAAGACAAAGGCAGGGAGAGTGTGTTTGAGGCAGCCCATTGCATACAACACAACATTCTCATGACTCCAGAATTTGAGCGCTGTCCTTTTTTTTGGTTTCTCTCTGGACCTCTAGCCTTGCTTCCTGTCTGATAACCTACTTTTAGCCTGGGCCAGTAATAAATAAAGCTCATTTAAATTGAAAACACCTTATCTGTTAGCAAACTTCAATCCTGACCTGACAGTCTTGGGCATTTCTCAAGAAGGGTTACACTTGCATGCTATTTACTCTTAGTGATGACTCAGGGCTAGGTTCAATCGACCAAGCTAACTTCAGTTGTGACCCAGGACTACGGTGATTTGGATCTATTTTTTTTTTTTCTGTTTTTTTTTTTTTCTGTTTTTGGACAGAACAAGTTAATTTAATATCACTAGCATAATACGTCTTCTTTTGGCAACAAGTAGCAGTATCCTTTAGTTGTAAATAAAAAAAAAAAGTTCCCACACTTATGCTGTAGCATTCTACATTAAAACTGTTTGCCTTCCCCTTAAAAAATGTTTCTCATAGTAAAAGCATATAAAGGGTAATTAAAGCATAGTGAAAGCATGGTAAAGCCTAGGAAAGCCTTGTAAAGCCCTGAATGGTATTATAAAGCATATTAAAAACATGGCAAACAATATTAAACTATGGTAAATGCATAGTATAGCCATGGGCAAAATATGGAAACAAATCTACAGAATTACAGTGTAAATTAACTGTAGTAGATGTTTATAAGCATCTTGCTGCAGTTTACTCCTTATTATTTGCCATTGTTAATACTGAAATACCTGAAACTAGCTAGTCAACTGCCATTTAACATGTTAGGCATTTTTAGTTAAAATAATTTTTAAAACACTCAAAAGAAATGTTGACCTAATTTCCTATAAATACAAAACAGTAGCAACAGTTCACATTTCTCTATAGAGCCTTCATCACAAGAACCCCAAAGTGCTTCACACACACGAAAAAAAAAAAAAAAAAAAAAAAACACCAATAAAGCAGAAAATGTAAAGTGTGGTTTTAATTGTAACATTTGAAAAACTAAGGTAAAAAGCTAGTTTGTAAAAATAGAACAATTAAAAGAGCAAAATTAAAATATAATAAAATTGTGATAGATAGATAGACAGATAGATAGATCGATCATCTTCAATATTGCTAAATTTAACATTGAAGTTGAACTATAATAATATTATTCGTGACTTGGCAATGCAGCCAGATGTGCTAGCATGGAGGACTGCGGGAGTGAATTTGATGAAGGGAGTGAGAAGCCAGTTGCTCCATATGCTGGTGTATATTTATAGCAAATATGTTCAATCTCCTTTAGAAATAAGGGCTGGTCCTGCTTGGATGGCTATGTCTATAAAGACGTCAGTCCTGTGCACACCTGTGCTGCTCCACTCATTGCACTGGGTGACAAGCAAACCCTGCACATGACGCACTGCAGTTATTTAGGTGAAATGTAGGTTTGATATACAAAACTGATATAATGTATTCCTATTAAATAAGAAATCTCCCTTGCATGAACTTCAATAGCTTCTCATGTTTGTATGTTTATATTTGCATCTGATTACTTATTGATCAATAAAGCTTACCAGTGGTGGCAGGGTGCAGCAGTATAAAAGCCCCCCTTTTTTGCTCTCTATCCAAGTTGCAAGACTTTATAAATGAAAGGACCCCTTATGTATCAGTCATTAATTAGATAAAGAGAAAAAAATACCTTTGCACAAACCAAGCATTAATATAATGGACTTACTGCCAGACACAGTCACTTTAGTGGTATTCATTTCATGTCTTAATTACCTTTACTAGGAACATTCCTTTTAAAAATATTTCATTTTGGTCCTTATGAAAGATACAGCACTGTAGACTAACGCCCATGTGAGCCTCCCACATATCTCTAGGGAATGTGAGAAGAGTTCAGTCTCCATGCCCACCCAAACCTGGCTGTGCTTCCCAGCCGTGACAATATGTTTAACTGTGTTACATTTGTATACCATGGAACTCAAAGTTAGATTTTAATGCCTGCAGCTTTGTACAAAGAGCCTGGAAGTTTCCTCGCTTTAGCCGCCTGCATCAGATGTTACTGCATTTTATCTTCATCTTGCTGAAGATTTTTCTTGGCCATTTCTTGTGCAGATTTATTTTTATCTGACAGTGCTTGAGTCTTTGTTGTATTTTAAAACTTTAAAAGTATGTAAATGCCAGGTTTTCATATTAAAATAATATTTAACAGAGCATTACAATGCTATTGTATGTACTAATGTACTATTTCTGTGCCAGCTATCCTACTCAAGCAGCATTAGGGTTAAAAACGTTTAGTTTTCGCTAAACTAAACTGAACTGTATGTTTTTTTCTTTTCTCTTTTCCTGCTTGCGTCCTGTTCCCTTAGTCCCGCCTCTTTTCACTCCCTATTGGCTTCCGTCCCCTCCAGTTCTTTGTAAAGTTGAAAGCTATTGGCTGATCTCAACATACGGTTATACAAATGTGCCAATTAAAGACATTCTTTAATTGGAACATTTCCGTCATACTTTCCAACAATCAAGACTTTCATTTGACAAGCGTTTTGTCGCACTCATTATTATAATGTCTATATCATCATATGCCTGAAGGCCTATTATGATTATGAACCTGCCAAATCTCTGAAACCTCCAAATAAAAAGAAATACAAATCTAGATGTCAAAAGCAGAAGGAAAAGATGACTATAAAAAATAAAAAACTGCAATCAAGCTTATAAGGGTTATCTCGCAGATGTCACAAGAATGGTTAAATATCCGCTGTCCTCTCAATCGAGTGAAAGAAGCAGAATCAGCTAACTTTGATACCATACACAAATTTGCCTTTGGAAAATCCAGACGGAAAGTCTTTGTTAATTTGACTGATAACTGTCAATTCAGCCCGGCCGAATTCACTACTGTAAATACACTATCAAATTTTCTATGTAAGTTAAAAAAATATATATTTCTGTAATAACGTGTGTGGTTCTGTTTTCTGTTAAATGTGCACTAAGTAGGCTACAGTTAAAAAAAAAAAAAAAGTGCTAAAATAATTTAGTTTTAATTAAAAATAATCTTTTACTATTTTCACACTACACAGTAATGTGTAAAAGGCTGCAGCGTGATTTATTTTGTGTCACCGGTTGGCTAAAGTAAAAAGAAAATGTGCTACAGGTACTAATTTCATATTTTTTTTTTAATTGCACAACTCATATCTCCAGACAGGGATATTACTGGTGCCTGCCCTGCTTGAAATGTAATATTCTAGTCTTTTATCTATTACAGGGCAACCTGTGGGATAATGACTGCTCCACTCAGAACATATAAAATTATAGATATAAAAATTACAGTAACTGAATAAAGTTTGGCTCCATTAAATTCTGCTGTTCCACAATTTAACTTTAAAATAGCATTTTGAAAGAACAGCAATGTGATAAAATTATCTTTTGACTAACTGAATCAGGCAGCATATGGCTTAGATTCATCGTTAATTGACAAGTACTCACTCAAAATATACCAGTTTGTATCTTACAGCCACAGGCAAGCTGCTCTGTCTGTCCCGCTATTCTAATTGAAGTGTGTCGGAATGAGAGCTGCTGTCTGCAAAACTCCACAGACAGACAGACAGACAGAGGGAGGGGTGAGAGGTGTGGGGAGGAGAATGCAAGGCAGGACATAGAGGAAAGAGAGATTGAGAAAGGAAGCAAGAAAAAGATGTAGAGAGGCAGAGGAAGAAAGTGTGCAGGGGAGAATAAAAGAAGTTGGACAACAGTCTTAAAATAAAGTCATTTTGTAGGAATTAGTAAGAAGATCTCTGATTATTCTAAGTTATCACAGAGCTGTGAGCATTACGTTGTGTATCTGGTTGATTAGCTCTGTGATGGTGTGGCTGTCTCAATGGGGAGGATTATGGTATATGAAAGCCTTCGCAGAGCAATGCTGTAGGTCAGACAGCCAGACTGTTCCTGCCCTGTAAACCGAACAGTCCACTCAACCAAGCCCACTCACAGTGTTTATAGCTAGAATCATAGCACTCCAGCTAGTCACATCCCAGCACCTGCTAATGTTGCACAGTATTTGTTTTTCCCACATCTGAAGTATGCATGCACAAAATTGTGTCACTCTGTTTATTATAACAAATATTATTATAACAAATCAGCAAAGCATCAGTATGTTTTTTCTGTTTTTATTCAAGCGCATGCAAATATAATTGTCTCCACGCAATCAAACCAACAGCTCAACTGAGGCAGGTCACTACTCAAATCCAGACTCAAGTTCCGTTTTCATTGTGTTACAATTTATTTTAAACTGCTTAATTTCCATCTCAGGTTTCTAGTGACAGTGATAAATCGCATAAATTAAAAAAATGCTCATGTAACCAGAATGTCCTCCATGGAAATTAAAGCCTTATTATGTACATCAGTGCATACATTATTAGGCATCCCCTAAAGGGAGCCGGTATGTTTTTGTAAATCTGCCATCGATGTGTCTTGCTCATCTCAAACCATGTATAACACATACATCATATGAGTACTATAAAAAAAAGCTACTTGGGCAAAATCTAATCTCCTCAATTTGACCTGAGATGCCGTATCGTGGTAATGTGACTGCTTTGTTGTCAGATGATGAAGACCTAATGCTTTGAGATTTTGACGTCAGATTTGGTATCAAACAGTATTCTATGTCTATCTAGGTCAAGTTTGCTTTTGGATATCCAAGCTAGGAGCTGGCCTCTAAAAAGCAGGAGTGCAGCTTCTATATGAATCCTCCTCTGTACCTCATTTTGATTTCTTCTCCTTCCCTTTCTTGCCCATTCTTTCCCCCTCTCCCCCTTTTCCATTCCTCTACCCCCTCTCTCTCTATTCTGTCCCTCTCACTCCTATCCCCTCTCCCTATTCCTTTCCTTGCCCTTTCCTTCATGCTTTTCTTTCTCTCTCTCCCCTTCCCTCTGACCCTGTCCCTCTCTTGTTCTCCCTCTTGTTTCCCCTCTATCCGCCCTCAGGCTTGTTGTGTCTGCAAGGGACAGTCCAAGGGCAGGTGGAGCCGCCTCCCATCCTCAGTGTAATGCAGGCAGGAGAGGTGATGAAAGCAGTGGAGTGCACAGTGCACTCTGAATATTCCTAAGGATGGGAGGCAGCCTGAGCCGATCTCAACACGTAGTGCAGAGAGTGTGAGAGACAGGGTACAAAAGAAGGGGCAAGGAACAGTTTCAGAGTATTAAGGGCAATTTGTCTCAGGTGTTCTTTGGGCACCACTCTATATGATATTTATAACTGGTGCACAAAGGGACATAAATCATTCAGACCATTTTGTAGAGTGGGTGTCTATGATTCATCTGAAATCCTGTTTCTGGGACTGAAGAAAATAAGGACAAAAAGGAAAAATGCACTTTGCGATCGTGATGCGCTATAATGTAAAAACGGCAATTTAAAAAAGTGTAATTTTGTTAGTGACATAACAATTAACAAGCAATTGGTTTCAACAGCTATAACAACTTTATAATAACAGTTTTAGTCATTTTGATTTCATGTTTTTTGAGAACAAATTTGTTAAGGGTGTGCACATAGTCAAACCTCAGACCCCAAACCAAAACAAATCTGTTATACTTTGGTACTATGCCACATATCAATAGCTATGAGACTTATCCCACTGGCTTCTTCACTAACATTCCCAAGCTGAGACCTGCTGTTCATCCGAGCACGTGGCAAGGAGAAAAGAACAGCTTCTGCGCTACGGCACATTGCAAAAAAAAAAAAAAATTAATTAAATGAAGCACCTAAACACACTACAGTGACTTGTGAGCCAGATTCACAAACGAGCAATCTGTGCCATCTACAAATACAACTGGTCTTCTCAGTATAAGGGTGACCGCATCATCTCTCTCGCATATACACAAACATCCATTTCAAGCTTTCCTATCAATACAGCACGAGAAGATAAAGCTTCACTCATCTGGTGTACCAGATCTATTATACCCGCTGATTGCACATTTAAACGGTAGCTGTTGGAGACAGGTCTTAGAATGTTCTCAATGCAGCAAAGACTGAAAAACAGCTTATCTGATGCAGGATGTGATTGCTTCTGGCATTTTACAACACCTGTCTGCCTGTAGATCTATCCATCCATCTATCTGGCTGATAAAGGAGTTTCTATCTGTTTAAATTAATTGTCGCAGACAGACAAAGTGCGGAAGATAAAAGAAAAAACAGGAGGGTAGTGTGCTGATTTGTATACCTGCCCTCACAGAAGCAATTGGTTGCTGTGACAACGCCTGTCCTGTGTTCTGCAGTGAGACAGCGAGGGTGGAGGAAGCAGCAGCACTAACCTCAAACTCAGAGAGGCCGGCTGTCTAATTATCACCAGAACTTTAATTATTTCAAACACAGTGTTGCTTTTTCTTTCTTTTGTTAAAATGTATTTCACAAAGTATGACTAGAAAATATTTAATTAGAATGTCTGTAGTGTAATTGCTCAAGGTTAATCTAGTGTCTAGTAACATATTACGCTAAGCAGAAACAGAGGGAGGTAGATATCCCTCCAATTTAACACAGTGACAGCAATGACACTGGAAGTGAGAATATATCTTTTTTTGGGGCTTATTGTAAAATACCTGGGAGTTTTTAGAAGCATGTTTGGTTTATTCAGTTTTGTCAGTATTAATATATGGTACCTCATTACTTCAGTGCACTGTATAATATTTAAAATTGAATGAGATATAAATGTGCATTTGCAGGGGCTTTTTAACGTACTGGAATATTTTATTTCATTTTTGACTAAGTAGTCGTTGAGCTACGTTGTTGGCTGAGCTGGCTAACCGCAAATGTTAAAAAAAAAAAAAAAATATATATATATATATATATATATATATATATATATATATATATATATATATATTATATGCATTTAGGTTAGAGTGCCCAGTTAATCCTGTAGCGTGATGAGGAGCAACAGTCCGGTTTTGCCTCCCTCTTCCCTGAGAGTGCCAGAACCAATGTGATGCTCCCTCTGGAATCCCGAAGACAGGCGACTTTGCACACCTGAGACGTGAACCGGCACTTCCCTGATGTATGACTTAAATATGTATGTGAAAGTGGGTGGTTCACTCAGCACACTGGACTTTGAGTTTTTTTGACAACACCAGCAAAGGCGCACAGATTTATTTGTAGTTTGATCAGCAGCTGTAATACCATGATATTACCACTAAGGATAGCAGAGCGAGCAGGCAATACAGTTATAAAAGTTGACCTTGTAATGGTCGTGCACTACCTCCCTAAACAAGAGGGTCCCGCACCTGGAATGCTACACTAGTACACCCTCCTTAAACTGACTTGGGATTGCACAGCAATCCCCTAAACTAACCCTAGCTCTGTTCCGTTTAACTAATCCCAGTTAAGACACATGACCATTGGTAAACACAGAATTATTAGGCTAAAATAGGTTTACTTTGTTTTGATGTCTTGCTCTTCCCAGAGCAGAAGAATCCTTGCTCCGTTCTCTGTTTGTTTACATTCATATGGTCTCCATCCAGCGGACGCCAGCAGAATGTGGAAGAGGGTGTGCTTATTTTGTAGTACCCTTTTATGATCAAACGTTCTGCAGGACATGCCCCCCACCCCCACCCCAGCCAATCAGGAAGGCCCAGCCACTCCCTATCAACCGATTACCTGGCAACGTGTCTCCTGCAAAGTGGCTGAGCATATCTTGTATTGGCATGAATGCCAATGACATGTCTTCCCCTGTCACAATGTATTATGCATCAATAGTATCAAACCTTCAGTCTATCTAAAGATACTTGTCTATACATAGCAAGTCTACTTAAAAGCACTTCATGTAAATAACACTCTGTATTCTAACTTTTCAGTTACTTATCAAGGTTCATTATATCACAAGTTATGTAACTAGTTAGATTATTCTGGTTATGTTTTATGTGGAGAACGTTCCATAGATTTTACGCAACACTGATTCATTTGCTGTTTGGTTGTGGGGATTATTGATCAACACTGTTTTGTGAAGTCTGCTTCTTTCTCCAATCCTTTCACTGTTGTCCTTGATCTCTCAGGCTGTCACTTCTCTGTATAACATTAGCGGCTGAAGTTTTCTTTGTGGTTTTCTTCAGTTACCATTGGGTTTTGTGAAGATTGAGAGCATCAAACTCTTTTACATGCAGAGGTGCATGGTGCACACTCCATAAAAGTTAATAATTCAAGTTCTAACTGTTTCCACTTTTGTAGGTATAATCATCTTTTCCAAACACGGTTTGATGCTGTACAAGTCTTTATCTACTTCTCGGAAAGAAGCAGTCCTGTTTAATATTGATTTAGTGATTGGAAACTTTGAGCCTTTACTCTTTGAGAAGGTTCTCGATCACAGCTGTCCTTTCTGTGGCCTTTCATACATGCAGTGAACCCAATGGTGTGATACTTGCACATGTGTTTCAGTATAGAGCCATGTTGCCAGGAATGTATTATTCCTATTGTATTGAATTAGTCAGGTTGACAATAATTAATCAGTTTAATGGGAATACCTCCTACATTTGTCTCAAACCTCTTTTTGAGCACTGGGCACTGGAAGGTGCTTCTTAATATGACACACTGGTCAACTAAAACTGAAGAGAATCTCCTGAACACATAGTCAAAGAACCTAAACTCAGAGGAAAATGAAAACAATACTTTTATAATTGCAGTAAGAACCACTCGTAAGGGACAGTAGAAAAATAGTAAAATTGAGATCTGAAGCTGCACTACTTACTCTTTGATTATCTGAAGTGTGACAGTGCTTGGGTGGCGCTATTTAGATTGAAAAGGCTTGAGGTTCCTGCTGAGCTACAACTGTAATATTCAAGTCTCTAATTTATTGAACCAGAACAGAACTCTTGAGCTATACATATCATTTTAAGGGGGTTCTGGCAAAAATGGCAAAAAGAGACAAATCATTAAAACCAGACAAAACCAGTTACAACAACCATAGGTAATGCTTTACAGAGTGTCTCTAATTACTGTGTATTTAGATAGTAGTTACATAGTAAATACATGTCTATGTATTCAAAATTACAATGTTATTATTCATAGCTACAATATACATAACATGTAAAAAATTGTGTGCAATATATGTAAGGACATAAGTGTATCAGAAAAGTGTTAGGGTTAGGTTTAGAGTTAGGGTTGGGGATAGGGTTAGGTTTAGAGTAAGGATTAGGGTTAGATCATGCAAAATAATGTACACAATAAGTATATTGTAGCTACATATAATATTGCAATTATGTGTAAGTATATTTCCTAAATAACTACTATGTAAATACACAGTCATTAGAGACACATAAGCAGCAATTTGGTGAAACAATAGTTCCAGTATGTTCACCTGGGCCTAAGAAAGGCTTAGAAATCTCAATTAGTGGGTCCTATACTTAATCCAAGTCACCACATAAGGGAAAGTTGAAGGTTCAGGCTCGATCCCCCCCTCTCCAGCACCACCATGCAACATCCTGCAACGGAAGAACAGCCAGCACTTAATCTCCACATTCTCTCTGTGTCCCTGATTATTCACTACGTATGCCCAATCTCAGCCCTCCCTACTCTGATTTGGTCTTCCGACCTGGTCACTGGTACTTAGCTTAAGTAAGGTAGGACCTCCCGTCTCAGTGTGTACAGGGAGCTGGCAGTCCGGCCCTTGGTTGGTGTCTTTTTGCTCCTCTGGGGAGTCGATCATGGAAGGGGGTATCTTGAAGGGAAGCAGTGCAACACCTTGTCATAAACCACAATTAATATCTGTAAATATAAATATTTCTACCAAGTGTCTTTACTTCTGAATCATTTGACAAATGCCACACGGTTCTCAACGTAATAATAATCAAAAGAGCGCCACTTCAATAGCTTTCTTCAAGGATGAATACCTAACTCTGCTATCAGTTTCTGGCAGGTCCTTGCTTCCATTGTGCTACCATGTTTTTATCCTTCTCTTTTCGAGTTCCAGATAATCCTTATTGTTACCATCCAGATCTGTCTATCAAGATGGCAGACTTCCTGTGTCCTTCATTCAATTCCCCTTAGAATCACATGCTCTCCTTCCTGTGCTTTCAATTCCTCTTTATAGGGGACTATCAACGATAGTTCATTGGTGCAAATGGAAAACACCAGGCTGCATTTGGAATCGGACTGTTTTCTCCCTCTAATCACTGTGCTGTCATACAAAAATAATCACACACACTTAAACAAATAACTTAACACAATAATAATAATTTCACAATAATATGGAATGTAACAAATGTGAAAACCCAAAATAATAATAAATGAAATATAATAACAAAACAAAGCCTAATGTGCACAACCCAAACTAATTACAGTCACTCGTGACATTTGTTTATTATTCCTAAGGATGAGTTTTGTTGTTATTTCTCCAAAGCTATCTAGATACACAGCTTACCCCCCTCAGCAGACCTCCCATTGCTTAGCCTGTGCTTGTCTCCTTTTAGCATCAACACAGTCCACCAGCCAAATGTCAAGATTTGCATTTCAATGTGCTCTTTGTTTAGGCTCTAGCACAGCCAAAAATATGCACTTTCTCCTCCAGCTCTGGAAACAGCAGCTCATTTTATTGGATTATTTATTTATTTAATTGAAGGATACAAAAGAACCAGGAACTGCTTGCCAGGAACAGGATGTGAAGCAGTGAGCTCTTGATCACGACTTACCCCGCACTCCACACGGAAGTGCCTTTACCAGATACAATGGCATTAAATATTCTTTTTGAACTGGATTTATCATTCATGTTAAATCAACTATTTCTGAAGCACAGTCTTTCTTTGTATGCCATAAAGAATGACATGGTTCCTGTGTAAAACATCACAGTTGTCTTGGTTAGATTCACTTTCTATATCGCTTTTTTTTTAAATTCACAAGTTTAAAGCCTCTATAGATCTCCAAGGACAACTGATATACCAGATTGTAACCCTAAACATGTCCCCCTGGCACACTATGCCTCTGGTGTATGTGTTACAAACAATTTCCATTCAAGTGTGCCATATTTATTTTATTGATTTTCTGTAAAAAGTAAAATAAATTTTCTTGTGACCTTTACTGCTCCTCACAGCTCTCTACAAGTTACTGCATTCACCCTGGTGTCTCTTTATTAACCCTAATCCAAGGTGAGTGTACCCTAATTTCTAGCACTGCGTGACAGAGGCGCTATTGCTATTTACTGATGAAAGTCTATAACTAAAACCAATTACTACTGTATTAATAGACTGATCTTAATTCCTGCATTGCACTACAATAACCAGACTGAAATTATATTTATATTAGTTTTTACTGTGGTTGTCCTTTTCCCTGAATAATACCGTTTCCATTATGCTACATATGTAATCAACCCATCAGTAAAAAAAACACATAGAACAAGGGCGATGTTTCTTGCATCCATCGGGGGCAGTGTTGCAGGTGCATTGGTTACACTCTGGTGTACCTGATGTATGTTCAGATTATGTTCTTATAAAAGAAACAAGGACCAGAGGTAACAAGTGGAGATTAGATAAAGGGGCATTCAGATTTTTTTTTACACAGAGAATTATGAGGGTCTAGAACCAACTTCCCAGTAAAGTTGTTGAAGCTGACACCCTGGGATCCTTCAAGAAGCTGCTTGATGAGATTCTGGGATCAATAAGTTACTAACAACCAAACGAGCAAGATGGGCCGAATGGCCTCCTCTCGTTTGTAAACTTTCTTACGTTCTTATACTGGGAGATTAGATTTGTTTGAGAGCTGTTCTCGGGTCTCAGTTTTAAAAAGTCCCTAAGATGTGACGAATCTAAACAACAAAAGCAACGCATTAAATAAAACAAAAAATTAATACCCATAACAAGTTGCTTGTTAATTTCACAATTAATCCCAAACTATTTTATAAAATGGCTTACCAAACCAAGTTAATATTAGTGATGAAAATAGCAGAAACAGGTGGGAATACAAAGTTAGGTTGCTGAATATGTAACTAAAACAGCAACACAGGAAATGTTTTACAAGGAGAATGAATGTAATTAATGGGATTTCCATGTTACAACTGGCCACCTGACATTCTGGCTTGACGAGTAGCTGCTGGATTCACAGACCCTGATTCACAGATTCCAGATGGATGCTAGGATTAGTATCTGGAAACCAGCCGTATGAGATTGAGATAAAACAATCAAACATATAGTTTCACACTAAATTCAGATCTGTAATATAACGTGTGATCCATCACTTTATAACACATGAAAGATTCATTGTGTCACTGATAGTCTCAAACACTACTGCACTGGGAGGACTAAGAATAAGTAAGAATCATGTTTAAATAAAGGGAATTTATAGAATGTTTGTATATATTATTGAAGATGTCTAATTTCCTTCTGTCGTTATTATAAGACATGATCCATAGCTTCACTTGACAGTGCTAAATTTAGAAATACTAATAAAAAAAAGTAATAAATTCCATGACCAACATTTCAGATTAGAAGTTTTTTCAACGACTTGATAGCTGAAATGTGTCACATGCCAAACGTACATTTTCAACCAGGAATGTCTGCTGTTACAATTATAAAACAATTACGATTTTGTAATCTGTTAGAGTTGAAATTTCAGTGAAATAACTGCTTGTTTAGAGTCACCTTAGCGGGCAATAAACACTGTGACTGGGGCATGTTTTGACGCAATACAACCAGAAACATTTCCTTGATGTATTCTTTTTCATGAGAAAGTGAGAGGTTCTGTGTGAAAGTGCTGTAATTATACTGGTGCTAAGACTCATTATGTTAATATCATAGAAAGCAATAGGCTGTCATTATTGTACGTGTTGCCCCCACCTCAGTCCTCCACCACTAACAGTTCCTAAAGGGTCTTTACAGAGCAACAGGATTTACAAGATAAACACACCCTGATACTCTCAATAAATTATGCTAAACATCGTGTTTAATAAATTTCCTGCCAGATTAAACAAAAAACCTGATTGGCTGAGCGGATCCTTGAAGCTTATATTAAAATACCATTCATTCTGGTCTCTTTGAACTACTCTCTACTATCATTTGAACAATTATTTAATTCCAACATTACATAAAATACCAAAACTCATCAGTGTGTCTCAGTTGTTTTCTTGTCATTTGGAATATTTTCAATGCCACTATAAGGATAATTTATTTAAATGTAACCCTGCAGATCTCTAAGTATAGGAATGATAACGCCACTTCAAACAAAGACAGGAAAACACATGTACAGTGATACTAGAATACGTATATTTATTCTCATTTCAAGATTGGGTAACACTTTCATGAAGTGTCTCTAATTACTGTGTATTTACATAGTAGTTACATAGCAGTGGCAGCTGGTGGCCCCCAAAAAATGTGGAGGCACAAAAAAAGGCAGAGCTTGTGGTCCCCTTAAGCTCCCAGAATCTTATTATTGCATTCTAACTGACAACACTTTTCATATCTTCTTAACAGTTTACCCCAATTTGGCTGTTAAATGCATTTTCTCCTCTAGCCAGCAGCAAGAATAAGACAGTAGCTCATCATAGTTTATTCTAATAAACTTAACTGTTACACACTGCCAGGCAGTGTGTTTAAAATGCACTGCATACAACATTCATATAGCATTTCGAATTCAAGACCACGTCGTTAACATACAGGATGAGATTTGACAAATTTCCAGTGGGGGGGGGTGGGGTGGGGATAAAATAAACAAACACTAGAAAACAGTAGGAAAGCCTCTGTTAGTGTCATTTAGTACGATTTAATATTATTATAAAATGTCTGAATATCATCTGTATAAATTACATTTATCAGGAGAAGTTTATTGCAATTACAAAATCTATTTTCCCTGCCGTAGATAAAAATTGAAAGAGCAGAGCCAGGGACACTCCCCCTTAAAAAGCTGAGCCAGGGACTCACCCCCTTCAAAAAGCAGAGTCAGGGACATGCCCACTTTAAAAAGCAGAGCCAGGGACATGCCCCCTTTAAAAAGCAGAGCCAAGGACACGCGCCCCACTCCCCCTTCAAAAAGCAGAGCAGGGACATGCCCCTATCAAATCGTACTGTGATAACATACTTTGCAAAAAAAAAAAATTCTTAATAAAGTTGTTAAGACAGGAGAAAGGCGGACAAGAAACAAGCACTTCCTACTGACTTAATTTATTAAATGCAAATAAATGGCCAACAAAATAACTATAGACCTTTCTGAACTAGTGGTGGCTGGTGACTTCTAAAGTTAAAATTTGCTTTGAAATATGCGCTATTTCTAGCCTCAGATGACTCATGTAGCTCTGAGGAGCTGGAACTGCTGTTAATATGGAAATATTAAATCTAGTGTTTAGGTTAAAATTTCATTTTTTCTTGCTTTTTTAATTAATTGCAGTTAACTACATTTTTGGGAGATTTTTTTTTAAATCCACATTAATCACATTAATCTGTCTTGTCCCTCTTAATATAATGTCACAAGTGATCCTCAACCCGCTTGTAGGGAAAAATAAAACTGATAAACAATATTATTCAAGTTAAATATAAGCTTATTTGTATAGCTCAGAAAAGAATAACTTTAAATGGACAGAGCCGCTTACTCTGGTATACAGCAAGATCAATCTGAGTCCAGGTTAAGTCAGTGCAGTTTTATAACTTTCAACACACACCTTGTAATGACATCTTTCATGATCCCTCCTTCCTCAGTGTTCAACATGGCACTATCTATTCTGCATGGCAACACAGCCAAACCTACACAAAGACATTCTTGTGAATTTCTTATCAGTGGGATTCACCTACCCTTACTACACATCGAGGCCCCCTTCGCATTCTTGTCTCAAGCACCACACCCAACTTCTGAGTTCTATCTGTTATAGAACATAACAATTTAAAAGAATAATTAGTTACAATATAAAAACAATAACAAAAGTCCTACAATCCTACCTTAGATGCTCTTAATCTTATAAATAACAGTACCGTATTCCTCTGAATTTAAGATGCCCTTAGATGCAGCTTAAATTTACGACTCTCAATTTGAGGAAAAAATAAAATATCAAATAAATATGCTTTTAAAAAGATACAACCTCAATTATGCTGTTGTATCGTACAAAACTGACACGAAACAGTGTTGTTGTAGATTAACCACAGAGCTTGTTTATTGTGCTGCTCACTGTATAATACTTAAGATGGCGTATCTGTCATACACATACCACCACTCTTACAGCATTACACATGCTGGCAACAGCAAGCACAACACAACACTTCACGGTATCAGGCAACATGTACCCCAGCAAGCGCAAAAGCATTGAACTGGCATTGCTTGACTTTTTAAAAAATACGGGGGACAGATTTCCAATCTGTCCAAACTGGTACAGTTTGTTAGAAATGCTGAAATTATAAACGTTTCTCTTGGAATTCCTCAGAAAGCTTGATTTGTCTTTTCTCGGCAGTCAGTCACGTTGCTGTTTGTGTACTTGGGTTGTCACTGATTAATACAAGCATCACTATACTGTATTCGAATTTAAGACTCAAATTCAAGGGAATACGGTACTCCAGTGAATCCCAACAGTGATAGATATAAAAATAGTTGATAAGGTTCCTGTCTTAGGTTGTCTAGATACGCATACTAGATCTTACCCATCTTTGGACACCTGCTTTGTTAGGGTTATTAAGTCAGTAATTCCTATGATTAACAACTCCTTTTGACATAATTTTTTTGTACGAATGTGAATTATTTCACCATAATACTTGTGAATCATTCGACGAAGATATATAAACATCATAAGAATTATTAGAAAAATAATAAAACTCAAAGTTACATGTCCATGTCCACTTTAACCTGTATTTCTGCCAGATCTTTATCTCCTCTTCCTCTCTCAATACTTATTTCAATCTATCTGTAATTTCTTGAAAGAGATTCACATGAAGCTTATTAAAATCATATGAATCACTAGTCTCCGGAATAAAGGGAAAAAACATATTTCCCATGTTTAACAGGTGTGATACAAAAAGAAGCATTCGTAAAGGCTCGATTCCCTGTTACATAGTTCTTAAAATTAGTAGTAAAACAGAATTTGCCATTACATTGATAAGCACAATTCAATACTTTAGCATAATTCATTTTCTGGACAATTATAATACAATGACCTCCCATAGAGTTAACAGATGAATTGGCAGATGATATAATACACTCTGGCAAAGTTGCATTCATCCCATCTTTCGAGAATCCAACATTTTGGACAATCTCAATCTCATGATGCACATCAGATTGATTAAAAACAGAAATTGATAACAAAAAAAAACTATAGATTGATTAGATCCATGTTCAATAGGTATGGGTTCTTCTAAACTACTGGGTGATAGGGTAGGGGCAGTGGATCACAAGGAACATTATCTCTCCACTGTGTGCATACACACTTTTTAAAGATATGTTCTGCTGGGGTAGCACCTCACCCCACCCATTTCTGTCATTATATTCACACACCAATGAGCCAACGGTTGCAATAATCAATGATATAGTTCCCCCTGTGGGACTCATCCATGTTTTATCTTGGAAAAAATAAAAAATGTGTTTTTGTTGCCAAAGATACCTTACCATTGAACTGCTCAAGTGCAATAGTATATTTTCCTTATCAAGAGGTGATGCTATATGTTTAATAATAAGGGAGGCTCCACAGGCACAATAGAGGCCTGACACCCCTATGCATAGGCATCCCCTGCGGGTGCTTCTTTGCTTTCTAAGTTCCCTATCTGCTCCTTCAAATCTTGGAGTTGTTTAACTCTTTGAAGTCCATTTATTCAGCGCTTGTCATGGTCATTATGTCCAATTTATTTTCACATGCGCTGTTTATTTTACACTTGCTCTTTAAAATATATTTTTTCAGTTTAAAACAGGTTTAAAATGTACTGAATCGCAAAAGGACACTCAGTACTGTATCTCCAGCTAAACCCCACCCCTTGTTCGCTGTATTTTTCACATACCTCGTTATAGACACGCATACTGACAAATCCTCTCCTGATCACTTGTTTTATTACCAAACTCCTCAATAATGCGATCCAAGTCATTATTTTATTACTATAACATCTCCCGAAAAAATGCAGAAGCAACTACCTCCTTTGTTATGTCTGTGTTATCTCTGTAGTGGATGGGGCTACCCATTTTTTCAGTTTCATTCAGTTCCTATCGGTCTCACTCGGTCATTGAAAGGTTTTCTTGACTTTTTCCAAAGAAAAAATAACTCGAGACCTGTGCTTTACATCTTTTTAATGATGTCGGACAGGGTCTGACATTGGATGGGAAAGGGAAAATTGTAATGTCGGACCTGGTCTGACATAGGATTGCAAAGGGTTAACAAGGTCTTTGTATGATCTAAATGACCCATGCTGTACCTGTCTTTTGGCGCACTGCTTAGCCATGTGTCCTTTTTTCCAAAAATAGAAACACATCACATCAGCTGTGTTAGAAGTGGAGGGTGTTCCCCTGTCTGCTGTTTAACATCATCAGGCTTATACTCCTCATTTCCCACTTATCAGCCGATACAGGCTTCTTTTTGATACCTGCGCCTGTAGGGGCGCGAGTATTAAAAAGACACATCAATGCAGCCCTTGTATCCTGATAATCTGCAGTTGTTGGCACCTGGGCTACCAATTGTGATCTAAAGGGGCCTGCTTGATTAATTAACAGAGACACCAGCGCCTGATCATCTCTGTGTGGGTTAGCAATACCACTATAAGTATTGTATTCACTAAACAATCTAGATGCATAAGCAGCAGGATGCTCTCCTTCTTGTAACATAATCAAAGCTATTTTAGTCCAATCAGGGATTCCACACCCAATTAAGGCAATTAAATCATCCTTTCTTTGTTGTTTAGTGGCAGTTCCTGTTTTAGTCCTGTTTTGTAGGCCCACCACTAGGGGTCCTGTACAGACAGTCATGAGCATGCAGATATCCCTCTCAGACAAGTGGGGTCTGTTACCTTGCAGCTCCAAACAACTAAAAACTCAAAGGGGTCTTGTGACAGGACGGTTGTGTAGTGACGTCCCCAGGCCAGGAAGCTGACTCTGACACACACAGGACTGCGGATTGAAAGCGCTGGTGCGCCTATTTATTTACTGACACCAAAAATAAAAAGGATAGACAAAAACACTGCTCACAGAGCAAAACAAAAACACTGCTCACAGAGCAAAACAAAAGTTTTAACAAAAAAAAATCTTTGGCACAAATACTTCCACTGAAACCTCGTACCGTGCTGGTCCTTCAAGCATATGTATCACTTAGATCTTTTTACTTTTGTTTTTGTTTCCTCTCTCTCGCTTCCACTCCCATTCCTCCTTCCAAACACCCACCTCATTCAGCCAAAGCTTTTATACATGTGACCACCCCCAGATTAGTAACAAATTGATCAATCGAGATGGTCACATTCTGCACAGGTTTTTTTTTTATTTTCATCGTCGACAGTCAATTTGTCAGTAATCACTACCTGCCGACCATACATTTCACAAGCTGTCTGAGAGAGAAGAGCTGCTAACACCACCACATCTAAACTAAACAATACATTCACCGATTCACAATAAACACTAAAGCAATACATACAATAATAACAATAAATAACCACCTTCAAATCACCAAATATAATACATTTCTCAGCAGAGATTTTCTACCACATATCCCCCCCACCTGTGTACAGCTCACATGGCCCCAACTGCCACCTCCAAAAAAAACACAGCCACTCTCATTCAAGTCTCCTATTGTCCTTCTTCTCCCATCCTTGAGGGAGGGTTGGTCCACAGTCCGGTGCCTTTATGGCGAGATCGAGGCCGAGCAACAGGGGACCCGGACTCAGTGGATGAGGCATTGGGAGCGCAGGCAGGTGACCAGTCAGCTGCAGCCCCATGCAGAGGTGCGAGCCGGCAACTCCCTCTTCTTGGGCTTCAGCCACAAAATTACCAGCAGCGAAAAAAAAAAGCAGCGAAACAACAAATCCCCGGGCAACAACAAGCAGACGACGGCAGCAGCAGAGCCTCGGGAAACGATGGCAACAGCAGACCCTCGGGAGGTGACGGCAGCAGCGGACTCTCGGGAGGCGACGGCGGCAGCGGACCCTCGGGAGGCGACGGCGGCAGCGGATCCCTCGGGAGGCGACGGCGGCAGCGGATCCCTCGGGAGGCGACGGCGGCAGCAGGCCCTCGGGAGGCTACGGCGGCAGCGGACCCTCGGGAGGCGACTGCGGCAGCGGATCCCTCGGGAAGCGACGGCGGCAGCGGACCCTCGGGAGGCGACGGCGGCAGCGGATCCCTCGGGAGGCGACTGCGGCAGCGGATCCCTCGGGAGGCGACGGCGGCAGCGGACCCTCGGGAGGCGACGGCGGCAGCGGACCCTCGGGAGGCGACGGCGGCAGCGGATCCCTCGGGAGGCGACGGCGGCAGCGGACCCTCGGGAAGCGACGGCGGCAGCGGACCCTCGGGAGGCGACGGCGGCAGCGGACCCTCGGGAGGAGACGGCGGCAGCGGACCCTCGGGAGGCGACGGCGGCAGCGGACCCTCGGGAGGCGACGGCGGCAGCGGCCCTTGGGAAGTAGCTCCAGCTCCTCTGGTGGTGGCGGAAGCAATGGGTAATCTTCCTCTGGTGGTGGAGGCAGGCGCAGCGGGTAGATTTTTTATTTTATTCTTTTTTGTTTTTTAGCAGGTAGCACCATAATGCTCCGAAGGATGAGGCTGTGCTCCAGCTATTTTTATTCTACTTTTTTTTTTTCAACCACTTTTTCAGTTCATTGTTTTGGAAATCTACAAGATTTAGTATTATAATAAAGGTGGTTATTTAACACAAGATTCTCCTGAATGAAACTTAAATAATAATCTTACAGCTCCTGCATTACAACTGACATGTATTACTTTTCTTGCTAGTAGTTATATAATATATATATATATATATATATATATATATATATATATATATATATATTTATTTTAGTTCTGCTGTATTTATCTAAGCATTTTTTTTTTAAATAAATAAATTGCACTTACTGTGCAAACCATCCATGTAGTTACTGTCTCTTAATGGCAGCAAAATACACAAGAACAAGGGAGAAGATTGCAGAGCCTCACAGTTTCTGTGTAATTTTTATTGTACTGTAGAGCTACAGTGTATGAAACTGTCATATAACACTATGGTGTTTCTCCATTATTTCTGTTTACACTGTATGTATTATGCACTTTAAATAAAATATATTCATATATTCAGTTATTATGCAGCACAATATGATAACTACCCTGATTTCACCAAAACACCACTGTGGCAAAGTGGTTTACTGTGTACAGGTGCAGGAGTGATGCTGTGTGTAATGAGCCAGACAGAGTTATATTCCAAAGGAAAACAGGGTTTTATTTACAAAGGCCAGGTCTAGTGACCAAAAGAAAGGTCCCTGGCAATACACAACAATGTCTAAAGCACAGTGAAAATAACACGGGTTGTAGACCCAAATAATAATAACGTGTATCTCTCCCACAGTATACAATCACGGTCCTGGGTCCTGGGTGTGTGCTGTAGTGCTCGGGGTGGGTGATACAGTTTATCTGGTGGCAATTCTTGCAGTGTTGCTCCGGGTTATTGCTGGCCCTCGGTGACAGCTCCGGAACTTGTTTAGGTGTCTAATAACAATAATTAGTAACCAAAAACAAATAAACATCCACAAACAGCAATCACAAGGGTTTTCCGTCCTTCTTGGTTATTTATTTTTAACCAAAGTGAAGGAGCTGCTCACATCGCTTCATCCCCTTAATATACCATCATACAAGACCCCTTGGTAAACGACTGCAGCCACTCCTCCAATCTATCGCTGTCACATCATCTCTCTTCTGGGTCAATGCATTTGTGTATAGAAGCTCCGTCCTCTTCCTAGATGACCAACTTTCTTTTAACCTATGGAATGAATTGTCAGGCCAAAAAGTCCAAGGTACTCGATCCTTGCTACTTAGTGCCCTCACAGGTCGGAAGGGAGATTTACCACCAAGAGTCATTGTCTTTCTGTCACAACCACATAAAAAGAAATATTTTTTGTAAGGATTCTGTATGAAAATCTGTATGCTTGGTTTTCAAAAAAAAGAAGCATTTTTTTTGTATGACTGCTGCATCTATTAAATACGTTTGAGAGCTTTGTGAATGACAAATGCACTATATTTAATTTGAAAGGGATTACAGTACCTGCTCATAAGATAAATAAATATAAGTAAATATAATATACATTTTAGACCTGCAATTTAACACGTAAACATGCATTCTCTAGTCTAGCGCCAACACTCCAATTTTATAAAAAGATGAATTCCTCTGAATAAGGACGTTTGGCACAAGTTATATTCCAGGCCATACAAAACTGGCTTGAGTATTTAATCAGCTTCTTTACTGAACTCTGAAAGGAGAATCTGCTCACTGTTGAGGCATGCTTTTAAAGAGGCCAGCTTGTTTCTCCTCAAATATGATCAAGGAGGTTATTCAGATGGAAATGTGTTGTGATTTGTTTCATAAAGACTTTTGCGGTTGCTCGCCTTGTACAGACTACAGTGTGTAAACGATGTGTTGCAGATGAGACACGGGTTTACCGCTGGTTTCACTGAAAGTAAACTTTCTCCCACTCTGATTTAAAGCCTCAATTTTAAGTTATTAATAAAATAATTTAAATTATATATATATATATTTTTGTTTTAAACGGCAATGAAAAACATAAGTTTTTGATTAAAAAGGAAAGGAAAACTGTAAAGAAAACCAATCATTTGAAATGCAGCAAGGTGAGTAATAAACTGACTCCATTGTGATTTAACAGTTGATTCAAACAATTTAACAACAAATGCTGGATTGTAAATAAATATAAAACTATAAAGAGGGACTAACAAATAGGATCCAGAAGTAGGAAAATAGGGTTGTTTTTTGGATAATAATAATAATAATAATAATAATAATAATAATAATAATAATAATACAAACTTAAATGAGATCGATGCAGTAATTCATAGGAAAGTAGAGAGGGCTGTAAGGAGGAAAAACCTTGGGAATTGGGGGTCCCCCTTGTCTCGCTGAGAACCTTCGTGGAGGAATATGAAGCCGGCGACGGCTGGGCTTCTAAGGTTGTGAAGTGAGCCTCACTTACCCCCAAAAGAGGACACCCTGTAACTGCGTCACCAATGCAAAACAATGAATACGAAATTAGCATATATATTTTTTTGAGAGGAAACCTCTGATGGTCCCGTTGAAGAGATGGCCCCCACTCTGGCATAATAGCTATGCTATGTTAGGCATAAGAAATACCTGGATGAGAACAAACACAAGATTCCACTGCAGTGGAAGACTTGTTGGCATTCTGCATCTATATGGAAGTAATAAATATTATGTTTAAACGTGAAATCTTCAGATGTATCTTCAGATAGACCGTGAAATGTTATAAATAAGCTCACACACAGCTATAACTATATCTCTTGAACTTCATGTTGCCAGTTTCTGCCACCAGAGGTCGACCCGTGACAGTGAGCTTTTAGATTACAGTGGGCTTGTTGCTTTCGGCTTCAGTTAAGAGCTTATGGCTACTGCTAAAAGAGAAAAATAATATTGCTGAATGAATTGCCTAGTCAAGGGCAACAGATTGCTTAGGGAGCATTATAAGTTAAAACAAGATGGCATGAACATGAAATATTCACAGCTGCAGTGCCAGGCAAGCATGATGAAACCAAGAATAGGACAATCTATCCCATGATTCAATTCAAATATCGCTACAGGCGCCATTATTGGAGCCCACTCAGAGGCGTGGCTAACAAGATTTGCCACCCTACCAGTAATTAAGACAGAATGAACACAGTCGTGAGTGTAAGGGGCATGGCTTCCAAGCTTAGCAAGCATTTACTAATAGAACTGACTGACTATCTGTGAGACTAGTTCTGAGATTTTCCACAAATCTGTAAAATTGTTAAGACTGAATTGTTAAATTGTTATAGTAATTGTAGTTATATATGATGCATCATTCTCCTGTTTTGGATTTCAAAGGATTTTAAAACAATTGGCAAACTGACGAAAAATTAGAAAATCACGTAGAATTAAAAGTGTTATTGTTAAAAAATAGGATATGCGAAACATATAAAGACTATGTGTACGCTATTCATTAAACAGCTAGTCTGCGCAGTAGTGTTTTTGGGCTACATTTAATTATGTTTTCTAGAAAGTATAATCAAATTGAATAGAGACGTGTTAAATGGCAGAGACTGGGAGCACAGAGTGGCAGATTGAAATGGCTTACTGCATTCATATTGCAGTATTCCAGATTATGTCTGTTTGCATGGCAGCCACTGCTAAAGTATGTACTGTATACTGTGAGTGGAAAAGACTATACCATGTTCTGTAACTATCTTGGCTCTCAGTTTTGTGTGTTTTTCAGAATAATGCATATGCTGTTGATGCAGATCTGCATAATTTTTCAGAACCTTTCCCAATTTAATTGTAAAAACATCTGCTGCTGTTTCTACAGACCTCCCACAGAAAGAGACAGACAGATGCACACTCTAATAAGCATGCCTGTTAGTATACTCTATACTCCTTTTTTATAGGAAATACAAATAAATAAAAACTTGAAAACAAGAGAAATGTAACAGCACCCAGCTCTAAAAACTATTTTGACTGAAATGTACTGTGTCACTTTAAACAATTTCTTTACCATCAGAACTAACATTAAAAAAAAAAAAAAAAAACTGTAAATGTGTCAGGAAAAATGACCTGAGATACAACTAAAAGAGAACGAACCGCACCAGTTACTCAAAATCTGAGGCCACGCTGTCTAATCTCATGGACAGATGCGAACAGTACAAGACAGTACACACTACAACGCTTTCTCAAAGTGACACATCTGACAGTTAGTTATATGATGTGCTCATTTCACTGTTCATAGAAGTATCCAGAGAGACAACAAAAAGAGGCTATGATATGTTATTAAAAAGAACACCACAAAACATTATCTTAACCAAAGCCAAACACGTGATAAAGAAAGCTAATTAATTGACTCAGGATTGGCAGTTAGGTTATAGTATTAGAAATATAGGACTGAAGATACCTGGCATTGATCCAGTTGTCATGAAACTGGGTTTTAACATGTTTTAGCAGAAGTTATGAAGAATATCACATTCTGGGGATGTATGACAGTGTCTGTCTGCCCATACATCTGTGTTTTACACTTTAATTTTTGCATATAAGTGGAGAAGCTGTTATCAAATTGTGAATAAAGATGTCAGTGATAATTCTTGTCCACCATTGTCCCCTTTTTTTGAAATGAGTGATCCTCTATTTTCCATGTACAGGGGCCACTAATTTTTCTCCATAAATTAATATAATATTCAGTTACTCTATGTTTCCTCACTTCAGCAAGTTCCCCAAAAACCTCAGGAGAACTAAAAGCCAGTCATGTCATCCAATCCCATCGCCAAACTAATTACTTTAGATATTTGAAGCTTTTTTGTTTTTTGTTTCTAGGGGACATGCAGAGTATCCCAGTACTACGCTGTAAATTACAAAAGTTTAAATGACATACCTTACCACTTCCTGTGTTGTAGGTCATCTCCATGGAGCTAGCTTTAGTAAATCTGTCCAAAAATGTCAATTGAATGCAGTATTGTTATTCTAAATAAAGTACATAGTTGTTATACATTAAAGAAATGTAGGTACAATTTAGTGAAAGTCTTTTTGGAGAAAGTATTTATCAGTATCATCATATGTTAAGAAAACATTAATTTATAAATAAATCCCTGTCTAAATTCTTGCTCTTTCTCTTTCAAATACTACTGCATTTGATCGTTTTGGATAAAGTTGTAAATTAAATAAATGTAGCAGAACAAAAATATACAAACCACCAATGAAATCCAGCAGTGGAAAAAAGCAAAGTCATTATCTTGTATTAATTGTTATTGTAATTACTCCTCAGTGATCAGAGCCAGACCGGAACCCCAGCTGCGCTTCTGATGCATGGCCACAGGTGTGCATTTGTTTGAATCTTCTACATAACATGATAGACTGGCAGATAAGAGAGAGAGGCTTTTAATTATTCTTTTTAATGTTGTTTATCTGCATTGATTTGCCTTGATGGGGTCGCATCTGCACCCAAAGAAAGATAACCAAATGGGCCTTCTTATTAAAAAAAAAAACAACATTGCTCGAACATATGCTCAATTCCTTAGGATTCAGGAAAAAAAAGTGAACACAATTTTAGAGACTGCTCATTTGAATTGAACAAAAAATGTGTGTTGTGTTTGTCAATAAGTCCGAATAACTGAAATAAGCTTTTGTGCGTTAAGCTTAACTGTTTATTTGACTCCATTACACAGAGGCAAACGTGCCTGCTAGCTTGCATATCCATATTGTTTTCTACTTTCTGTCAAAAAGTCCAGTTTTGAACCTTAACCAATTCATAACAATTAGCAGGCTTTTTAGCAGGGTGCACCCCGATTCCTCTGCATATTCCTTTATGTATTTTAATAATCGCTTTGTCTTTATTATTGATCCTGAAATCTGATTTTACCAAGAATGCCTGTGCGAAGCAGGGTCTGAAACATTCTACAGAAGCATTAGCACATTATCCCTCTAAACAGCAGGTGCTTGCAGCTGTTTCATTGCAGCCAGCAGCACCCTCGAGCCCTTCATGAATCAGGTGCCAAAGTTCAGCACTACATTATCCCATTCAGTAACATTATTCAAATAGGTTTTAGAAACTTTTAAAACTATTTATGCAAGCTCTAAGGGTTACATAGTTCCTCTGCCAAGAGCCAAGACTTCAAAAAACATATTTGCATTATAAATTACAGCATAGATAGAGTTACTATATACACATAATCAGTGGCACTGGAACAATTTTTAAAGTAGGGGTGCTGAAAGTTATTGAACAAAACTGTAACCTGTATATGATGGAAGTCATGCAATGCTGCTCCACCCCCAGCACCCCTAGTTCCAGCGCCCCTGCACACAATGACTCAGGTGATGCAGACCCTGACGATTTTGTCTGTTTACCTGTTGATTCCCTAGGAAAGAGCATCACTTTGCACAACCAAGACACCAAACTGCACTCCTCTGACTGTATGACACTATGGCAGGGCTGAAGCCCTGTACATGAAAAGTGGGGTTTCCTTTTTAATTATTTGTGTAAATATCTAGTAGAGAACCTGACGCTCTGTCTGTGACATTTTACCTTCTGTGTATGGTTGGAGGGAAAAAAAGCAGCTGGTGATTCGCCAGCTGCAAATCCCTAACCAGAAGGGGGGCGTGTCCCAGTGGAGAGTGTATAAAATAAAAGGGGCCCAGATATACAGCTCAGGGCTGCTGCAAGACCAGAGGATTCGTCTGTCCTACTGAACGGAAACTGGAAAAGCTAAATTCCTCTGGTCACCAAATGTGTTAACCGAGATCAGAGCCGTGGAATTGAGAAACCTGTTAAGACTTTTCACACTGGATGCGGTGTGATCTGTCCTGAGATAATGATACTTTCACTGTGACACTACACATTGGCTTGTTGCATCGTGTCTGATGTGAATAGGCCTTTTCAGGCACAATGCACACCATGCAGTACTGTGCAGTGGTACTCACTGCCCACGCTGAGCACAGTCCTCCAACAGTACTTGAATAATCTGTACATCTTGAATAAAATGAATAAAAGTGAATATGTTCAACAAGGAAAGAGAGACCAGTGCTAATAAGGCAAGAACGTGGATTTTAAAATGTTGATTAGCACTCATTTAAATTTACATTATGTGCCACATTCTGAAGACAATGTAAATTTTCTTCCCATAAAGTTTGTAAAGGTTTCACCTGACCGAGAGTCATGCTGCTGCTGTTGTGCCTCCTTCCTCCTTCGGAATTATCAGTTTCACACACTCTTAAGGAGAAAATCAATCAATATCAAACAATAGTGAATTATGCTTATAAAGAAATGCAATTCTGAGCTAATCATATACCTGTAATAAAACTAAATAAAAGTCAAACTTTTATTGTCTTTGTCCCAGTAAGACTTACCTCTCTGTTGCTGATTAATCTGTGGCTCAAATAACTTTTTCAAATTATATATATATATATAATATATATATATATATATATATATATATATATATATATATATATATATATATATATATATATGATATATATAATATATACATATATAATGAATGAGATTCAGCATAACATTTTTACTATGCAAGGAGTATTTATTGTCTATACATGCAAGTAAATGCAAGTAGCATCACTGTACCCATAAATATATTTCTTACTACTGTATATAACACAAAACCATACCATACTGTAACTTAAAATATAGGCCTATAAGCTGAAGTCCTGCCCATTCACCAATATTGAAACTAAGCAAAAAAGGCATTCAATCTGAGCCAAGAAACATTACAATAGCTTTTTACCTTTACAGCTTATTATGCAAAAGGTAGGATACAAAAATGTTTTGAACAAGACTAAGTAAAGTGCACATTCAGTGATATCACATCAATGTAATGGTCTATTCATATATGTAATTCAGTGTAAGTGGCACTCTTGCACTTCAACAGTACAGACTTATTGTACTTATTGCTTTTCATTTACAGGACATTTCTTTTCATAGACAGGAGTTTCAGATTCAGTACAGAAAGAGCTTCTAGTGTTTTCCTAAAATAAATTGGACGGAATTCTGTGTGAATACGCACAATGCTGTTTCTGCATTACTGTGGGATATCATCACTATGGTTAGCATCACCATGACCAATGATGCAAACTTTGATTGGCTTGTTGCTGTATTTGAGATCCTCCCTATCTTGTACTATGCATCATCAGCCCTGTCTGACCATTGTATATCTTCTGGAATGTTCTCTACTCGGTATGCAGCAAACTAATTTTCCAAATGATCCAGCCTGTCACCTGATACCGAGTCAAATCTTCTGACAAAATACATCACAGATCTTCAAATTTGGCATTTGCCCTCTGACTGATGTCAGCCACTGCTGCATGTTTTTGTGCACTGGCAATTTGCTGGCTATTCTCTGGCAGAATTAAAAGACAGTCTTCTCATCTTTTGCTAACTCTCAAGACCCACCTGTTCTCTCTTGCTATCCATGCTCTTTAAGCCTGTTATCTGCTATTAGTTGATGTGCTACTATTTCACGTATTATGTTACTATCCTGTATTATGCACTTGCCACTGTATTTAATGTGCTATTTAATGTATTATGCTACTATTATGTATTATGCACTTTCCACTATATTTAATGTACTGTTTCATGTATTATGCTACTATCATGTATTATGCACTTTCCACTGTATTTAATGCTTTATGCATTTTTTTCTTGTTGCTGCATATTGTAAAGCTCTTTGTGATGGTGTTCCACTATGAAAGGTGCTATATAAATAAAGATTGATTGATTGATTATAATAGGCTACAATGTCTTGCAATAAGGGGTACACTTTTCATCAGAACAGATCAAAACATACCTTTATTAGCTGCAGAAGACATCATACCAGCCCCTAACTTCATACTGCCAGTATCAATGGACACTTCACTTGAGGTCACAAATGACCCTAAATTTCAATAATTTAATGCAAAATAGAAAATATTATCTATTTCATATTATTTTCAGTATTTTTACTTCCTAGATTTTTAAATTTAAATATTTTACTTTGCTTAATAAAGAAATACTTCTGTGTATTGTGATGGAGTGTACATTCCAGAGCAAACTTGGGCAGCTGTGGAGCTGTGGGTGTGAAGAATGCACACTCCATCTGGGTAAAGATTGTGGAGATGTTTAAAAAAAAAACTAAAGTAATAAAGTGTGAAAAGAAGACATTAATAATTAATAATTAATAACTGAGTTCATGTAAACCAAAATCCCATGTACCGTATTATAATTATAAATATAGCAGCTACCAAATACTGTTGTCACCACAATAAATATAACTAAAATTAATTCACTTAATAAATACTCACCCACCCATTATAATATATTAAACTTGTTATCTTTGAGATATTAAAACTAATAATTTTCATTACAATGCATAATATATTACAAAACTATAAACAAACCCAACAACAGTTCACAGTAAAACTAAGCTTTATTGATGCTTAAATAATAAGACTGGCCCAGTCAAAACCCACAGGGTTCAGTCCCAAAATAATAATATTAAATAACACACACTTTATATACATACACGATCACCAGTCCAATAGTGAGTGCTCCTAGTGCAAGTGCTGAATTTATAGAAGAACAGTGACAACAGTAGTGCAGTGTAGTCCAAGGTTTGATACTGGCTTTGTAGCAACAAATGTGAAAATTTAAGACAGACAAAACAACATGAAACACTCATGGTTATTTTACAGTTGGTTCTCCTTTACAGGTCCTTTTGTAACCATAACAAAGGAACAGATCGCTTCTCCACATCCCCTGATATACCCTCAGTCACGCCCCCTTCGGTAGTGAGTGCAATCGCTTTTCCTTCAGTCTGCGATTTCTACATCGCCTACCTCATTAAGGCAATGACTTCTGGTATTGTGACTCTGCCCTCTTTCTGGGTGGCTGACTTCCAACTTTCCCTGGAATGAATTGCCAAATCATGCAGTCGGGTGCTCACTGTTCCTATTATATGACACTCTCACAGATTGGGAGAGAGATTTATGACTTTGATTCACTTGCTCCCTTTCACTTATAAAATATAATTTAATTTAGAAGGACTTGAGCTGCCTCTATTGGTAGACTATGAAAAATATGTAAAGTACTAGCTTTCTGAGCACGGACAGTATGAAAAATAAAATTATTATTATTTTTTTTTTTACCTCCAAAAACTTGCTAACATCTAATCCAAATCATGCAGTGTTTGTAACTTTCATTAAACGGGAACAGTCTTGTTTATAGCAGTTCAACTCTTCAGTTCATGTTTTCATTCTCCCCAAGTGTGATTAATTGTGCTTCTGCTAGGTTGATACCTGCTCACATCAACAGTATAATCCAGAGGGTCAAGTCGGGGTCTTTCTGGGAGGATCGTCTTCCAATATATCTTGATGTACAGCCCACACAAGCACAGAGAGGTCTGCCATTTTCTCCACTTAGACAATGAGGCTGCAAACCTGATTTTTAAGTTTCCAACCAGTAAGTATCCCATTCAGACGGGTTAACAGTGCAATTTAATGCATGTGTTACAAATAACAAAACACTTAAATTTCCTAATTACTGAATTATTAAACAAACTGTTTTTTTTATTATTGCTATAGGCTTAAATACATGTTCCTTAATGCAGAAATTATATTAGGAAATGATACCGGTAAGATGCATCTTATTCTCTGCCTGGTCTGAGGCATGTATTATTTATGATGCCGGTAAGGGTCAGTTAATGGATGATGTTTTTGCCGGTAAATGGCGTTTATGCATCCCCTAATGAAAGACTGTCATGTTAAACACTATTACTGGCATGATATAGGAGATGGTAAGTTTTATGCATATGGGCCTTTCTGTACTTACAAGACAAGTACACTTCTGATAATATCTAATTGGAGTGCTGGCTGCAATTGATATATTCTTGGTACAATTTTCTTTTAATGAGATGTTGTATCCTGAATTTGAAGCCAGTGTCCTTGGCTGGCCCAGATTCCTGCTCCCTTATTGACGGAGGTAGTTATTCTCGGCAAAGAGAAGTGAGAACTGGAGCAGCCACGGTCTTCCCATGAGGCCCAGCTCATGACTGCAGATTTATTACCCAGCCTCAGAAACCAGCCCCACCAACTCCACGCAACTGAGACAGCGAGAGTGTGTGTGCCTATTCTGGGCTCACAGTCCCGAGAGGAAGGGAAGGGGGGAGGGGATAGAGACCGAGAAAGGGAGCATGCATGCGCAAAAGAAGAAAGTCTGGGGAGAGACCTAATATTTGATTAAAAAGGCATACTGATACCAGGGAGTTCTTAAAAAGCCATACAATATATAATACAGAAACAACTGTAACATCATGTTACTGAAATTAAATAGCTGGCTGAATTGTAGCATAGACATTTAAAATAAGAGATGATATATAGTAGTGTGCAAATGTATTAGAACACCGCATTGCCTCTGTTGTTTTGATGTGTTGTGCATATGCAATCAAACCACTCTAGCTGGAAATTTTGGAAAAATAGTCAAGTTAGTGATTGACTAGTTTAATTGATGACTAATAGGCCACACATGCAATTCATTTAAAATAGTTATTTAGTTGTTAATAAAAGTTGTTTAAGATTAATTAATTAATTAATTAAAGCACAAAGTGATCTCACATTTTCACACACATGTGCCTACTGTTTCTATATCACAAATTACTGACTGAAAATTGAAATTCTCACACCCTGAGGGTTTCATGCAGGTAGGTATATAAAGGATATAAATGAGAAATCTTGAGATGTTCTAATACATTTGTAGACTAATGTATGTGCAACAAATAACTGATAGGCACTCTGGTCTGTAGACTCTTGTTAATCCAAACCAGACTGGACCCTGTTCAGATAAATGATTTCTTCTCAATGCTGATCATGCCTTGTCTAATCTTCGCCTTACGTTGCAGATATTATATTTAATCTAAATCAGTAATAACCCACTTGAATAACTACTTACATTAGTCCTAGCTAATGAAATAATTCTATAAATCTTATGGAGTGTCCTTCCATTAATAATGTCGATCTTTCATGCGATTCCCAGGTAATTTAGCCTCAATCGTGTCTTTGAGGTCAGAGCAAAGCAGAGTGCATCAGTCATTGATTAGCTGGGTGGTTAATGACAGGAAAGAATGCATGGACACTGGGAACGCATGGACGCTGCTATGGCATTTTGCAGGGTGTCAATGACCCTATTCGAAAGCCCCAGATGGCTCAAATGCAGCCGTTCAGGGGCCAGACCCAGAGCTGTAGGCTCGATGGATCAGGATGCCACATGGTCCTCTAGTCTGCTGGGCCAATAAGGGGCTACTATTAGCACCCTGGCCCAGTCCTGCCTGCTTCTCCAGACACAGTGGGAGCATGGCATCGGTGGGGAGGCGTATAACAGCTGCCTCGAACACTGGTGTGCCAAAGTATCTATAGCCAGCGGGTCCCTGCCTCCTGTTATCACATATTTGTATTGCTCTTTACAAGTCTCTGTTTATGATTTGCTGCTTCCTTAATCAAGATAGTCACACCTTTGATGTAAGTTAAGGTGTTATTATTAATTTTCTCTGCATCCCTCAGACTCCTGACTTTCACACAAATGGTCTAGCAGCAAACAGACCATGTACATCACAGGAAGCAATAAAGTACAGTAGCAAGAAGCAGCAGGAAATATGTTTTTTAGTTCTGTGGTGCTGTACTTGAAAGAATTTTATGTCCTTAAAAAAAAAAAAAAAAAAAAACACACAGACACACACACACACACACAATGAGCGGGAAAACGCTGATAAGATTTTTCATGATAATAAATAAAGGAATTCAAATGCTTAATTACTATCCATAGCTGTGTTCCCCATAAATGCAACCTTGCAATTAAATAGAGATATTTGGACTGAGATTGAGCTTTCCCTTTCCACATATTGATTCAAGATATTTCCACCCTGGAGCAGTTATTACCTCAATGAGGCATATTTAAGTGAAAACTGTGATTGTCCGGAAAAGCATTCTCCATCTCTGAGTATACTGTTGCCAATAGCTATTGATCGATTCCACTTCGACAGAGAGAGACAGAGACATATGAATGGGTTATGTCTGGATGAAAAAAGCATTTCTGTCAATTTAGACGTGCCAGTGTGGAGTGTTATCAGTCTTGATGCCTTTATCCCGTATGTAGGAAGGACTGATATTCTTTTCTGTAGCCTTTTACTTGAAAAGCACATAATTTTGAACTGAGATTTTAAGACATCCTCCATGGATAACAAAGATGGATTTTATATATATATATATAATCAGCTTGTCTAGCTCCTACAGACAGTTCAAGAACAATACCCTGTGTTATTCATGGAGAACAGTGTTCAATTCTCAGCTCAGAAGTTAAGCGCCCTTTCTCTTAGGGGACGAGGGAACAGTTCAGTTTACATACCTCAAGCCTGCCCTAGAATGAAGGGAGCACCATTCTCTTAAAGGTAGCAGTGGGAGAAGCTTAGTCCTCATCCAATCCTTGCACTGAACCCAAAGTTGAGAACTGCCTCAGTCCTGCAGTCTCTACTCTGCAAGTCATCATTATTGATCAGGACGATACCATGGAGCCACTTTGGTTTAAATACCATCTTCTATTTGCTTGCTTAGCTAGACAGAGTGGAAATTGCATACTCTCAGAGGAGCAGAGAGTCAGACCATTCAAGGTTTTGACCCTGGAGCTGCAGAGGCACAGGATTAACCCATTACAGACAGACAGCACATTCAACACTACAAAGGATTTATGTGAAGAACTGTTGCAATGAAATAATTGAAAGGGGGGTGTGATGGAGCAAGCCCCTTCCTGTAAATGAAAAACAAAAGAACATGGAGCACAAACACAAGTTCTAACTTGGGACATCCTTTTTGAATTGAAAATATGTATCGTCATGGTAACTTATTAAAACACTAGAAACCGATGTATTTACCTGTTGTTATACAAGGAATGTTCTGCCATTTGAAACCTGTGAGAAAGAGAAAAAAAGAAATGCATATTTGGTTAAAAGGACATACTGAATGCTGGATGCAGTTATCTGCCTGAAAAGGTATACATTTTCAGAGAGATATGCTGACAGTGATAAGTACTACAATATTAGGATACAGCAGTAAAGGAAATTATCCCATACTATTAACTTTAAACTATTCTAGATAGAGTTGAAGTTTAGAAGTGTAGCGTAGCTATTCTCTAATTTTATGAAGTAAAATAAAACTCACCTTTGGGAAGAACCTTGCAAAGTTTTGATATTAGGTTATCAGCAGCGAGTCCTGAGCAGAGCCATATTTGAGTGGGACATCGTTGATTTAGTTTACATGTGTCTTTACTCTTACTCGAGACGGATACTATTGAAATGTACTGAAGTGAAACACGAGTTTGTTCCTCACATAAATTTTTATAGTTAGCGAAGTGGAGGAACAGCTACCTCAGCCACCAGCAAAAATTGCACAACAGCAATATTTTTGTAACCTGACTTTTATTTTATATCACATTTTTGTTTCATTAGCTTATTTTGTATATCTTTATACCAAATATAGCATCCTTATGCATGCTGTACATCTATGACTGCTTCTGCTAGATAATAAATTTACTTTATTTTGAGAGTGGTTTAAACAATGTTTGTGTTGTGCCTTGTATCAAACTCCCTCATCATATCCTCCTCCCTTATTATGGATATTAACACAAAGTCTCTTCATCGCTCCAACGGGTTTTGCTCAGACATAACTAGGAGAAAGTGCATGGGAGTACACATTTAAATATAGTACTTAGTAGTACTTTACAGTAACGTAGTTCTGACAGGTGTTTGGACAGCTATTTGCAAGTGTTTTCTGAAGTACTGTAAACTAGCTGTAACCAGTTGAATTCACAAGCACATGATGCAGTTTATCAAACATTTTTAGTAGTAGTTTTAAACAGAAACTTGGTAAGTACAATCTGTATGACACTTTACCAACCAAATTAACTTTGACACTGCTTGGGAATAGTTCACGGCTTGGCAGGGGTTGTACGTGGAAAGTGAATAGAGGTGGGGAAGAGGGTGTGTGGGCTTTCCCTCTCTTTGAGTGGCTGGGAGGTGGGCCTTGGGGGGATTGTGGGCTATAAATGAATACTTTATTGTTTCCTCAGATCTTCCCCTCTAGACCAGACCAGAAATCCGGGCCTTGCAGGTAGCGATGGTCGGGGTGACGCTGCCGAATGCAGCACCTTTTATTTGTAGTTTGATTACTGTGTTTTATTTTCCTTTTTTGTTTCGATTATTCTTTTGAGCACCTGCAAGTGTGCCCACAACTGAATTGTTACAGTATTCCTGTGGTCCTGTTTGCCATAGTTGGTAGGCAGGCCACGGACAACAGCGCCCTCTGTGGGCTAAAAATAACTAATTTGAAAAGAAAACAAGTGAATAAAACCGGGCACCTATGTGGTGTTCCAAATACACTTTTCTGCCTCCTGTGTCAGTGAATCCCCTACCCTTCCACAGCCCCATTAACAAATTCCAGATTTGATCTGATCAACATACTTATTCAACCCCTAACTGCTTCTTATTGTATATTGTAGTTTCTGGAAAGTCTGGTCTGTGCTCTTAAGCAATGCAGAATTTCTTGTCACAGAGCACTGCCGATCAAGGCAAGATTTCTTTCAGCCCCCCACGAAGACTGTCTCTGATTACATGCGCCGATATTAAGTGGATGAATAAGCTTCCCAAACACAGCTTGTTGTATAAATAAAGTCTGGCTTCTCTTTGCAGTATGACAGAGCTCTGGACTGTACATTAGAGCAAGGACATAGATCGATAAAAGAAGGACAGAGCGGACTAAGACTTCATGCCCTATTAAAAATAACCATGCCACTGCTCCACCAGGAGAGCCTGACAGCACCGTCCCAATTCTTCATGTGCCAGAGATGATTCCTGCTGATGTAATAAGAAGTTTCACATTACTCAAATGAATCTGGAATATGGATTTGATATACACTATCCTTCAATAAATGCATCACCACCACAATATTACACAGGCAGTTACTCTTAGTTACAGTATCCATTGATTAATTGCCATTGATTTAAATCAACACATAGTGATTGGAACTATTTGATACCTGCCGATAAATACTTGTTAAAGACAGTTATGAGTATGCGTGCAAGTAGTTTTAAATTATATTGTTTGGTTCAATTGTGTAAAAAAAGTTAAGTGCATTATTACAAAAAAAAAAAAGGAAATTAAATTATTTAATTATGGATATTACTTTCGATACTCGTCTGCGATTCTTAATCACAGTTCTTGTTTTTCCCCATAAGAAATACCCCAGTCTAGAATTGGAATAAATCAAGTATATTTTGTTTTTAAAGCTAGCTCCAGGTGTGGAAGACCAAGAAAGATTTCTGCACAATCTGGAGGAAGAATCTTTTAAGCAGCCCGGCAAAATCCTTGGATTACTGCAAAAGATTTGACACAAGAATTGACACAAAAGATTTGAGTTTTCTATTGAATACTTGAAGAAACCTGATAATTTCTTCAACCACATTTATGGTCAGACAAATCCAAAATATAACTTTTTTCACCAAGAAAGCAACAAGAAAGTGATTTCTATAATTTCTAATTGTTCTATTGAAAGACATAAATTAGAGATTTCGCTTCATAATAAAACAACATATTATTACATAACATGCATCAAATGAAAAATAACATGCAAAACTAATTTTATACTTTGACATCAGTGTGTACCTCATTGCTTCCTTTATAGCTTGCAGTCTTTTTTTTTTGTATTTTGAAACTAGTTCCTGGCATCTTTCTGGACATGTTTGCCCATTCTTCAACACATACATCTTTGAGTTCTGCAATCGACTTTGGTCTCCTTTTTCAATAGCAGCCTTCAAGTAAATCCATAACATCTCAATGGGATTCAAGTCTGGGGTCTGAGATGGCCAATTCATACTGTTATCTTCCTTTATTTCAGAAATTCCTTTGTAGACTTCGCAGAATGCTTAGGGTCATTTTTCTGCAGGAATACAAACTTCCGTCCAATAAGCCTTCTAGCACTCAGTAATAAATGAGTGCAAATGTATTGATGTTTTGCAGCATTCATTGATCCTTCTACAATACAAAGGTCGCCCGTGTCTGAGGAAGAAAAACAAGCCCATACCATTACACAACCTCCACCATGTTTAACACTGAGCAGGATTAACTTTTATTTAAATTCTTCTCTCTTCCTCCAGAAATATTGTTGTTTTCTTGGTGAAAAAAAGTTAGATTTTGGATTTGTCTGACCATACAATTTGGTTGAATAAATCATCAGGCTTCTTCAAGTATTCAATGGAAAACTCCAATCGCTTTCTTTCATTTTTAACAAAGGCTTGCATCTTGACTTTTATCCATGGAGGAATCGTTGAATTGTTCACGCGTCAATTTCTTGACCTCAATTCTTGTTTCAAATCTTCTGCAGTAATCCAAGGATTTTGATGGGCTGCTTAAACGATTCTTCCTCCAGATGCAGAAATCTTTTTTGGTCTTCCACACCTGGAGCTATTTGCAGTAGTTCCTTTCTCCTACGTTTGTCAATAATAGCTCACACTGTGCTTTCTGCTATTTTTCTCTTTTTTCGTTTAGTTGTAGAAATTCATTTTCCATGCTATTTTTCATTTTATACGTGTTATGTAATCATTTGTTGTTTTATTATAAAGCTGTCTTTCAATAGAGCAATTAGAAATTATATAAATCATTTTTTGTGTTTTTTTTTTTTTTAACTGCCCAAATACTTTTGTCTGCGACTGTATATATCTTTTTTGTGGGATCAGTTGAAAACAGATTTTTACAGCAATGCAATGGAAACACATCTAATCTATATCTTAGAATTGCAACTAACTCTTGTGAAGATTTAAAACAGCTCATTCAGTTGGTTGCAAATTGTTTTCCGGACGTTCCTCATTCCAGTAAAGTCATGCTCAAAATTCAGCAAAAAGGTAGTAATGTAAATGTAGTCATATGGTTACTTCTCCTTGAAATCCATGACATTCAGGACTGCGACACCTCACTTGTGCTAAAAAGTATCTTTCCCAGAATTCTTTCAGCTTAGTTCATAAACACAGCCTGTGACTGATATCCAATGTGCTGTCGAGTATGTATCATTGCCATGGGGCATATCTAACAGGATGTCAACAATTTATCTCCCTGGGTGGGTTTTGTTCTGAGATTGGGCCAGTAATTTCTCGAATCTATATTAATAATAAACCTGATATCAATGTTGCTGCCTCTGCCCTAACTGCTTGTATCTCTGATATAAAAAATTGCATGTCACAAAAATTTTTACACCTTAATTGTGACAAGACTGAAGTAATGCTGTTAGGTACTCCCCGCCAACGTAAGGAAAACCAATGTTTTAACTCTGTCTGTTGATGGAACCATGCTTGAGTTCAAATCTAAAATGAAAAATTTGGGTGTGATTTTCGATCTTGGGTTAACTTGAATTGCATGTGCTGAATACTGTCAAGGTTCCTTTTTTTCACCTTAGAAATATTGCCAGACTGCATCCCATGCTTCCTCTACCTGCAGCTGAAAAACTGGTTCAGGCTTTTGTTTTCTCTAGGATTGATTACTGTAATGCCCTGCTCGCTGGGGTGTCTAATAGCATCCTCACTAAAATTCAATTTGTTAAAAATTCTGCAGCCAGAATTTTGTCTCGGTCCCGCTCAAGAGATCACATCACTCCTGTCTTGGAGGCCTATCAGGTTTAGAACTGATTTTAAAATTTTACTGCTAACAAATAATGCTCTTCATGGGCTAGCTCCGACTTATCTGTCAGATCTGTTATCTTTTTACACTCCCACTCGCAACCCCTGCTCTGCTGATCTCAGACTGCTTTGTGTCCTGCCTGCTCGCCTGCGCTCTATGGGCGACAGGGCCTTCTGTTGCTATGCCCCCAAATTATGGAACTCTATTCCACTAGAGATCAGGGACTCAGCTTCTATGAGTGTTTTTAAAGTTAATTTAAAGACTTACTTTTTTAGAAAGGCGATTCATTGTGAAGTGCTCTGAGATGACTGCTTTTAAGGGCGCTATACAAAATAAAGTTTATTATTATTATTATTATTATTATTATTATTATTATAGCCAAATGTGAGAGCAATCACACACAACAGGATCACAGAAAAAAGAAAACAAAAGACATTGTTTCACCGTTGTTAAGGTAACACAGGATCACAACAAAACATTCATTCTTTAGAAGTCAGTCTTTCCAAACGCCGCATTTGTAATCCATGTTTCGCTATTTTAGTACGTCGTTTCAGTCAGTTTGTTTCAAACTTATCACACCAGTCTCTATCATCTTCCATCCTATGCTCCTGATAATAATAGGGAGCAACCTTGGAGCTTTGGACGTGGAACCATAAAAAACATGCTGGATGTTTTGGGACACCACATAGCAGACAAAGTTCTATTGAGGTGTGTGTATGTTTTTGATAATGAATGCTGGGACGGTCTTGCATCGATTGCCCTTGATTGACTGCTGCATTGGCGATTCCTGCTGTGTCCTCTCATGAGAGAAAGGCATTGTTATTATCAGAATTTAGTTATTATTTCATGAAAAAATTCAGAAATGTGAAATCTGCAATGAGAATCCTGATCAATAATATGTTCTTCTGTGTATATGCTTATCAATATGCTCACAGCTACGGTGCCGAGAAAAAGTTTGTGAACCTGTCACGAAGACGGCTGTAGTGGGTGACGTCAGACCAGAAACAGGAACCAGGAAATAAACAACAGAGAAGTGGAGTTGGGTGGAGCTGAGCGACTAGTGTCTCTCAGCATTTAATAGTTAAACAGAGCAGAAAATAAAAGGTTGCAAGACAAACAAGACACAGGACATGGCACTTTAGCCAAAATAAATAAACAAACAAAACGGACTACACAGACAAACACGGTGAGCTGATATTTGAACTATTACTTTGATTACACTATGTAACACAATTTTTGTTCCTGGGTAGTAAGTGTTATTTCCTAATTGCTTATGCCTCAAAAATATAGAAAATGGCTATTATTCCCCACAAACTTTGCTTTTGTGACCAGGACAGTGATATTTTGAAATTTACCTATTTCTAATGAGAAAATGGTCTTTTCGTTCACATAAAGTCAGAAAAAAACAACATATGAATCCAAATTAACATGTATTTATACTAAAGTAATACAAAAATGACTACAAAAGATTTAGAAGTGAGTAGTTTTTTGAGATTTACGATTATACTGTAAATTACTTTCACGAATCAGTCCCCAAATGTAGTCTCCCATCATGTTCTCGTTATACTGTCCTTGGTAGCGGCGTTCAAAGTCCAGTATATCCTGGTGGAAGCGCTCGCCTTGCTCCTCTGAGTACGCTCCCATGTTCTCCTTGAATTTATCAAGATGAGCATCAAGGATATGGACTTTGAGGGACATTTTCACCATACAGGTATGTGGAAACATGTCATGCCATGATCAAAAGAAATCTCTGAGGACCTCAAATAAACAGTTATTGATGCTCATCAGTCTACAAATGGAGAAAGGTCGCTCTACTCAGGAGCGGTCATCCTACCAAAATCTCTCCAAGAACAAATTGGAAAATCATCAAGGAAGTCACAAAGAATTCCAGAGTAACATCCAAGGATCTGCAGGCCACTCTCACTTTGGCTAATGTGAGTGTTCATGAATCAACTATCAGAAAAAGACTGAACAAGAATGGTGTTTATGGTATTATAGCCAGGAGGAAACCAGTGCTCTCTAAAAAGAACATTGCTGCCCGTCTGAGGTTCGCCAAAGAGCACATAGATCCACAAGACTTCGGGAATAATGTTCTCTGGACAGATGAGTCAAATGTAGAACTTTTTGGCCTCAAAGAGAAACATTATGTCTGGCAAAAACCAAACACTGCGTTCGAACAGAAGAACCTCATCCCAACCGTCAAGCATACTGGTGGGAGTGTGATGGTTTGGGGCTGCTTTGCAGCCTCAGGACCTGGACGGCTTGCCATCATTAACACAACCATGAATTCTGCATTGTATCAGAAGATTCTAGAGGAGACTGTCAGGCCATCCATTCGTGAGCTGAAGCTGAACCAAAAGTGGGTCATGCAGCATGACAATGATCCTAAACATACAAGCAGATCTACAAAAGAATGGCTACAGAAGAAGAAATTCTGCATTGTAGAATGGTCTAGTCAAAGTCCGGCCCTAAACTCCATCAAAATGTTGTGGCAGGACCTGAAGCGAGCTGTCCATGCAAAGAAGCCCTCAAATGTCACCAAGTTGAAGCAGTTCTGTAAGGAGGAATGGGCCAAAATTCCTCAAAACCGATGTGAGAGACTGACCAACAGTTACAGGAAACATTTAGTTGAAGTCATTCTGTACTCAATCATACTTTGTCAGGTTGCATACTGAAAATCTTATTTTAGAATTCTGCTTTTGCTTTACTCAATGCAATTAGTGTCTCTTTTCACATACATCATTTCTCATCAGGTTACAATATTAATCGCAGTTCAATCATGCTCGGTCATTTCGACTACTCAGAATTCTACTATATAATTGACCTATATAAGGAGACCTTAAACTTCAATCTCAGGGTCATGTATTCTGTACATTTATAACATGTAAAATATCACATTAATTGTATTAATTGCCCTTTTCTGCTCTATCTGGCTACTTTTCAAGGCATCCTGCTACGGTTCATATAGACCTTAAACTTCAATCTCAGGTCATGTATTCTGTACATTTAAATCATGTAAAATATTGTACTAACTGTATTTGCACTTTTCTGTGACTTCTACTACCTATCGAGGTCCTGCTGCAGGGATGTGTTCTATCTTTTTTTTAAATCTGATAAATTAAGGGAAGGAGTAACTGTTCACATTGCTCGCACTAATTCTGTTTTCTGTCCCCACGCTTCCATGCTGAGATATGTGGCCTCCGGACCCACCATTTCTAACTGCACAAAACCTACCAGTTTCCTGTTCCTGGTTTCCTGCAAGACTCCAAGATGTTTTCCAAAAAGGCAGCTTTTCTTCCTCAAACTATTTGTGCCATTCCTTTAGGAGTGGAGCTGCATCCACAGCTGCTCAGCGAAACATTTTTATGCATGAGGTGAGTGAGTGAGTGAGTGAGTGAGTGAGTGAGTGAGTGATGCTACTCAGGCAGGCGGGTCAAACAAGCTCTTCAGTCATAGCTCTATCTCTGTCCCCTGAAAACATAAAATGAAAGATCTTTGGGATTAATTTCATAATTTGATCTGGCAATTTTGCGCACACCTAGATCTGCCAGGGCAAAACCCACAATGAAAGATCTTTGTGATTCATTTCAGACTTTGACTGGTGAATTGGTCATTTGGATCAGCGAATTGGTCATTTGGATGTATGTATGTTACAGACAAACCTTGAAAATGACCAATTTGGTGATTGCCCCGGTGATATCAGTCACACAGACAGACAGACAGACAGACAGACACACACACACACACACACACACACACACACACACACACACACACACACACACACACACACACCCACCAAGGGCAATTTAGAGTGAATTTAGACCTATTGTTCATATCATACAGTAAGTGCCCATCAACAAGCTTTAATTGTCTTACAGTTGATTAACATGAACTCCTGCACTAAACACTTTAACATGGAAGCGTTTTGCTAAAAGTCATTTTGACTGCATGATATAAATATCCCCTTTCTACTTTCAACAAATTAGCTCTTGGAAATAATTACTTCAAAAAAATGTGCTTATTCTGGCTGGATTCAATACCGCACAAGACACACATTGTCTCAAGTGTTTAACGATACACTTCAAGTTTAAAAAAATGAAAAATGAAAAAAGCCTATATTTGTAACTTTAAAAAAATATATTTTCTTTCTACACTTCTGCGTTTGTTGAAAGAAATGCATATCTTTTGTTGAGAATTGCTTTTTGTTTTTGGACTCAATTTGGACTCGTTTCAGCTTACTTATTGGAGTCTGGATTTTGAAATAATTTTACATAGCATTTTTAGTTGGTGCATCTGCACCATGGTTAACTAATTGTTTTTTATTTTGTTCATTTTTAACAGCAGTTTTCCATTTACAGTACTTAATCTAGTACTAAGACCGTATGCTTTCATACTGTAGGTATATTATGACCCTATCTCAGATGGGGGTATGCGGTAGATTTTGAAGGGGAATGGGCCTAGAAAGTTTGAAAACCACTTCTCTTGAGAATATTCTATGCACCTAACTTACACACAAAAGACAATTCTAAAAAAAATAAATAAATATTGCAAGGAATATACTGTTGCAAAAAGGCAAGGGGTCATAGCAGCTGAAAGGTTTACTGAAAGTATATTACAATTTAAGGCAATGTCTGGAAAAGCATTGAAAAGCTGCTGCTCTGTGTGCAGACACAGGTCATGTGCACACGATTATTACAGTGAATCATGGTCTTCTCCCATGTGCTTCCCTAAACATTTATCCATGGCTTGTTTGAGGGCGGTGCCATCCTGTGGACAAGCAAGAAACTGCAGCTGCTGTTGCTGAAACCAAGAGGTGCCATTCTGGCCCCCTTCGGGTATTTGAATTTACTCCAAAGCTGATTTCTATTCCTATTCATATTGAAATATGCACTGAATCTCAAATGCTATTTGAATTCCATGTCTCATCAATTCTTATTTCCAGTTCAATGTGGGATTCTCATTGCCAGTTTATTTTAGAAGAATGATTTCATGACGACAGGAGTTCAGTTTGTGTTCCTATATTTATACAACTGTCGTGGGCTTATGAGATATCTGGTGAGTCCATAAGTATTACCTTAGGAAATGTGTTTGTGTGTGTGTGTGTGTGTGTGTGTGTGTGTGTGTGTGTGTGTGTGTGTGTGTGTGTGTATATATATATATATATATATATATATATATATATATATATATATATATATATATATATATATATATATATATATATATATAGATAGATAGATAGATAGATAGATAGATATGCCATACCGGCACTTGTATACTGGCTGGTTCACCATCTTGCCATTGACGAATATGATGCCGATTTGGCGAAAATGATTCTCTATCAAATCGCCATTTGTGCCAATATAATTTGGATAATTCATGTAAAAAGTTTAGCATGAAAATAATAAAAAAAAAGCCTAAAACAGAGATCAGGTTTCCTTGCACTGCAAATCATGATGAACACTTATACAAGTTTACCATAGTAAAAGCATAATAAAGCGTAATAAAGCATAGTGAAAGCGTGGTAAAGCAATGTAAAAAACAGTAGGGTATGGTAAAGCATATTAATTAACATGGTAAACCAGGATAAATTATGATTAATGCATGTTATTACCATGGCAAAACCAGGTAAAAGTGCAAAAAATACTATAGTCTAAAACAGAGATTGGGTTTCCCTGCCCCCCAAATCACGGGAGGCAGTGCGGTCCAGTGGTTAAAGAAAGAGGCTTCTAACCAGCAGGTCCCTGGTTCAAATCCTACCTCAACCACTGATCATTGTGTGACCCTGAGTAAGTCACTTAACCTCCTTGTGCTCTGTTTTTTGGCTGAGACGTTGTTGTAAGTGACTCTGCAGCTGATGCATAGTTCACACACCCTAGTCTCGTATCTTGTAAAGCTCTTTGTGACATGGTCCACTATGAAAGGCGCTATATAAAAATAAAGATTACACTGTGTAACAAATTTTTTTATTTTTTTTTTGTTCCTGGGTAGTAAGTGTTATTTCCTAATTGCTTATGCCTCAAAAGTATAGAACATGGCTATTATTCCCCACAAACTTTGCTTTTGTGACCAGGACAGTGATATTTCAAAATATCACTATTTTCAATGGGAAAATGGGCAAATGTGTCTTTTCGTTCACATGAAGTCAGAAAAAAACAACATATGAATCCCAATTAACATGTATTTATACTAAAGTAATACAAAGATGACTACAAAAGATTTAGAAGTGAGTAGATTTTCGAGATTTACAATTATGCTGTAAATACTGTATAATTGTAAATCTCGAAAAATTCATATGTTGTTTTTTTCTGACTTTATGTGAACGAAAGGACACATATTTGCCCATTTTCCCATTGGAAATAGTGATATTTTGAAATATCACTGTCCTGGTCACAAAAGCAAAGTTTGTGGGGAATAATAGCCATTTCCTATACTTTTGAGTCATAAGCAATTAGGAAATAACACTTACTACCCAGGAACAAAAATTGTGTTACATAGTGTTATTATTAAGTGACAGATAAACATGAAGGTGCAGGTGCACAGTATTCTTGTATTACTCTAGAGCACACGTTATCTCTCATGAGTCGACAAGATTTCTCAAGATCAGGGAGTAAGTGGATTTCAAGAATATGTTAGTGACGTATCCGATGAGGACAACAAAGTACCCAAGAGACTCAAACAGTTACTGGATGTGTTAAAGACACTAATAATACCCATTACAGAATGTGAGCTCTCGTTCAACACGATGAACGACATTCTGACAAATATTAGAAACTCATTATCACTGTAAACTATATTTATAAAAAGTGTTGGTCCCCCACACTTTTCAAAGCAGAAAGCTACATTCGTTCTTGGTTGCCACTTGTTGCTCATGGCAGTCAGACAAGAGGAAATCAAATGATCCGGCAGGGATGAGGTGTGTCTAGGAGCTACTGGGGTGATTTACTAAAGGTGTAGGAGCCAAACTGTAGTTCAAAGTTATGGTTATGAAAATTATTGTTTGTAGTATTATTCTTGTTTATTTGGAACATTGTGATAATTTGTTAGATAAAGGACAAACACTTTCGGGTTTGGGTTGGATTGCAGGTCTTATTAAAGCGGGTCGGGCCCTGTATTAGCAGGTTGTAAAAATTGGACCCACGCAGGACTCTTTGTTGTAGTGTTTGCCCCTTGTGGTTCTCCCTAGTATTTGACATTTTGTTTCCTTCCACAGACTCCGCAACTTCTTTCCAGTGAGTGTGCAGAGTCAATAAACTGCTGTAGGATTTTGCCTCTCTTTGTCTTTGTCCACTGCAGTAATAATTTCACTTAAACGCTTTGCCCCCCAAAGCATGTTAGTCGGGTCGGTGCTTTCTCTTGCAGCAGTGTAAAGCAGCTCCTCTCTGTTGAGCCTTTGTTCTAGTAATCCTTTGTGGATTGTAGTTATTTTTAGTTAGCTCGACCCACTCGCTAACATCAACGTAAACAACTCAACCCACTCATTGTTCAACTAACAAGCTAACGCTCCTCAAACACATACAGAAGGTTACAATAAAACAAAATGATCAGTTTAGTTTTGATATCAGAGAGAAGATTTCCAGTACTCGCAACACATGCTCCTCCACGCAGGATACTTCCTAATTATTTCTCACCCCCTCCCCCCTCATGACAGCTTCCTTTGGACTCTTAGAAGGTGGGATTTCCTGTTCCCCAAACCAATCACAAGAGGCTGTCTCAGAAGGTTCTGGAACCCACTTCAATATCTGTCTGACTAACGACCACTAGTGGTGGGTAGACAAATTATCAAAAATAAACTATATAAAGATTCTAGACCAGAGGTTTCAGCCGCCAACCTCCTACAATTATATAATGCCCTTCTATGACTTTGCAAAAAAATGTGTGTATATATATATACATACATACATACACACACACACACACACACACACACACAGAGTCCTCCAAGTTTACATTCCTCAATGGACATTTATTTCTAGAAATTTATTGAAAAAAAAACAAAGAATTTTAGGAAAAATCTTTGTAGCAAAAGTTTTGCTCTTGTGGATGAGGAAAAAAAGGTTAAAGAAATAGATGACTACAATTATTTATTTCAGCAATTATTTTTGCAAAACTCCAAAAATGCTCATTCAAAAGTATTCATACCCTTTGATGCCATGATAATATTGTCTACAAGGTGCTAGACATTTCAATATGATAATGCAGAACCTAATTCTAGAAAACTCTAGAAAATGCTGGATTGTAGGTGAACATTCTTAGAGAGTATAAAAGGGTTAGGCATAGGATAAGTGATGTCATTCCCAATAAATCAATATGGGAAATACTAAAGAACTACCAAAGATATTCAAAGTGAATTGGCTGAAAGTGGGACTGGAGTTTCCATTTCAACCATAGGTCGAGCATTGCATGGTGAAGATCTCAATGGTCACAGGCCAAGGAAAAAGCCATTCTTAGGAAAATGTCACAAGGACAATCGCTTATAGTTTGCAAAACAGCATTTGAATGATGGATAAGGAGTTCTGGTCAAAGGTTATGTATTCGTTGTTAGTTGTTACCTTTGGAAAAAGTCTGGTGAGGCGTACAAAGAAAAGAACACCATACCTATTGTCAAGCACAGAGGATGTAATATCCTTCTATGGGGCTGTTATTCCTCTAATGACACAGAAAATTTAGTTCCAATACATAGTAAAATGGATTCCATAGCATACCAAAAGATATTGGCCAATCATCTGAAACCCTTTGCTACGAAACTTGGTTTAAAGCGCAACTGGATGTTCCAACATAACAACGATCCAAAGCACACATCAAAATCTACTTTTGGTTAAAGAAGAATAAAATTAAGGTTCTGGAATGGCCTAGTCAAAGTCCCAATTCAAATCTGATTGAGAATCTTTGGTAAAAGTTGAAGAATGGTAAAAAAAAAATCATTAAAGAATCACGCCAAAAGCTCATTGGCAAATATCCTAATCGTTTAAAAAAGGTTATTTTTTCTAAAGGTGCCTCAGCTAGCTATTAATTTCATTTTCCTTGTCAGGGTATGCATACTTTTGAATTAGCATTTTTTGAGTTTTGCAAAAAAATTGCTGAAATAAATAATTGTAAATAGTTATTTCTTGTACCTTTTTTTCCTCATCCACAAAAGCAAAATGTTTGCTACAAAAGATTTTCCCTAAAATTCTTTGTTTTCGAGAAATTTCTAGAAATTATAAATTTCCAATGAGGTATGTATATATATTGGGGGTGGGCATTTCCGTATATTTTAATAATCAAATACAGGTAAATTACTACATGATTACACTATTATACCGTAACAAAGGGGCTAAGTTGCACAGTCTGCAATCGAACTTCCACATGCAGAACTGCTTACCTTGCTGCTGACACTGTTTCCCAATACTGGACTATTGGTGCAACCTTGCACCAGCACTGACCCCTACCAAGACCGGGAAAGGGGTCCCGGGGATCATTATGTGCACCTGGCAAGAGGCGGGGGGAGTGGGGATGGTAGCGGTCACTGATTGGTCGGGGTTAACCTGCAATGTTGCAATATTGTAAGGGTTGTGAGATATAAAAGAGGCAGCCTGTGTGCTAGTTGGAGGTGGAGAGTTGGAGAAGTAACCTTTCTTGCTGAGAAGTATAGCTGACCTGCGTATCCTGTACTTTTATGCATAATATAAGTCATTGCTGCTTTTGAAGAACTCCTGCATTCATACCCATTGTTCAGAAGTGGATGGAAGCCATGGCAGGTGACAGGAGAGCCGGAGGAAGCTGCAGCCACAGCCGCCAAGCCACCACCACTCGGGTGGATGTCGGTGCAGGAAGAGACCGATCCAGAAGGGTGGCTGCGGGAGCAGCTTGTCGCAGCATAGGAGAGCAGAGCGGGAGCAAGTCCGAAGGCGAGAGCGCAGCCAGGCACAGTAAACATCCTGGGTTTCAATGGAATCAGCAGTTGGGATGCGTTCCAGAAACAGCTCAAGACGTCTGCAAAGCTGCACGGCTGGAGCGAGACAGAGAAGGCAAGCCCGTCTGACTGGAGCACTTACAGGTGATGGGGAGCCTGGGGAGCTACACAATACTGAACGATGGCCTCGCCTTCTGTGACAACTGGGGAAGAGTCTGGCCAACCTCGCGTCGGAGCAGGATCAGGATAGCCAGTTTCCGAGTAGGAAGAACAGGGAAGGTTACAATTTGTCAAAGCGCTCGGGACCAGAGAACTGTGGCAACAGCTGAAGCTGCAGCGCCCACAGACCTTACAAGCTGCACTGCACTTGGCAAAGGAGTAAGAAGAGGTTATGACAGAGGTGATGGCAGAGGAGAGGCTAGTGAGGAGCCGACCAGCAGTCTGCCAAACACAGCCCTCTGAGAGTGAGACTACAAGACGTTGGTGCTACCCCTGCTCCAGGAATTCATTGCCCTTGCAAGAATAATGACAACCAGTGGCCACCAGCAATCCAGTTCCTGCATCCCAAGATATAAACCAGAAACCCAGTGAAAACAACCACTATCAGCCACCGCAGCCAGGAGGGGCCCAACAGCACAGCAGGGCTTAACTCCCAGCAGAAGCAGCTGACAGGATTCTGTTTAACATCCCTGGCAATAGTACTTTCTAGATCACTCTTGTCCTTCCTAACTTCATTTTGTATCTGTTTAAGCACACTCCTATCAGGCCCTTCTATTTTCCCCATTGTTTGCGCCTCCTTAGGATGATAACATAGCATTCGTTCTCGCTCTCAATCTACCATCTTTCTGTCTATGAGCCCAGAGTGGGTCCTTTTATTCTGTGGCTGGAGCCTTAATTACTCATTAAACAAGTACCTTATTAAGGCTCCAGCCACATTCCCTCGAGATCTACAGGTATGGGGTTTTAACTACACAGTATAAGACCAGCTTTTTGCCAGTCTGAAATAATATATAATAGTGTCGGAAGGCTTTCGTCTACCCGCACACAATAATAATAATAATAATAATAATAATAATAATAATAATAATAATAATAATAATACATAAATAAATAAATAAATATACACAAGGGGTATGCACCCCGTCACAGTTACCCACTTAAGATAACTGCCATGAGCATCATTGGAAGTGAGAAAGATCTCTCTACACTGACCAAAGCTCTACCTTCCGGAAACATTCTACCTGCCTTTTAAAATGATATTACATAAAAAATACACAAAAACCCTTACCCTTTACCAATTAGCAGACAACAGCCTGACCAGTAATGCCAACCTCGTGGTCCAGATACCTCAGCATACCGCAGTGGATCAGCAGTTAGCATTGACCTATACTGTATGTAAGTAAAATGAAAATGTCACCATTGCAGGGTTATTTTACCAATGGTTGTGCTATCATTGTCTTGTGTAGAACCATTACATTGCCATTTGAGAGCCACTTAATTGCTACTGAAGATTTGGGAAGTGCTTATATGAACATTGATTGATTGATTGATCTATTCTTTGTATACATGCTACCATTGGGCGTGATTATCTGTAAATACCACGTAAGTGTTCACTGTTATGCTGACAACACACAACTTTACATCTCAGTAAAACCTAGGGATGCATCGGCTGTCTGCACCCTGACCGCATGTCTGTCGAAAGTGGAAAGCGGGATGTCCCAAAGTGTTCTGCTGTTAAATTCAGGTAAGACTGAAGTCTTGCTGTTAGGTGACAGATTCCATAAAAATAAGTTTAGGTAAATATAATTCAAATATAACATTCAAGGCCAGACTCCAGGGATTTACAAATGACTCTGATCTATGTTATCAGGCTCATATTCGTAATGTAACTAAATTGTCTTTTTTATCATTTATGAAATATTGCCAAGATTACGTCTTTTCTATCATTGCCTGACACTGTGAAAGGTGCTATATAAATAATTCAACTTTAAACTTTAGTTGGCATTGATTAAGAAGAACTCCATTGCATGGAGTGATGTATTATTGTGTCAAACTGGGCGATGCCTTTAACAGACACATTATAACATTCTATGATGTTATATTGAAAACCAAGTAAAAAATAAACTAATTCTTTGCTGCCATTTTTTAGTTGTTAGACTCCAAATGTTGTAAACTAGATTTCTTTGCAGAGGATCCATGATATAAATGTAACAATTTACACTGAACAAAAATATAAACGCAACATGCAACAATTGCAAAGATTTTACTGAGTTACAGTTCATATAAGGAAATCAGTCAATTAAAATAAATTCATTAAGCCCTAATCTATGGATTTCACATCACTGGGAATACAGATATGCATCTGTTGGTCACAGATACCTTAAAAAAAAGGTAGGGGCGTGGATCAGAAAACCAGTCAGTATCTGGTGTGACCACCTGTGATGAGTCAAAGGGATTTCGGTCTGTGATTCAGCCTCCCGACAGTAGATGGCATCAAACCAACTCGGGACGTCCCTTACCAAGATCTCGTGACCATGGCAAAAGTCATCTTTTTGAGGGGCGGCACCTTGGTGAGGGGCGGAAGTACGAGTATGTAAATTCCAGCCACTGGAGTCAAGTGAAGGATAAGGACACTTGTCAGTTGGGGATTGGTGTTCCACTGACTACAGAAGCGGGACATTACATACTAAAGGGAACGCACTACTGTGTTCGGGGTTGGTCCGAAAGTAAAATAGGAGGAGTAACGGGTGGAGGGAGAGACTAGTTTGATGCAGCGGGAGTTTTAAAAAACACTAACATTTCTTTTGTCTTTTTTTGTTTATGTATGGTTCGCCACGACGACGATTAAAGACGAGTTCTCACGGTCTGTTTTGGATTTCACCCCTGCACTCCTTCCCTCACACCATTTTGTTTTCTTTTGTTATTTAATTATTTTGTTGTGTATAGATAATAAAAATAAATTATTTTATTTCTGTATACATAAATTACTGTCTGGACATTCCATTTAATACACTCTCGCCTCACACCACCATTTGCCTCATGCAGCGTGACACATCTCCTTCGCATAGAGTTGATCAGGCTGTCGATTGTGGCCTGTGGAATGTTGTCCCATTCCTCTTCAATGGCTATGTGAAGTTGCTGGATATTGGTGGGAACTGGAACACGCTGTCATACACGTCGATCCAGAGCATCCCAAACATGCTCAATGGGTGACATGTCTGATGAGTATGCAGGCCATGGAAGAACTGGAACATTTTCAGCTTCCAGGAATTGTGTACAGATCCTTGTGACATGGGGCCTTGCATTATCATGCTGAAACATGAGGTGATGGCGTCAGATGAATGGCATGACAATGAGCCTCAGGATCTCGTCACGGTATCTCTGTACATTCAAATTGCCATCGATAAAATGCAATTGTGTTTGTTGTCCGTAGCTTATGCCTGCCCATACCATAACCCCACCGCCACCACATCAGCAAACCGCTCGCCCACACGATGCCATACACGCTGTCTGCCATCTGCCCGATAAAGTTGAAACCGGGATTCATCCGTGAAGAGCACACTTCTCCAGCGTGCCAGTGGCCATCAAAGGTGAGCATTTGCCCACTGAAGTCAGTTATGACGCCGAACTGCAGTCAGGTCAAGACCCTGGTGAGGATGACAAGCACGCAGATGAGCTTCCCTGAGATGGTTTCTGACAGTTTGTGCAGAAATTCTTCGGTTGTGCAAACCCACAGTTTCATCAGCTGTCCGGATGGCTGGTCTCAGATGATCCCGCAGGTGAAGAAGCCAGATGTGGAGGTCCTGGGCTGGCGTGGTTACACGTGGTCTGCGGTTGTGAGGCCGGTTGGATGTACTGCCAAATTCTCTAAAACAACGTTGGAGGCGGCTTATGGTAGAGAAATGAACATTCAGTTCTCTGGCAACAGCTCTGATGGACATTCCTGCAGTCAGCATACCAATTGCACGCTCCCTCAAAACTTAAGACGTCTGTGGCATTATGTTATGTGACAAACTGCACATTTTAGAGTGGCCTTTTATTGTCCCCAGCACAAGGTGCACCTGTGTAATGATCATGCTGTTTAATCAGCTTCTTGATATGTTACACCAGTCAGGTGGATGGATTATCTTGGCAAAGGAGAAATGCACACTAACAGGGATGTACACAAATTTGTGCACAGAATTTGAGAAAAATAAGCTTTTTGTGTGTATGGAAAATTTCTGGGATCTTTTATTTTAGCTCATGAAACATGGGACCAACATTACATTTTGCGTTTAGATTTTTGTTCAGTGTAATATTATTCTAAATAGTGTAGCTGCTGGGATATTTAATGTGCCAATGCATTGGGCTTGCTATGTTCAAAGCTGTCTCTATGATGCTGGCTTAGCTGCAAGGAATGGAGTCCAAATATAGATAAAAAATTGAATGCAAAAATAGCACTTGTGCCATTGCTAATGCAGGGTAATCTGGGAAGACATTACTAATGCAGGGTAATCTGGGAACCCAGTGAAGTTTACCTTCAACGCTTTCTGCAAAGAACCCAAATCAGCTTCTAATACAAGGACTGAAGCTCCCCCTTTTCTATTACATATTTTATTGTGTTAGCAAATAAATCAAACAAGCATTACAAATGGGTAGATTTTTTTATTAGTGGCCTTCTTTTGTGCCCTGGAATATTGTGATTTCAAATTGATATAGGTTTGAGTTTAGTTTTTGGAAACACAGTCTGACGTGAAATAGCAACAAGTATGTGTCATGTGCAACCTAACTACAAGCGCTGCAACAATGTGTGGTTCATGGCAAGGAGAGACTTGGCGAAGGAATATGTTTCAGATGTGTTGGTAAGGAAAAGACTGAAGAGCAGAAACTGCATTCTTCCTGGGAATATTTTCTTTAAAAATAATTTTCAAAAGGACAAGTCAGGACCACACAGTCAGTTATCAGTGAGGCACCTAAAAGCAAAGCCAAATCTCGCTAGGAAATTGAAACGTGGGGGTTTAAGTTACCTAGCAGTAAGTTGAGGTAGTCTGAAAATGAGAGAGCCACAGACGCAGGGATGATTTTGTAAGGTCATATGTAAAGCCCAAGACTGGCATTAAAAAAAATGGGCAACCGGTTCCAGCAAACCATCTCCATTACAAAGTTATTTAAATAGACAAGGTTGGCTATGATGGCCAGGTTTTTAGTTTCATGCTAACTTTAGTCGGTGATATAGTACTCTTATAGTCAGTAACTGCACCGCAGCTTTCTGCAATGAGAAAGTTAATTTGACTCAAACAATCTGCACGTTGCAGACAAAAGTAAAATAGTTTTAAAAGTTTTATGGTGCGCACTCGGTATAAGTTTGGCATTTGCCACAGGAATGGGGCACTAGCGATTCACCTGCTGTCGAATTTGAGAGTCTAATGTAACTGATTTCTGAGGGACTAGTAGGGCTTTAGAAACTGCGTTGTCTGACAACCAACTTAAATTCATAAATTAAGAACATTTTAATGAAAAGTATTTAAAGAAGACAGTGATACTTTCCTGCGTATCTGTTAAAAACAATTGGACTTTTATTCAATGTTTTAACTATTGCAACTTTAATCATCTTTGTTTATTTTCAATTTGCTTTGGGCTCTGGTGAGTGCACTACAGTCGGCACACGATGGATATGGTCTGGATGGTAGCGATTTGTCTCATCTTCTTAGCTATCGTAGCTGTTCTTCTGTCGATGAGAAAGCCTGATGATTCTAGTAAAGCTGAAGGAAAGGACAAGCCTGTCTCCCCAGCTGTCTACTCCAGTGCCCGGGTTGGCAAGAAGCTGGAGTTCTCCCCGGAGGAGCTTGACAGGTACCTTGACCGGCTGACTGGCGTGGTCTTCAGCAGCGATGCGGCCGTCAGCAGGGACCAGGCCCGTCGCAGAGTCCCAGGGGAGCCGCAGCAGCACAAACCTGTGACCACAATGAGTGAGTCAGTGAGCTGGATGCCACCCCCGCCCCCCGGGGCTCCAGGTGGCGACATCTGGCAACCTACTCCAAAAAAACCACAGGTATGGTGGAAGTGCAACTTCCAGAAAAACAACTTCCAGAATTTAAAAATACAGTATGCGTAAGCTTCATCGCCGAGTGCTATTCTCATGTGCTTCCTAAAAAGGGCTTCAATCTTCAGAGTATGATCATAAACACCCTATTTCATTTACTAAATTACTTACCCTCAAATGGAGATCCTTGTTACTTCAATTCCTTTTTAAAAAATCCTAAAAATATATTATTGAAACAGTGAAAGATATACAATTTTTTGCCTATTTTCTGTATTGAGAGGAACATTCTGTAATATCCATATTTCTATATTTTTATTCCTTTTTTATTTGGATGTACACACACAATGTTTAAACTATATTTATTTACTTATTTATTTTTGCACATTTCAGACAAAAAATCCTACAGCTGAAGAAGGGCTTTTGTCCAAAAATAAATACATTATTTGTAATCATTTAAACCTTTTGCATACATCAAAAAAAAATGTTTCATTTTTGTACACTAAAGTTATACCTCCTTTCAAATATGCTATGGTTAAATCTGAATGCATCCATATTTTTCTCTTTATAAATCTTTAGGAATGGAATTATTCTGTGAAATCTAAATGTTGGGATTCTGTCTTTAGAAATCTTTTGGCATGTCAATATATATATATCTGGGTCATTTGATCTGTGACCATCATTGAATATGTGGTATATTGAAATAAGTAGAGTGTTTTTAATAAACTAGCCTTTATATAGAATAATTTAATCAGCAAAAAGCTTTAGCTACATGCAGTGCAAACTAAACTTACAATAGTTTTCAGTAAAAATGGCAATACCCCATCTCAATGTAGCCTTTTGGCATTAGGTACAACTGGGATTGGATGATAATGGTATTTTTAGTTCTTGATTATTGTCTAAAGGTTTGTCATGATAACTATGGTTATCTTAAATCATTTTAACGCCTATTACTTATTTTGATGACAGCAAACTAAATGGCTTTCTCAATATTTTGGACTGTTCAGCAGCTTGGCACAGCCTTAAGTCATTGCAGGGCACCCAAGCTCGACATGCTTTATTTTCTTTATTGTAAATACATTTTAAGTGCTGTTGTTTGACATGGCGATGAACGTACTGGCTGGAAGACTGCATTGTATACGCTGTGCTGATGTGATAAGGAAGTTAGATACAATTTAGACTGTATGTGAAACTGATTTAACTTGTTTCTGTTGCACCAAGCAATGTAGAGAGACAGCCCCCAGAAATTTCCTGCAGGGGGCCTTCTTATTTACAACTACATCTCTGGTAAGATCTTGATGAACATTAAGGACAGCAACATGACAGCCTTGTCTGTCCCATTGATGACCGAAGATAGTTCTCAAGTCTTCTGAGGCTGGAGAATGAGCAGAATGTAATAGACACAGTCAGAATGGTTTTTGAAAAAGATTGTGAAGCATCTACTCTAGTTTGACAGAGCTGTACTGGTATGGACTGAGAAATGTAATTGCACTATGCGGGACCTTTTAATTTCATACTTTTTTAAAGTTTGATTTCAGGGCAATGTTTTTAACATGACCGAGTATTAATCAACTTTATTGCATAAAACAAAAACTATCATGAGATGAGTTCTGGGCACCTGCTTATTTTTCTCCATGGGTGCTTGAGCCCTGGAGCACCCATGGAGTCAGCACCTATGTCCCAGGTAAATTTCTTCATTCAAAACTTGCCCCAAGAAGTAGCTCTTAATCTGGTCAGGTTATCAGCTAATAAAAGTAAGAAAAGCATATATTATCCGAGATCAGTTATCTGACAGTTCAGAAGAGACATTCCATTCAGCTTTTGTATTTTGCCTTAATCTTTTTAAACAGAGGGGTAAACAGAAGTTTGATTTCCACCAGCATAAAGCAGCCTCAGGATCCAACAGCTTACAACTTTCAGGGGGAAGGCATTTGAGATGATCGGCAGGGTCATTAACACCCTGCAATCAAGAGAGACAGGGGGGAGTGGGGTGAGCCACACGAGCAAGCTGTTAAACTGTTCCGTAGCAACAGAGTTAATCCATTGGGAAGATCTAGGGACAATGTGGACACATTAGAAAAGGAAATGTGTGTGCTATCTAAGGAAGAAATCAGAGACTGCATACTGAGTAAAAATACAGTGTTTATACACCCCAACAAGCAGTATGGAAGTACAGGTAGTGGCGCAAACTTTGCATATCTGAAAGAGCTTGCAAACTCTAGTGTAGGGGACAATTCAAATGAGAACCCTCCGCTACTGGAACACTCAAAACGCTAGTAAAAAGCACCCTCAGTGATCTCGAGGAAATCTCTGTGCTGTGTATCTGTATTTCAAGTTCCATGGCAGGCAGGGATAGCTGAAGTAATAGCAGCAGTCTATGCTCGCCTGGCTACTCTGTGTCTAGTGACAGGGAAACAGCCTGCAGCAGCCCCTCAGAGAAACTGCAGTTCCCAAGGGAATGAATAACAAGGTGCTGGGAGGCAATTTGAATCTTCACAGACTGATTTGAAGTGGTTCCATCACAGTGAGGATTGAGTTATGGGGACAAAAAGGGCCTGAGGTTCAGCCAGTCACATTGGCAGACAGTGACTTTCTGAGGTCCCAGACAGACAGAAAAAGAAATACCAGGGCCCCAGATTCAGTTACATGCCATGGAAGGCAGACTTTCAGAGGGCGACACCTACTGGAGTGGCAGGATATTGCCTGGTCTGGAGGAGAGATTTCTGCAGTATAGAGTGCACATAGACAAGGTACTATACTTCACAGCAGTGTGTATGGCAGCGTAGAGTTACAGTCAGGACTCTCAGAGAATGCAATGCTCAGGGTGATATGTAATCTCAACCAAGTCCTACCATGTAGATCAAGTTAATATCAGACTCCACTTTGGTCTGTATGAACTCCTCTGTGGATAAAGCTGCTGTCAGAGAATGGACAACAGCACCACTGATCCATCACAGTCATTTCTAGACTTGTTCATTTTAAGAGCTGCCATAGCTACATAGCAACATTGTAAAGAACCTGATAATGGCAGATATTTCTCTACCCAAAGAAAGTCTAGATTTGTCTAGGAAGGGTTTTAAAAAAGAAGGATTTCATAGCAAGGTAAACATTGATAAGAAAGAGAGTATACTATACAGGGAAAATATACCCCCACAGCTCCTAATCTCAGATATGCTTATGTAGGTTGTTCAGAAATTGTATCACAGGAAGAAAGTGGATCTGGAGCAAGAAAAAAGTGAGTTTCGCCTCACTGAGATTAATGAGTTGGAATTGACGCAGAAGGCTTGTTCTGCAAGGAAATGAGGACACAAAAGCCCGAGCACCTCTTCTATTCAAAACGCAATGTCCTGTTTTTCTATGGTTTTCATTCTTATTTTAATGTCTTTCCTAATCTTAAGTGTTATATCCCAAATAGTTAGTTATAGTTATATATATATATTGAAGAAGGCTGTTGCTTTATAAGCCTGAGTTGAAAAAAAAATCAGCTCTATGCAGTGCTCCCTCCTTAATTTGCTATTTGACATCTATGGAATATTGAATCCAGTGAATGAGTGAGGATCTTCATACACTGTTTACTGTCAATTTAACAAATTTTTGAAGAACAAGCCGGTTCTTAAGTGCAGTACCCCATATAGTAAAGAAAATACTTAGTTGCTCTGTTTTTAATCAGTATTTAGACAAAAAATATTCTTTTTAGATTTTTTCTTTGCTTGAACTACAGCAGAACACTTGCTGATTACACTGGTAACAAGCAGCAGCAGAACCATGCAGGCATATCTTACAGCTGGCTTATGAGAGGAACAAGTGACTGTGAACAGACTGGCTGTAGGGGTGACGTCAGGCCAGGAAATGAATGCAAGATACACAGCAGTTGAAACTGAGGCACAATGGCAGTCAGCTCTTTTATTAAGTAAACAAAATAAAAAGGTTTAACAAACACAAAAAACAGTGACCAAAACAAATAGACAAACACAGTGGACAAACACTAAGCAAACACGAATAGCAATTTAAACTCTTAATTGTCCTCTCTCCCATTCCTTCTCCCTGAACACCCCCCCCCCCCCCTTTTATGCAGCTGTACCGAGATTGGATTGCTAATCAGTCTTTCAATTGGAATCTCAGTTCATCTGCACGTGAACTACTTTGTGCACTTCCTGTGCTTCCATACAAATACCCCTTTTACTCTGCATGTGAAGTGATTGTGCAATCCCTGTGCCTAAATACAATTATACATTTTACATCACCTGTGCTACATAACCCTGTGCACCACTATAATAATACATATAACAGACAACATGAAACAGTCCACATACAACATAGAACACAAAATACTCACAAGGGCAGAGGCACCCTGCACAGACCCCTAAAAATATTTTTGTGAAATGTAAACAAACTGGTTTGTCAACAAGGTTGTGAATACAATTTAATGATGTTTAAATATATTACATAGTTTTTAAGGATTTTGTCAAACCTAAATGTGATCTTTTGCACAAAGTGTCTTCTGGCTGGGGGAGGTTTTGGAAAGCCTTCTTTCAAGACAGACTGTCGACTCTTTCTGATCGAAAAGACCTTACCCACTGATGCTCTAGCTTCAAAGAGACTCCCTGCTGTGAGCACTAGCTTTGTTTTATTGTTCTGAATAAAACAAAAGATCTGGTTAAGACAATTCGTTTTTGGATGGTACTTCAGAGATTGGTTTAAAATGAACACATCTGGGTATTTTCAAACTGACAAGTGAATTGGATGCCGTGGTGTGAGTTTCTATCACACACACCCGGGATTCGATTTGAACTAATAATTGATAGTGGTCTGAAGCCATCTGATTGTAGAATTTGTAGGGAACTGCCTAACATGTTTTTTAAAGGTTTGAAAAAAAACTGTTTGTGTTAGACACTAGCTCTTCATTAACTCTGCTTGCTACCAAAACATTTTTCAAAGGTTGACATTCCACAGCCAAGAATTCATTTCTTTGAGGGAATCACCAGGAAAAGTAAAACTAAACCTCATTCTTCAGACTTAAAATGTAAAAATCTTCTTCACAAGGTGCATATAAATTACAGCATTAATTTTTAAATGGTATATAATAAAATGTTAAATTAATCTATTGTTTGAACATATCTAGAATTCTTTAATCTGATAAAAAAATATGTGGTTTAATAATTTCTGAACGCACAACTAATTACAAAATAAGTTGTTATAAACCCATGCTGATAATTTTAACCTTTACTGGTTAAAGGTTAAACAAAAGTCTGAGTTGTCTGGTTTTATTTTTTACTGTTAATTGAGAGCTGTTGAGATATAACACATATTAAGTTAATGGGAAATATTTTTTAAAATATTGAATTAGCTATATACAGCAAACATAAAAAATGATATATTGAAATAAATTAATCTTAGGCATTTTAATTTAATTATTTACAGTAACTGATATAAAAGTTGGATAATATTTTCTTTGGAGATGCTATAATTAATGTATATTGTATACTGCTAAAATATCAGCAACAAGGTCTATGCAAGAGAGTAGTTAACAAACACCACGGAATTATATCTTTTTTTAAAATAATTTTAAAATTTTAAAATTTACTATAAAAGGTATAATGTATATATATATATATATATATATATATATATATATATATATATATATATATATATATATATATATATATATATATATATAGGCACACACACACACAGAGTTATTTGACATGAATTGATGGCCAGCTAGTGAAAGGTAAAAAAAAAACATGTCAAGAAGAGTAAAAAAAAAAAATTTAAAGAAAAACAATGGTCTGTCTTCCTGAAAATACTCCACGTGAGTATACATTTTGTATTTAGCTGGGAAACCCTTGAACTCCGAATAACATTTATAAATCCTTACTCTTATTAAACAATAACAAAACATACATTGGAAGATCCTATATCTGTACTAAAGTGAGTGTTTCATGCTTTACTGTTTCCCAGGAGAAGCCGGCTCACCCCAGTGACATACAGAACATTCTGTCCGAGATCGGTAAGTATCTCTGTCTATGGCAGTTTGCGATCAGTAAATGCTGAACAATCGGTGGTTTCCAGAAGTTTTTTTTAAATCAGGAGGGGCAAGGGCCTTTAATTGTTATGCCCCGTTCCTCTGGAACTCTGTCCCAATTTATGTAAAAAATTCTGGCACAGTTGAATCTTTAAAATCACGTTTAAAAACATAATTGTTTTCCTTAGCTTATTTTGGAGCTGGATTGATTGGCCAATGGCTTTTTATTATTTTAAGAGTTTTTACTGTAAAGCAACCTGGGATGCTCAACATGAAGAGACTTATTTAAAAGCAAATTGTATTGTATTGTATGGCCAATTGTGAGCGTAAAGGCCTGCAGTCTGTTAGAAATGTCAGCAATGAGCAGTATGCACTGTGCGTGCTGTTAGGGTTTCACACGTGACAATAACCTGATATAACAAATTGTTTTTACTTGTGTGATCGAAGATTCTGAACCATGCAGTATCTGTTATGTATCAAATACTGGTCCCTATTCAGCCCATATGCTCAGAGAAAATGTGTGCTTGTATGTTCAGTAGCACACATGTGTAAATACCACACACAACAGATTAATTTGGTGCAAAATGGAATCTCTGACATTTATTATAACGAAGAAGCTCAGTCTCCCTTTGCAAGTCACTTTCAGGCTTGATATTCAAGACAGCTAAGAGCTTATAGTAGACCTTCAAAACTGCATGATTGTATAGGGCAGACCTTGCTGCTGATTTACACACCCAACTTCCCTGAAGGAATAAGGGACAGTAATAATTGAGGAATGAGCACCTATCCACTCAGAACAATTTACACATCTTGCATATTGGTCCTCACATTGAGCCCTAAAACCTACTGAAGAGTTGTTCAAAGTAATTTCTCCCAAACAGTAAAAGCATAGTAAATACCTCTTTGATTATTCCAATAATGAAAATGCAAGCTTAGAGCATCTGCTGCATGTACACAACATTTCTAAAAGACATACACCAGTGTCCCATTTTCTTAGAACAACCCTTTGTTTCTGTAGTTTATTGGACTCCATGCTTGACAAAAGCACCTACTGTACAAAAGAAAGTCAGGTGGCACAACTTCAAGCAAAATGGAATACAATTACACGAGAGATTTTGAGAAAATACAGACTCAATGCCAAAAAGACGCCAAGCTGCTATTTATGCCAAATGCGGCCTTACTAAATATTAGCAATGAAGACACTTTCAGAGATAGCTGTGATTTTAGTTTTAAATTAGTACAATGTAAGATGAGTTTGCAAAAATGAATAAGTAATTTCTGCAGTAAATTTATATTTTTTTTGTGAAAAGTTAAAAAGGACAGATCTTGAGGTGTTGTAGTAAATGTGCACGCTGCTGTATATATCATTGTGTCTGACAGTCACATAGGCCTGTTCCACTGGGAATGAATGAGTTTTCTGTTATCCCCAGAGCAAGCAGTGCAGGAGACAGTGGACTCTGGAATTGGGCAGCGCAGACGAAGACGGGACGCTGCAGGAATCACGGCCCACACTGATCACAGGTACAGAGCACGAACAAGACATGGGCATCAAACAGCTGTCTTTCAAATGCCTTGATTATCATTTCATGGTCTTTGAATTCAATGATGTTCTGTAATGTAGTTATAGGTCCTATTTTGTGAGTACTGCATCCTCAATCTTCTCTGACAGAACAAAAACAACATTAACTTTCATCAAAAAACAAATCAGCTATTTACTTTAGGGAATAAGTTAAAGGAGCACAAACCAAACTAAACTTATTTGCTCAAGTTGCTGTCACATTTTCTGGATAAAAACCCCACTGTTGAAGGATCATTGGTAAGGCTGTGAATCTGAAGGAAAATGAAGACCAAAGAGAATTCTACAGAAGTTAGGTCAGGTCTGCTTGTTATGTGTTGATTGAATTGCCATGCTTCTGATTGGAGGCATGATGTATAGAAGAGTCATGTCTGATATAGTGGAACTTGTTCAAATGCACTGTGAAAACGATTCATGAAAAAAAGGATTTGCAGAGATTGAGCAAGTGGCCGAGAAAAAAATAAAAATACGAATGTGGACAATTAAACTACAAAAGGGAAGCGGTGTTATTGTCACACTATTCCAGAATTGTGGCATCAATTGGGAGAAGAGGGAAAATGGCTCTATTAATATTGACTGAAGTCTTCAAACTGTAGTTTTCATTGTGTTCTCAGATCACCCATCAATAAGAAGAGACAGGCTGCTTGAAAGTGGTTCAGACCATGTGCATTGGCTGCTATTCACTTTGCAAGATAAACAATGTATTTTTTGCTACAGGACCCAGCAGGAGACCATTGAGGAGAAACACACAGTCCCTCCTCCCTAAGAGAATGAAAGGAGGTATTTGTAAAGGTCTTTACTTTTTAGGTAATAACAAGGGGGAGCGGGTTACAGATGAATAGAAACAAAATTGATTGGAGAGGCAAGAGTTAGTTTGAAGGAAATAAGACCATCACTTTACAAATCTCTGGTCTATCAAGGAAGCGTCAGGTGTGAAATGTTTGCCACTGCTGGCCTCTGTCTGCAACAAAGTGAAATGCATGCCCAATCATTAGACTCGAAACCTGCTTGGTTTAAAATCTCAAACCGGGATTAGACAAAGTGGCTGAATAGTAAACTTGTGATAGACCCAGCACATGGAAGAAATGCTTAGACAGGTTGTGAATTTCCATGGGGCTTGAAAAGGCTTGGCTCCCTGTGTGGAGATCAGTCCTGTGAGAGTGGTAACAAATTATTGTTTGAAGATTTAAGTATAAAATTCCATGCAATTACAAAAGTGTGCCAATATTTATTTGGGTTGATTTAAGAATTCATTTTTCTTAAGCAATATATTATTATTATTATTATTATTATTATTATTATTATTATTATTATTATTATTATTATTATTAGTAGTAGTAGTGTTCTATTGGTGAAACACCACAGGTTCTAATACATAATCACCCATAACACTGCAAAACTTCTCCACAAAGCCCTAACTGTAATTATGTGTAGAAGGCACACAGAGAAGAACGTTGTTCAGAAAAGTTCAGATGTTTAAGTTCTGATCATTAAATAATATGCAGCTTTAAGAAAACAGAGTCCAGCACACAATGTTTTGTGCAGGGAAAGGGAGCCGCAGTAAGATCTTTGACTACTGTAAATTTTCCAGATTTGCTGATGAGTACATAAATTACTACTCACTGTTTCTGATTCTTTATTGAGCACTGTAAAAAGACAAGAAACTACAAGCATTTAAGTTAGTTCTACAGTACAGTACATAACACAGCCAGTATATTTCACTGCCTAATTCCTGAATCTTTTCTTTCTACAGAGAGCCCTGTGTGCCAGCACTGCTTGTGGTGTGTTAGCACCCTTTCACCCCTGCATGGAAGAAAAGGTGAACTGCTTAAGGAGATTCAGAATGGGTACACAGAGACAATTAACAATTGACTTGTGTACTGCAAAGTGTTAGTCTAATCATCCTTAGATTGCCTTTAGTATAGTGGATGTGTAAATGACAGCTTTCTGTAATGTTGTTCAAATAAGCAATGAGAAACCTTTTTTTTTTTTTTAACTTATCGATGCTTAGTGCAGTTAATTTAGCTTCTCGATTTTCTTTGTGAATGTGAAACTATATGTGGACTAATACCCTAACCACATTACCTAAATAATAAGTGATCAACACACATTAAGCACATGATTGCCATTTGTGTTTTCAAAACAACAAAAAGTGATTTTGGTGTGTAAAAAGTTGTGTTTTCAGGATGTGGTATCTCCTTTAAAGATTCATCTCAAGCCATACTGAAATAGTTAACCATTTCATATTTGATTAGGGACATCTGTCCCTTTTCCTCCTCATTCACTTGTGTTGTTAAAAATATAATTTTTTTCAGTTTGATTTTAAATATTTTGCGTTTATATTTTCACAACAGCTGCAACATATGCATGTTTTATTTTATCAGCTAGTTTGCACAACCAATTATTAAGCCTTTAACCTAGTCAGGCTCAGTTGTACAATGGGTAAGATGCATTGCGTGGTGCGTGGTCTCTGGTTCACATCCAGCCTGTCTATAAAACATTTAAACTATTTAATGCATCTTTCAAATGCAAATAACATTTGCAGACTTTTAAGAAATCAATACTGCATCTTACCAGCAATATAAAGATATTCAAAAAGATATTTTTATGCTTGGGATTTTGGTTTGTTCCTAATAACCTTTCTGCTTTTCCAATGATTTGTAAGCAATAAAACATTCAGCATCCGACAACAGTCTGCCTACTTTATTATCCCTGCGCTTTAATATTGAAAGTCAAACCTTGCATGGCACATGAACACACTTTTCATATCATCTCACTAGAAAAGGGCATCAGTGGGTTCCATAGCTGGATCTTCAAAGGATCTTTTGAGCTGCCTCTCTGGGCTACGTTTGCCTACAATATAAAAATATTTGCATTAAATGGTCTTAATATGTCATAGCACATAATTGATATTAAAAGCCTGATGATATTGGTTAATTTTTTTAATTTAAGAAGTACAATATGTACAATAATGTTCTTGTCAGGTAGCAATAGTACAGTTCTTAGTTTACCTAATAAACCATGGGGCAATTTAAACACCCTTTGAATGTATTGCCTGTCAACTAAATCTGTATACAGTAATCCACCTGTCACATATCCGCCCTAACTGTTTGTCTGCCATGATCAACCTCTTCAGCAATGTTAGTTTATTATGGAACAGAGAAGATCAGGTCAGAGATTGTAGATCCTACCAAAGTTTTCGTACACTGTCTTGTATGTGCTTCGTGTGCTGCCATTGCTGGTAGTGTCACGTGAGCTGTTCAGTGTGTTGATATGCAAATAAATCCTGTTTGCCTGCGTGGCATATGAACTTCAACCTCCGTCACGATCTCCTGCCTGTCACTCAGCAGTGAATGCACACACCCACATGGCAGACGACTACACTGTCATGAGCATTACTACCCTGTATCTTTCTAAACAAGGAATTTAGGGGAGCTCCCTAATAAAAGGTGAATCTCAAAACAATAATTGTGTGACTATAGTAATTGTTACAGCTGTGTATAATTATATTTAAAACAGGATTCATTTATCTGGCTTTTTACATACATGCCCTTACTTTGGTCCAACCACAGTCGGATACGCGACAGATTACTGTATTTTGTAGGTTACATAAATGAAGTTTATTGAGAAATCTATATTATATGCAATTAATATGCACTACAGATTGTGACTATGAAGCAGTTATATATACACAAAACCACCATGATATCAGGGACAGCATTTTCAGGGTAATTTATTATAATGTGAGAATGGAGGCAGGTGAGACTGAACAGTAATAATATGATTCTGGTACATCAATATAATTTAATAAAACCCTTTTTTTAAATTTACATTTTCCCTCCATTCCATTTAATTTCTAACTTGAAGCCTGTGCAACACTCATGCTTCCCCACCTCATTACCCACAATCAGCACTGACAAGTCTTTCCAGATACAAAATGTGCTGGAATATTTAGCTAAATAGGAAATAATTATATAAGCAACAGTATCACACAAAACATGAAAGAGAACAAACTCATATCAAATGAAATATTGATGATACAAAGCATCATGTTAAGTGTACAGTAATTGTCCTTAATATTTTAAAAAAACAGATAACCATTATCCAAGTTAAATTCGGTCATTTCTGTTGTGTTATGTAGGTCATATTACAGAGATTGGTATTCTTTGTAATTAGTTTAAGTCTGTAAATTTGAAGACATTGGGTATCACCAATTAATCAAGGTCCTTTTCTCAGTCTAAACAACATGGGGAGAACTCTGACTGGTTATCAACAGTTAATCAAGCTAAGGTAATGTACACACAACTCTTAACACCCTCAATTGAAAGGAGGTGTCAAATGTGAAGTGACTAGCCAATAAGGAATTTTCTCTGGCCACCTTTCTTCCAAAATCCCATAAAACAAGAGTTTTAGCAACTCAAATGTGTTCAAAATGACTGGTCTTCTGAACTGGCTTCCAAGCTATTAGAGTGGTACCTTGTTCTTCAAATTGCTCAGAGGAGGAACCCAGTCTTGCTGCCTTAAGAAGTCCTTACTGCTTTACCAAAGGAGTCCTTACTGCTTTACCTAAGGAATCCTTACTGCTTTACATAAGGTGCTAACTGAAACAGAAACTCCACGCAAGTGTTACACAAGGTTAATGCTAATCAGGTTTACCTAAGAAGAGAGGTAAATGCAAGATATTGAGTACAAATCTGTGGATGGATGTGATTAGAGAACAGGTAAATACTGTTTTAGGCGAAATTAAGTTACTTCTTTTGTTAATTTGATTGCGTCCAGTATAATTTGATTTGTGTATGGTAAGCTATGAAAGAGGTTCCATCGTAATTGCATGCAACTTAGTTTTAAGCAAAGTGATTATAAGGGAATCTCTTACAGTTAAGTCTATCGAAATTGCTTTGACTAATTACTTGAATGTTATTATTGTTATTTCATTGATAAATTGTTGTCCAATTCCTTGCTTTATTGTAATGTTGTTTTAGTGTAATATTGGCTGTGTAAATAAAACTACGGGAAAACGTGAACTGCCTCATCGATTCACAACAAAGTGCTGCAATCAATTTCTAGTAAACCATTAGTCTAATTTGTTATAACGTGTAAATCTGCTGTTGTTTTCAGACATTGAGAACATGTTTAGATATTATAATAAATGTGGTTATTGTTTTAAGAATAGTTACTGCTATGATATTACCCACAGTTACACAGATGTTTCAAGAAATCCCCCACCCTCAGCGATGGACTTGCCCCTCTAGAATCCCCAGTTTACAAGAATAAAGGCATCGATATGTTCACACATTATTAACTATATCTACAGCTGCTCTTTGGTATGGACATTTCCTAGCGCCTTGATGGGTATTTATTCTTAACTGCTCATCCAAATACTTTAACAGAAGCAATTGACAGCATCACAATATGGAGGTATACAAAAGCAGTTGTCCATCTGTGTGTACGTGTCAAACTTTTATATGTTCATACAGTGCACATCAGACCCATTTTAGAAGAGAGGTTCAGTCCTAAAGATAGCCTTCTACGGCATGCCGTTGTCTTAAGGCAGCAAAATATAACTTTACAATCCAATGAGGACCACAGTTCAATATGATTTGAAATGGTGGGACATCCCTTATGGAAGCTGGACTTGTAAAGGGCAGGTTATGTCAATGAGTTATTTTTCAACACAATTTGTTGATAGTTTCATCATTTAAAAAACATTTGCATGCTTATAGATCACCAAGGTCACTATTTTAATTTCCGAAATGTTATTTTGTTGCCTGAAAGCTACACCATGCAATTCGCTCAAAAGTAGGTACATATTGCTTAAAATCATGCAGAGAGTTTATTTCAAACAAATGTTTAACTTTCTGTGGATAATATTTTAAATAAATAATAAAAGAAAAGAAGGGAAGATGCAAGAAATCTGGTTGCAAACGCACCAGTGTTTTTATTTTTGTTAAAACTGTAACGACAACGAAAATGTCTATAAACGAACATAAATCATATTAAGTTATAACTATAACTATAACAACGAAATTGATTGCAGCACTTTGTTGTGAATCGATGAGGCAGTTCACGTTTTCCCGTAGTTATAACTATAACTTAAAAATAATGTAAAACGATGACAAAATAATAACTAAAAAAATCATTTCGTTATTATAGATAGGGTTATACTTTTCGATTGTAATCGGTAAAGCTCGTGAAACATTGAATTCCCAAAACTGAAACTTTCCCGACTGAAATAAATTTATATCAGATAAACGTGTGTAAAACCACTCGCTATTTTTTTTTTTATTTTCTTACCAAAAATAATCATTTAGAAATCATCTCTAGTTTGTGTAGGTTTCGTACTTGCTGTCTGTCCCATCTCTGTTCCGCTCTGAATGGCTAGATGTCGCTGTCAGTCAACTCAGTGGTCCCAATAGGCTACTGTAGTTCTCTTTTAAAGGAATGACAACCATTACCGAATGGTAAGAGCCCTTCCTGCTGCACCAGAGTACTGCTGGGTGCTATCGACAATGAGACACGGATACGCTCTACTCCATTTAGTTCCGCCACCCTTCAAGGGTGTGCTCCTTACCACCATTGAACCAACGAGCGCGATACTCCTTCAACAGGAGATCGTCAGTCTTCAACAGAAGAACAATGTGCGCTTGGTAAACCCAAGCAATGCCATCAGCGGCTTCTTCTCCAAGTACTTCCCGGTGCCCAAGAGGGATGGCGGTTTCAGACCTATCATGGACCTCAGGCTCCTCAACATGTTCCTCAAACAAAGGAAGTTCAACATGTTGACCGCACAGCATATCCTCCAGTCCTTCCAGCCGGGCGACTTGTTCACATCAATCGACCTGCAAGACGCCTACTTCCATGTCCTGCTCCATCCTTTGCACAGAATGTATCTGCGCTTCGCCTTTCAAGGCAATGCATACGAATTCTGCGTGCTGCCGTTTGGCCTCTCACTGGTGCCCCACACATTTTCCAAGTGCATGGATGCAGCACTGGCTCCACTCAGGCTGCGGGGTATTCGGATTCTGAACTATCTGGACGATTGGCTATTTTGCCCGCGTTCCAAAGCACGCGCCGAGGCGCACACAAAACAAGTCACAGATCATGTGTCGAAGTTAAGGCTCTCCATACATCAAGAGAGCAGCTTTGTACCATCTCAGTCCACATGTTCCTGGGACTGAACTCTGTGAGCATGCTTGCCTCACTGTCGGAAGACAGGATTCGGTTGTTGGAAGTCACACTCTCCCTATTCAGAGAGGATGCTCTTCTACAGATCAAGATATTTCAAAGGTTGTTGGGGCTGATGGCAGCCGCCTCGAGAATCCTTCCTTTAAGGCTGCTGAGAATGTGTCCTCTTCAAGCATGGGTGAATACGCTCAAGGTCCACCCGGTCCGCTATCGGTACCAGCTGGTGCGAGTGTCCAGCCAATGTCAGAAGACACTGGAGTGGTGGCTCCATCCCGGCAATCTACGCCTCCGATCTCCCCTCGGCTCCCCTCACAGAAGTGAAGTCCGTCACTACGGACGCCTCCAGCCTGGGCTGGGGAGTGGTCTGGAATGGGAGAGGAATAAGATGTCAGTGGAAGGGGCATTGGCAGCAAGTATGCATAAATGCCCAAGAGCTGCAAGCAGTAACCCTGGTGTTATCTCATTTTCACCAGCAGTTAGCACGCCAACATGTGCTAGTCCGGACAGTCAATACTACGGTGGTAGGCTACATAAACCACCAAGGCTGCCTGCGCTCGCTGGGCCTTCACCATACAGCTCACAAACTCCTGTCCTGGACGCACAGGAACTTGCATTCCATCAGGGTGGTTCACCTCCCGGATGTGGACAACAAGGCAGCAGACCTCCTGTCCAGAAGAGCTCCAGACAGCTCGAAATTGAGACTGCACCCTCAGGTGGTAAAACAGGGAGAGGTTGGGAGATGCTTCGTACTGCACAAGTCGACATCTTTGCCACAGTCAAGTCCATTCATTGCCCCCTATAGTTCTCTATGGAGAGAGACAGGGGCCCCCTGGGAGTAGACTCTCCTTCATGGTGCCCCCTGGGAGTAGACTTTCCTTTAAGGCACCTCCTTGGATGAACTCTGCAATGCTGCTACACGGACAGGTAGCCAGACATTTGCATGTTTTTACCACCTTGATGTCGCAAACCGAGCAAAGCCCTCTCTGGGCTTAAGGGTGTTGCAGGCGGCATGCCCTTAGGCGTCATCAGGGCACCAGGCTATCGCCGTGATGCTGTACTGTCAGTAATCTGGAGCCACGACAGCTTTGGTACAGCTTCTCATTCCGTAATGGTTGTCATTCAATTGAAAGGGAACGTTATGTTATTACCATAACCCTGGTTCCCTGAAAGAATGACAACCATTACCCTTCGAGGTCGTGTTCCCAGCTGACCTCCGATTTCGAAAGAAAATGGCGATATGCTACTGAGAGGACGACCCTCTTCAGCAGGAGGTGGGGGGGACTTCCTCCTCACAGCAGGGCCCTCATAGGGCAGCTTTTTTTTTATATATGCTCAGTGATTAACGGTCAGAGAGGGCTTTTCCCATTCGGTAATGGTTGTCATTCTCTTTCCGCGAACCAGGGTTATGGTAATAACCTAACGTTTTAACGTCAGTCATTTCATCTTGTTATGCAGAAATTAACTGGTTAAGGTGTAGGTATACGGTGACAGTTTGTTTTGAAAATGGGGCGCAAGAGGAAAATACTTAATAGAGGCGTAGAAGAATCCAACTCTGGGTACGAATGTTTAGTGATTGTATTATATCAATATTGTTTTTCTGCTGACAGTCCTGTGCAATATGATGTTTAGCTGCGGTACGTTTTACTAATCAGTGTTTTTCTTGCGCAATGGCAACGTCTTCCCTCTCCCCCGATATAACGATTCATACCTGTAGTACTTTTCATGAATTGTATTTGATGTCATGGGCTAGAAAAAATTGAGGTACTGTAATTCTATTTATAAATTCGCTGTTTGGCAACAGCAGTTTAATAATATATAGATTTTACTAGAGAGAAGGAAAAAAACAAATCCAGGGAAGTACGGTTTTAATACCGTAGATTTATTTATTTATTATTTTAATAAAGCGTTTTTGGCATCTTTAAACAGTGGTAACAATGCACTGGATACTCAAGTAAACTGCAGCTACATTCCAGCATAAATGTGAAGGCACGCCTCGTTCAACCATGACCTTTGTACACCAGAAGCAGTTTAAAGCATATTTACGTAAATTTAAAGCAACATTGTCTTTGTTGATTATTATATATGATAAGTGAAAAGGTTTGGTTGTCAAACAATCAAACAACAAAAAAAAAGCCTTTTTGTCCAGCCCCAAGTGTAAAACTAAAAATTCTCCTACAGTATAGGCAGCCCATGTTTTCCGCATCAAACGGATTCCTAAGGTCCCTGTTCATGACGAGAAGGAGTTTAACTGAGCGCATCCTTTCGATATGTTTGAATGCTCTCGCAGCAGTATGGGTGAAGAGACTGAATGGCCTTGCGGTGCTATATGTCCACAGAGGAAGTGTTACAGCGTTTGGATAGATCAGGCCATAGGAGGAGTGGCAAACTATTTCAAGTAAAGCCTTCTAAATCAGTGTTTTTAATCATACAGCCTCAGCAGTCCAATCAGTCTTAGCACTAGTATTAACAATCTTACCAGTCCCAGCAATAGCAGCACCAGTCATACCAGTCCCAGCAGTGGCATCACCAGTCATACCAGTTCCAGCAGTGGCAATACCAGTCTTACGTCCCAGCAGTAGCAGCACCAGTCATACCAGTTCCAGCAGTGGCAGTACCAGTCTTACCAGTCCCAGCAGTGGTAACACCAATCCCAGCAGTAGCAGCACCAGTCTTACCAGTCCCAGCAGTAGCAGCAACAGTCTTACCAGTCCTAACAGTGGCAGGACCAGTCTTACCAGTCCCAGCAGAAGCAACACCAATCCCAGCAGTAGCAGCACCAGTCTTACCAGTCCCAGCAGTGGTAACACCAGTCTTACCAGTACTAGTAGTGGCAGCACCAGTCTTACCAGTCCCAGCAGAAGCAGCACCAATCCAAGCAGTGGCAGCACCAGTCTTACCAGTCCAAGCAGTAGCAGCACCAGTCCAAGCAATGGCAGCACCAGTCTTACCAGTCCCAGTAGTAGCAGCACCAGTGTTACCAGTTCAACCAAACATATGTCTCTCAATGAAGGTATGAACCCATCTACTTATTCATATTTATAAGTTATATTCTTCTTGTCCTTTTAATATCACATATTTCTAAGTGTGAATAGAGTAATTTTAGGTTGGTGTTCTTTTTGCTCAGAGATTTTTTTAAGAAAATATGTGTCATGAAATTTCAAACATCATATTAGGTGGGCACTAGGTAAAAAGAGTTAGCCACTTATATTTTACTTTGCAGTTTGCATTAATGGTCTTCAGGCTTCATGAACAGTATATACAAGGGGTTTTTGTTATTAGACAAACATTAGATTTTTGTCTCAGTAAAAATCTGTTCCTACCTACGCCCCTGCTTAATGAATATTGTGCACAATACCTTGACCGACAGCTAAAGTCTCCGCAGCAGGACGAAGCAGGCGCGTCTGCCTTACCTTCTAGTGACTCTGAGTCCAGCTGTGCTGAAGCAGGAGCGAGGTGGAGCTCAGACGCCGAATAATAAGTGCAAGTTTGTTCTGTTCAACTATCTCTAGTTTTGCTCTGTGCATATTATTTTACCTGTAAATTTCTGCTATAAAAGTCTGTGTAATACTTTTATATGCTGCGGTTTCTGCGGTTTATTTGAGACCATTTTTAAATGCATGTAGGATATTTATCTATACGTATACGTATAGCTCAGCTGTGACCAAATGTTACTTCAATTAAAATGTTGGTAACCATGGTTTTGTTGCATGTTGAATATGATAAAGGGGTTTTGCTAAATGAGACATTTCTTAATGGCATTTTTTTTTTTTTTTTAAAGCATAAAGGTCAATTTCACCCATTCTCTGCTTGAACGGAAAAAAAGTGAATCAAACAAAACAAATGCTATATTAAACGTATGGAATGAAAATGTATCTTGCAACAAAGCTGTTATCAGAATATGGAATGGTAATGTAAGCCTATAGAAAATGTACATTTTAATATGAGTTTTGTTTCAATGTGGTCCACATTCATAAAGCATTTCCAACCAAAATCAAAAATAAGCATTTGAACTGCCTACAGGGACTGTTAAATTAGCACATCAAAGATTTATCTGACACTACAACTTCTTTGTGCTGTTTTCCAATAAGGAAAAAAAGGTCAATGCTTTATAAATATGGCTCTCAGTATGTTTTCTCCAGCTGTCTTGGAAAGCCTGTGAGTCAGGGACATTATGTATTGTACAGAAAAAGGCAAATGTTTTATTTTTTATTCACTTTTTTTTTTTTTTTTTTTTTATACCATTGATTCAGGCAAGTTGTTTATATATGTAACCCTTGTATATGCCTTATTTTCATTAGGTTCTACTAAACATTTACAAACCGCAAATTAAATGGTTCAATTATGTAAAAATCTAAATACAGATTGTGGAAATTGTTAAGTAAAAATCAAGCTGAAATAACAGCCTGCTCTTTACTACTTGTTTCCAGCACACATAATCTATTAGACTTGTATTAAAGTGTGTGGAGGGCTGTACAGCAAGACTTGACTAGTAAATAGAAATTTCTGATCCATACATGTTTGCAGTTGGCTATCCCAAGGAGAATACTGTGAAGAGGTGTAGAGCCTGGCATTGCTCAAGTTAGATTTCAAGGTCATCACCACTCTGTTAACTGTAATAATAACTATCATTTAAAATTAAACTAATTACTAAAATTTAAAAATAAAATCATAACTACAACTATAACTAAAAAAAAAAACTTAACTAAAAAAACACTGAAAAGCACCCAAAACTGAATAATCCAGGTTATAAGTACAAAAGTAACAGCTACAGGTCTAAAGTCTAGAGGTTATAATAAGGTAATACAAAGCTCTAGTTGCACCCTACCTAGAATATTGTGTGCACTTGTGGTCACCTCACAACAAACAAGACATCATTGCACTGAGAAGTTAGAGAAGGGCAACTAGGCTGATCCCAGGACTGAATGACAGCATCTAGGAGGACGGGTAAAAACACTGTATCTCTTCAGCCCAGAAAAAAAGGATAACAGGGGACTTGATTGAAGTCTATAAATAGATGGAAGCTGAGTAAAAAGTTTAGAACACAAGGTTGTGGGTGGAGTTAAGTACAGAGAGTGTTGCAACTACAGAAATCCTGGCATTGCAGCACAGCTCGTCTTCATCAGGAAGTGGAAGGAAAAAAATCTCGTACCCTTGTGGGTGATCACCTCCCGAGCACAGCAGGGAGAGTGGGGGTGTGCTAATGTCTGGGGTACCGCAGCTGGTTCTAATCAACCGCATTCCAAGCAAGGACGAATCCCAAACTACTGCGGTGATGTACATACACTTTCGTTATGAAATACTTCTAACTAAGGCAAAAGTGACGATGACTCTACAGTGTCTGCTTCTGCTTTGTACAATTCAAACGATACACTGTTCTGCAGCATCACGCCTATTTCAAATGTTTTGGCAGGAAGTGTGCTTTGTAGGCGTATGGGAAAAATAAAATCTGTTAGATGGCTCCAGTAGTTATGCAAAACAAATCTAAACTCACCTCTTCCAAGTCAGATTACACGTCGACTTAACTGGAACTTCAGGAGAGGATTTCAATATACAGTACAATAATTGCATTGTGTAAGTATCGAATTATTATTAACATTGAATTGAATCAGCACAATATACAATATCAAAAAGATTTCGTGTGTCCTTAAGTTGCAATTACAACAGCTGTGTACTGTTTTGTGGTAATAACGTAAGTGTTTGTGCTTGTTCCAAATTCTAAAAAAAAAAAAAAAAAAAAAACCGAAACATACGGTAATTCTTAAGTTTTAACGAATAAAATGCATATAATGTATCTTATTTAAATTGTATAAACTTTTTTTGCAAAAAGTAAACTTTAGTTAGATAAATGACGCCCTGAGAGGCTTATAAATAAATATTGCTTTCAGTAAAAATAACTACAAGCATATCTTAAAATGTAGGTATTTCCTATATTATTATATTATTTCATTATTATGCACCAAATTAAATAAGTTTGAAGATTGTTTTTTTTCTGATCTCAGAATTTCCCAGATTCAAATTCTCTTCATGTGTAATGTCCAAAAAAAAAAAAAAAGAAAAAGATTGTCGTTAAGTTTAATTGGTAATCTAATAATAATAATAATAATAATAATAATAATAATAATAATAATAAAAAAAAAAAAAAAAAAAACGAGAATACAGAAACTGATTAATTTAATTATGAAGTATATGTGAGAATGTATTACTGTGATGTAGTCCTAGTAGCCACCAGAAACAAACGGTGTTGAAATAAGTGACATTTAGATTTAGGGGGCTAATCTTAGGAGTTAGGGGTAAGTCACAAATGACACGACACGGACTGAAGTTGCGCATGGACAAATATCTGGTGTTAGTAGGCGTAATTGTGAACGACGTGTAGTTCAATCAGTTCTGTTGAAGGGGAAAACATGTTTTGAAATATGCGTTGCCAAAGATATCCAGTTTAAACGTAGTTGTTTTTCTTGTTTTTTTTTTTTTTTTTTCTAGTTGTCTTTTGTTTGGGTGCTTAAAGAAAAAAAAAAATCAGCTTGAGCACAAGAGCCGCAGTTGTAGGCTATGTATGGTACAAAACAGCTGTATTTTGTTTTACTATATTTTTGTAAATAAGTTTAGAATAGAGCCCTGGCTGCAACCCGACGGGACCACACTATAAGTAGTTACCAATTGTCATCAGATTTTACACAAAAAACGTGCCTTAGCTGCACGCGCACGCACTCATCTAGTTTCAGGCAGGACACTGAGAAAGTACAATGCTGCGGAGGTGTCAATCTAAATCTATCACTTTGTATGGCAATGAAATCATTCTGGGTAAGAGAAGCAAAGTGCTACCTAGCAATAGCCAATGAACTGCGTTTTAAGGACATGCAGTGCCCGGTTACTGATCTCTTCAGGAGAGAATGATGAGAAAGGGACAGCAATCGCATTTTTTTTTTTTTTTTTTTTATTTCAGACTGCATGTTGTTGACAGTAGCAACGAGCACAGAGAAAAGATAGGTGGTTAAGACACCGTTGCAAAGTTAAGCGGCATCTATGGGACTTTTAAATAATAAATACATTCATACAAATGTATTAATTTAATACATAAAAACATAAAATCCCTACAACACAACTGACCTCTCTTTCTTAATACTCGAGGAGACGGCAACATGTTTGCAATACAATTTTAAATTAAAATAATACAATGCCTATTGCCTCTAGACAAGTTTTTGATTAACCACATTTGTGTACACTTAGTTCGTTTCTCTTTTGTCCAATTTTAAGAATGTGTCCAATTTTAAGAATTTGAGATCTCTGAATTTAGTCGGGTCGGTTCCAAAAAGATGTGTGGTCTGGTTGGGCTTAAAATTCAGGCACGAGCAGACATCTACTTTAGAATATTTTCATAATGGACTTTTTTTTCTTTATAATGGCAAGGACGAGAAATTTGGTAGAATTTTGTGTTTTTGAGTGTGCCAGTTAAATGTAGGCGGTGCTGGAGCACTGACCTCTCCACCCACATCTAAAACTCATTACATTAATTCAGCTGAGTGAGAGCTTTGCTATCACCTGGCCTAGAAGGTTACTGTGTTGGTTCACAATTTGTACATTTTATAGAGTTAAATTTAGCACATTACTAATGTGTCTGCTGTGCCTATGACCACAGACTTACAAGAAGGTCAAGTGTTTCGCTTCCTTCTGCATTTTGGATTGTACAAAATAAAAATAAAAAACTAATTCAGCTTAAAAACAGGCAATTTCCATCGTGGCAGGGAGTTTTCTTATTTTGCAATAAACTGACATACAGATATAGTGTTGCAATCAGTTAAAATTACAAGCTGACTGATAATTAAAATTCATTAATTATAAACAACAGGACAGGGCGGCTGGTCGCTTGACACACGGAGGAGGCACGTTGTAAGGGAGCTGCGTTTTTATATGTACAGTGTGTGTGTGTGTATATATATATACACACACACAGTGGCTATAGAAAGTCTACATCCCCTTTCAAAATGTTCACCTTTTATTGCCTTATAGCCTGGAATTAAAATGTATTAAAATAGTTTTTTTTTTTCATTTATCTACACATCCTACCCCACAACTTCCAAGTGAAAAAAATATTCTAGAAATATGTAGAACATTTATTAAAAATAAAAACTGAAATAGCTTGGTTGGATAAGTGTCCACCCCCCCCCCCCCCCCCCCCTTTGTAATAGCAATCATAAATTAGCTTAGGTGTAACTAGGCGCCTTAAAAATCACACACCAAGTTAAGTGGCCTCCACCTGTGTTAAATTGTAGTGATTCACATGATTTCAGGATAAATTCAGCAGTTCCTGTAGGTTCCCTCTGCTGGGTAGTGCATTTCAAAGCAAAGACTCAACCATGAGCACCAAGGCGCTTTCAGAAGAACTCCGGGACAAAGTTGTTGAAAGGCACAGATCAAGGGATGGGTGTAAAAAAATATCAAAGGCCTTGAATGTCCCTTGGAGCTCGGTCAAGACGATTATTAAGAAGTGGAAGGTGTATGACACCACCAAGACCCTGCCTAGATCAGGCCATCCCACCAAACTGGATAACCAAGCAAGAAGGAAACTGATCAGAGAGGCTACCAAGAGGCCATGGCAATTTGGCCAAGTCTGGTCAAAGTGTGCATGTGACAACAATATCCCAAGCACTTCACAAATCTGGCCTGTATGGTAGGATGGCAAGAAGGAAGCCATTACTCAAGAAAGCCCACCTTGAATCCATATTTGAAATATGCAAAAAAAATTCGGGAGATTCTGTGGCCATGTGGCAGTTTTTTTTTTTTTTTGTGGTCTGATGAAACTAAAATGGAACTTTTTGGCCTAAATGCAAAGCGTTATGTTTGGCGCAAACCCAACACAGCGCATCACCCAAAGAACACCACTGTGAAGTATGGTGGTGGCAGCATCGTGTTATGGGGATGTTTTTCACTGCAGTGACTGGGGCACTTGTCACGATAGAAGGGAAAATGAATGGAGCAAAGTACAGAGAAGTCCTTGAGGAAAACCTGCTGCCCTCTACAAGAAAGCTAAAACTGTGATAGAAGTTCACCTTTCAGCATGACAACGACCCAAAGCACACAGCCAAAGCTACATTGGAGTAGCTAAGGAACAGAAAGGTAAATGTCATTGAGAGTCAGAGCCCCAACCTAAATCCAATTGAAAATTTGTGGCATGAGTTAAAGATTGCTGTCCATCAACGCTTCCCAAGGAACTTGACAGAGCTTGAACAGTTTTGTAAAGAAGAATGGTCAAATACTGCCAAATTTAGGTTTGCAAAGTTGGTAGAGACCTACCCCAACAGACTCACAGCTGTAATTGCTGCCAAAGGTGCTTCCACCAAGTATTAACTCAGGGGTGTGGAGACTTATCCAATCATGATCTTTCAGTTTTGTATTTAATATTTTTTTTTTCCCCAATAAAACCTTTTTCCCCCTTAACAGTGTAGAGTATGGTGTGTACATAAGTGGAAAAAAAAATCCTTGTTTAAGTGCATAAACTCTGAGGCACTGACACAACAAAATGTGAAAAAACTTCAAGGGGATGTAGACTTTCTATATATATATATATATATATATATATATATATATATATATATATATATATATATATATATATATATATATATATATATATATATATATAATATATATATGTTTTCACTCACTCAGGGTTGTGTGTTCGGTGAGTGGAGAACGGGTGTGGAGAGGAGAGAATAATAATAGTTGGAGAAATACCATCTCACCGTGTTTGTCTGTAGTCCATTTTGTTTGTCTCTTTATTTTGGCTAAAGTGTCATGTCCTTTGTTTTGTTTGTCTTGCAACCTTTTATTTTCTGCTGTGTTTAATTATTAAATGCTGAGCAAAAACAATCGCTCAGCTTCACCAAACTCCACCTCTCTGTTGTTTATTTGTTGGTTCCTGGTTCTGACGTCACCCACTACAGCCGTCTTTGTGACAGGGAGTCAAATATCTGCCAAGTTTTATGCAGCTGTCCAATCATAACCAAGCAGAGGCCCTTCTCAGTATTCGTCATGAAAATTAAAGGCGAGTAAGTAGCCAATGGGAAAGTGAAAGATCTGACAGCTCTCCAATCATTTGTGAGCAGAGTTGGATGTTAATATGCTGGGTAAGCACTGAATTTCGCCAACTATTATTGAGAAAAATAATACATTTCATATTTAGAATTTAATTTTCTATCTGTATATATTTTTTTTATTTTACCAGAAAAGGGAACACTGTAGTATATTTAGTTACAAATCCACTTTCTTTGAATAATTGTACTGGAGATGAGCGATCTTTAAAACAGAATAATGTCGACAAATTTTCCAAATTGAAACAAAGCTAAACACAGTCTACACTTGTATTCATGGTTATCTGTGTAAACAAGCTATTTACAAATATTTGCATTGCATATTTTATGTAAATTATTTAAAGAATAAGCACAGCATGCACAATTACTACCTGAGACTTGGCCTTATCAGAGTGAGCCAAGAATAACCCCACTATATATATATATATATATATATATATATATATATATATATATATATATAGTGCCTTGCAAAAGTATTCAGACCCCTGACCAATTCTCTCATATTACCGAATTACAAATGGTACATTGAAATTTCGTTCTGTTTGATATTTTATTTTAAACACTGAAACTCAAAATCAATTATTGTAAGGTGATATTGGTTTTATGTTGGGAAATATTTTTAAGAAAAATAAAAAACTGAAATATCTTGCTTGCATAAGTATTCAACCCCTGTGCTGTGGAAGCTCCCAGTTTGCACCGATGAAAGAAATTGCCCTAACGAGGACACAATTACCTTACCATTGGCCTCCACCTGTGAACCATTAAAGTTGCTGTCACATTTTCTGGATAAAAACCCCACTGTTGAAGGATCATTGGTAAGGCTGTGAATCTGAAGGAAAATGAAGACCAAAGAGCATTCTACAGAAGTTAGAGATAAAGTAATACAAATGCATAGATTAGGGAAAGGGTACAAAATAATATCCAAGTGTTTGGATATCCCAGTGAGCACAGTTGGATCAATAATCAGGAAGTGGAAGCTGCATCACACCACCCAGGCACTGCCAAGAAAAGGCCGTCCCTCAAAACTCAGCGCTCAAACAAGAAGGAGACTTGTGAGAGAAGCCACAGAGAGGCCAACAATCACTTTGAAGGAGCTACAGAGTTCAATGGCTGGGAGTGGAGTAATGGTGCACCAGTCAACCATATCAAGAGCTCTGCATAACACTGGCCTGTATGGGAGGGTGGCAAGAAAGAAGCCATTACTCAAAAAGTACCATCTGAAAGCACATCTGGAGTTTGCCAGAAAGCATGAGAGTGACCCAGCTGTGATGTGGGAAAAGGTTTTGTGGTCAGATGAGACCAAGATAGAGCTTTTTGGCCAAAACTCAAAGTGCTATGTGTGGCGCAAACCTAACACTGCCCATGCCTCAAGACACGCCATCCCTACAGTGAAGTATGGTGGTGGCAGCATCATGCTGTGGGGATGCTTCTCATCAGCAGGGACTGGGCATCTTGTTACAATTGAAGGAAGAATGGATGGAGCAAAATACAGGAAAATACTGCAAGAGAATCTGCTTCAGTCCACTAAAAAACTGAAGCTTGGGAGGAAATTCACCTTTCAGCAGGAACCAATGATCCCAAGCACAAGGCCATAGCAACATTGGAGTGGCTCAAGAACAAAAAGGTGAATGTCCTACAGTGGCCCAGTCAAAGTCCTGATCTCAATCCCATTGAGAATCTGTGGCACTATTTGAAAATTGCAGTCCACAAGCGTCGTCCAACCAACCTGAACAACCTGGAGCAAATCTGCCAAGAAGAATGGGCCAAAATCACTCTGACACTGTGTGCAAAGCTGGTACATACTTACCCCAAAAGACTTAAAGCTGTTATTGCAGCAAAAGGTGGCTCTACCAGATATTAATGTGTGGGGGTTGATTACTTATACAAGCAAGATATTTCAGTTTTTTTTATTTTTCTTAAAAATATTTCCCAACATAAAACTAATGTCACCTTACAATAATTGATTTTGAGTTTCATTGTTGTAAAAAAAAAATATCGAACAGAACGAAATTTCAATGTACCATTTGTAATTCAGTAATATGAGAGGGTCAGGCGTCTGAATACTTTTGCAAGACACTGTGTGTGTGTGTGTGTGTGTGTGTGTGTGTGTGTGTGTGTGTGTATATATATATATATATATAAATAAAATGTATGTCGCAAGAAGGTAAGATAAGAACTTATGCAATAGTCAGCGTGCCCGCAAACAGCCAAGTAAGATCAATTTATGCCTGTGCCAAAATTACTTTGAGGACCACTGATCTAGAGACACGAGAAGCTTTTCCACACCAGCTGAAATTGCACCTATTGTCATTACTAAAGGAATGCGTTTGTAATGCTGGTGCATAGCTTGGTCAAGACTGCCCTGTCAGAGTGAAAAACTTGCAGCTCTGTTTTCCAAGTAATCCATGTCAAAGAATTGTCCATATACAGGGAATCAAACACTTTATCTGGAAATTCCCTATTCATCGTAGCTAAATTTTCAAAATTTAGTAGGTCATGAATCGCGTTTCCTCCATGCATGCAAACCGATTGCGAATCTGAAGTATTATATTATCCAAAATTGAAACATATTTGGCCCAATAGCTTCAGTTTCACCTCAGAATTGATGTGAGCGTTTGATTTAGCATGCTGTTTCATTTCATAGTCCACATTTTTTTAATCGGCATATCTGTACTTTATCCATGTATGCGTAGATGAAGAGATATTAAAAAGTAAACTGGGCCAATAATATAAGCGATTTGTAACAGTGCTGCCAGTAAGCCAGTCTACTCTGTCATACCAATTACAATGAAATAACCTACTCTTTCCAGAATCTTCTTGTACTGTGTTTAGTTTAGGCTGAGGCCTACCAGCATCCTTTTATGGAAACCTTCTGTGTACTCCAGCATTCTAAATGGATTCTCTAACAGTTCTACCACATTCTCCATTTCGCTTTATATAACAGTTTTCAATAACACTGTCAGGTATTTAATACTGTATTTCACTATTGACTTTTTACAAATGTTCTGCAGTTGGGTGGGATGTTATCTGAGGCACTAGCTATCCCATGACTATTGGGCATGCTCAGCACAAGAATCATTAGATGGCAGTATACCAGAGACACTTGGGAGGCTGGCCTCCTCTGTGGGAAAAAAAAGGAATGCAATTCATCCAATAAAACATGTTTCTGGGGTCAGTTGACTGTTGGCAACTAGTGTTAGAGTATATTGGAGATGGGGAAAACTAACAGAACCGTGCCTCCGCCTAACTGCATAGTGTGAATTTAAGGTGTTGATATTATTATTATTATTATTAGTATTATTATTATTATTATTATTATTAAGAAGAAGAAGTATAATGATGATGGTGATGCCTCCTTTGCCTCCTCTAAGGAGCTTCTACTGGACAGCACACATTGAACAGGTACTCAGATCAACCGCTGCACTGTATTCTGTTCTGAATGCAGGGTTACTGTTATCTTTGTTCGTTTGTTTCACAAGGCTCAACATGTTTCAAATGAACTAATACAGGAGCAAGTCTATTATCCAGAGCTGACATAACTGTTAGTTTTCCATTCCTGAATGAGAAGAAAGTGGGATTGGATAATGATGAGTTGGGTCTCTGTTCCTCCACTACAGCTGCTTGAACCACTCGTGAACTTGCAGACTTGGTGGGGTGGGGTAGGGTGGGGCAGGAGGGTTAAAGGAAGTTCTTAGCAAGTTTGACTTGTGCAAGCAGTTCTTTAGATTTGTGAAGAAATGTAAGTGTAGTGTGCATCTGTACCGACACCTCCACACTATTCCTTTCGCAGGGGATGGGTGCATTACCACTTGTTTCATGGACTGAGTGTTTATGATCAAGAATGCTTTGAGTCGTTTCTTGTGGCTTCCCAATGATATCTCATGATAGTGAGTCATGACTTCCTAAAGTTCACCACTGGACCATCTGTCTCTTCTTCCCCCTACCTTGCTGTATCTCACATAGTCTCAGCAAAACAAGCCTGTCCAGATCTTTATGACAGTACTTCCATTGAATCTTCTAGTGTTGAGGACTTGGATGATGGCAGTGTGGTCTAGTGGTTAGAGCTGAGAAGAGACTCTGAGGGAGGCAGTGTGGTCTAGTGGTTAGAGCTGAGAGACTTAGAGGGAGGCAATGTAGTCTAGTGGTTATAGATGAGGTACTGGGAGGGAGGCAGTGTGGTATAGTGGTTAGAGCTGAGGGACTGGGATAGAGGCAGTGTTGTCTAATGGTTATAGATGAGGGACTGGGAGGGAAGTGGTGTGGTCTTCTGGTCAGAACAGGGTGAGATTTGTCAAAACAGTAGGCAAGCCTATAGTAAAGATACATCACATTGATTCATCAATCATGTGCCATCATCTGCCACCATGCAAATGCAGTTATCGTTTAAAACTTTTGAAATTATTATTCTCGATTTCTAGAAGGCAATAACAGCTTTGATAACTTGCATGGACTGTACATATTTTAAACTGCCCTGACTTGTAGTACAAGCTGTTCAACCCACTCTGTGATATTTTATGTTTTGTTACCAAACAACCGCTGCTAAACTTACCCAACAATCCCAGCAGAAACAACAGGCAACTGTTCTTCTGAGGCTGCTTCTGATGACAAATTCCTTTGGCTTTGGGAAGATTATGTTAGGTTTGTGTATTGTTGATACTAGGGATGGGAATTTTAAACATTTTAAATGTATACAATCTAAAGAAGTGGTTAAACGTTGAACAATATGCTAGAGTGGTCACGTGACACATTTCACCAAACATATATTTTTAAATTTATTTTAGTAATTTATCATAATACAGTAATCCGTTGCGTATCCGACTGTTGTGGTGCCACAGTAAGGGTGGATATTAGGAAGAGGCAATTGCCTCCAAGTAGTTTTTCTAATTGGTGCAACAGCAAGATTGACACTGGGGCGGGTTTTGTTCTTTGTCAATCTGGCGCTTCATTGGTACACTCTGTTCATGTTGTAGTAGGTCCAGTCAATGGGGGTAAGAAAGTTAATGACAAATGTTTTTCTGATGTTTTGTTATATATTTTTAATAAAATGGAATCTCTAAACAAAGGAACGAGGCATACAAATACAAAGAGAGGTGTGTTGGTATGTAGATGTGGTTCGAACATTTAAAACACGTGCGTAGTGGATTCAAACAGCTTTATTGGTAGAGCACAAGGTATTAGGAAGTGTGCATAGCAAATGTTTCTCACTCATGTTTCTCACTTCCTACCCACTACCTTGCATAAAAGTCATAATATTTGGGAAACTTAACTGTCAAAATACAAACGTGCATTAATTCAAACCTGTAATTTAAAGGTACAGACACACATTTACAACCTGTGTAACAATTACAAATTTCTAACACAGAAATTAGTCTTGTTTTAAAAACATCTATCGTTTTCTATAATACTTTACTTTTTTTAGAAGATTCAATACTGGTCTATTTTTGCAGCAGGAATGATGGTTTGAACATAGCAACGTCAGCGATATCAACATACTGATGTTTTAAAACTGTTCTGCTAAGTCTTCACAGAACTGGCTGGTGGTGTCAGTATGGTCACAAGTGTTTTGAGAAATACAATTTTATGCGGTAGCTAGAAAACAGTCCATAGAGACACTGAGAATCAGAGAGATCCAGCATAAATGGTTTTTGGCCATGACTATTACACCGTGTAACAATTTTATTTATTTTATTTTTTTTGTTCCTGGGTAGTAAGTGTTATTTCCTAATTGCTTATGCCTCAAAAGTATAGAAAATGGCTATTATTCCCCACAAACTTTGCTTTTGTGACCAGGACAGTGATATTTCAAAATATCATTATTTCCAATGGGAAAACGGGCAAATGTGTGTCTTTTCGTTCACATAAAGTCAGAAAAAAACAACATATGAATCCAAATTAACATGTATTTATACTAAAGTAATACAGTATAATAGTAAATCTCGAAAAACTACTCACTTCTAAATCTTTTGTAGTCATTTTTGTATTACTTTAGTATAAATACATGTTAATTCGGATTCATATGTTGTTTTTTTCTGACTTTATGTCTATACTTTTGAGGCATAAGCAATTAGGAAATAACACTTACTACCCAGGAACAAAAATTGTGTTACATAGTGTTGTCTATATGGATATCATCTGTATGAATGAAATCTTCCAGCAGAAAGACATTGTAAGTGCAAAATCTACATACCCTGCCGCAGAGCGTGGGATACAAAAAGCAAAGCCGTGATACCCCTGCCCATCTGCCGTCAAATTGCATTCAGGACCAGAACATTGGTGGGATGCAAACCTTCCCCCAGGTTTAGGAACCACTTGAAAACTTAGTAGTAATTAAACTAATAATTTTATTCATTTTTTATATATTTTTCTCCAGAATAATTTCCTATCTGACCTGTGGATTTTGTGGTGAGCCCTGGAATTGTTGACATAACAAAACCAATCAAAACCCCCAGAACAGTCCATGACAATGAGACCCAGCCTGCTCCTGTGTTCCTGCCTGTGGGCCCTGGCTTGCGCTGGGCTGGTGCTGAGCCTGGATGAGGGCTGCCTCCTGATTAGCGAGGTGAACGCTGACAACCCTGGGCTGGATACCACAGAGTTTGTGGAGCTGCACCACAGCAGTGGGCAGAGGGCCAGCCTGGAGGGGTACACCCTGGTCTTCTACAATGGCAATGGCAACATGGCCTACAAGGTGTTAAACCTGACGGGTCACGTGACTGAGGACAGTGGCTACTTCCTAGTGGGCTCTGCCTCGGTGTCCCCTCGTCCAGCTATCATCCTGCCAGCCAATAGTATCCAGAATGGGCTGGATGGCATTGCTCTGTACCATGGGGAGAATGGTTACAGCGTAGGCATGAAAGTAACAGCAACAGGCCTGGTAGACGCCATTGTGTACAAATCTCGACCTTCAGACAGTTCCAGAGTCCTGGAGGAGGTCCTAACGCCTGGCAAGCCATGCTTTCTAGAAGATGGGTCTTTCCAGCTAGGAGATGAGTCCATCGAGCGTTGCTGGCTCTCCAGGTCTAACTGGACATTCCAGGCTGGCACTCCCTCCCCTGGCCGCACAAATCCCTGCACCAGTCCAAGTATAAACTCCCCTGTCCAGATCAGCGAGCTCCGGCTGGGGGAAGGGGTCTTCCTGGAGCTCAGTATGCCCCAGCCTGCTCCAACCTCCACCCCCCTCGCTCTGGTGCTTCTAGATGGTGTGACGGCAACCGTGAGCTTCAGCTTGGACATCCAGATACAGGATTCTACCAGCTTGGGCCTCTTCCTTATCGCACCAGTCAGGGGAAATGTATCAGGTAATGCCCTTATACTATTCTATATTGTATTTGTTGTCTCTGATACTCAGTACAGTAGTTTTCTATACTATACTATACAGTATTAAGCAGTGCTATAGAAACAAGTACACCCATGGGACACTAGAAACATTATCGGACAATAGGCTGCTATTCAGCTGCGATAGAATCTGTTGTATGGATAGTAATCACCACTGACATATCCTAGCATATTAAAATAAATGGTGACTTTCTTTCTCTCTGCAGCCTCCCAGGTGCTGCCCCCTGAGGGTGCTTCTCTCCTCCAGCAGTCGGGTGCGCTGGCAGGCGCAGTGGTGCTGTACGCTGGGGGGGTGGCTGATTATCCTACAGGGAGCCCCATTAGCCAGGACCAGCCAATCGACGCCCTCGTTTACACAGGAGGGGGGGTGCTGAACCCTAATCTCACACAGACCCTGATCCCTGGCAGAGAGCCTTTCCTTCTCAGCAGCAGGTGCCATTACATTTCACAGTCACCGCATTGATGAAAGCATTAGCCAAAATACTTGTGTGTTTGACCTGGTGATTTTATACAGGGGTGGTTTAAAGTCGGTAAAGGCTGCTGCTGAGCTTTCTGATGAGAATTTGAATATGTAGATATAACTCGTCTCTCTCTCTCTGACAGGTTGCAGGAAGGGGGTGTATCACTGAGCCGCTGTGGGGCGGCCAAATGGAGCAGGGACCCCGGGGTCTTCATAGGGGGTCATCCCACCCCGGGGCAGGCTAATGAGTGCCTGGGGCTGGGGCTGTGTCCTTACACTCTGGGTACGTCATCAAGACCATTAACTCTTTGCGGTCCATTTATTCAGTCAGGCGCATCAGGTCTAATTTATTTTCACACGCGCTGTTTAAATTTTTATTTTTTTTTCAGAGTAAAACAGGTTTAAAAGGCACTGAATCGCAAAAGGACACTCATTACTGTATCTCCAGCCACGCCCCACCCCTTGTTCACTGTATTTTTCAGATACCTATTTATAGACGTGTGTATTGATAAATCCTCTCCTGATCACTCGTTTTATCACCAAACTCTTCAATAATGCGAACCAAGTTATTATTTTATTACTGTAACATCTCAAAAAGCTCTTCAAATGTCTGTGATATTCTTTGAGCGCTGGATGCAGAAGCAGCTATCTCCATTGTTATCTCTGTCCGTGTTACCTCTAGTGCATGGGGCTATGAGATACGCCCTTTTTTTCAGTCTCACTTGGCCATTGAAAGGTTTTCTTGGCTTTTTCCTAAGAAAAAATGACTAGAGACCTGTACTTTATGTCTTTTTGATGATATTGGCCTGGAAAGGGAAAATTGTAATGTCGGACATGGTCCGACATAGGTGTGCAAAGGGTTAACCCTCACTCCGTACTTTTGAAACAGCTTGTGATTATACTTCAGTGGTTCCTATATGCACCAACCTTTGCTTTTTAGTTACATTGATTGATGTTTTGTCTACATGTTTTTTTTTTTTCTTTTCGTTAGGACAGTTTGTACACAGGTTATTGACCTGAAAAAGAGAATTAAACTTTGAATTTACACAGCTTCAAATAAATAACTCAGAAGGTTAGTTGAAGAGCATCTATGTGTACTGTAATTGTTTCTTGCTAGTAACATTTGTAGTTTCCCTAAGATAACAATGGTGCAAAATTTCACAAAATTAGTATTGTGCAAAGTGATTTTGAATAAGACTCACTAATAGGGATGGGTCGGTATACTGGTTTTTCGGTTTACATTACGATATTAATACCGTTCCTTTTATTCTAAACCGTAGTTATCATAATTCCTTTACACAACGGTTAACGCATTTTTCAACTGCAAACGCTTCTTTTAATTCAAGCGATGGTACTTGCAAACTTAGTAAAGTGTCTGAGGAAGTAAAGTGTCTTTTTGTGAACTGATACGTATTTTGATAATGGTTTTGAAGGAAAATGTCAATGATACAGAATACTCGTTTCAGTTCCTGTGTTCTTTAACCAGAGCTTGCTGCGCTGGCTGCTCTTGGCTGCTGTCTTTCTGACGTCACATGCAGCTTTTAGAGAAACGCCTTCTCCAAACCTTGCAGCATAGCACGCATTTTCAATGTGCTATATTTACATTTGTCTGGATTATCAGTTTAATGTAATTGATTAACATTAACTTTATTGTAAAATTATACATCACTAAATAATAATAGTAATAATTTTTATTTTTTATATAGCGCCGTTCATAGTGGACCACCATCACAAAGCACTTTACAAGATACGAGACTAGGGTGTGTGAACTATGCATCAGCTGCAGAGTCACTTACAACAACGTCTCACTCCAAAGACGGAGCAAAAGGAGGTTAAGTGACTTGCTCAGGGTCACACAGTGAGTCAGTGGCTGAGCTGGGATTTGAACTGGGGACCTCCTGGTTATAAGCCTGCTTCTTTAACCACTGGACCACATAGCCTACTTGTCATGGGTTTAGTACATTAATTAATTAATTAATTAATTAATGAATGAATGAATGAATATAGTGTTGACAAGGCTGTTCACGGCCTCATTGTATAATGATAAAATGTCGTTCGCCTCCACTAACAAGGTGGCAGCAGTAGTTTTAGTGGTTATTTGCATTACGATTAGCAGGTCACTCGTGATCTTTGCATCATCCCTTTGGTTCACAGCCCCAGCCAGCCTCCTGCAGTAACATTTCAAAGCTGCGCTGGGCTGTGCAAGATCTGCACAGATTTCTGTGGGTGTTGAGTGATGTCTACAGTGCATCTCCGAGATTCTGTGCAGCACTGTGCAGAACTGCAGAAATCTGCGGTATAAGAACACGACCAATGTCACAATTAAAATTAGCACAGACCTGTGACTGCAGCAGGATAGCCTACTTATTATCAACATAGTTTTGTTTAAACAAGTTATAACAGTTTTCCAATTTTCTTAGGTAAGTGAAGAAATCGTTTTTTTTTTTTTTTTGTTTTTTTTTTTAAAACAAAGTCCACATGTGTAGTAATCATTGGAAGCTTACATGTCGTGACATGTTGAAAAAATAAACAACTCCTCTCTGCTCTTAAATAATATCCTGTGGTACACGTTTGTGTTTTAAGCAATAAGACCGATCATTTCCCAATTCTGTTTACCATCAGCTATTATATATCAGTATTTATTTATTTAATGTTTTAACAAACTACAGCACCACATCATGTTGAGCAAATAATAGAGCTTAATACTGATGTACTGTATACCGTGTTATTAAGGTTACCACTTTAATTTTTTTAACGGTTATCATACATGCAAATTTTATAGCGTCCTATCCTTACTCACTAACTGTGCAAAGTGATTTTGAGTAAGGCCCTCTCTAAATGACTGCACTAACTTGGATTCCCTCCCAGTAGTTCAGGGCAGCACCATCATCCCTCCTGTTGACCCCTCGGGTCATGGTGAGTTCCTGTTGAGTGAGGTGAATGCAGATAGCCCTGGCGCACGAGAGGACTACGAGTTCATTGAGATTTGGCATACCTCGGGCCAACAAGCCAGTCTGGATGGGGTCTGGCTGCTCCTCTTTAATGGCTTTGACAACAAGGCCTACCAGCAGATGGACCTCACCGGCCACCGCACTGACCCACAAGGCTTCTTCCTGGTGGGAAGCTCCGGAGTGACCCCGCGGCCCTCCATTGTGCTGCCCCCAAACACAGTGCAGAATGGCCCAGACGCTGTGGCCCTGTACCGCAGCCCCCAGGGGCCCCCCTTCACGCAAGGGGGTTCAATTCCCACGGAGGGGCTGCTGGATGCTGTGGTGTACCGCTCAAGGGGTTCTGACAAGGGGGCGAGGGTCCTGGGAGAGGTGCTGACCCCTGGGCAGCCCCACCTCTTGGAGGACCCCTCCTTCAGCTCTGTGGACGAGTCTCTGAGCCGCTGCGGGAGTCTCAAGCCTCGTCTGCTTGCTGCCTTCCAGGTGAGATCAGGCTCTCTTTAGGGCTCGGGAAAGATTGCATTTTTATTTTTCTGGGGCTGAAGTGACATGTTGTAGGACGTTTAATTATCTGCAGTTTCACTGTACTTCTCCATGAGAGAGGTACAACTAAAAGAAAGGTACTTGACTTAGTTTCATAGAGTATAATGGTATAATGACCTCCAATGAACCACGTTTATAGCCTCAACCCTGAACTCTTGCTATAGGTTACCCTGCTGACCCCTATGAAGGAGAACGCCTGTGCTGTCGAACCCACCCTTCACCCCCAGCCCACCCTCAAACCCAAGCTCGACGGGTTTGTCATCTTCGAGGTGGTCGGAGCTAACTGGACCAACGCTACAGACCAGCAGGCCTTTGTGGAGCTGCGAGCCCCGCCCCAGTCCAGTATGGTGGGCTATGTTCTGGTGGTGTTTGAACAGGGGCCCGTCCGTGCCTCCATCTCCATACCGCTGACCGGGGAGAGCAACAGCCTGGGCTTCTACCTGATCGGGACCAGTGTCTCCACCAGTAAGGAACTCTCATATATACTCCCACACTTGGGGGGGGGGGGGGGGCATCCACGTTAGTCATTTCAGTCATTGTGTCAAATCAACTTGAATTCTATGGAAGCATGGTAGCCTCTGCTCATGATAGGAAAAATTGAACCCAGAGGCGACTTTCAATTTAACCCTAAATAACTAAACTTGCTTAGATTGCTGCAACTAGAGTGATAGTTATTAAGCAGTGTCTCTGCGACATATTTCAGTACTGCTTGATTTGACATGGAATGACCCAAGTATAAAGGATCAATGTTAATACTTGATGAATGGTGTGTCTAGCCAGTGTCAAAACTGTCGTGCACCTTTCTGTATTAATGAGATTTCTCTTGTGGTTTCAGTATAAAGTACCACATGGTTAATGGTGTATTAAATGTACTTTGAGGTTAGACATGATTCCGAGAGCTTTGAGTTTTAAAATGTCTCCAGGATGTGATGACTGAAGTATAAAATGGCATTGTGAATCTCAACAAGAATTAGAATAGTTAAGATAACTGATAATACCTGCAGTACCAAGTTGCTCTGAGACTAATGCAAATCAATCATTTGAAAATCTCCCATATTTCATCAGTGAATATATATATATTTTTGTTTGTAGTATTCAATGCAGAAGTACTTTCATGCCTGTTACTGATTGTAATAGTCAATGTGCCTCCTCTACAGACCAGCGCCTGCCCGTGATATCCAATGGCACTCCTATACCACAAAGGGGTGCCGTGGCACTGTACCACGGCTTTCCCAGCTCATTTCCCGTAGGGATGCCCGCGTCGAACCGCAGTCTTGTTGATGCCGTGGTGTTCAGTGATGACCAGGAGCTGCTGCAGACTCTCACCCCCAGCAGCCAGCTCTACACTCCCGAGTTCAGGTGAGCCTTCATTCCTTCCATACCATCCCATCTGGACAGTATTTAGATGGCAGTTTGGCTGTGCTATGTTGTGGTTACTCCTGTTGGGATTCTGCTTGGATTTCAATAGGTAGTTGTGTTGTTTGCTAAAGCTCTCCAAGAAGTCTTTTTTTTTTTTTTTCTTGGGCTTTTCAGGAAAGAATATGGAATGTCTAAAGAAGTTTATTTGAAATATTATATAGTGTATGTTAAAGCTAATGACAGGTAAAAATAGGTAAGGCCGTTGTTTTTAAATTATTGGTTATTACTTTATGTTGTTGATGTAAATAGATGTGATTAGTTTTTGGTGTCAGTGCTTTATTAATACAGATTTACTCAACATAACTTAAATCAGGCCCAAATTCTACATTTAACCCTTAGCGATCCATTTATTCAGCGCTTCTCAGGCATGTCAGGTCCAATTTATTTTCACACGTTCTGTTTATTTTACATGCGCTGTTGAAAATAATTTTTTTCAGAGCACGACAGGTTTAAAAAGCACTGAATCGCAAAAGTATACTCAGTACTGAATCTCCAGCCAAGCCCCACCCCTTGTTCTCTGTATTTTTCACATACCTCGTTATAGACGTGCATACTGATAAATCCTTTCCTGATCACTCGTTTTATCCCCAAACTCCTCAATAATGCGATCCAAGTTTTATTACTATAACATCTCAAAAAGCTCTGCAAATGTCCATGATATTCTTTGAGGAAGCAGCTATCTCTTTTGTTTATGTCTGTGTTATCTCTGTGGTGCATGATTTTTTTTTTCCCGGCTTCATTCAGCTCCTATCTATCTCACTCAGCCATTGAAAGGTTTTTTTCGGCTTTTTCCTGAGAAAAAATGACAAGAGACCAGTGCTTTACAAAAGGGAAAATTGTCTGACATAGGACAGCAAAGGGTTAAGATTAGGTCATGTTTTATGAAAGATATTCAAAACTTGATCATTGTTACGTGTCGATCTCTCAAGTGTTTCACAGGTGGTAACACATGGCTGCAATTATCTGAAGCTTTCTCTTCCTTTCACTGTGTCTCTCTGGTTCTCAGGCCAGAGTTGGGGTTGGTCTCCCTCAGTCGCTGCTCCTGCTGTGAGCTGAGGACCCCCCAGGCTTGGACCCCTTCGAAGCCAACCCCCCAGAATGACAGTCTGTGTCCCTCCCAAACATTCCCCCTTGAGCTGGACCTGTGTGTGAGCAAGCAGAGGAGCAGGGGGGGCAGCGCTGAGACAGGTAACCTCTCCTCTGATTTGTATGGTTCACTTGACAGGTGACCTTTTCCTCTAGTTTGTCAGAATTCATTTCTTTGGTCAGTAATCGGGGAAATAGAAAAAATATGTGTGAAAATGTTAGAACATTTTGTGCTTTAATTAGACATCTTAATGTAGGAACAACTCAATAATTGATAATTGAATGTTTATCTGGGTTGATTAGTTTTCTTACTCCCAATATTTCTTGACGTGTTACAAAGATCAAGGATTTACTATGAACACACATTCATGCACAGACACAAGGAATGTTTAATCACTAGCAGTATTTTACTAAGTACACAAATAATAAACAGAAGTCAGAAAGTAAATCTCTTAGTCTCTATGCACAAAACACAATTCAAAAACTCTCACTGCTTTAACTTGACTAGCAGGCAACTGAAATATGACATCGCCTGTCTCCTCACACACCAGCAGCAGCAGCAAGCAAGCAAGCAAGCAAGCAGGCTGTGACGTAGTATCTTATTAAAAGTATATGGCAAGTTTACTTTTTAAAGAAATTTTTCATTCAATAATGAGGTAGATTACTTATAGTTACTTCATCAAGTTTCACTAAAAGTTCTTTCACACGCAAAGTATGCACACTAAATAATTGGAAACTCAATCTGTTGAAGTGTCCAGTACAAAACTCTACTCTCAGCAATGAAGTCTTCAATCCTACATTGGATCAAACTTGGTAATGAAGCTTTCAATTCTCGACAGAATCAAGAAACAGCTGTAAAAAAGTCCTCAGTCCTGAGTATAGGATCCACAACAGTGCCCGTCCACTCTGTCCTCTCGTTGAATCTTTCAGCTACACAAGTAGCAGGGCACAGTTTTACTGCAGTCCTGCAGCCGGGTCTCAGTCTCGTTGCTTGTGGTCGTTGACTCACTTGCAGCTTGCTTCCTCTTCTTGGGTCTGTTTTCAGACAGAGTCCCGTCTTGATTTCGTTTTTAGGCATTTTTTCATTTTTTCATCTTTAGGATTTTACGTTTTTAGTCCCGGAGTTGCAGCTTTGCTTAACAGAGTGACAGCACCCTGTTTAGCATTCTATGTGGAGCGCAAAATGTTCAGTTTTGCTTTGATTTTTATAGTTTTTTTCCTCTGCTGAGTAGCCACTTTCATGAAATCATTTGTGTATCTTGCCTTTTCAGCTCTTCAAGATTTGTCCTTTGTCTGCTTCCTTTCGTCCAGCAGCTTGTTGCTGCAGTTGGGACTTGTTGACATCTATACTTTGTCTTCCTTGCACCAAATTGATTGTGTTTGCAGTTTTGCGGTCTCACTGTCCTTTCAGCCTCACCCAGTCCAGACACTCCCCTCCTAGCCCTGGTCATCTTCAGTTCAGTATTCCTGCCAGAAACCAAGGGGCCATTTTCCTAAGACACAGGAGGTTGCTGTTTTTCCTAAGACACAGCAGGTTCATTAATTAGTCCAGTTATATCATTAGTACACATTCATGTATTATCATATTCAGGGAATATGTCCTACGTTAAACAGCTTTTTAAAAGTATCATGCATTTTAACATTTTATCATGCATTTTATGTGTGGCTGTGTGTTTCTTTTCTCTTACTATTTTTAATGAATTGCATGTGTGACCTGTTTCTCATCAATTGAATTAGACAATCACTAATTTTCCAATTTTGGAGATTTTCTGTTAAAGTGGTTTGATTTCATATGCACAACAAATCAAAACAGAAGCAATGGAGTGTTCTAATAAATGTGCACAATACTGTTCATCCATACAGTATGATGGTATTGCAGATGCTCTGTTGAACTGAACCAGTCCTCTTCGCCACTGATTTGAAAATACACAGTTGTCGCTAGGGGTTTTAGTTTCCATTTCATTGAAACTATGGTATTCAACACATTTAAACTCTTAAATTACTGGAAATGTTATCATAAAAATCATAAAAAAAGCTATTAAGCTATCATAAAAAAAACATCCATTATTTTTATAAATTACCGCAACAAGTATTCTTGTGTCCAGCATTTAACTGTACACGGAGAAGACTGAAGAGACATTGAATGTGAAACAGATTACTGTACACTAAGGCTAACATCTGTTTGACCTGCATGTTTTATAATGAGAGCGGTTAAACACTTAACGTATATTGAAACTAGTCACACCGATAGCTGAAAGGTGAAGGTTTGGAGGGTGCTTTAATGAAAGGATCCACTGGTGTGTATAACACTGCTGAGAAGGCTCTCTTGCTGTTTCTTGGCAGACTGTAGGCAGTGGCTGCACAGGGAAGGCAGCAGAGAGGCCATGCGGAGTGAGGTGGCGCTGTACCTGGAGTCACACTGCCACTGCGGATTCTCCCCAGTCCACCTGCACGGTGAGTGGGTGCCTTGCACAGCCCAGCTAGACCAAGGGTCATTCATTATTGAGATGCCATGATATATTGCAATGCAACAGTTTTGTGTCTGTGCATCCTAGTACCCAACCAGTCTTCTAAATACTTGTTCTCCTATGACAGAAGCCCAGTTCTCCTGCTATGAGGGTCAGATACGATTAAGAGGACACATCCTGGCACTGTCCGAGGATCAGCGCAACAACATAAACCAGACGTTGAAGAACACAAGTCTAATGCAGCTCTCGGAGGGCATGGTGGGAATGAGCTGCCAAGAACCAGGGTCCTACAGGTCCCAGGGCTCAGGTACTGTAGAGACAGGAGGGCTACAGGGCAATAGGACAGGCATGTGAACTGTTAGTGTCTTAACAGTGAAAACCTCTCAAAGTTTTTCCTGTCAATAACCAGTCAGCTACTTTCTCTATTGCCTCATATTTTCAGCCACAGTGTGCTTTGACCCATAAGATTGCTGGTGTGAAATGACAGTAAGCACTAGACTCCCTGGAAGGCTATGCAAGCACATTGACAATTAATTTAACCCAGTGTAGTACCAAATATTTAACTTGAAAATACATGTGTTTTATTACATGTTTCTTTAAAAACTACATTTTGAGACTTGTGGCTAATGTAAGTGCAAAATTGTATTTTTTTTTTTGTTAGCAACAATTGCTATAATGTGGTCAGACTGAAGGTGTATAAACATGGCCTTTCCTGTACAACTGTTGGGTCAATTGCAACGAACTTGCAGAGTTAGTAGGGAGCTGCGTACTAAGTTGCGTACCAGCTAGTACGGTACTATCTCGGGATCATCCCCAGCTGCGTACTAACTTAATACCAATTGCAACAAAAAAAGAAGAAGAGCAAAGTTGGGGACTAGCTGATCTCCAGCTTTAGTACAGTACTAAGGATTGTGGTTTGTTTTGGTGCGCTTCCAAACAGGAACTGAAGAGGGCCAGGGCGCAAAATCTGAGCTATTGGTACAAATTATATTTTAAAAGTGCGGTTTTTCGTAAAGGTCGTTGTTGTTTTTTTTTTGTTTTGGTGGTGGTTTTTTTTTTTTTTTTTTTTTTTTTTTTTTAAGAAACCTAAACATCTTAATTATTCTATTTATTTTGATTTATTCATGCTTAATTTTTAAACTTTGGAGTATATATATATATATTATATATATATATATATATATATATATATAATATAATATATATATAAATTATAATTACTATCCCATATATATTTAAAAAAAAAAGAAAAAGAAAATGCATTGCACAGGCAGCGATTGAACCCAGCACCTCCAGCACAGCACCGATCCGCTATACAAGAGAGCCGCGACCCCTTACGAATGTATCAGTATTGTTGTGTTGCGTCACCTACCAGACCTGACCCCTACCCCATGCATGCTACAGCCTACTAATATGTAGCATTGGTGACTAAAAGCGTACTTTTGACACAAGTATACATATAGCCTGTTAAAAGCGTACTTTTGACACAAGTATACATATAGCCTGTTATGTATAGCTTAAAAATATATTACGCATATATTAAATATTGTAATTCTGTTCCATGTGGGTAATACATAATTACTCTGCAGCTTTAAATATATTCTCAATTATTTCATGATATTTGTAATAAATCCTTTCAACCGTAATTGTAATATTTTGCCGTTAGATCATTTTTTCGCTGTGGAAGAGACATGATCAGTGTGGGGGTATCGTTTTCCGTATTGTATAACGTCACGAAACTCATTCCAACGCTACACAAACATACAATGCCAGCAATTACATCCCTTATATTAAAAAATATATAAATACCAGTAAATATGTGTTTTATATGTAAAATATAGGCACATGGATTTGTGATTTATGAAATGTTCAGTTACAAAAGTTGTCAATACATTTGGGGATTTTTCACATTTGTTTCACTTAGTACTTTACTATAAATCGTTAGTCTATAGAAAGGGTTAAACTAACTTAGTCTCGTACTTGGTATCCTCTAGAGCAGGGGTTCCCAAAGTGCGGCTCGCAGGCCAAATGCAGCCCGTGAAGACGTTTAGTGCGGCCCCCCCAAAATCCACCCTCAACACCCCCCCTTGTGACCATTTACTTTTTTTACATTTTCTGAAAATTTGTTAAAAAATTATGCATGCAATTTGGGGGAATTTAATAATACACAGCAAAGTTCATAAAAAATCTGTAACATACGTTTTATACATGTTTTGGATCAAATCTGGACCCTCTTAAGCCAATTTTATTAATTAAGTTGTTACGGTCATTATATGTGCACTGTCCCTTTAAAAAAAAAAAATAACGGCACCTATAGTGCACAGTAGATTTGCCACACTGAAGGAAAATAACATGGAACCTCCTAAGGAAAGAAAAAGCGCTTCTACTTAAATTATTATTTTGTCGTCTCCTATCGCTTTCAATGGGGGAAGATGCTTAAAGACTGTGATATCAAGACGTGAAGGTACCATCCATACGACGTTAGATAAAGTACTACTGTAGTAACAGTACCAGGCTACAATTTCAAATTGTTACATTTCTTTTTTGTACAGTGTTTCTGAATAAGACTACAGTTAGGCTACAGTAAGTAGCTAGTAGGATGTTAGGTAGCAATCGTATGTAATTGCATAGAAAGCACCAATTAATGGCAGATAATTTATGAATAATGTTGCACTTTAAATAGAAATGTGTGATTATTTCATTGATTTCAGAAAGAAAAAATAAATAAAAACATCAAGGTAAAATACAGTAGCGTCTGTGTTTTATTTCTGCACATTTACTATGGAAATAGCTCTAAATGTCCACACCATGGGGCAATTTACACAATTTGTTTAATTCGAATCAAACTATTTGTATGGTCCCCAGAGATTTGAATTAAGCAGCATTCACTGTACATATTTTCAGCTCTTAGTGAAGTGGTTAGTTGACAAGTCAAGATGCATCCTGCCTCACTACTGAAGAATAACCCACAAATGAATTTAATTGGTATAGTTTGAAGAGTATCTACTGTGGTATTATCTTCTTTAATTGTTGTGACCTGGACAATGTAAGATGTGACATATGATATTGGTGCTCAAACATAAGCCTGTTGTGGCACCAAGACACAGGATAAAATACAAATACAGGATAAAATTCAAATACATTTCAAAGCTGCTGGTGTTGCAGTGGTAGTAATATACATTCCTAATTTAAAAATACAAAAATGTATAGGAAATAAAAAAAAGGTATGATTTGGGACATATTTCGGTTTCATGAGTGGTACATTTTCTTGTGCGGCCCCCCATCCCATGCAACCTCTGGAAATTGGCCCTCCATCACCACAACTTTTGGGAACCCCTGATCTAGAGGGCAGCAGCAGTTATTTTTGGATTTGTTACAACTGAGACCTTTTTTAGTATGTGGCTGAGGACTGTCTTCATCCGCCAAGTTTGTTGCAATTGGTATTTAATTTGCATACTAGTTTAGTACAGAGCTGTGTCCTAACCACGGGATCATCCCCAGTTAGTACACTGCTTTCAGTTCATTGCAATTGACCCAGTGAGTTTACTAAACCTGTTTATTGCTCTGCAGTGTTGAAAGAGTTATAAATTATGAGGCTATGAGATATGAGCTGTGATGAACCTAAGCAAGCCGAACACTATAAAAAGCACAGGTGACGCATGCTGGTCAGTTGGAGTATAAATGGTATGTGATTTTTCTTCATGTTTTTAGTTTCTTTCTCTCTTGTGTGTGTTTTCTCCTCAGAGATGGCCCCTGGCTGGGAGATAGCACTGGTCTTTGCTGCATTATTGGTTGTTGGACTGGCAGTTGCTGCAGCTTATTACTGGTACAGGAGGAGGTAAGAACCTGAACTCCATCTCTATTTAAACCATTGCTAGACGGGCACCATCATCACTACCCTCACTTCTGTTGTGCTCAAGATTTTTGGATTTTTGCTGGCCCTTATTTGTATTGCTATTGATTAAATGTTTAAACTGTTGCTCCCAGGTACCGTATCACTTCCTGTCACATGTTCTATTAGAGGCAATCTGGACTACAGTGCAGGAAGGGATTAGGTACCAGTAAGCAACAGCAACATTGTATCTATTGACTTCCCTAAATATCTTGACAGATTATTCAATTGACACTAATTAGATGAGCCCACAGTGTCCTATCTGCAGCAAAAAACAGGAGTGTAAGGGTCGGGTTGGGACCTATTACTTGTAACAGAAAATAATTGAACTTGCTTGTAAGGGAAATATAAGGGACATCTAAGAATGATATGAGAACATTTTTAACATCTAATTTATTTGTCCATGTTCTATTTCCCACAGGCGTCCCCTGAATTACTCCTCAATTGAGCTAAACAATCAGGGCGACCCCTGATTTCTAGGGTCCCTGGACCCCTCATTCCACCTCCCCTGGGACTGCAGTGATTTAAACCTGATCTCCCAACTCCTACAAACAAAAGGGGTTCTCATTAGCCAGCAGACCTAATCCGTCTTCAGAGGTGTTTTTGTAATCCTGTGTGTGTGTGCATTTTTTCAAACACTTATCTCAAACTGTTTGAGATACAGACTTCATATTTTTGTGTTTCAGTTCTTCCAGTAAAATTTTATTCTAATTGTTGTCCAATACCAATATGGGGGTGAATTTACAAAGCCTATTTGGTCCACTATTTTAACCTACCAACAGAAACTGTGAACCATACATCCTTCATATACTGCACAACCACTTCATTTTTTTGCAGAGCATTCTGCTGGCTATTGTTACGGTGGACGAAGCAGGCAGCTGGAGATTTCAGCCTACAGAGATTTCTGCTCAGAGAATTGCTACTCATGAATTTTGTAGATTTCTACTTGTTGTATAATTGTATACTAATCAGTGTGCACAATCTTTCTGCATTTTGTATAAATGCTCATTCAGCATAATTGCTCTGGTAAACATAAATAATAATCACAATACTTTGACATTTTTATTTGATTTCCCATTACCATTTCAGAAAATATCATCTCCACTGTTAAAAACTGAATAAAAATAGAATTTTAAAGTCAAATACACATCGAAGTATAGCATAGCAATTGAAGACTGTACTATGTGCAATGTATTTTTATTTTTGGTTGTAGTATCTTCTTGACTGATTTTAAAAACACTGACAGTCAAAATGTTAGTGATTACGTATGCAATGTGAAGTTTTGTTTTGTTTTGTTTTTAGCGCTACCCTTTTGCAAACGTCATTATTCAGTGTCTTTGTCGACTTTGATTCGTGTTTGTATAATCAAGTAGGCAGTCTAAGCTTTTTGACTGTGTAGGCCCTTGAATGTAGGACGTACAGGTGAAAAAATGTATTTCTTTCCTTTACTCTTAGATTTCAAAACCTAAACCAATCAGGGCTGAAGTAAAATGTACACTAGTTGCTACATCACGGTTGGAAAAAATATACAGTAAAAAATGCAGCACTGGGATAGTAATGTTTTCCTAATAGACCAATACATCACATTTTGATATGTAGTAAACTATTTGCAATACTGTGCAGTACCGGGCCATGCCCTCCTGCTAGTCTGCCCAGTGAGCTGTGTTTTTGGGAAGCTTTCTTGTAAACTTAAACCTTTCAGTTTAAAACCACCATCTAGCTTAGAAGAACTATTTTTATACATATTAATTTTTTTTTAACTTACACTATGTAACGCAATTTTTGTTCCTGGGTAGTAAGTGTTATTTCCTAATTGCTTATGCCTCAAAAGTATAGAAAATGGCTATTATTCCCCACAAACTTTGCTTTTGTGACCAGGACAGTGATATTTCAAAATATCACTATTTCCAATGGGAAAACGGGCAAATATGTATCTTTTCGTTCACATAAAGTCAGAAAAAAACAACATATGAATCCAAATTAACATGTATTTATACTAAAGTAATACAAAAATGACTACAAAAGATTTAGAAGTGAGTAGTTTTTCGAGATTTACGATTATACTGTAAATACAGTATAATCGTAAATCTCGAAAAACTACTCCTAAATCTTTTGTAGTCATTTTTGTATTACTTTATGTGAACGAAAAGACACACATTTGCCTGTTTTCTCACTGGAAATAGTGATATTTTGAAATATCACTGTCCTGGTCACAAAAGCAAAGTTTGTGGGGAATAACAGCCATTTTCTATACTTTTGAGGCATAAGCAATTAGAAAATACCACTTACTACCCAGGAACAAAAAAGAAAAAATTGTTACACAGTGTTATGAAGGCTCACAGGCAGTAGAGAACATAACTGAAATCAAAGATGGCCGCCTGGTAGACTTAAGTATGAATTTGGTGCATTAAAACAAATTTGACGTGATTTAAAACACATATTTGGGGCATTTTAATTTCAGATATGTTTAGGTAAAAATATCATTTTATTTAATTTCCATTTTGTTAGTTGAAATCTAAAATTACATTTGACCACCCTACTACTCTGCAATAACCAAGACCCATTATGTTGGTTACAATTTGCGTTTGCTTCCAAACCAGTCCTGTGCAGTGCTTCTACTTTCTAATTATGATTTTTTTTTTTAAATCAAACTTTCCACAGAAGCAAATCGGAACAAGTAATCCAGTGTGTGTGTAATGCTGTAGGACACTTGTGAAAATTCAAATTTTTTAAAAATTGTTTTGCAATAAAATTTCTCATTAAAAATGGCGTCTTCTGTTTTTTCATTCCCTTTCGTTGGCAACATGTCAAGTTGTATGCATGACTAATGGCTGAAAAACAAAATTTTCACCAAGCCATTTAAGTCCAATCAACCATATCTTTAAAACACTCAATCAGAATTATAAGGTACATTATGTACAACGTACAACTCTTGTATTTGTAATGGCCAGAGGTTGGTACTGTGTGGGTTTAAAGTTGAAATGCGTGTGATGGCATACCATAGCTGTAAGCTCTTGGTTTAAGAAAGCACCTGTTTTACAGTTTTTAGTTTTTGTTATGAGCTACAAGAGGCACATCACTCCAGTATCTTGTTTCGTGTTTCACGTATTGTGTAGATTTTGTTGTTTCAAAAGAAACCAGTGAAACCAATAGAAACTTTTAAACTCCAATCAAGAAATATTACCTGCTAATCAGGCAAGATCTTGCTCAAACAATACCCAATATTGCTTTGTGTATTCCAGTGCCTAATACTAGTTTCTAGCTAGTATTAGACCATTAAAATGTTTTTATTCTTTTTTTGGAAAATTTGCTTTTAAAACATGCCTTGAAGTGGAATAGGAAACCAAGTATTTTGATGCAGCAGGTAAAGGTTTTTTTTATTACCCCCTTGTACGCCTGCGGTAGTGTCTGTTTTTACTGTTCAAATGCTATTTCCATTAACATTTTGCTTTATGAAACATAACCTTAGGCAGAAATGTGTGATAGAGACACTTTATTGTGAACAGGGATGTATTAAGTCTTGAATACTGCATACCAGAAACGTAATATGCGCACAGAGAGATACAATTACAGTACTGCTATACCTTTTACTGCACACGGATTAGCAACAATACAGCAATGCATACTTACATACTGCAGAGTTCGGTTTCTGCTCTAGAAATACAAACATTACAGGACTCATTAAATCAGCAACATGGTTTAACAATCAAACGTTTTGAAGTTCAAATTCCCCATTTCTTAACAAGCTAAAGCAATTTTAACACAAAATGCATACTGCATTTGCCAAATTATTATAATTTCCTCATATTATTACTATTAATATATATATATATATATATATATATATATATATATATATATATATACACACACACACACACACACACACACACGCACACGTACAGTATATACTAACCAACTAAATTGAACTGCTACAGCTTTTTGGATATAAAAAGAAAATACAAATTGAGTAGTGTAAGTGGTAATCATTACACATCCAAAATATAGTGATGTTCATGTACTAGCACTGGTATGAGTGTTTCACTGGTATGAGTCAGTATAACATGTTTCTGTTACAAATCAAAGCAAAGTACTCATCCCTTCCTGTTAAACACTCAGCAGTGTTGAATTAAGAAACACTAAAAGAAACACAAATTCAAAGACAAACACTTTTCATTTAATTGTAATTGCTTTTAGTATTTAAGTACTTGTTCCTACTCAGAACACTTATTCTAATATCCCCTTGCCATCAAGTTGTCTCTTAATATGGGATTTCAGAATCCTTACCATCAACATGCACATTTGGAAATCTCTTCATTGTGTGCCACACTATATTTTAAAGTACAAGGTTGTACTGTGATTCTGCTGGGCGATTTCTTGGTTGGAAATGTCATAATTTTAACAATTGTACATTAATATATATTTTTCTAAAGCAATCAGTTAAGTTGATTTGTAACATTAATTGCATTTTTTTTAAATTGCACTGCCAATTATAGCCTTGCTAAATCTGTCCCAGTATCTCTCATTAAATAGTCTACTGGTAGACTATTAAACTTACTGGAAGAACACTACCCCTCAAATTCAGCTAGATCCAGTAGAGATCATTCTAGTTCACATAAATAGGCACATTAATGGCTGGCAGAATCTCTTCCCATTTAGCTAACATGTTTATCAACAATCACTTGCTGCACTTGTGGCCTACAGTAAAAAGGTCATTTATTTTGTTTTTACAACATTGTGAAATCGTTTTTGTTAAAAAAAAAAAAAAAAAAAAAAGCATCATCAAACATTCTTTCATTTTTTGGAAAGAAAAGTCCTAGTCTTCTGAAAGTACCAGTTTGGACTGAAGATGTAGAGCATTCTGAAAGCAGTTTTGGCATTTGCAAACAGATGGATGAAATTAAAAACAACCACAATTTCAGATGCCAAAGACCTCAGCTCCTGATCTAAACTTGTGGCCTGATATTTGGAACTAGAAAAAGTGGGAATAATTTAAGGAGAAGTACGTCTGGTTGGCCTGCAAGGACAGAAAGCTTGGTGAGTATACAGTACTATTGTGAATTCACAAGACAGAGTTGAGTAAATGATTAAACCTTCAAATATACATGTATTATACTAAGTGTTTTATTAGATCTGTTAGGCACTGCTTTTGAGATCTAAAAAAAGCTAACATACGTTTATTGTGTGCGCCAGCAATCCCAGTCACTGGTATCCAATTATTCTGACAAATGAGCATTGTGTTAGTCTCAATGCAGAAGAGTTGTTGGTTTGCTGAAATCCACAGCCATTGTGCAGTGGAGACTGACAACATGGATTTTATGGACTATCATAATCTGAAAAATACTGTATAACTTTAGTGTTTATTTAAAAAAGATGGCCTGGTATGAGGTACGTTTTCACAGTCCTAAAGACTGAGGTGATACTTGTGTTACTGCTAGTTTAGCGTGTTGTGAATAAACCATGCCAGCTCGATCGTAAATCCGCAAGAAACGGCCGGTGTCACAGAATAAGCCCGCCCCTGTAACCCGCTCCCCAGCGAATCTATTCTGAAATGGAGTCTCCTCCCAAGAAACAAACTCGCCCCCTTTATAAAATGTCCTCTATCACATGAAATGCAGGTGGTGATAAATTGATCTGTACATGTCTGCTTATATGAACTGCACCCTGTTATTCTTACACTTGAAGAGACATTGAAGATTTTAACTAGATTTATTTCAACAAGGTACAGCTCTGGACTTTAGATAACGGTTAATTTTCTAATCCATTTGCCTTATATGTTGTCTGGACTGCAGTGCTGCCAAGACAACTGGTGTCTTTAAATAACAAGGCATATCTCTTTCTCTGAATGGCCAGGGGTCGCTGTCAGTCAACTCAGTGGTCCCTTAGTAGACTAGTGTAGTTTCACTGTCAGCCATTTCATCCTGTGCTGACAGATCTCGTTGAATGAAGAAGCACTAAAATGCTCTCATTCGTTTAAATGACTGTCAATCATTAAGACCTGCACGACTATGCACTTTCCAGCTACAACGCCTGTCATTCACAGCGCCTACTTTTAAATTAGCAGGTTATGGTGTAGGTAAGCTTTTGCTATAGGTATACAATGACGATTACTAGTTTGATTTGAAAATGGGGTGCAAGAAAACACTTAAATGAGTATTGTGCACAATCCCCTGACACGACGACTGAAGTTTCCACGGCAGGACGAAGCAGGCCCGCCTGCCTTGCTTTCCAGTGACTCTGAGTCCAGCTGTGCTGAAGCAGGAGAGGGAGAGCTCAGACTTTGAATAATAAGTGCAAGTTAGTTCTGTTCAAATATCTAATGTTTTTTTCTGTACATATTATATTTACTTGTAAATTTATGCTATAAAAACTAATATTTCTAATTAAAGTTCGGGAGGAGGGTCAGACACCAATCTCTGTGTCACCAAATTGAATCATTCAATTTACACATTAGCAAATTAAGATTGTTAGCACTATAAATACCCTCTTCACTTTCCTCTGTTATGTTTCGTTATGATATTTTTTACGTTATGTTATGATAAAGGGATTGTGCTAAATGAGATGGCATAAAAAGTACGTTTTTTTTAAAAGCATAAAGGTTGATTTCATGCATTCACTGCTTGAATTGAAAAATAAATACAGAAAAAAAAGGTAAATTCTTTCTAAAATAAACGTCAATTGTCAATCTGGCAAAAAATAAATAAATAGTAGCAAGCCTATTAAAGTTTAAATATTGTCAATAAGTGTGCTAGATATGGCAGGGCTGGATGATAGAATTCCACCCCTGGCAACTCTCTTGTAAATAAATTTAAAATATTTTAAATTCAAGTTTGGCAGTGACTTAAATCCCATTCCTGCCAAATCCATGTGTGGAATGTGGCTGGAACTTGATTGACTGATGGTCAATTAAGCCCCAGGCACATAGTTTAAAAAGGAGCTGGAAAGACAGTTTTGTTCTTTTGTTCCATCAAGCTTTGAAGCCTCACATCTGTGTGTACATCCAGGGTGAATAAACAAAATATGTGACCAGTGTGTTTAACCAGTTCTAGTTATTAGAATAGAGAAAAGCTTAGGGGATTTAATTTCACTGTTTTAGTGGGAGCAGCGCTAAAGCCAACTGTGTGGTGAACTTTTATTTTCTAGCTGTGTTTTTCCCCACTATTTTGTTTAAAGTTTTTTTTCTATTTATTACACCGTGTTTGTATATGTCCTCCTGCACTAGGGTTACCATAGCTGGTTTCCTGGTGGCAGGCAGTCTGTGTGCCGTTTTGAATTGCATCCCTCTCTCTCTCTCTGGTCATTCAGCAGACACCCACAACTGACATAGCAGGTAACAAAACCCCTGTTTACAGTGCTGAATAACAACTGCTGGGATGGGGCATTGCTATATTGATTTTTGGGGGAGAAGGCTTCAACTTCAAAAAGGAAAAAAATAAATAAAAGGTTTTCCAAAGTTCTGACATTTATTTGGTTTGCCTTGGAGACTCTTTAGTTTGTGCTATTTACAAAACATCATTCTTAAAACAATGTTGTCACTGTCCCTGTGGAACTGAGTGCCAGAAATGCATTTTAATGGCTTTCATGCAGTTTTATTTAATTTTTTTTTTTTTTTTTCTTGGGAGTTTTTTAATGCAAAGCATAGGAAGGTTTTTCATTTAAACAAGTGCTAAATGTGCCAGTGGCCTTGGTTGGCACAGACTTCCAACTATCATACTGAAGACCTACTTTGGTTCCAGGTGAGATATTTTAGATATTATCTTCTTGGTACAATGCTGTATTCTGGGATTCAATCTAATTTTTCCAGTAAAAATAAATTGTTCCACTCCTACATTTGTTTTAACACTCTGAAGGCAACATTTGTGAAACAGACTTCATACACTCACAGTGATGGTCTGTCTGGACTTGTAGAGATATTTAAAGATACATTCACCTCACTTATTAAAATAAGTAACATGTGAACATTGTGACAGGGCTTAAAACTTGCACTAATCCTGCACCCAGGGTTTCAGAACTACCTTGAAATAAGTACAGGTATATTTAAATGATCAGGAATTAGATGCTAAATAAATTGTAATTTTATATACAACTCCTATAAGTGCGACTGGTTCAGGGATTTGATTGTTTAATTAGTTGAACTGGTCACCTGGTCATTTTTATAACATACCAAAAACAAGCAAGGTTTTGCAACCCAGGGCTGGTGCAAAATTCCATGTGATATTAAAAGAACGAGATTTAGGTGCTCATCAGGTCCACTCTCAAACCTGGCACGAGTGAGTCTTCAGCTTGTAGGAGTATGTGAAGCTCTCTCCGCAGGCAGCACAGTGATACGGCCTCTCTCCAGTGTGGGTTCTCTGATGGGTTTTCAAGGCAGCCAACCATCCGAAATTCTTGCCACACTCAGAGCAGTGAAAGGGGGTCTCTCCAGTGTGAATACGCTGGTGTGCCTTGAGGTTCCCCTTGTTCTTGAAGCTCTTGCCACACTCGGGGCATCGGAACGGAGTTTCTCCTGTGTGGATCCTCAGATGCGCTTTGAGGTTGCCCAGCTGGCTGAAGCTCTTGCCACACTCCGTGCAGTGGTACGGGGTCTCGCCTGTGTGGGTGCGTTGGTGCCTCTTTAGATTCTCCAGCTGACTAAAGCTCTTCTCACAGAAGCTGCACCGATAAGGCGTCTCTCCAGTGTGACTTCGCTGGTGCAGCTTGAGAGAGCCCAGCTGACTGAAACTCTTCTCGCACTCAGTGCAGTGATATGGCGTTTCGCCCGTGTGGATTCGCTGGTGTCTCTGCAGGTTCCCAGATTGCCTGAAACTCTTGCCGCACTCAGTACAGATATAGAGGGTGCCTCCTGCGTGGACACGTTCATGGTCGTGGAGGCTCTTCAGACCCCTGAAACTCTTCCCACACTCCGAACAGTGGTGGCACGATTCCACTGCGTGAATCTCCTGATGTTTCTTAAGAGTCCGTGACTGTCTGAAACTCTTTCCACACCCTGTACAGCGATAGGGAGCCGCCCTTGCATGACTTTTCCGATGCAGTTTCAAGGACCCAAACTGACTGAAACGCTTCCCACATGGAGTGCAGGCATACGGGGTGGTGCCTGTGTGAATGCGATGGTGGACTTTAAGAGCTCCTTTGTGTTTGAAACTCTTGGCACATTTAATACAGTGATACCTGGTCTCTCCCATGTCGGTGACCTCACTAAAGCTCTGACTGTGCTCGCGCAGCATCCTCTGGTGTTCTTCGAAGCTGTCTAGGCAGATGAAGCTCTTGCGGCAATCCGGACAGTGATGGAAAGCCTGGAAATTCTCCATTGACTGGGACTGGCCAACACAGACAGAAGGCAGCAGTGTAGTGCTCACAATGGGCAATGCCACGTCTACTTTGCATTGTATTAGCGGGTTTCTAGTTTTGTCTGTTCTCCCTTGTTTCAGTGAGTCGCACTGGTGTTTCAGCATCATGTGCTTTTCAAGTGCCTGCTGTCCACTGCAGGAGATGCCACAGTGGGGGTATTGACCAGATTCTTGCTCCAGATCTACTGTAAATGCATTACAGATAAAGAGGAAGAAAGAAAGAGAGAAAGTTAAGTTAATGCTTAACAATGATTCACTTTTCATGATAGTTTAGACATTACTTCTGTGGTACTTTATCTAATATTCTTTGTAATAGCTCAGCTGGATTTATTGCCATGTAACTTTTTAATTTGTTGATTCGCTACTGTTAAGATTAATTAGGAAATGTAAGCCTACAGTCCCATGGACTAAAGAATTACTGCATATTTTATACCAAAAAAAAAAATCTATAAAATGTTATGCCAATCTTCCTCAGCTTTTTATATTTTAAAACAGAAATTACAATAAACAGTTTGGATAACGATGCAGCCATAAACAGACAAGACAATGGGATGAAGTCGGATTTGAAGGACTAATCTAGACACAAAGACTGCAACATTGCTTTATCCAATACAGCTATAGCATTTTTTTTCACTGTACCTGTGTTGCTGGTGTTCGCAGACATGTGTCTTTGTAACACGGCTTGAGGGTTTTCCAAATCACCCTTAACACAGGCTGACTCTGGTTCGAAAAGGTCCTCCTGGCCCAGGCTGCAGCCCTGACATGGGGACCCCTCCTCATCCTCAATGGATGGAGATTCTGTATACTCTGGATCAAGGACTTCCTCTTTAATCTCAACCGTTTCAACTTCGGATTCCTCCATTGGGGCAAGATGAGAGGGTTTCTCCACCTGTTGATGGTACGAAAGGGAATGTTTAAAGACATTGTGTAGCTGTACATGGTGTACAGTACAAAGGGAATGCAAAAAAAAAAAAAAAAGTGTCCTGATGTAATATAGCCAGGAATTAAAAATAAACCAGTTGAAATATAGGAATTATTTTAATGAATCAGAATGACTTTGGGTGGTGCACTTACTGCCCTTGTTACCAGTGACAATAGACACAATGCATAATTTCACCAAGCCTTCTCTATTGCATGGCAACACTTTTCATATTGGTTTTTGGTCACTACATCACAAGGTTTAGTTTATTGAAGGGAAGTACAATATTTTATATTTAGGGAAACCAAGATATTTAGTAAGCATGGCACAAAATATATAACATTTTAGTAAGAAAGTGAATGAATTCACCTGGCTGAGTATTCTCTCTCTGAGGCTGGATACATCATCAGATTAATAAATGTCACATGCATAAACAGCCACTTTAGAACAATACATTCCGACATATAAACATGTGATCAACAGAAAGGGCAGAGTTATAAAAATGGATGAAAAAAATGTGGTAGGTTTGCAAATTGTGAAGCTAAAAATGTTATAATAGAAACTACCTTAGGACATGCTTTGGATTTTTTTGTTTGGTTCCCTTAACCCCTTCGTTGCTAAGGTTTTTCCACCCCCAGTGCCAGAGCTTTTTTCTTGAATTTGGGACTGAATTGTTTAAAAGTCAAATTTGGGCTCGTTGATACCCAAATCAATGCTGCACTGCGTGTGATAAGCGACTCCCTAAAATCTACACCACTGCCAGTGCTTGCGAACATCCCGCCACTGAACATCCAATGCGATGCTGCAACACTTAGGGAGTATAAGATGATCTTGAAAAATCCAGATCTCTCTGCACACCGACATCAAATCCTCGTCACCCCTCTGTCGGCCATTCTGGACACATACCTCGACTCTTCTTGCCCCAACAACAGTGGATTCGGATATATCATGGTCTTGGAGTTGGTTCCCCATTATTACAGTCTAACTGCACATGCTTTAGCTGCAATATACAGTACATAGGCAAATTCACTTAGAATTACTGTTCATTTTATTTCATACTACATGTCAAACAAAAATATACAAAACAATTTAAAAACAAATAAAATAAAAGCATTAATATCGTACTGTTATCATATACACACGCATTGCACAATAACACAAAGCAAATTAAACATCTACTTGCTGAAGTTTTTTATTTTAGCCTTAGCCAACAGGGGCAGTGAAGTCAGCTCCCTCGCAACAAGCCTCCTATGTTGGCAATGGATTATTTCACTGCAGCAGGTTTGTGCATTTCAGAAAGGAGGACAAGACTCATGAAATTAATTGCAGACATAAGTTTATGAGAAGCAATTACCCTCCGCAATACGAATTCAAACGGCACGCTGCTTTTTAAATTAAAAATGAGAAAAAGCGGGTTGCATAGAGGATTTGTATGGGACCCTGACGCCCCTGATAAACCGAGGGAGTGGTTGTACAGTATTTATTAGCCTATTTGTTTTTATATGGGTCTCTCACTACATTGCGGCCCTCGATATATAGCGGATTTATATATGACCCCAACACCCGCGATATAATGAGTGGGTGGTGTAGTTTATAGCATTATTTATGATCTAGCCTAACTTAAAAATAGAAGTAAAGACCAGTGATAATTAAGAGTATTAACACACAGGTTTACCTCTCAAAACTACATTTCCCATCATCCTCCTGCTCACATATGTAACTGAGATGGATTTACCAGTGAGCAGGAGGATGACGGGAGTCCATGCGGGTACAAGTGAAGCCATCTTCAGGCAGGGAATGCAATTTAAAAAAAAAAAAAATGTAACAATACACGTTACAAAAACAGATGGGAACACATGGGAACATTTAATACAATAAAATAAAAAGGTCCTTATGTACCCTTTAACTGTAATACAGCTGTAAATCCAACAAACAAGCCTCTACTGTAATTGTAATCCCATTTAAAATCTTGCAAGCAGTCGCCAATAAAAATATAGTTGGGGTGTTTGTTTAAAGTATTCAGAACGATTCAACGATAGGTACGAATCAGGAAGGAGGCACACTGCCCAACTACATAGAAAAATTGTGTTTTTGTTTTTTGTAGGTTTTATTTTAATTAATTTATTTATTTTTAAATGGGAAAGGGGTAAAGTCAACTTTAATTGAGTAACGCAACCCCCCACAATAACCTTGCTTGCCCCCCTCTTGGGGGGGAAAAAATATAATGTCAGAAAATTATTTAAATACAAATTCAGTAAATTCTAATTAACAGGATATTACGAAATTGTTGTTAGCAACCTGTTGTTTAATTATACACACACACACACACAGAAAAACTGTTTATTAGCGTGCTTGGGCCAACATTAGTTCACGAATGTATGTAATCAGCAGATAAATCGAAGTGTCATTGCGTGTGACTAGAACACATCATTAAAATACAGAAACTAGTAATGCAAACCAAATTAGCCATTACTGGAGACGTATGCAATATATTACAACAACAGACGAATGTTTTAAAATTTGTTTACTTTGACAGTGTTACTCCTTGCAAAATCTTTTCAAAATGCAATAACCTCCAACCCCTTTTACCTAAGTCTTTTCTGTTACCCCCCCAAAAATTAATAAATAAAACATACTACATAGCTACAAGATCATAAGACACTTTATCATAGGAATAAGCTATTGAGCCCATCAGAGCTCACCTTTTTCCTATAATCTAAGTCATGTATGTCTAGCAGCTACAAATATCACACGGTATTCTCACCATTTACTCCACGCATTAACATTAAAAAGTGGTAGCTAAGCTAGTTTTCTGGGATTTCAAACAAAATACAATTCTAGTATTTATTTATTTTACTTTAAAACTAAATAAACAAGTCTGTTGTGTAATTTGATCTTACATTTCAACAAAATACCAACAGAAGTGTGTTGTTTTTTTCGTAACAGCTTTTTTTAAACAATTCACTGCTGCAAGTCATTCTTTTGACATTCTACAGAAAGTCCATCATAGTCTTTTGTTTCAGTGAAGCAAAACAGATTTGCTGATCTTTAAGTACCTGCTCCAGGAAAACTAATTTTACAGGATCAGCATCCTACTACTGTTCATACCAAGAAATTAATCTTGCATCTGTAGCACCACTGTCTTCCCGTCTACTTGACAGGTTTTAGACTGACAAATACGTGAGTGTGTGTGTGTGTGTGTGTGTGTGTGTGCACCGCGGACATTAAAGTCTACATTGACAATAATGTACTGTATTTCAGAAATAAAACTCGTCTGGAACTGCGGATAATTGAAGTCGGGGTGCGGATAAATTAGATTCTACTGTATCCCTTAAATAGAATTCACGGCACCTAAACTTAGTACCCATTATAATTGTTCTTATTCATTCTATGTTTTTTCTAGCACCAATTTCAATTAAGTAGATTGCGTCACTTATTTTCACTGTCTGACTTAAAATTATTTCCATTAGCTTTTACAATTGCCTGGATTCATTGGCCACACCCTGTTACTTTAAATCTCTCTGCTTATATATGCATTACATTCTTTAAGTTGACCTGGGAATACTCCAGAGTCAATGCAGAGTATGATTCACCGTCTGTGGTTCCACTTGCGTCAGAGAATGACTTGCGGTATATAGGTAATCTTGCTGCAAATTTGGCCAGTGCCAGCAGGTTCAACGTTTATTGACCTTTTCTCTTTCTTCACTGGCGATCCAGTTCTCTTTCCCTCCTTTTTGTATTATTTAAGTTTCTCACAATTAACCACATTCTGGGGTGTTCCTGTTGAATATGGCGAAGCGCTGAATCAGTTAGGCTGTTCTCCGCTGCTCTTGTCTTTCCTGACTTAACTTGCTAAATGTTTATAGCATACTCCCTTTTCTCTGACTTATTCACAGCTTGATGTTTATAAGCAACGTTGTAGTTCAAGATGTTACGTCCACTCTTTCCTTTTCCTGACTGTAAAACTCAATGGAACAAAGAACAGCTTCTCCTTCAATTTAAATTATTCTCTTTGCAACATCCGACCTTGAGAACCACGAGCATCCAAGCTTGCCTATCCCTTATTCACTCAGAGGCTATTCCAGGCTCAGGAATTTGGGAAGGCCCATATCCCCCCAAAACTTATCAGATGTTACTATGGCGACCAAGGGTCTATTTCTTTCCAAGCTAAACTGTTACAAACGCCAACTTGATTTCTCATGCTAGATAATTACAGCCAAGTTTAACCCTTTAAATACTCTCATGGTCCTACCTTGTTGACCACCCCTTTCCTATTAAAAAAGAAAACCTACAAAAAAAAAAAAAGTTTCCCAGTGCTGCCGGGCAATGTCCCTCCTTCCTGACTTGTATCAATCACTAATTTGTTCTGAATACTTTAAACCCGCCCCAATGTATGGATTTTTGCCTTTGACTCAGAGTTCAGCTGTGGCCTTGAGACGGATAACACTTTTGTTTTCACATAAATTGTTTCTGCTTAATAAGCTGTTTTGAGCCTATTTACAAACCATAATAAAATCAGTTGAAACACACTATTGGAACACTTTTTTTTTCCCCCTGATAAACACACACCTTATATGGGGCAGTGTACTTATGTTTCCCATTTAAATGGTAAAGAAATCATTGAAACTGTCTATAAATATTGTGTGATTTTCCTGTGTTTAATTTACACTGTGAATCAATGCAAGGTTAATAAACTCTTAAAAGTAAGATGTACATAGCTGGTGCACATCAGTAGCTTGCAATCCCCAGTTTTGTTGTTCGACCTTGTGGTGTGTGGGTATAGCGCTTTGCTGCCTGTGAGAACTGAGCAAAACTCATAGCATTGTTCTTAAATGTAATCTCTTGCTACCTGGGTTTCTGCCGACATTGGTAAAGTGAAGAAGAAACGCCAATGTGCTTCGTCTCACAACATGTATCATGCTAGGGACATAAGAACAAATTTGATCAAGGAAATTATGTTTGCTACCTGTATATCTGTGCTGTATGAAGTTGTTTGGTCAGGTAGGGTCAGCTCAGCTAAGAAACATCTACACTAACGGTGGCTCAGAAACTAACATCGCTGTACCCTGCCGGCTCAGAAACAAAGCCAACATCTCTGATGCCATGAAAGCTCAGCTCAGCTCAGAAATAAATAACATCTACTCTGATGCCAGCTCAGAACACCATCAACTGAGACTTGTGTGTGAGATCACTGATGTATCACCTTTGATTTGCTTTTTTCCTGCTTGCATTTTGATGCTGAAATAAACTATTTTTGACTAACTTTACCTGAAGATTAATTATTTTTAAGAAGAATTCGAACCTCTTACAATTGGCGAGCTTAGCCAGGGGGAGTCGACCCCCGACCACAAGACCCTTTTGGAGACAACAGACCTGAAGAGATTCCTTTCCTAGAAACAGACGAGTTCTGATCTTGGGGAGAATGAAGTGTGTTTACTACACTGAGCAGGGGTAACGTGGTCGGCTGTGATAAGAGACGAAGTGGGTATTCAAAGCCATAACCACAGGCGAGTTCTGTCTGATCAGTAGAGGTAACGTAGCTGTCTGGGTGACTAGGTGACATACTGTCTAAAATAGGCTGATATTACATGGAGTTTCCCTGTTGTGTCTTACAGGGGTATTTTGACATATTTTTGGTATTTATAGTATTATGAGTAATTATGGGGACTATACACTCTCTTGCAAGTGACTGTAAAATAGAATTTGTTAGACCTGTTTTGCCTTTGTTTTTTTTACAGTATGGTTTGTAAGTCACAATAACGGGCATTAGGATAAGCCTTTAAATGAACGGTTCACATTAGGTTGAATTGATAAGGAACAATCAGACGATAAGTTCCAGTTAAGCCCAAATCAAGCGTAAATTAAATGTGCCATAAATAAATGGACCAGTTGATAAGAGAGAGCGAAAGGATTACACATTCAGTCTCTTCAGAGCACATTGGTAAAAGCAAGGCAAAACCGAATAAGGAATAAAACAACTGTTTGAAACTTTCTGTAACTTGGACAAGAGGCAAAGGTGTGGCCATGCTTTTTGCATTACATCAGGGTTGCAGAAATGGAGAACTTCATAGAGGAGTATGTTGCAAAGCACACTAATTGTTGTGAATTCCTGTTAGGAGATTTGGCTAAAGTAACAGAGCCAGAAAAGAAACTAGCGGAGTTGTTTGAATTTGATCCGCACATGAAAAAGAAGGAAATATTGGCTTTTAAGTTTTGTGGTCTGCAGGCAGTCTATTTGGTGTATAAGGGAAAGTTGGAAATGTGCAGAAAAAATGCAAAGGATTTGAAAGAATGGAAAACTACAGTTGAGTCAATGAAAGGACTTTGGTGAAACTATTAAGAGAAACGTCCAAAAAAATGTGCACTGAATGTGACAACACAGTCGCAGTTGAGAGCAGTTTGTGTTGCAAAAGAGAAGACAATGGAATGGGTAAAAGGGGGTGTTGCTGCATTTGTTAAAGAGCTTGAAAACATACAGAGAGTATATGACTGTCTAACACAGTGATGTTTGAATATCAAAGCAGGACACACTAAGGGTGTGCCTGCAGACCAGGGTATGATCAGTTCAAAGAAAGAGGAAGTAAAGAGGCAGCTTTTTGCTAAAGCGACTGTGTTAATAGAAAACTTTTTACAGTGTGTGGCAGAGCAAAGCTCTGCCCTTTAAATTGGCAGGGATGGGGTTAACTTCCCCTACCTGCCTGGGTTTATTATGTTCAGGTGGCTGGGGTTGATTAGTTGATTAGGTTGATTAATGATCAATCAGCGCCCAGCCACCTGATATAAAAGGAGGCCTCTGCTTCTCATTTGGGGAGAGGGAGCTGAGGAAGCAGGTTGGTGTTTGTTTTGTGGTTTTTTGAATTTTCTAAATCCAGTGAAGGCATTGCCCAGCCTGGAAACTTTATTTTTGTGAGTTTTGTTTTTGCTTTATTTGTGTTTGAGTATCTGTTATTTTGCCCTTGTGCACTTTATTTTTGTTTATTTATAATAAAATAGTTATTTTTTTGAACTGCAGTCTGTCTCTGGGCCTCTATCCACTCGCCAGCCTGCCACATTTGGTGTCAGAAGTGGGATAGCGCCACCTAGAGGCTCAGAGCAGTATTTATTTATTTATTTTTTTTGAAAAAAAAAAATGGGAAAGAAGAGCAGACAGTGGAAAAGGCAGGACAAGCAGCAGCTGAAGAAATGTAAGCTGCTGCAGCCACCGCTGGAGGACCCGGCCAGCCTCTTCCCCTGGTGTTCCTGGTGTGGGAAGGAGGACCATCGTTGGCGGTCCTGCCCAGACGTGCCACCGGCAAACTGGTGTGGCCGGTGTGAGGAGGACGGCCACAACTGGGCAGGATGCCCCTACAACCAGGCCCAGGAAGAGGTGCCGTGTTCACCCCGGGCATCAGGGGCCACCCCACTACCTCCAGCACCACCACCTTCACCACCGTCCCAGGAGATCTGGGACTGGTTGATGCACCCTGAGGCAGACCTCGTCCACGATCTCCCCATAGTTATCAACACGCTGTGGCGTCGAGATGGGGAGAGGTGGGAACAGTGGGAGGAACAGCACCACCCGGCCTCCTTCCCAGAGGTTGCCCTCATGGTGGTTAATTACCTGGCGGTAGACATGGGAGATCCACCGGTCACTCCAATAAAGAGAGGTGAGCCGCCTTCCCGAGAGCCAGAGAGGGGTGAGCCGCCTTCCCGAGAGCCAGAGAGGGGTGAGCCGCAGAGCCAGAGAGGGGTGAGGAGCCGCCGTCGCTCCCAGAGCCAGAGAGGGGTGAGGAGCCGCCGTCGCTCCCAGAGCCAGAGAGGGGTGAGGAGCCGCCGTCGCTCCCAGAGCCAGAGAGGGGTGAGGAGCTGCCGTCGCTCCCAGAGCCAGAGAGGGGGAGGATCTGCCGTCGCTCCCAGAGCCAGAGAGGGGTGAGGAGCTGCCGTCGCTCCCAGAGCCAGAGAGGGGCTGCCGTCGCTCCCAGAGCCAGAGAGGGGTGAGGAGCTGCCGTCGCTCCCAGAGCCAGAGAGGGGTGAGGAGCTGCCGTCGCTCCCAGAGCCAGAGAGAGGAGCTGGAGAGCCAGGAGGGAGAGGATCTGCCGTCGCTCCCAGAGCCAGAGAGGGAGGAGGATCTGCCGTCCCAGAGCCCAGAGCCAGAGAGGGAGGAGGATCTGCCGTCGCTCCCAGAGCCAGAGAGGGGTGAGGAGCCTGCCGTCGCTCCCAGAGCCAGAGAGGGGGAGGAGCTGCCGTCGCTCCCAGAGCCAGAGAGGGGTGAGGAGCTGCCGTCGCTCCCAGAGCCAGAGAGGGAGGAGGAGCCGCCGTCGCTCTCAGAGCCCGAGAGGGAGGAGCCGCCGCCGCTCTCAGAGCCCGAGAGGGAGGAGCCGCCGCTCTCGCCGCTCTCAGAGCCCGAGAGGGGGAGGAGCCCGAGAGGGAGGACCGTCGCCGCTCTCAGAGCCCGAGAGGGAGGAGCCACCGTCGCCGCTCTCAGAGCCCGAGAGGGAGAGGGAGGAGCCACCGCCGCCGCCACCGCTCTCAGAGCCCGAGAGGGAGGGGCCGCCTCCGCCACCAGAGGGAGCCGGGCCGCCGTCGCCGCCTCCGCCACCAGAGGGAGCCGGGCCGCCGTCGCCGCCTCCGCCACCAGAGGGACCCGGGCCGCCGTCGCCGTGCTACCTTGGAGATTCGGGGCCCCCTCAACCAAAGAAGGCTTGGGGGCTCCGACATCAACCCCGCCCACCACCACCCACCATAACAGCCCACCCAAGGGACATAATTGGACTCTTGGGGGGAGGGGGGAGTTGGCCGATTGCGGCCAGTGTACTTTGTACATGGGGGGAGGTGTGTGGCAGAGCAAAGCTCTGCCCTTTAAATTGGCAGGGATGGGGTTAACTTCCCCTACCTGCCTGGGTTTATTATGTTCAGGTGGCTGGGGTTGATTAGTTGATTAGGTTGATTAACGATCAATCAGCGCCCAGCCACCTGATATAAAAGGAGGCCTCTGCTTCTCATTTGGGGAGAGGGAGCTGAGGAAGCAGGTTGGTGTTTGTTTTGTGGTTTTTTGAATTTTCTAAATCCAGTGAAGGCATTGCCCAGCCTGGAAACTTTATTTTTGTGAGTTTTGTTTTTGCTTTATTTGTGTTTGAGTATCTGTTATTTTGCCCTTGTGCACTTTATTTTTGTTTATTTATAATAAAATAGTTATTTTTTTGAACTGCAGTCTGTCTCTGGGCCTCTATCCACTCGCCAGCCTGCCACACAGTGAGAAAAAGAAAAATGTTTATCAAATTAAGATGTACGTAGGCCCGGGAATATTTTATTATAAATATATTTTCGTGATTGAATGAATGTGTGAATGAATTAAGTGTGCTAGCTGTGATGTCAGACTGTTAAGTGTTTGTTTGTGTGCAAGTTTTGTGTTTCTAAGGAGACAGGTGAATTTAAAAGTCACTTATAAATACAGATTACATGAAAAATAGGATATATTTTAGTTAAAAGGGAACTGTGAAAAGCAACAAAAAGGGATGCTGTGTACAGGTAATTCTGTAATGATTATAAATTAAGCCAGACGTGTTTTTTTTTTTTTTTCTGTTGATTGCATGAATTGGTAGTACGCTTTAAATTACAAATTGGTAATACTAATTTGAACAGTAATGAAAGCAAAGGCTTTTTATATTGCAAAAGTGCTTATTTTAATGGTTAAATTCAGCTCCCGTTAAAGTACAAATACATTTGTTAACAAAAACAGACTGGCACGAATAAAACACTTGCCAGTTACTTTGCAAGAATGTCAAGTACAGTACTGTAATAGGGAAGAAAAAAAAGCCTTGTTATTGCTTAGACATTTGCTTGTCAAGAGTATGTGGATGCATCATTAAAGATAAGAAAATGAATGCGAGAAATTAAGGAAAGTTTATTAAAAAGGTAGGACAAAGATTGGTCAGTGTTGGGCAGCTATAACAGAGACAGCCTCTTGGGGGTTTGATGTTAAGTTGTTAGAAAGAGTTATGAAAGCGAGATAACAAACAGTGGACGCTACGCACACCACAGCCTTGCAGTCCTAAACCTGTTTCTTTCACTCGTGACACACATTTTCTTTTTCTTATTGGACTATTTCTGTAACAGATCCTGACTTATTTTGATCTGTTGAATTCTATGCTGTTAGTAACTGCAGCATATTGCTGTATGGGAAACATGAAGTTATTGAACATTTGTAATTTTTTTCTTGGATTTACATGCAAAACATTTTTCGATACAAAACAAGGTTGGATTTAGATGCAAATCATTTTTTTAAATAGATTTAGGGTACCACCTAGTGGTTGCAAACTAATATTTTCGATTCTGTTCTCCAGCAAGGGGTGTGGGGGAGGGGGGCTACTATTATTAGTATTAGCAAATAGTATGTTTAGTTTGCAACTGTAACTAGAGCCATACATTCACAATATGTAGGGTCCTAAGTATCAAACATACAAGTAGAGTTACCATATTTCCAGAGTGAAACAATTCATATAAAAATGGCTGTCTCGGGTTTGCGATTGGGAAGCAGTGTACACCACTGATATTTCGACACAACATACTAAAAAGTACAAAGTCCACTGAAATGTAGTTCTGGTACCGGTGTGGTATCATACCACACCATATGTAATTAAGTTGCTTTAGTGCCAGGCAGTACTGTAAGCTGCACACATTTAGAACGGGTGATGTTACATCATGACACTTTAGTGCACAGGAGAAATGTAAATTATTATTATATAAGCAGGCATTCTTAAATCTAAAATAAGTTTTCCAAACGTGTCATGCCATTTTGGGTCGAGTCGTCTTAATTTGACACTTCAGTTCACACTAGAACTATAACAACATACAAGGCTAACGGGGATAATTCCAATAGCAATGCAGCAGGAAAATAATGGTTTTATTTGAGAAGCTTTAACCTTTACAAAAATGCAAACAAACATGTATTGCCTGGACGTCCTTTATGTCTGACTTACATATCCCGTTTTAATTTCAGTTTTGGGGGAAGAAACAACAAACAGCTGAGTGGTGCGGCGCCATTTGGTGACAGAGGAAATCCGTGCGGTTGCACTGATGGCCTCCGTGTGTAGCCGGGTGCAATTGCGGGCGTCGAGGCCTGGCTAACACCGTAATCTGACAGTAGAATAAGAACAGCACTGATGAATAACAAATACATTGCACAGTAGTAAACTACGTGCACAACGCACATCTCTTTACTGCGTGTATGAAAGTAATATTTCTTACCTCTCTCCGTGTTGCCGTGCTGGTGCTTTGTGTTATTTCTGTATGGTTCTGCTGTCTGAGCTGAAGACGTACCTTCGCCTCAGCACCACTTAATGTAATACTCGTACTTTAAAACAGCCAGGTGCAATAGAACAAACGTCCTTTACATTAGGTAAATCATTCATATACTCTTAATACTGAACACACAAGCTGCTGTGGCCATTATCCTACTACAATTCTTGTGTGTGTATGGTTAATGTAATGTAACTAATGGCAGCTAAACCATAGTAAATTATGGATATTACCGCCATCTAGTGCTCCAGTATGGGGAATATTTTATGCCAAAATTATAAATAAATAAATGTATATATTTATTTTGACATGTATTTATTTATTTAGTTTCGACATTTATTAATTTAATTTTTTAAATATTTAAATAACATCTGTCTAATAAATAACCCATCCAACTTTTACTAAACACCTAATTTAGTCCATTTGATGTGTCTAACTTGTGGATTAAGCAGATTTAGTCCACTTGATTGGGCTAAAGTACATCATGCTAGTTTATTTTACAATTCTTAAAACAGAGATAAAATCGGTAAAAAAGTTAGGAAACAATTCTTGGTACACACTTTACGAAGCAGTTCTGGTTTATGATTAAGTTTAATGCCCCTCTCTGTCATGTATGATGAAGAATCTGTGCAAGTCAAGACCACATTTTCCCATTAGCTGGTTCTTTATTTATGCTTTTATAATATATATTAAATATTAAATGTAGGTGTGGTTTTTGGCTGGTTTAAAAAACACAATTTGGCTACTTTTTGGTGGGGCATTGCAAAAAACATAACTGCCACCTCTGCCCTTGATTAGCCTTCCCAGCTAGTCAGAGACGCGAGAAAAACACAAACGCACATTCCATCCCACTGGCACCTCATTCCTCTTCCACCAAATCATAGTTTAACATGCACTTTTTTCCCCTGAAAATTTACGATGTCACTCCCCCAGGGTAGTCCCATAATAAGCCAGTTGCAAGGGTAGTTGTTCATTCCACTGACTGAATATAGGAGGCTGAGTGGTCTGGTGGTTAAAGAAAAGGGGCTTGTAACAAGGAGGTCCCGGGTTCAAATCCCAGCTCACTCACTGTGTGACCTTCAGTAAGTCACTTAACCTTCTTGTGCTCTGTCGTCTGGGTCAGATGTTGTTGTAAGTGACTGCAGGTGATGTAAAGTAAGTCACCATGGATAAAGGAGTCTGCTACATAAATAAATAATAATACAAAGCAATTTTAAACCCATGTTTATGGCCTGTTGTGTGGTGCACTTTGCTGTCTTTTTCGTCAGCATTTTTACTAAAAAACATTGTTAGCCTTATTAAACTTTAGTACTGTAGTTTGTAATAGAAGCTCCTAATGTTCTCTTCATTGCATCACAAGGCTGACTGACTGAATCAGACAGTTGTGTAGGAATCAGGAAATATGTGACTTGACTGCAAACATTTTAAATATGCACCGGTTATCAGAGGAGACTCCGATTTGTCTACCATCAGAAGTGGCACGTAGGGAAACGGATACTGATTTTTTGGTTCCTGTTGCCTATTCAATGGCATGGTACAGAAAGACTATTTTGATTTCCACACGGAAAAGAGCTCGCTTCATCGGAGTGCATGCACTGAAATTACAGGTTCTGCCTATTGAAAACTCCTTCTGTCAGAGCTTCTATGCAGAGTGGTCACTGTGTGTCCCTCCTGCTGTGACAGTGGGGCAGTGTGTCCTGTTCCCACTAGGACTGCCACTCTCTCTGGACTGGTCATGTGTGAGAATGTGTCCCTTGTTTGGGTGTATTTACTGCAGTGTAGTAAATAGAGTTCACAGTGACCACATAGCCTCTTGTCTCTGGGCAGACAGGACGGTCTGTGTCATCCTGTTTCGATGGCCAGGTGGAGGTCACCAAGTCTATACTTGGTCAGGCCTCTGCTTTGTGTCTTTCACCCTGACCAGGTATTCTGTCAGTAAGTCTCTTTTTAGGGCCCGATAGCAATGAAGTTTGTTTTGTGTTTTAGTTTCTTTGTCCCAATGAGTGAGGTATGTTTTTGAGGTGATATCATTTGGTTGACTGTGATTGGCATTGTTTAGCTGAAGCTCAGTGCTGCTCAGTGCAGTGAGCTTCATGGCCAGCTGGCTGGGCGGGACTCCTCTGAGCTGGGCTCTTGGCTTGTCAGGGCTTTTTGATGGTAGGATTTTGGGTCATTATCTTGGCGAGAGCTGAGTCCAGATTCAGCATGAAGTTAAAATGAACCCAGTATTTTAGTGCTCTTATTTGAGAATTAAGAATCAATGGGTTGTGGCCTAATTCGGCCCTGCATGCATGATTTGCTGTGTTTCTCTGTACTTCTCGTATATTTTTTACAGAACTCTGCATGCAGGATTTCTGTTGGGTGTTTGTCCAACTTTGTGGTCCTAGTCTGTGAGTGCACCCTACACTCCAATAGCATATAGGGCAGTGGTTTTCAACCTCGGTCCTCAGGGACCCCTGTGTCTGCTGGTTTTCATTCCAACTGAGCTCTCAATTACTTAACTAAGTACTTAATTGAACTAATAATGTGCTTAATTAGACCTTTTGAATTGTTCTTAGCTCCTAAAAAGTTGCAGATTTCAAGTTATTTATACATTTTATAGTGAAGTTGAAATCTCCAATTGTTTAACAGCTAAAAACAATTAAAAATGCCTAATTAAGCTAAGTATTAGTTCAATTAAGAGTTTAGTTAAGTAATTGAGAGTAAATGAAAACCAGAAAATATAGGGGTCTCTAAGGACCGGTCTTGAAAACCACTGATATAGGGCAATGGGCTGAATAACACTTTCAAATATGTTTAGCAATGTTTTTATGGGGGGATTCATGTTATACAGCATCCTCCTAATGGCATAGAAATCCCTGCGTGCTTTTTCTTTTAATGCATTCACTGCCAGGTTAAAGCTCCCTGATGTGCTGATGGTCAGACCCAGGTAGGTGTAGCTGGTGCTGTGCTCCAGTGTGGTGTTGCCCAGAGTGAAGCAGTGTCTGTTTCCCTGCTATCTGGCTTTTCTCTGGAAGACCATAACACTGGTCTTGTCCAGGTTTACTGCCAGTGCCCAGCTGTGACAGTACTGGCCATGCATGCTGTAGCAATTGTCTGTTTGTGAAAGACAATTGCCAGATAATAAAACAATGTATTAAAACCATGAAAATGAACTACTTTTTGAAATCTCTCTTTCAAAGTGCGGGATAAGAAATGTTCAGCCGAGTTGGATGATATCACAGTGATGGAGGACAGACTCACAGATGAATTGCTGAAAATCAAGGTATAATATTTTTCCCATTCATACTTTCAGAAACATGCAGTATGTACAATTTTAACAGACAGTACTCCAGCAGACACTTTTCGACCAATGTCAAATCTTCCTGACATAGTAGACTTAACAGCTGTTTCCATTTTGCTTCAAATGCTTTAGCATGCTTTATTTATAGTTGTCTTTTCACTCAGTCTAATAATAATGGTAATTATTTATTTTACATTTATGGTTCAAATGCAATCCCCTCTTCAATAATAGGTGGACACTGTCAGAAACCTATAGGAATGTGGAGCTGAACCTAAAGGTGGCTTGATGGACCTTGTTCTTCATTTGAGACAGAGATGAAAAACAGACCAGCCTATAAGATTTTATATCTGTACTGATGATGGTCAATGTTTGACCGAAACATCTGCACATTGTGTTTTAGCCTGTCATTAATAAATACAGCCTGTTGTTTTTCATTGAATTTAGCGTTTGTACGCTTCATTTCCCCGGTGTGCAGATTTGTTCTGTAGTGTGTTACTGTGTATTTTTGGAGACTGACACACCAGTTAGGTACTGCCTGTTGGACATTGTTTTTAAGGTGCAGTGAAAACTTTTTCATATGTGTACTGATGCAACTATAGACAGTAGAGCTAATCCTAAAAAATGTGATCAATAAATGAACATGGATTATGGATTGCTCTACTAGGCTATAAGGGGGTTGAGAAATCTGCTAAGTAACTCTATGTTGGTTATTATTGTTCAATGAAGTACCTTTGGAACTACCAGTACATTAAAGTACTCTCAACATTCTATTTTGAACAGGTGTAAACGTGAATATGTTTACTCAAGAATACATTCAGGAGCACTGAGTTTCAGATTACTGTGGAGTGTGGACGCTGTGGGACCAGCTACAAGGGCTTGACACCAGGATATGTGGGAGATGGACAGCATGAAGGGCATTTTGAGGGGCTATTATGATGTAGTGCAACACCCTGGATTCTGTTCAGTGGACTGTGCCCATTTAAAAAAAAAATATACACATTTGCAATATGTATACAATGTGTTAAATAAAGTCTTCCACTTTTAATTAAATTATTTCCTTTTTTGTTTACAGCATGTTTTAAACTGCTACATATTTGTGCTCAAAGGACAGACTTTCTAATACTTATCAACAAACTCATAAATAGTGCTAAATAATAAAGTAGCTTGCTGTGACAAATTCCTCAAAGCAATACATGGCAAGATATGCTTGGTTTATGCAGTGGTTTTCAACCTGTGGCACGAGTACCAGTACTGGTATGTGACAGGCTTGCAACTGGTACGCACTGACAGTTCTTTATGACGATAGGATTCCTCAATCACAATACTCCCTCAATCAATCATTATGTATCAATTTGTTTGTACCACTGAATCACAGAGAAATGAGAAATTATGATGCAGGGCTCCAGACTATGACTAAAATGGTTGCAAATGCGACAACAAAAAAGTTTTGACAACTGTTTTTTAAAGTTAGGCACAAAAATGCTGCTTCTCTCTTTAACAGCATGTGTCAGTATTTATGAATGCTACATGACATCAGTCTGTGTGTGTGTGTGTGTGTGTGTGTGTGTGTGTGTGTGTGTGTGTATATATATATATATATATATATATATATATATATATATATATATATATACAGTACTGTGCAAAAGTTATAGGCAGGTGTGAAAAAATGCTGTAAAGTAAGAATGCTTTCAAAAATAGACATGTTAATAGATTATATGTATCAATTAACTAAATGCAAAGTGAGGGGACAGAAGAAAAATCTAAATCAAATCCATATTTGGTGTGACCACCCTTTGCCTTCAAAATAGCATCAATTCTTCTAGGTACACTTGCACAAAGTCAGGGATTTTGTAGGCATATAGTCAGGTGTATGATTAAACAATTATACCAAACAGGTGCTAATGATCATCAATTCAATATATAGGTTGAAACACAATCATTAACTGAAACAGAAACAGATGTGTAGGAGGAATAAAACTGGGTGAGGAACAGCCAAACTCAGCTAACAAGGTGAGGTTGCTGAAGACAGTTTACTGTCAAAAGTCATACACCATGGCAAGACTAAGCACAGCATCAAGACACAAGGTAGTTATACTGCATCAGCAAGGTCTCTCCCAGGCAGAAATTTCAAGGCAGACAGGGGTTTCCAGATGTGCTGTCCAAGCTCTTTTGAAGAAGCACAAAGAAACGGGTAACGTTGAGGACTGTAGACGCAGTGGTCGGCCAAGGAAACTTACTGCAGCAGATGAAAGACACATCATGCTTGCTTCCCTTCGCAATCGGTAGATGTCCAGCAATGCCATCAGCTCAGAATTGGCAGAAAACAGTGGGACCCTGGTACACCCATCTACTGTCTGGAGAAGTCTGGTCAGAAGTGGCCTTCATGGAAGACTTGCGGGCAAAAAGCCATACCTCCAACGTGGAAACAAGGCCAAGCAACTACAACTATGCAAAAAAACACAGGAACTGGGGTGCAGAAAAATAGCAGCAGGTGCTCTGGACTGATGAGCCAAATTTGAAATATTTGGCTGTAGCAGAAGGCAGTTTGTTCGCCGAAGTGCTGGAGAGCGGTACACAAATTAGTGTCTGCAGGCAACAGTGAAGCATGGTGGAGGTTCCTTGCAAGTTTGGGGCTGCATTTCTGCAAAGGGAGTTGGGGATTTGGTCAGAATTAATGGTCTCCTCAATGCTAAGAAGTACAGGCAGATACTTATCCATCATGCAATAACATCAGGGAGGCATCTGATTGGCCCAAAATGTATTCTGCAGCATGACAACGACCCCAAACATACAGCGAAAGTCATTAAGAACTATCTTCAGCGTAAAGAAGAACAAGGAGTCCTGGAAGTGATGGTATGGCCCCCACAGAGCCCTGATCTCAACATCATTGAGTATGTCTGGGATTACATGAAGAGAAGCAAATGAGGCTGCCTAAATCCACAGAAGAACTGTGGTTAGTTCTTCAAGATGTTGGGGCCAACCTACCTGCCGAGTTCCTTCAAAAACTGTGTGCAAGTGTACCTAGAAGAATTGATGCTGTTTTGAAGGCAAAGGGTGGTCACACCAACTATGGATTTGATGTAGATTTTTCTTGTTCACTCACTTTTCATTTTGTTAATTGATAAATATAAACTATTAACATGTCTATTTTTGAAAGCATTCTTACTTTACAGCATTTTTTCACACCTGCCTAAAACTTTTGCACAGTACTGTATGTGTATATATATATATATATATATATATATATATATATATATATATATATATATATATATATATATATATATATATATATTATATCACATGTTTTAATAAACTGAAGTGCGAGAAGGAAGGTAACAATTTGATCAAATATAAATGCTTGTAAGTGCATGAGGTATTAACACCAGAAGAAAAACTAAAATAAAAATACACTTAAGGTTTGTCAGGTGCACATGTGTCATTAACAAAAATGTTCTGGAAACTTAAAATAAAGAAAATAATTACCAGTGTAATGTCAGAAAGAGGTACGCAGTCACATTTTGATGCAGATGCAATCAATTGTGATCTGATTGATGTTTTCCTATTGTCAATTCAGTACATTTACTATTAATTATACTTTTTTTTTTTTTTGCAAACTTAAACAGGAAACAATCAATTTCTCTAAAAAGAAAAAAACAATTCATGACAAACAAGACAAAATGAGAAGTCCACCACAAAATTGCAGAAATAAAAAAATTTGCTAGACCCAATGTATTGCATATGATAAATATTCTGATAGAATTTTGTTAATGATGGAAAAATATAATAAATTCAATTTAAAAAGATGTAAAAGACCATAAACATAACATACCAGATTTGAATGGGCGCTTCCCTGTTTTCTTAGCAGAAGTTGTTTAGGTATGCAAGAGCAAGTGCAGTGCATTGTGTACCACTTTTTATCTCGTAGCTGAAAATAACACTACACCAGTAATGACAGGCTGCAATGCAGCAAACAGCTCAACAATTAAACAAAAAAGAAAATGAAAAGGTTACCGTACAAACCTGGTTATAATGGAGTAGCTGTTTAAGATTGCAGTTACTGGTACACCTGGTGGTCCCTGCTGGAAATGCTGGTACAGTTGAGATGAAAAGGTTGAAAACCACTGCTCTAGACACAGTGCACTGCCTGGGACTCATACTCTACTACGTAGACAGTACTACCTGGGACTCGCACCCTATCTAGAGTACCATACCTGTGTCTGACACCCTAGATACAGGACACTAAATGGGACACATCCGATGAGATAGAGAGGGTTGCCTGGAACTCACACCCTACTTGATGGATTGTACTACCTTGCAGTTATACCCTACTAGATATTGTATACTAGCGACTACTGTGGGCTCACACCCTATGTAGAGGGACATAACCCTAATCGATAGACTGTGCTGCCTGTGACCCACACCCTGGAGGATATAATGCAGCCAGATTTTACTGCAGCTTTTCAGAGCACTGGTGATTCACACTGGATTGCAACAACCTTTTATTTAAGGGTAATCCCAGGAAACCAGACATACTTGATGCAATCCAGAGAGTTTCCCAGTCCCCAAATGTTCCAATATAATACAGGAAGTGCCAGGGACAAACATACTAGATATAATGCCTTTGAATATATTTGCTATTTTCTGCAATCATTTATTTTACTTAGATTTTGTGTTTAACCATTTTCAAAAGAACCTGCTTCAAATGAATCTTGAAAAACATTGCTGAATATAGATTTGTTTTACTGTAAAGGTAACCCCCCCCCCCCATTGTAAAACCAAACTTTGTGTTTTATTCAAGTCAGTGTGTTCACACAAAAAAAAAAAAAAAAAAAAAAAAACACGTTCTTATCATACGTTGACTTGTGCCAAAAAGTGACGTTTTTTTAGCAGCACAGAAACCGGCCTCAGTGCTGTTTGGAATTGAGCACTTTTTAGTTATTTGTTTATTTAGCAGACACCTTTCTCCAAAAAAGGGTGTGTGAACTATGCATCAGCTGCAGGGTCACTTACAACATCTCACCTGAAAGACAGAGCACAAGGAGGCTAAGTGACTTGCTCAATCACACACTGAGTCACCGAGCTGGGATTTGAACAAGGGACCTCCTGGTTAAAAGCCCTTTTCTTTAACCAACAGACCACACATCTTTCTCTAAGCAATAACCAATGCATCAAAATCCTTTTTCTCAGCTCTTAAATGAATTTTACATCATTATACTGATCTCAAATGTGCAGTTTTAAAACATGACACACAAATTGCTGTTGCTTCATGGTAGCCATTCACATCATGTAGAGTAAGTCAGGATCACTACAGTGTTTTAGTGACAATCAGACCATCTTACCTGGAGCCCAGGAAGCAAGTATATACCTAGGATGTAGACATATAAACTATGTATAGTGTGTCATACTAGAAGCCAATATGCATGTTACATTGGTTTTAAAGTACATGGGGATAACAAAATAATTGCAGTAAATGTAATAAATAATTTTTTGGTCTCACATTTTCATATATATAACACATGTTAAATGTAAATGGCAATTTACTGGAAGCTCTTAGGTGAAGAAAATATATCAAACGCTCCTTGTAGATGCTTCAATTTTACACTTCCAACTTCAAAAGGCTGCATGAACTAAGACGGCATTTTAGGTCCCCCGAGCAACTGTGGCAGCTGGCTTTGGCTGAAGTCTGTCCAGCATCATTTGCAGCAGCGAGCAGTGACCGCGTGTTACACCCCCTGTATTGGTCAGACGGGTGCTATCTTAGTAAACAGCAACAGAGCTGCTTTTCCACTTGCAGAAAATGCAATTTACACCCCTCAGCAGTACCATAAACATGTTGATTTATCTATACTTTTAATTGACAGGATTGCCAATTAAATTATGCATTTCATTTTTTTGTAAATATGTGAAATACATTTCCTTGATTAGATAATTTGCTTAAGTAATGTACTAAGTTAAATACAAGACCACATTTATAATAATTTGCAAATGTTTATTAACTTGATGGAAAAAAGTTAGTCTAGTCATTCATTATTATAAAAAAAGTGAACAGAGTGTTGTTCTCTTACACGTTTAACATAATGCGTGCATCTTTCAGCTGGGAAATGAGATCTGTGAAGTAATGGCAATACATATTAGATAGGATTTGCTGAAAGTATTCCATTAGCTCTGCAGTCGTATAGTGCAGCACAGTATCAGAGAGTACAATTACACCAGATGCATGGGGCCTGCTGAGCTCTGTTCAATTAATCTACACAGTGCAATATCTCAATACTCTCTTTACTGGAAGAAAAGAAGTTCTAAAGCTATATTTATATAAAAAAAAAAACTAAAAGGTTCAGAGATTTTCATTTTTTACCAGTACAATCAAATGTCCAGGATTTCTGCTCTGTGGGTGACAGTAAAATAAAATATCTTAAAACCAATTTTGTAAAAATGTATTTATTAAAACTGGTATCCCATTGATAACATGTGTATTAAATAATTCCAGCAGTTCCGGGTACAAAAGCATGACCATTCTCCCAGTAGTACAGATATCTACAGGTCGGGATGTAGAACTGGGGATGCCTTCTCTGGATTGCAGCCAGGTTTCCATGGAAACACACCTCCTCCTCCTCCTCCTCCTCCTCCTGCAAGGGGCAACAGGGAGCCCCTCACTCAGTCCAGCGGTGGCCACAGTGGGGCGCTGTGCACACATAGTACAGTCTCATGGCATCCTGAAACAAGACACCTTACAGTCAGGTACCAGCCACCAGCCAGCTCTGCTCCAGCCTGATTGCCAATACAAAGCACAGTCAGGTACTGGGACCAGCCCAGCAGCCAGCTCTGCTACAGCAGAGCTGCTAATACAAAGCTTTTGAATTAGGTAATGCTTTCCATAATAAATAAGTTACCCTCAGTGCAAAAGTGCATGAAGTGCATAACCGTGTAATAATAAATCACACCGTACCTGAAAGGTTACAAAAATTTGTATTAAAAAAAGAAAAAATCGGCTTATAGCCAAATGCACTCTGAAACATGTATAGGACGCTAGGAGTGTTTGAGAAGTGTGGTGAAGATCAGTACAAAATCAAGGCACTTATCGTGCTCACCACGTGGGTGTGAGAGACAGCCTTCCAGACAGGAGAAACACTTTACAGTCCCTATTGTTTGAATGATTTAGAATTATCATATAATATGCCAATATATAAAGCATCCTTCATGTACAAGGATCATATGGTGCGTCACATACATATAGCTAAACTACAGCTATGACTGCAATGAACACTAAACTGCCCGCTAGTAAAAGATCAAATGAAAATATGTTTTAAGCTTAGATTTTTAGATGATATTGTCTTTTAATTTTAAAATTAAATTAAGAGGTAGTCATTTTGATCCAAAGAAAAAAACAAAAACAGCCCTTGGAGAGGGGGGAAAGGGTTATTACCTCAGCTTTCATGCTGTGGGACTGGAAGAACACCGCCTCCTTGTGGCCACACCTGGAACAACAGGATTACATTGAGGACATCAGAAAATGTTTAGTGTGCGCACAAACCTTGCCTTTTATTACACGACCCTGAAACACTTAGCCATCACTGTGCACAATGACAAGCAAGATTGGTCGCTGTGGAGGATATTTATGCTTTATGAATTTAGGCTTTCGAGGAGCAGCAAGGAAGCAAAATAAAAAAATTAATAAATCACTAGAAGCCTCATAGCTGTGTCTGTTTTTCAAACTCATATCACTTGTGAACTAAACAGAAGGATTCAAATATCACACAATTGTCAGTCTCTACTTTTATGAGAGGTGCAAGAACTGAACTGCAGACAGGGGGTCAGTACGGAAATTAAAAATAAAACCATGTCAGTCATATCTCCTGCCCCAGCTGTCAGTACAAAACTAGATCGACATCCAGCCTTTAGGAGTTCTGTGGCTACCTCTCATCAAATTAACAGCGTATATGCACCTTTGCTGTGTCAGATCTGTCATACAAAGCGTGCAAGAGAAAGTACACTCAACTTTAGAGGTAGCCACTGAACACAAACGTATTACAAGTCATTAAACTAAAATAAAAAACAGGCGGAAAGCTGGTATTCACATACTTAATCAGTTTCTATAGAACCTGTTGCAGTTTAGAATGCTTTGGCATTGACACTTACAGAAAAATACTAAAATGTTCTGAAATCTGGTGTTTAGACTGGCTGAGAGTGGCTTCGTGATTTACAATCTCGATCACTTGTGTAAAAGAATGTCCTACCAAGTGTCATCACAATTGTATAAAAGGTTCAGTAGACAGAACTACAAAATGGAGTGACAAAGGCAGACAAGACCTGTGTATCTTATTTTACATCCAGATTCAGATACTCGTTCATGTCAATGTACTGCAGCTCTGGAGTGTACGGTTCCCTCTATGCTTCCTCGGTGGCTCAGGGGAGTTTAGGACACTTACTTGGGACAGGGGTGATCTTCAGTCCGAGGTAAAGTGGGGTCCTGAGACACATCCGCAATGATCTGGGTGAGTTCGCTGAAACAAGAACACCACAAAACATTACAGATACCACCTCCAAACATTTTGTTAAATTAGTGTGCACGGTATTGTACCTCATTACCACCTTACACTGCTTTTATCGTTGGATACTTGCATATCTACCATATTCATGTGTAAAAAATTTTAACAGCTGATGCAGTTTTTGTCCATCAATAAAAATGATAATTACCTAGCTATTGATTGATTGACCTGGTTATTGGTTATGGATTGATTGCTCTTCCTGAAAATCCCCAATACAGTGACTCCCACCCCTGCTGGTTTGAGGGACATTTCTTGTTCATGAACCCACTTGTTTACGCTTATCCTGGATAAATAATCAATCTGCTTCTCAAATACATACAGAAGATTAACGAGCAAGGCATCCTACAGGTGCACTGATACCTTTAAAGCTGTAAAAGGCACATTTTACCATGTCCCAAAAATCATCAACTGCAACAGAATTTTTTTAAATGGCCAATATTTTTACGAATTATTATTATTTTTTTTAGTATTGTTTGGCGATTTGTATGAACATGACTAATGTTTAATTACTGATTTGATCCAACCATCTTTCTGCAGCTTGGTCACCTGGAGTGGATTCACCACCCCTCACTAAAGAGCTTGTCAGTCAAACAGCGGACAGTCACTATTGACAGATAAAATCTGAATAAAAAACGTGGGTCATTTTGGTGGGAGCAGAGAACGACCAAACTGGATGAAAACATCAACAAACCGAATACCCAAAATGAAAGTAAAGAACAGCATATGCGAGTTTGTGGGTAAAATTAGCTACAGTACATTCTTGAAGAAGGTGAATGAGAAAAAAATATAATTTTAACAGTAGCAAGCGTCTCCTGCAACTAATCTTTAATTATCCCCACTTGCAGTCACCTAAAAAGGTACATCCTTAATTTAGTAATGAAGTTCTGTATAAAAAATATTTACATATCGGAATCCTTTTTACTGACTGCAGGTAAAACTACATGGAAGGTAGCTTCTGCTTCACTCCTATCAGGATAGCACTTAGCAGCAAATCATTAGACCATGTAAACATTTCACAAATGGTATACCCACAAGTATAACATTTGTACATTACTTTCATTAATTTATATCTGCAATACAGATAATACATCAACTACTGGTGGCAAAATAAAATTAAGCACTAAATGAAAAGTACATGTGTACTACATATGATTTCTAAAGCTTTACACTTAATCTGTGCCAGCAAGTACTCTACTCTATTTTATTGTCATTGACACATTCAACAGCACAAAAGCAGTTACATATTTCTTCCTATACCACCCACAGCCAAAACAAGTAATCAGTGTGAAGAAAACAGAGGCTACTGAACTATCATGGAGATTGAAGCAAGGTTAGAACCTGTGACTCGTGTGGAAAAATGTGATTCAGATTCATTCAGTGTAATGCTACAAAGAAGAAAGTCCAACAGTTAGCAAGCAAGTAATTTAATTGTCGCTATTTTGTTTTTTGCATCTAGCAATACATAATACAATATTTGCTGTGTGATTCTTGCACTGCATGCCTTCCTGATGTCTGATGGGGGAGAGGAAATCAATGTAAGAACATGGCTTTTTAAATCTTAACTTGGCTACTAATTTCAGAATTTGGCTATTTTTAAAGTACATATAAAATGGCTATCGTTTCTTGTTATCTGAAAGGCAGAATGACCGCGAGGGATCACCAACAACTAGTGGTGCAGTTGGCACCCTAATTTCGTATTCAATTATCACAAGCATTTATCAATGACAATCGATGCACTGACGTTTTATTTTTCAAAATAAACCATTATTATTATTGCACAAGTTGCATTCAAATTAGAACACTTCCGATTTAAAAAAAAAAATAAAAAAATACAAAGACTTGTTTCTGCAATGTTGACCGATTCCTACAATGGTGATCAGTGCAACATTCAATGCTAAACCTGTACACAACCATTTTTTGGGAGTAAAATGAAGTATAAATGTCCCACTGCATACATTGCCCTACCTGGATGCAACTTGCTTGCAAGCCCTGTTATTCTGCAGTGTGTATTTTGTTGCTGGTTTTACAGAAATTATGTGATACGGACTCTGTTGACTTCACGTGCTTCTATATTACAACGAAAGATAACAGACCCATTACTTTCCCCATATAAACTTTGACAACCCAACTAACTGTGGGTTTACATTTCCTTAGAGCAGCTTTTATAAAGTACAAACAAAATGGATAGATAAATGAAGGATTCTTCCATTGTAGGCAGTGTTCGCATTAAAAGATTGCTTAGTTACCATAGTTTCAGTATTATTTTTGGAAGCCCGGTTAAGGATTCAGATTCTACACTATGACTTAAATGACTATCCCTGGAATTGTGTTAGAACAGCACAACATAGTGAAAGGGGAATCACATTCTCCATCATACAAAACTATGAAACATTCACTAGATGTCACATTCCCATTAGAAATTAGCAGCGGCTATACAAACACCTTGATCCATAGTCAAGCCAACTAAAATGCACAAAAATGCTTCCGGGTTAGCCTGAGGCACAACGCAAGAGGTGGCCAGATAGTAACCAGATTACTGTATCATCATTATTGACATTGTAACATTGTTATCACCAAATGCGGCAATGGATACTTTTCCAGAAAATTAACTGCAGAATGTCTTGTGATATTGGACGCCGCCGGTGTCCTAAAATTGCATCTAACCTCTCATAACAGCGGAATGTTTTGAGATTGTTTCTGCTTTTGTTATTGCGGTTCTTGATTTTTTTCCCTACATTGGAGCGCATTCCTTCTCGCACCCATAGAAAGTAGAACGACATATTTTGAAACACTTTTTTGGTTAAACCAAATTAATTCGGGCCAGCCTGCATAGTGAAATGGTACTGAAGAACCAGAGCACGCGGCTGAATTGGAGGCCAACTCGAGTTTTACAAAAACATGGAAACGCAGCATTAGGAGGGTGTGATAGATAGAGAAAGAGTCGATGTTGTAAATCTCCCTGCCAACGAGAAAAGACGCCGGGTAAGGATGCTGGTATGCAGCCTCCTAGATGGACCACCTTGATGGTAAGCGGAAACCGGAAGGTGACCATATTAGGAGGGGCGCGTAGTTGCAAGTACCCGGAACGACTCCATTGCCAGCAGCCGCGGGACAGTCCTCTTTTGGAGAAACCATGTCGACGGGTTGTTTGCAAGGAAGAGTGTATGTGTACAAAGGGAAAGCAGCTACGTCAGTATGCAGCCTTGCACTGAAAACATAGAACTGACGGCCAGAGCTGCGTTTTGTTATTTTTGTTACGTGTTTGTTTTGTCTTTTACAGAGGAGTGAGAACGAGGGACTGCAGCCACGGAGCCAGTCCACACCTCACGAGCACTTCCCTGACCGCACAACAGCACGCACCGCTCACCGTGTACCCCCCCCCCTCCCCCCGATACCATTGCTGGTAGAGGGGTGGCCTTTTCTGTTTTATTTAATAAAACAGACTTTTTTTTGAAGAATTGCTGTTTGGCTTGCCTTGTTTTCACCACTCGCACCTGTCACAGGGGGCATTAGGGCATGCACTCGAATTATCTTGAGTATGGAAATGAGGTATTACATTTCAGTGTCAATCTAATTCAGAATTTCAGTGACAAAGCAATCTAAACATACAATAGCGCTACACTTAGAAACTCCAAAACAAACTTAATAAAAAGAAAAGTTATTAAATTCAATGACAGACTACAAGTCTTCAATGTCTTCACTGAGAAAAACTCAAAACGTTTTTTGTTGAATGTATTTTTTGTTGTAAGTTTTCTTCAGTGAAAAGGAAGACTTCTAGTCAAACTGTTTGACTTTATTCAGTTTCTTTTAGCATGTCTAAAGTTTCCAGTAGCCTGCCCTGCTGCACTGTGGATCTGCGGAGGGTGCTTTCACCCCCGTTGGTATAAGAGTTTACAGAGTCTCGGGTCTCTACTCACTCCACTTCGTGGGTGATCTTGTTGACATAGATACAGCTGTTGTCTGCCTCCTGCTGGTAGTCGCAGTTCCGGCACTGAAAAAATAGAAAGCAGGCAGACAGGTCAGATGTGCTCATTTCCAGAAGGGCTCATACAGTAATTCAATGGGAGCCTGAAATCACTCAATTACATTCTCTGCACTAAAAGTTAATGCAAATATGTCACCATACCAGCACAATTTTGATCTTTTAGAAACACTCTGCTCAATTTACTTAGTAGGGATACTGTGCTGGTGTCACTTTAAAAGCGCAATAACAAACTCAAGCCCAGGCGGTTTCACTGTAAACCCCCACCCAATGCATGTCCTGCAAATTACTAGAACGCCCCACAGCACCTGTGTCTTTTTTCAGGCAATATGATCATCATTATCGAATCAACATAAATCACTCTTCCGCATACATAAATGGGACTCACGTATCATGTAGAGCAAAACAAAGATGACTGGACCCAAGAGAAGAAAGGTTTTAGCAATTCAGGGAAGATCGAATGAATGCTGCCATGTATCAGAACTTTCTACGAAGTACAATGATACCATCTGCTTGTAGGCTGATCGGCAGACAGTATCTTCCAACACGATAATGACCCAAAGCATACGGCTAAGTCAACTGTAATTCTTGAAGAAAAAAATGATAAGTTCTGGAATGGCCTTTGCAAATCACCATTTCTCAATTCAACAGAAATGCTTTGGACTGATAAGAAAAAAGCAATATCCAAGCATTGTGTATCCATCTGTTTGAGCTTGAAGAAATACGTAAGACAGAATGGGCCCAAATTTCACCACCAAGATGTACCTACTGATTAATAATCATCATAAACATTTGAAAGCTGTAAAAAGCAATAGGAGGACAGACGAAATACTAAAGCAAGGGTGCTTTAGTATTTCGTCTGTCCTCCTATTTTGTCATAAATACTTTAAATGAAATAAAGGTTTGTTTTTTGATTTTTTTTTAAAAACTGTGATACTGCTAGAAATTGTGTATTTTGCTTTTTGTTTTATTTAAAATAAGTACTTCCAAGTTTACTAAATACTTACCCTTAACATGTTACCTTGAATTATGGTATAGGAGCAGGGTGGCAATACCTTTGTCTGCGACTGCACACACATGTAGTCTCAATCACAATACTGTTGCAGTACATCAGAAAAGTACAGCACCTGAATGAAGGGCTCGTGATGGCTTTTCTGATTGGCTACAAAAAATCCCAATATAAAAAAGCTTAAATTTAACAGAAAACAAAATCCCCAGCAAGTACTAGGATGTGAACGGAGGCAGTAAAGCAGCCTGTGGCAGGACAATGTCTGGAAGAAAAAAAGAGCACCAGCAGCTCTGCAATAATGACTGTGTGGGAACATTTTTCTTCCTCAAACAGTTTTCTATTTAAAGCCTTGGTTATATCACTGCTTTAATAGACTGGGGCGGTGCTGAACTTACCGCATACAACAGGATCCTGTTCTCTTTGTCTTCTTTGGGGTACAACATGTTGTTACTGAAAAAAAGAAAATTAACAGTTAGATACTAGGAGTGAGTCAGAGTATTCTGAATAAAATTAACACCCAATACTTCGATCAAGTTTTAAATACTCATTAAATTCTAAAACAAATGGAAAAATGTGCAAACTTGGCACGGTATTTGAGAGGAAGTTAAGTGATCACCCACTACAACTGTCACCTCACTGAACTGACAGGGAGGCGGGAGCCCTTCATTACCTAGCTCTGCTATTGGCTAAGGCTAAAGCAATTAAAATGGTATCTTAAAAAAAAATTCTACTCCTCTACTGTGTATTTTCTTACTTCATTTATATAATTTTTTACTTTAAGTACATTAGATACCTTAGCTGTTTCTTCACTTATTGTTGATGTTGTTACCTATATTTGACACTTATTCTTGGTATATTTGAATACCTTATCAGAATTCCCACCCCTATTAGATACTGCTGGAATGGGGTCTGCAGTCTGGTCCATTCCAGGTTTTATTATACAAATTAATACCTGTAAATCGTATCTAGGCCTATTTGTATTACCATGACTTAGGAAGTCTCACATGTTCTTATATGAAGTACACACACATTATGTTAAACGTGTATTTGACCTTTAATGGTATTTTTCCCTACAGCATTTGTAAAGAATGTCTTTGCACTCATCCACACTGCACTTCCCATTTAAGAAACACGGCAAACTGTTTCTAGGAGTTCGAGTCTTTGTAGGAAAAACAATTCAGAACTTTTTTTCCTACAGTGGCCACAATAATACAAATGATTTGTTCATTCAAAACTAGCATTAAACTGTTTTACTTTAAAAGTGTGAACATTTTACAGCTAAACACTGCAGTAAACACAAACAAATACATTGCACTAAATCTTCAGTTATTTCTGTTTATAATTTTTATTTAAAGTTAAGCATGGTTAGTTAGTTCACTCTTTCCTCTGTCATAGATTACCTTTGGGCAGTAAAAAACTGTCCATATGCCGAAACGCTTTGCTCGGCATCCACAGAATTAGGAACAGACAAATATCGCTTGACCAGTGTTGCAATGTTAGGAAAGCGTGTTTTCATTCCATCTGAGTTTTCAACTACTTACTCAAAACCCTTAACTGAATTAATAATGTGCTTAATTTGCCTTTTAATTCTTCTCCGCGCCTAAATAGTTGCCGACTTCAAGTTACTTAGAAAATTGTATTTAGTTAACTTGAAATCTCTGATTCGCGATTTACACAGGACCTGACACATAACAATACTACTACAGGTATAATTATTAATTACATCATGTGCACCTGACTTAGTGCCATTAGGGTATACTGCAGATATAAACCTGAAGTCAGACTTTTCAACTGGACAGAATAATTGCAGGTATCGAAAGAGGCATGACATCGCATAATTGGTACAGAGTTGATATAGAGTACTCATTTTGTATAAACGCTGAATATGAATAAAATAAATCAACCATAACGTAAGCTACAAACTCACCACTCCTGACAAAACCTGATGCCCACGAAGCCGGGTCCGTACGTGCCACCTTCCAACTCCATTTTTTCTAGAACTATCCAGCTGTGTTTATTCACAGCCTTACAAACAAACCCACCGCGTTTCTAACGTGGGGTTCTTCTGCCGCCACACACACTGCCCAAGCTCAGATGGCGGTAGGAGCTGACAAAGAACTTGAAATTGCAGCGCCACCATGCGGAGGAGGAGTGAACAATAGGTTAATTGCGGCAAGATGTCGTTTAGATTTAGATGCTATGTTTTGTGGACAGTCATGTTGTTATTTATGAGTTATTTTTTAAAATACTATACAGTAAAATATGGAAAACTTGGAATAGTAAACGCTATCTCTGTAGTTTAATCAGTCTTTTCTCTTTAACACAGTTTGAAATTATCAGACAGTATGGACTGTTTTGTGAGCCAAAGACAGGGTCCACTCTCTGATAATTCCTAATGTGGAGGGTATTCTACGATTATACGTCAGTGGAGATATGGAATGTATATTTATTCGAGCTTTCTTTCTATTCTGACCTGTAATACTTCGCTGGGGGATTATTATTATTATTATTATTATTATTATTATTATTATAATCACTCTTCGCTGGCGGAATTATTACTTAATTATTCTATAATATATTACACATATTATTATTATTATTATTAATAATAATAATAATATTTGTGCGTAGGGATATTAATGCTAGTTTCCACTGATGAGGTTCCAGTATCTTTTTGCATAGGGATATTACAGAACCATCCTGTAAGGACTTGCACTTGTGGTGAGCCGGAGCCTACCCAGCAGACAAGTACACCCTGGACAGGGCAGCAGTCCATCGCAGGGTAGCACACACACAGAGGGCAATTTAGAGTGACCAATCAACCAGAACAGCACTGGAGTAACCAGAGAAAACCCACACAAACACGAGGAGAACATACAAACTCCACACATACAGACCCCTACACCAGAATTGAACCCAGGACCCTGGTTCTGTGAGACAGCAGCGCTAACCACAACGACACCATGCATTATTATTATTGTTGTTGTTGTTGCAAATACTATATTCCAAATATCGCTCTATCAAATGAATGTTTGCAAATAACTCAGTAAACTGGTCAGACAACACAGTCTGCGCTGACCCTACTGACTGTTCTGGGAATTACATGGAGCTGGACTCCTATGTATTTCAGTATTGATATTTCAAGCTTAAATACCAATATAATGCTAAACATGTGTTTTCTGTAAATAGACTGACAAGTATTGACCAAGGATTATTCTGGGATTGGGTTTCTATGTATTGCAGTGTGTGTGTTTGTCTATGGGGGAAGGTACATTTAAGAGTTTAATTAAGCTGTGTTATTCTTTCAAGTGCCTGCTTCTTCAAGCCATCAAAATAAACATAAAGCAAACAGGGCTTAAAACAAATACCCTGAACACACTAGATCAGCGCTCCCATGATGTGGATTCACTGTAGGCCTGGATCAGACTGCCACAAAACTGACAACGCTCAAATTGAAATAGATAATTTCATAATATACTGCATGGACTGAACAAAGAGGGGAAGGGGGTTGCTTTATTTATATCAAATAAGTTTCTCTGTTTATAAAAGCAAAGCAAAACTTGACCCTCTAGAAGCTGTATTTGCTAAACTTAAATTAGGCAGAAATAAAGACTGGACTGTTGGCTGTCATACAGAGCCCCCTCCTCTGATCCACCTACCTTTGAAAATTACAGTAAGCTTTTGGAGAGATGGAATCAGGCAAGGAATTGATTTTAATGGGTGATGTAAATCTAAGCTGACAAAATAGGAGTTCTGAAAAAGCAAAATGCTTGCTGGATAACTGGCACTTATATAAAATTATTAATCAACCTACTAGGACAAATACTCAGTCAGGTAATCACTCTATTATAGATTGGATTATTGTCTCAAACACAGTGACCAAATGTGGGGTACTAGCAGATGAGTTTAGCGACCACTGTCTTAACTAAGATATACAGAGTGTTTTTTCTGGAACTTCAAAAATGGTTTGATGAAAATGGTGAAAAAAAAAGACAAATATCATGCTATTTGGTTTGGAGAAAATTATACAAAATACTAGTAATGCTACGCCAATGGAGAGAGTTGATACTTTAAAATATCTAGGTGTTTATATTGACACATCTCTTAAATTTGAAAAACATATCAAAGATGTATGTAGTAAAATTGGTAGGAAACTCTGAGTATTGTATGGTTAGCGACATTGTTTCAATTTTACAGCACGGTTTAAATTAGCTCAACAACTTCTATTCCCTATTCTAGACTACAACGATGTGATCTATAGGAATGCTAGTGAGGAGTCACTGAAGAAAATCGATACAATAGGATATGTAGATTTGTTCTTCTGTGCACTCCCCTAGAACATCATTGTACTCTAGACTTAATTTGTTATCACACATGTGAGTATAAAGCTTATTCAATGTCTGTGTCACAAAATATTTTATAAATCTGTGACAAATATAATGAACCTTGAAGAGGCCTTGACAGTTCTTTCCCAGAGTCGGGAAGTCGGTCAATCTGGAAGAAGGCGAGACTCTGTTGAAAGAACATAGTGACCTGGAAGGATAAGGATGTAGCAGCTGCAGACTGTAGAGACAGCCGCACTCGTTTACCAAGGGGTCATGTGTGACAGGATAAAAGGGGCCGGAGAATCGCAATCTGCTCCTTTGCTTGGTTTGTGAATTTGAACCTGAAGGACCATGAGAAATGCAGTAACCACTGTGTTTATAAAAAGAATATTCATGAGTGTTGTTTGTGCTTGTTAGTAATTGTCTTTACTACACGTATCCGGAGCTGTTGCCTTGGGCCAACACAAAGCCGGAACAGCTCTTCACTCCAGTCACTGAAATGACTCCACGAGCACGGCTGCACACACCTGGACTGGTGACCGTGTTCAGTATAATTGTGGGGCGGATAGCGTGTATTTATTATTTGGGCTGCAATCCCTGGTTATACCCTCCATGCATTACACATTGGTGTGCATTGCCAGAGATTTGTTGTTTGGTCACTAGAGTGGGAGTTATAAATAAAAGACACCCTTTTCCAAACGGATTACAGTCTCCTGACTGTGTTTGTTCTTGCACTGCATCACCTCTGCACCTGTTCACAATCAGCAGCCACTTTGCTACAAATACCAACTTTAAAAAATCTTTTGCTTTTGCTGCTATCTCTGACTGGAACCGTTTACCTGCTGCACTTAGATCAGAGACCTCACACTGTCATTTAACAAAACTGATGTTTCAGTACTTGACAAAGCCTTGGGTATGTACTGCAGAATTTTAATGTATACTATCTGTTGTACTGTCGTGTGTGTGTGTGTGTATGTGTATATATATATATATATATATATATATATATATATATATATATATATATATATATATATTTTTTTTTTTTTTTTTAAACTGTAACCTTGAGCTGTTCTCATTAGTACGCCATTGTAAACAAGCTAAGGGTAGTTCATATGGCTTTCCTAAATCAACTATTTTTTAAATAAAAAATTCAATAAATATGTAATTAATTGGGAGTATATGTGTGTAGGGGTATATGTGTGTGCATTTTTAAGCAGGCATCATCGTGGTGCAGAGAGCCAACACTGTTGTTTGCCCCCCTACCCAGTACTTAATCATTATTATTTCGTTTATACTATCTACACAAATACAATGTTTCTATAGGTACTGATATAATTTTCTCTAGTTCTGGATTCTCTATAACATAATGTATGGGTCTTTACAGGGGTGTGTATGGGTATGTATGTATATATGTGTATCTATTGTGACAAAGTTGTAGAAGGGTGCTATATAAATTATAGGTTAGGGTGCAGAACCTCCAGTCTGGAATGGTTTACATGGTATTGTATGCAGTATATGGGGATTGTCAGGTTTTGTTGTTAATTTGGACTACCCACCACTATTGGCCGGTAGTCTGGAATGGTGTGGGTTCTAGAACCTCCTGAGCAGGCCTCGATTGATTGGTTTGGGGAACAGGAAGTTTCACCTCCTTGAGGATCAAAAGGAAGCTGTCATGAGTCAGAAATGGGGGAAGTAAGTTGGAAGGACTCTGGGGTGTATACGCTGCGCACTGGAGACTTCTCTCAGATACAAAACAAAAAAACATACACTGCACACAATACTATATAAATCATTCCAGACTGGAGGTGCTGCACCCAAACCTCCTATAGTTTATACAGCACTCTTCTACGACTTTGTCACAAATATATAATATATACATTTCTGCACTTGCATTACTTTTTTACAATCATAGGTTTTAATACATTTTTTGTACTTTTTTACATTCATAGGTTTTAAAACATTTTTTTATTAGTGTACTGAGAGTCTTAATAAAGATTTTTAACAGCAATCACGCATGTTTGTTTTGATTACTGTACTGGTGACTGGGGGACATTTTGAATGTAAGGTTATTATGTCGGAGTTTATACCGTCCGTCGCTTACTGCGGGCAATTCACGTTACATAAACACATCCACTCTCAGTGGTGGCGACTGAGATATATATATATATATATATATATATATATATGTGTGTGTGTGTGTGTGTGTGTGTGTGTGTGTGTGTGTGTGCAAATTGTAGTAATATCCCATTTTTGTAGCCTTCATTTTATAACGATGTACTGTAGCCTATACTGTGATATTAAACAGTATTTTAATTTTTATACTGGGGCACTTCCCTAGTCCATAGTATTTTGACAGCGCCTGCACTGCCGCTGTGTGCACATCACATAAGAGTAGCACATTGACTCGGTGTTCAGTACTGGAATTTTTATTTATTTATTTATTTTTTAAATGTGGTAGTGGGAACAGAAAATGGTCTTGTGCAGAGCTACTTTTTAAAAAACATTTTATATATTTAAAAAAAAAAAAAAAAAAAAAAAAAAATAATAATAATAATAATAATAATAATAATAATAATAATAATAATAATCACCCTTCGGAGCATTGGGCCCTGGAGAAATTCTCCTGTCCTCCCCGCCCTCTCAGTGGGCCTGAAATCAAGAAAGAAAATAGAAACAAAACCATTGTTGACGGTTTGTGACTGCTACAGACCCTAAAATGTATACAAACTCCAGTCCTAATTTTACTTCAAAGCAATAGGAGCTACAGCATTATAAATACAAGTTCTGCAAGACATATGTAATTGTAAAAACATATAATAAATTGCAATCTTTCATGCGTTAGCTGTATAATTCCATCTATTGTCTATCACTGAAGCTGCCATTTTGTTTGGTCATCAAGCGATCGCAATACACAGTACACGTCATAATGCCTTCCCTGGCACCCGGAAGTCAGCCATCTTGGGGATGGCACGTGGCTGCGAGGTTACTAAACAACTTCATTGTGGTCAGCTGCAGGGCATGCAGATTGGATAGACCGTGGCGCCGGACTGATCACAGGGAGGCGTTGGGTAGTACAAAGGGGAATACAGCTGCATGAGTATGATTCCTCATGCTGAATTTACTAACCTGCCGGAGCAATTGTTTGTTCATCTTGCTTTGCAGAGGATTAGCAGATGGGAGCTGCAGCCACAGAGCTATCACTGACTGCACTGCACAAGACACGGACCACATCCTGGTTTTGGAGAGCATAATTTAGTGCACCGTGGATTAACAGGGGGATTACTTGTCGCTGTAGAGAGGTGGATTTATTGTTTTTGCTTTGGAAAATAAAAGATGGACGTCTTGGCAACTGTAATACTGTTTGGATCTGCTTCTTTTCCACACACCACACAATCCTGTCACAGGGCTACCATTCGGTTCCAGAGCCTGTACCAGTGACCCGGTCAGTCAGTTCCACAGTCTGTACCAGTGACCTGGTCAGTCAGTACCAGAGCCAGTACCAGTGACCTGGTCAGCTGGTACCAGAGCAGGTCCCAGTCACCTTCATTGGTACTAAGGTCAGTACTGGTCACCTGGATCATACCAGAATTGGTAGCAGTGACCCATTTAGTTCCGGTTCGGCACCAAGACTGTTACCAGTGCTCCATTTTTATGAATTCTGTGTACACAACAGTTTTCAGCACCAGTCACCTTACTAACTGTTCTTGTGCGCGTACAGTTTTTTCAACCTTGCACCATGCCTGGGTTTCACTTTTGTGCTGGTTTGCAAGAGGTCGACCAACGGTTTGAACCCACGACCCTGAGATTAAGAGTTTCATGCTGTACCGGAGGAGCTGTCCAGGCTAACACAAGTTTCTTCATCGCTTGTGCAGCAGATGTCCCATTCTCAATGCTTCTGGCTATTTTACAGCTAATGAAAAATGCTTGCAATCAAGGTACTTGCCATCACAACAGTTGCAATCTGTAATGTTTTGGTTAAAGAAATGCAACTAAAGACCATGTCATTTATTGGTGGTTTTAATATCATTCAGGTTTTATTTCAAATTATCTAGAATCGTTAGACTGTAAGCACTTTGTACCAATCGCTTGCATTAACTGACAACAAAACAGGGTTCAAGTCCCGCTGTCACCTAGTGGTTTCTGTTGATCTTCCATTATTTTGCCAGTTCATGGTATTTATTCCTTGATTCTTCATACAAAGAAATTCATCAATGGCCTGTACAGGGATCGAACCCAAAAACTTGGTGTTATTAGCACCACTCTAACCATCCGCTGAACGCCCACCTGTTATATCACCCCTTGCTATCCTGCAGTCCTGGAGTTGGCTCCCCATTTTTACTGTCTGCTTATGCCTTAGCCGCAATATACATAAGCACTTAGAATTACTGTTAGTTTTATTTTGTACTACACATCACAAACAATATACAAAAAGTAAAAACAAAGCATTAATATCGTACTGTTATCATACACACATGTATTGCAAAATAACACAAAGCAAATTAAATATCTACTTGCTGAAGCAGTTTATATTTTAGCCAATGAATGTTCACGTGCGGCAGCAATGCACTAGCAAAAGCGACAAAGCAGAGACGTCAGCTCCCTAGCAACAAGCCTCCTATGTTGGGAATGGATTATTTCAATGCAGTGGGTTTGTGCATTTGAAAAAGGAGAGGAACACCCACGCAATTAATTGGAGACTGAAGTTGATAAGCAATTACCCTCCGCTGTACGAATTCAAACGGTGTGCTGCTTTTTATACAAAAAATGAGAAAAAGCAGGTTGCGTAGAGGATTTATACTGGACCCTGATGGCCCTGATAAAACGAGGGAGTGGTTGGACAGTATTTGTTAGCCTATTTGTTTTTCTATGGGTCTCTCACTATATTGTGGATCGATATATAGCGAATTTATATTGGACCCAGACACCCACGATATGAGTAGGTGGTGTATTTGTAGTTATTTATTGTAACTATGCTACGAATGTCAAATTTTATTTACTACAAGGTTAAAGGCTGTCAGGCTCCCACAACTCTACCTGTGTTAAGTCTCAAAATTAAACAAACAAGCCATTTTGGCAAGCCCTACATTCAGAAAATAGAAAGCCGATTTGAACATCTAGAACATTTATTAAGACAAAAAAAAAAACAAAAAAAAAAAAACACACATTTTAAAAAATAAACTAAAAATAAAAGCAGGTTTGCCAGCAAAAAACTCATTTATCACAAACATTGCCAGTCAAAAAATGTTTTAAAACAAAGAAATGTAACATTTTCTCTTATGGACTACCACTATACACTTCAAAGCTGCTTTTCTTCTCCAGTGTTAGAACAGACTTTAGAAAAGCTGTATTCACCAAAGCGTTTGTATATTACCACATTACTTTAAAAGGAGTGATAATAACTAATGCCTAAACATTTATTTTCTATATTTCCAATAGCATGCTATTGATAACCTGTTGGATCCTGTCACCACTGATCACATGGCCTAATTGATATTAGACCTTTTGAGCGAGTTTAAACTACAATATGGGATTACCTACCTGGATGCATTTTCCAAATGCAAGTACAAGATACACGCAAAGAACCAAGGGATCTTCGAGAAGAAGAGGGGAAACAAGCTTTCAATTGTTAAGAATAATATTTTCAAATCTTGGTTAGCATCCCTTTAACATTCCCACATGCCCTTTTTATTTTGCAGTTAATTATATTTTTGGACTATTTTGAAGCCTACAATTAAAGTGTTAGAGAACATAAATGTGGCTCTTAGAAAACACAACTCATTAGAATTTCAGTTTATTTTCAAAATAAATTACAAATGTTTATATTTTACCAGGGAAATAGGCTCAGCTTCTTGTGGTAGACAGATTTATTAAAAACAAAATTAACACTTTACATGAAATCAATAACTAGCAAACACCACCTTCCTACTTTTATAGCACTCTTCAGTACTACCTGGTACTTAAAAACATAGATTTATATTAATGGCTTGGATTATTCCACTGCCCTGGATTCAAACAATCTATTGAAAACAACTGTATATTACAGCAGTGAAAAATACAAAACCCCAATGATTTTCAAATAAGGTGGAAGTGAGGGGCTTATTTCAATGAAAAGGCGTGTAGACTCAGTACATGGAATACATACTTTTACTTAAGTGTTTCGTAGGTTATACACACAAGGCAGCAACAACTTCCAATGCATGAGAATATTTAAGTCTAATTTTTTTCTCTCAATGCTTTCACTGCCTAAAGAAAATACACAGAGGGTACACAATTCCACTAAATTAACAATGGGGAGCTGTTTGACCTGCATTTGCTTCCATTTCAACTGTGGTCGCAATATAATTCCAGTTGTGACAATGGCTGGGGATAATTAGCACTACTCATTTATGCAGAAAAAAAAATTTAAAAAGAAAGAAAGAAAACATCAGAAGCGAGTAGATGGCATATCCTGGATGCGCGAGAGCATGGTGTTGCATGGAAATCTTCAGGCTTTGTTCTCAATCTGCCTCTTGTAATCTTTGTAAACAAAATCACTGTGATACCCTCTGGGATCATTAGAAGGATTTGCCATGGAGGGGGGGCTGGGATATGAGATTTGAACTGTCCTGGCTCCTGTCTCACTAGCAGCTGTGAGGCGTGTCCAGTTGAGGGCGGTGATGAGGCTCTAGCGGGAGGAGTTGGAGCTGGAACGACTGCGGTGGCGTCGGCGGCCCGGGGATCTGGAGCGAGAACGCCGCCGTACAGGAGACCTGCGGCGCGGGGAGCGAGACCTGCAATACAGAGGACAAAGTCAGGGACTTCAACATGGTTAAATCTTTAAACGTTTAGCAAATTAAACTCCAACATTAAGTCCAACACATCTAAGGGCAGACAAGGCTGGCTGACCTTCTCCTCATGCGTGGTGGGGTGCGGCGCCACATGGGGGGCGGGGGAGGCATCCTGCGCTGGGGGGTCAATCTGCGAGGGGGTGGCCTAGGCCGGGGTGTCAACACTGCGGACGCTGTGATCTCCTGACCATCTATCTGACCTAAAACAAACAAATCAGGTCCAGATCACAGCAAGAGTCACAAGCCAGAGAAATGCAGAACACATGAGCACTTCACACAATAGCAGCCACAGTATGTACCTTCAAATGCCTGGACTGAAAGAAGCCTCCATTATACCTCCCAGATTCTGATGCTTTTAATAACTTGAAACTTGCACTGAAGACAAGTTTCATCACTACAGTACAAGTGGTTATCTATATATAGAAGTCTATCAAATACAGGCACTTCCAGTATCTCTCTCCTCCAAGTCAACAGGCATAAATGCCCTCTGGGTGATAATTACTGGTTATAGTACACGACGGTGAACGTCATGAACACCAAGGTATACAAGCATGTATTGTATTTAACCCTGCTAATACTATACAGTCTTTAAATGCTTCCTGGTGTAATCAGGTATTATCCTGCATGTGGGCAGAGGAAGGTGGAAGGAGACAGCAAGGAAGCAACAGGAAGGTACCTCCATCCATGTGTTTGAGTGCCTTCTCTGCTTCATCTGCGGTCTCAAACTCAACATAGGCGTAACCCTTTGACAGGTTGGGATGGAGTCTATCTACGGGCATGTCGATCATCTTTATCTTCCCATAAGTGGCAAAAATCTCCATGATGTGCTCCTAAAACAATACAAGACAACATTCACCATTTACCAAACATTGATTATATTCATTCACTCAGGACGTAATACACAACTGAGGCACAAACTGAAGACAGTGTTATTGTGTCATTAACGCTCTTATTAAACAATCACACAAGACAAGCCTACGGTAATAACTGCACAAAAAGGTTGAGTGGGTTCTGCTAAAGACTAGCACCTTTCAGTAGCAATCACAGAATTCTCTTTCAAACTCGTGGATGTTTTCAACAGCACCTCCCCTTGCCTGACTCACCTTGGTGACGTTTCTTGTAAGCCGGCCGATGTGAACCTTGGAGGGCCTGGGGCTTGGACTCCTCCTCTTCCTCTCTTTCTCCTCTCTCTTCAGGGATTTGGACCTGCAGAAACAAAATCATTGTATTTAGGGAGCTGTACAGCGTGCACTTGTACATCAGAAAGCTTTTACTGGTACCTTAGAGCAACAGGACTACATGTTACCCATTTCTGCTTACTTGGATCGTGAGCGGCGGCGGTTGTCGTGGCGCCGGCGGCTGGGGGAGCCCGAGGTGCTGCTGGAGCTAGAGCTTCGCGAACTGCTGGAGGAGCCGGAGCGGCTGGACGCAGACGAGGAGCTTGAGCCACTGGAGGAGCCAGAGCTGGAACCTGAACTGGAACTGGAGCTGGAGCTGGAGCGAGACCTGGGGAACAAAGAAAGAGGCTGGGTGTAGACGGGTCTATAGGAGCACATAGCTTTATGGAAATGCATGACATTGTGCAGTGCAGTGAGGTTAAAAAATATATATATATATATATAAAAATGTTGTTAATATTATATGTGCTTTCTTGAGGAAACTAAATTATATATATATATATATATATATATATATATATATATATATATATACACACACACATATATATATATATATATATATATATATATATATATATATATATATATATATATATACATACACACACACACACACACACACACTCACACACAGAGCTCTCTCATGTGAGACCGAAACCTGGCTTCACGTTTCATTCATGAATCCAGGAAAATGGGTCAGTGTGCCAAAAAGCAGAAAACTAATTTATAAACCATTTTTTAAAAACATAACTACGAACTAATCCTAACTTTCCCACCACACATCATATTTGTTGTACAGCCAGAATCTGAGACTACGTACCTAAGTGCTGTGTTGGTACTCGTTCCCGTGACATGGCAAATCTTTTACAAAAATCGGGTTTTCTACAACTAAGCAACCAATAAGTCAAAAGGAAAGCGCTGAAATTAGTAAATCAAAGAAAGTAATTATGGAGACTAATATTTAGGGTAGAGGCTTCATTATGACAGTGAAAAAAGGGAACATTCTGCCTTGTTTGGCGTAAGTTTCCCAGACTTGCAGATAAAACAGCAGCTTTATTTGTTGTGAATTCAACATTTTGTTTATGCCATACCCAGTCTCACAGTAAGATGTCCATATATATACCCAGATACGCGATCGAATTGTCCAACTTATTTGGGATCCGATGCGTTCAGGTCAAAAATGCCATTCACAATCTTTCCAGGACTCGCTGGTATCACTCAGCAAGACTGCACTGACCTGGGAGAGGCTACACAACCGACAACGCTCCGAGAGGGATTGTTATTTTGTATTATGAATATTGTTTTAATTGTGTTTTTTACCAGGGATGGGAATTTTGAATAGTTTCCTATTTGAATACACAGTTTGCAACATTTTTGTGTATTCAATTACCCGAACTCTGGTCCATTACGCAACCAAGAATAAAAGGCAAATGCTTGTGCACAAGCAGACAGCATAACAGTGTAAGCCGGCAAAGTTTAGCCGGGTTCACAACGTGTACAAACAATGTCCAAGACTAGATTTCTTCGTTCAATTAAAGTTTTTCCTTTTATTTACTGAATTAAAATACAGAACTCAAAGAGCAGGTATTATCATTATTCAATTTTGTAGATGACTTCAGTCAATTTTGTGTCGTGTTATGGCTGGTGTGCACTCGGACAAAGACATTCTATATACCAAGATACTCGACTCAGTCTTCACGTTGCGCTAAGGGTTATGGGACAGAGAGCGTTCAGGAGAAATGTTTCTAACAAAAGTCAATCTAGCTGTCCCATATTTCGCTGTTAAATTCAAATGTTTGAAGTAAATTTCATTTTTGCCCAAGGTCTTGAAGAAAATGGCAACGTTTTTAAATTGACAGTACATAATTATGAAAAATGCTATTTTGTGAGCAGTCCCGTATTGTAGTGCACGCGCAGAAAGAGACACATCACAGCCAGTCAGCACAGATATTCTGCATTTGGCAAAGCATTTGGAAGGGTAAAGCTAAAGGTGATGAAAAATAACCACACAACATATAGATGGGGATACCTATTTCAATCACCTGTTTCATCCCAAGAGATAGTACTATTGTTGTGTATTGTTAATATTCTTTTAATGATATGTATTCCCAAGTTACACAAATGGTACATAATTAAATGTACATGTCTGTTTTATTTAAGAATATAATTGTTGAGATACTTGTGTTGGAATATTATTTCAAAATTGTGTAATGCAGCAAAAATATATTAAAAGGGTTCATGCGTGGCCAAAGGTTTCTCACTGATAATTTACCACGTCTCAGTCAAAACAGCAAGTTTCTCAGTAACTAAAAAGCTGATTATTATTATTAGTTTATTTAGCATATACCTTTAACCAGACTTACAGAGACTAGGGTGTGTGAACTATGCATCAGCTGCAGAATCACTTACAACAATCTCTCACCCAAGAGCACAAGGAGGTCACACTCTAGGTCACATAGTGAGTCAGTGAGTAAGCCAGGATTTGAACCAGAAACTTCCTGGTTACAAGCCCTTTCTTTAACAACCGGACCACACAGCCTCCATATTAACTCTACTGTTCAGGGATTGGTGCCAAACTATAGATAAAGGAAATTATTGATTTTTTTATTTTATTTTTTTTAAACCAATGATTTGCATCAAAGCGCACTGGGAAATTAAAGCCCATACATAATTTATTTACACTTATGCGTTCTCATACATAATTTATTTACACTTATGTGTGGGGGGAATTAATACTGTGTGTGTGGTGGTGTGGGGGGGGGGGGGTCCTTTTAAAATCCTGTCATACGTATTCACAGAGATTTAAGGGCTAAATAAATGTCAGTCGCCATCTGGAGTGTTCTGTATATTATGGATGTTTGCTTTTTACTGCCATCAGTAACTCCATCCACAGTAATTCGAAATGTTTTCATTTCAAATGGCGATGCATTGAATTTGTGCTTTTGCTGTACGACAATTTTGTTTGGCATAATTATTTATATACCATGGTTCTCTCGTCCGGTTCCCCAAAATACTTCCAAACGTGGGTTCGCTTCGTTCCTTTGTTTAGGAGATGCCATTTCATTAAATATATAACAAACGATGGAAAAAACGCCTGTCATTAACTTTACCACGTGGAATGGATACCATACCACGCCTACAACAGCATGATCAGAGTGCACCACTGAAGCTCCAGATCGACCGACAATAAAACCTGCACCAGTGTCAATCTTTCTGTTGGACCAATTAGAAAAACTACTTGGAAGCAATTGCCAAACCCCTTCCTTTTTATAATATCCACCCTTACTCTGGCTCCACACATTATTCAACATTTAACCACTTCTTTTGAGCTGATACATTTAAAATTCCCATCCTGTCAGTACACGACCATTTCAGTGATGAGGAATGATGAATATTCAAATAAGAGTGTCTGTCCTGAGATTAATGCTTCAGTCAGAGGTGTGAATATGGGCACGACCAGCTTATTAACCAATCAAAATGAGAATACACAAGAAGAGTATTGTCTTTAAACATCTACCTGCTGCTGCTCCCAGTTGAAGCACTGCGCCGCTTGCGTCCTTTTTCTCTGCCACGGTCCTTCTCCCCTCCCTCCTTCACCCCCACCTTCTCCTTCCCCCGCTCCTTCACCTTGTCGTCAGAGCGATCCTTTCGTTTTGTGGGTGATGGAGCCCTGTGCAAAAAAGAGAAAAAGGCAAAGTTACGGTGATGGTAAGGGGCTTACCTGAACATACAAGTGTTCAAATAATAAAGATTACAAAAGGTTTGCAGGAATGCACTGGGGTTGCCAACTACTACAGGAAATTAGTGCAATCATTGTGTTACAGCTGGTTACTTGGGTAAACAAATGATTACAACAGCAGAGACTTATAATTGTACTTAGCATCTAGTAAACAGAAAATTTTGAATAGCTGGATAACTAAGTTAGCAGGCAGCTTACTGGTTGAGAAACTGTTATACGAACCCTACTGTAATTTGGGCTTGTGGAAATAATGCAGAATCCAAATTAAGGCTCACATGGAGAGCTACTTAATACAGTGGTTCTCAAAAGTATTCACCTCCCTTGGACTTTTCCACATTTTGTTACAACATGGAATCAGAATGGATTTAATTAAGAGTTTTTGACACTGATCAACACAAAAAAAGTCCATAATGTCAAAGCGAAAAATAAAATCTACAAATTGTTCTAAATTAATTAAATGCAAACAGAAAATAATTGATTGCATAAGAATTCACCACCTTGAGTCAATATTTGGTAGAGGCAACTTTGGCAGCACCAGCTTTGCACATCTGGACACTGCAATTTTTGCCTATTCTTCTTTGCAAATTGCTCAGGCTCCATCAAGTTGGACGGGGACCTTTGGTGAACAGCAATTTTCAAATCTTTCCACATATTCTCAATTGGATTGAGGTCCGGGCTTTGACTGGGCCACTCCAAGACATTGACCTTTTTGTTTTTAAGCCACTCCAGTGTGGCTTTGGCTGTATGTTTGGGGTCATTGTCCTGCTGGAAGATTAATCTTCTCCCAAGTCCCAGGTCTCTTGTAGACTTCAGTAGGTTTTCCTCCAGGATTTCTCTGTACTTAGAGGGCAAAATGAATGCAGCAATCTTCACAAGCTTTCCAGGCCCTGATGCACAGAAGCATCCCCATGATGCTGCCACCACCATGCTTCACGGTAGGGATGGTGTTCTCAGGATGATGTGCAGTGTTAGGCTTGCGCCAAACACAGCGCTTCGCGTTGAGGCCAAAAAGCTCTATTTTCTCATCAGACCATAGAATCTTCTTCCACTTGGTCTCAGAGTCTCCACATGCCTTCTGGCAAACTCTAGCCGAGATTTGATGCGAGTCCCCCCCCCCCCAAACAATGGCTTTCTTTTTGCCACTCTCCCATAAAGGCCAGTTTTGTGAAGCACTTGGGCTATTGTTGCTGTATGCACAGTGTTTCCCAGCTCAGCCGTGCAAGACTGTAACTCCTTTAGAGTTGCCATAGGCCTCTTGGTGGCCTCCCTTCTCGCCCGGAGGCTCAGTTTTTGAGGGCGGCCTGTTCTTCAGATTCACAGTTGTGCCATATTCTCTCCATTTCTTAATAATGGACTTTACTGTGCTCCAGGGGATATTCAATGCCTTGGAAATGTTCTTATTTCCTACCCCTGATTGGTGCTTTTGAAGAACCTTATTCCAGATTTGCTTAGAATGTTCCTTCCCCTTCATGATGTAGTTTTTGTTGGGAAATGTACTAACCAACTGTGGGACCTCCCAGAGATGAGTGTTTTTAACCTCTTACGCCCCCCTGTCCTGAGTGTGGAACATGGTACTGCAATTACACATTATATTTAAAAAAACATCTAATATTATTACAAAAGCAAAACAGCAAAAAAAAAAAAAAAAAAAAAAAACTGATATCAAATATTCCTACCGTCAAACAGCGAAGGAATTTTTCGAATTCACCATTTCACCGCCGAGATATTCCCTTCGCAGTGTGTCTAGTACCTCACGGTTCAAAAACTACTCCGATCGACAGCTGTGCGTTTACTGCTCTGGCCTTACATGTATCTGTTGATGGTGAAATCTCCCGGATCACGTTGTAGGGGAGGTCACAAGCTGTCTAATCATACCTTGACTTTGTTTGTAGCCTAATCCATTGAAGAGTAATCGATGTTCGTATGTAAACAAGGCACATATTTGCAAGCGAGAGTGCAGCATTACGCACATAGGATCAAGGTTTCTTACCGTTTTCTGATCATTTTTCAAATTGTAAAATTTATAAAAACAAACGAAATGGCAAGCAGTGTTCCAAAGCATCCCAAAAGTTGTGGAGGAGATGGATAACAGTGAAAGTGAGGGCGAAAATTACCAACTTTCTGGGTTGGATAGCGCTGATTCGTGGTCTGTAAAGCAACATTTCAAGATGGATAGGATCCTCTTCAGGATTTGTAAGTATAATGGATCCACACTACATTTTTTATTACAACGAGTGATGTTACTCACCTAGAGAAGGTGTAGGTTTCTTAGCCTTTCAAGTTAAGCTGTCTGCCTGCCCCAACAATCACTCACTCTGTTCCTTTGTTTGCCACATGTCAATCAAAGTAAAGATGAAAGTAACTGAGGTGTTTTCAGTCTGGCAGCCTGATTTAGAGCAGCCAAGGTGTCTGCAATCTCATTATTATTATTATTATAGACATTTAGCAGACACCTTTATCCAATAATCAACATATGTTCACCTGTCAGCAGTGCTTGAATGAGTGTAACCACTTTATTTTGGAAAAAAAAAAAAATAATTATTTTGCTTCTTGACATTTACACACTTTCAACTAAGTAACAAAAATACAGTCAGGTACTGAAAATTCAAAGCTACAAAAAATTCAGTAGCTACACTCTCCTGCACAAACACACAGTTATGTGACAGCAATATGCCTGACAGTTGTGGCATATGAACATAGTATTTGTCATGCATACATTTCGGGCACCCCAAAGCTCTCCAAAAAGGCCACCTTTTGAATGAAATATTGGACAAAGAAGTAAAAAAGAGGATTACAAAATCTAATTCATGTAGCAATGTATAGCATGTGAGGTGCCAGAAGGTAACCTCCATTTTAGAACTTACTCAAGAAACTAGTGTATGACTGGCCATAAAGATTTACACAATATTCATTTTTGGAGAGGTTTGGGGACCCTTGGGCCTAGCTTTGTAAAAACACATGTAGACTTTGATCCATTTATTCAATCATTTTTACCCAGTGTAGTAGACATGTTGGGGAAGCACTGGAAAAAAAAACTGGCTCTTTTCATGTGCTACAAGGTGAAAAAATGACAACAGAATATAAACTAACGAAAAGTGTTTCTTGTTTTTTGTTTCTGGAGATATCCTTCCAGTGTGGTACTGAGTAAGACTTCTATCAAATCGGAAATCTAAAAATCTGTTTTAGTCCTAATGGCAAAGGGGTTACCTTGAATTCAAGCCCTGAACCATGCCTGTGCTGTCTATACTTTGGAAGATAATGTGATTTATTTAAGACCATAGCCCTCCAGGCAGAAATTGTCTGTGGGGGGGCTAGGGGTTTAACAGGTTAACCTGAAATCAAGTGAACCACTGTAATTGCACACAGGTGGACTCCACTCAACTAATTATGTGACTTCTAAAGACAGTTGGTTGCACCAGAGCTTATTTAGGTGTGTCATAGCAAAGGGGGTGAATACTTATGCATCAATTATTTTCTGTTTTCTATTTGTAATTCATTTAGAACAATTTGTAGATTTTATGTTTCATTTTGACATTATGGACTTTGTGTTGATCAGTGGCAAAAACTCCTAATTAAATCCATTCTGATTCCATGTTGTAACACAACAACATGTGGAAAAGTCCATAGGGGTGAATATTTTTGAGAGCTACTGTACCTCTGTCAGATACAATGACGTCTACTGGAAGTTATTTACTTTTTTTTTTAATACTGTGAAACAACTTCTTCCAATTAACCCTTACTTGTAGTAACACCGCTTTTGTATTAAACTGTTAACCTATCACTCGGAGACTTAATATTGGGCCTGACTATAACTAAATGGGCCTTACGTTTTATTTTTAGGTTGCTTTTTCCATGAAAACCAAGACACAAATAAATACGCAAGTCCAGACAATCCCGGACGCGTATTAATAAATCAACACTACTTATACAGCGCCTCTCATACAAACTGTATATCAAAGCGCTGCACAGGACAAGACAGAAGAAAATCGAAATACAATTCGTGTGTATAAAAATTAAAGAAAAGCATAGTTTAGAATTCAGTTTTTAAAAGCTAATAAAAAAATACGAAAATAAAGATCTGTAGGTTGCGATATTTCCTAAAAAAAATAAATCCATAAAAACGTACGTACGTACAAACTGTAGCCTACATCGGCGGACACAACCCACTAATTAAAGAAACAAATAATCCATTAGTGCGTGTCAGAAAAGATGATTTAGCCCATCAGGTTAATAATCGTAACACCAAGCCCATTTGTATTGCTATTATTGTCTTCATTCATCAAAAGGGCTTCGACTAACCGCAAAATCAAACAGAAACGCAACCCCAGCAACTATCAGGTCCCTTTTACTGGTACAAACCACCTGCGATTTATTTTATCCCTGTAACACAAAGGATGGACACAGATTGTACTTGACATAATAAAAACAAACTTACATCTTTGCTCAACTGACCAAACGTCCTGCAATCCTCAGCAGACGCTGACTGATGATGACATACAAGCCTCTGACGACAGAATTAATGGAGTGCAAGATAATTTCTTTCGCTATAGCGCCACACAGCGCCCCCTGGCTCCGCCGCCCAGATTAATATTTAGATTCTATATATTTTTTATTCAAATTCTACAGTAAAATGTGGCCAATTAATGCACAAATGTAGAGTAACGGATTATGATTAAGTATACCGAAAATATACTAATTCTAACTAAAACTAAATAACCACTTACATTAATTTCACTACATAAATATTAGATATTTTATTGAAACCATACTCCAAATTAAATTATCTTAAACTGTATTTTTGCAAGAGAATTGGGATATTGCTTACGCTGTACTGGTAAATTCATTTAATACAAGTCATTTCAATTTTAAATTGATGCCATAGCTCTCTTCATACTATATGCACTATTGGCTTGCTCTTAACGACAAGTCTCTCTCTCTCTCTCTCTCTCTCAATATTTCCAACAAGGAGAACAAAAGGGTTAACGATAGCCTTCTTTCCGCATCCTTCGTGCTGTTGTCTTTCGTTCCCAGAAGCACTTGCTACCACGACAACACAAGAACACAGGGAAGGTACTGAAATATAAATTATTTATGTTGGTTATTTTAAACTTGTTACATGTCATGCATGCTGCTCAGCATGTAACGTAGCCTTATCCGTCATCAAAACATGCTGTGTTCTGTATAATAATGCGCCGTCGATGTAAAATGTTTATACTGTTAGTCGTTAGAAAGAGTCAGTGCGCTGCCGGTGTACAAGTTATATTTTGCCCCCACCCCCAAGGGAACATAAAGCAGGCCACTTAAGCATTTTACGTGGATTAAATAATTAGATATAATTTCAGTTCGCAATCGGCAGTTCCCAAGTTTTACCAGTAATCCACGCCGTTGTGAATGGTGCTGTGCACGGGACCTGTTTTAGTAGATTCTTGTATTTTGTCAGCTAAAACCCTAAGATTATATACACGTGTAATATGGTTACGACATCTCACATGTAGAACTGGACCCCGACATATTCTACCATTTCAAGGAAAGCAAGTATATAGGGATGGGAGTTTGTTGCTGGATAATTTCACTCAAACTACTTTCTCAGAGCCAGCGGCCAATATATACTGTAGACAGAAAAATTAGACGTTGTACCTACACAGCGACGATTATTTTACATAAGGTAGGTGATGTTACATTTTGTTGTTTGATTTGTTTTTCCTCCCTAGGTAGTCTGGAGACAGTGCATTCAACCTGGGGAATGTGAAGTACAGCATTCATTTAAGTGCATCTCCAACTGATACCCCTTTGAGAGAACGGTAGCAGCTGTAGTGTGCTGGGGCCTGACAACCCACAACTAAACCACAGGGTCATGGGGCGCCTGGACGAGCCAGCCAAGAAGAGGATCGTGGAACTGCGGCGAGCAGGCCTGAGCTTCCGCAGAATCAAGACCGTCCTGGAACTGGACAACATCAAAGTGTCTGCACAGACCATCTACCTGTTCCTCAAGAAGAATAAGAAGATCAAGCTAGAGCAGGAGGAACGGGGTCTGGGGGCCTCCCCTACGCAGAGTGGGGTGGCAGTGAGAGGCAGCGGCTGGGCAGACCAGCAGCTATGGAGCCTCATGCAGGACAGGTCCACTGCAGGGTACCCCAGGACCACTGGACAGCAGGGTCCAAGCCAGGCCCGGGGACAAGGCTCTGTGCAGGGGACGGGCCCCACTGGGACCCCCTCTGGTTCTGGGAGCCCCAGTACAGCTGGAGACAGTGGTGGCAGCAGCAGGAAGGGGGTGGCACAGGAGAGGAAGGAGGAGGAAATAAAGATTGTGAGTGTGACCTCGCTTTCTGAGACCTCGGGGCGCCTCGGATTCCAGAAGAGAGAGGGAGTGTCTGGGGCTGTGAACAAAGGGAGCTTTCCTCTAAATCCAGGTAGGGACTTGGTTCATTTTTAGTTAGTTTTCCTTATACTTAAAATAATAAACACAAATTTAAAGGATCAATCAGTCAAGCTGTATTTTTCACAGTAAAAAAATGGCTTATTTCACAGTCTTAAAATAGGTATTTAATGATTAAACATAATATGCATTATAGCAGGAAAAAATAGCATTGTCACATTTAAAATAATTTTCTCTACAGTTATTCTACAACAAATGTTTAAATACTTACCTGAACAACAGTAAATGGTAAAATGCAGAATATTTCATTTAAGCCATGGAACACAGAGCTACTTTGTGGCTTGGAACTTGGTTTCAGGAGACTAGGTTCAGGGCACTGCATGGCACACCAAGGGTTTGATACAGCAAAGTTGCCTCAAACTAGGTCTCCTGGATTCCTGGAACCAGGTTTTAAGCCACTGTTCCTGAAAACGTGGCTTTGTTTTCCCTCAGCTTTATGGCCACTTTTTAAAGACATTCTATTTTCAACATCAGAAAATTATCAAACAATAAAAATAAAAACACATAAATAAAAATAACAGACAGATAAAATGTTCCCTCCTTGTACTGGACAGAGTGACCTTTAGCACAAATATTTTGGATCCTTGATGCACCTGATGTCTTTTTCATTGAAGACATTTTAAAGAAAGTGTTCAGTAATTTACTGGAAGCAAGCTAAACCGTCTGCTAGGTTCCTAAATGTGATTGTGACTGGGCAAATGTTTGCTGTATGCATACTTGCAGTATTCTTTCAGAAACTGGAATTTTCACAGGGAACTATATATTTTATTACATGGGAATGGGTAGATTTCACAGAAATTGTGCAATCTGTGATAACCAGGAAAACAGAATCTAGCCTTATCAACGTACTCCACGAAGTACTCATCCAGCCCTCCTGTTTTTTTTTTTTTTTACATTTCACTGTTTTCTGACTACATTTAACCTGCTTTCGGACAACATCTTAACTAGTTTCTGACTACATCCTAATTTAAGAGTATACTGTATAAAAAATAAACCATACCACATTGACTGAACTGTGCCTCTCTGCACAAAGTTGTAACAAAATCACATTGCATATAAAGAAGTTTTGTTTTGTGTGGTTGTAGTTTGGTTTGATAAGATAACTATTTGTTGTGGATATTATTCTCTTCTGAGTTTCTGTATCAATAGCCAGGGTGAGTGCTGATTGTGCATAGTTTGCTAAGGGCTACAGTAGAATCACCAAGGAGCAGTCAGATTTTTACAGAAACCTGGGTTTATGCTTTTCTTTCTCTCCTATTTATTGGATTTTGCATTATTACATTTTTAATGTTTTTGTTTTTTTCAAAATTGTTTTCTAATTTTAAATTACTCATCCAACTGGCTCCTAAATATCTTACAGGTTTGATATCTGAGTATATACCAATGCACAGTGGTCTATTCAGATGATCATGTTGTTGGTGAATCTAAATACCACCAACTTTTAAATCACTCAATAGGAACTTTCTGGCATGTTACATATTTTTACCTGTTTTACAGTGCTTTTGTTTAAAACAGGTGTACTACACAAAATAATCTCATTGCATTGCATTGTGTTGTATTGCACATCTCACACATTCTGTGTGTGTGTTCAGCTCCACAGAGAGGCCCCCAGGCTACTGGCAGTGTTCCACAGCTCCAGGGACCCAGCTCAGGGAATGCGCTGCCTGCCAATTCCATTTCCAAAGCAGTCCTGGCAGCCACCAACCGGAGACGAGTCCTCTTCACCCAGCCCAGGAACCCCACCCTCATCGCCCGCAAGAGGCTGGTCGAGAAGGCCATCCTTCACAAGATGAAGGTAGAGTTACATATTTTGCACAACTACTGCAAAAAGGTTATTGATATTGTGATAAAGCAGCCCCTGTACTCTGTTTACTGCTTGTCACAAAACTCAGTCTTTCCCTTGAAGAATAAAACTCCAGACACTTTAAATTAATTTAAAACACTGTTGCACACAGGTTTTTCACAGGTTATACAAAACAATCCTAACCTGTTCTTTAGAGCACTGTCTTCTACTTAATTTGACCAAGTCTAGTCAACAAAATTCCCGTACTAATGGGGACAGACAAATACTTTTTCCGCCTGGTCAAATCAAAAGTTTATTTTCTGATTGGTTCCAATACTTCACAATATTTACCTAATAACTCTGCACAAAGCTTCTCGCTTCAATCACTCCTCTGCTTATACTAAAAACCTGCTGGTTTTTAAATGAAGAGATTACCTAGGTGAGTGATTGAGACCCTTATAGCTGTCTCAATTACACATAGGTTTTTGGAGAAAAATGTTCTGTCAGTTTGGCTTCATAAGATACATCCCTGACTCCCAAGGTCGTGAAGACTCTAGATATCTGTTTGGGATGTGCATTCCATCCCAATATCTGAAAAAAATCCTGCCCAGCAAAAAGTTTTATGTATTCAGAGTGGCTAAAATGGTTCCAAATGCGACTAAAAATGTTTTTTGGCAACTGTCGTTTTGGGCTTAGGAGTCGATGACTCTTTAAAAACATGTGTCAGTATTTCTCAGTGCACTATGACGTCGGTCTGTAACTAAATCAATACAGAAATGTTGTGTTAACACCAGCAAAAAATGAAATACAGTAACCCCAGCAGGAGGGATGGTGACCAAACCTGTGCGAGTACTGTTGTTATAATGTACCTTATTGAACAGTTGCTTTAAAGAAATGTAGAGTAAGAACAATGAAAGTCCAGACAAAAATAAAAATGAACTAAGGGTTGTGTGTTGCACTTGTGCCATTAATAATATACCTGAAAACTTTAAAGAAAGAAAATAATTATAATAATAATTTGAAACGCAGCAAAAATGTTAAGAATTAAAAAAAGGAAGTGAAAAGGTTACCGTACCAAGCTGAAAAAAGTTTTCTTTATGAACTCCAATAAATCAGTTGTTGTCTTTCAACAGTCAAATTGTAGTTGCATCTTCTTTAGCAGCCACATCTATCCCAGGTAGAATGGGTTCTGGTATTGTTACCATCAGGAGTGTGACAGTGATTTAATTGCGCAGCAGCTTCCCTAGTTAGCTGCTGAGCTGTAAATGTGAGTTTTGTACTAAGGCAGGGTCAGCTGTTGCAGGGAAAAAGGAGCTTACTTTTCGAACTGACCATTTGAAGAACGGTGAAAGCAGAAAGCATAGAAACACTCAGGACTGTAGTTAGGATGTGTACGCTTAACCTGACACCACAGTAGCCAGACTAATGTGCTACTGAAGTAACTGCTGAGAGAAAAAAATAAAACATTTAGGGAATTAAACATGAAATTGAGTGCAGGTTACTTGATTGCAGTAGAAAACCTGCATGTCACTGCTAATGAAAAAGAATGGTTTGGAAATATCTCAGATCTAGACAATGTGCTTGCAACATATCTAAAATAAACATGCTGTTTTCATTGTAGTCATCAGCTGCATAGATTAACAGATTCAGCAGAATAAGGTAATATACTAATAGACTATGAGTACAAACTAAGTTGCTGTTTTAGTATGACTTTAGTATCATAACAAGTTGTTGTTGACTCCTAAAATAAAATGTTTGTCTGAATCCCTGCTGATATTAATGTTTCTTTTATGCAAGAAAATAAGATGGCTAAAATAACGCTATGTGAAAAGCCGTTCATATTAAATATGCTGTTTGCATTGTCCTGGTTTACCAGCCGTGCATGTCCACAGTCAAAACCCTGTGGTCTCATGTTGCAGGTGAAGGAGACAGGCAGTCAGAACAGCCAGCACATGGGTCAGCCTTCCAGGAGGGGGCAGTGTTATATTGAGAGTGCTCCCCCCAACCTCCCCCCAGGATTCTCTGTCTCTTCAGGGAGCTTCAGTTCAGCGGTAGGTAACAGCCCCCTGGCCACGCCTCCACAAGAGCAACTAGTAGAAATAAATACAAAGCAGACATGTTTTGATTTGGTATTTTTCGAAATCATGATTTTATTTTGTTTAAAGCCTGAAGTGAGTGAACTGGTGGCAATATTATCTTGTCTTGTTCCAAGATTCGACCACCATTTCCACCTGCTGTTTGCAATCCAGTCTGCAGTCTGCAAAGTCAAAGATTGCCTCTACGTATCATGTTTAAAATAATTGCTATTTTATTAATTTCTTCATCTATCTCCCGTAAGAGCCTTCTGTCTGGCCTGTCGGATGCCAGCTTTTTTTAATTACTTTTTGCGGGAGAAAGTGATTCTAAGCGGGTTGTCTATTTGTGGAAGGTTTTAGCAAAACGCTGTGGGTTGTTTTTTTTAACATGAAATCTCTGCCGTGATTGACACAACATGATTAATAACAAATCCAATCAGAGTTGGCGTAAGACACACACACGGCCCCCAGCCCCACCCCCTGCTCTGTCAAGTATCCACCAATAGGACTGTTGCTGTTCTTCCAGGGGAAATTAGACAAAGTTATTTTTAAGTGATGAACAGAAACCCCTCGGATCCTTCAAAGTAACGATGCCTAAGTCTTGGGCAAAATATATTCAAATAAACAAATCTTTCCTGGGAATGAGAAGCAGTTTTTAAGGGGGAGTCTATTGTTGGAGCTCGAATGCACACATTCAATAGATCTGACAAGAGCAGCTGGCGGTTCATTGGCTACTACCTTAATACTGTACTGACACATGCCAGCTGCAGCCTTGATTAATCTATCTCATTACAATACAACAAAAATAATACATTTTAAAAGAGATTTGTTTAAACCTTATTTAAAATATTAGTATCAGAAGATACGGCCAGTTGATCATTTTGGCCCTTTTGACTATTTATGTGAGACTGCAGTGTTACACTGTCTATAATATGCACGACTTGCAGTGTGTTAATTTTCCTTTGTCCAGTTTACCTACATTTTTTATAGGAAAACCTAACGAAATATTTTATTACATAACGTAAAAGTGCCTTTAAACAAATTTAACTTTGTTTCAATACATGCAAGCAGTTATATTATGAGCAGATTAAAAGCACTGTTGTTATAAGATGTTAGTGAGACCAGACCACCCTATAAAATGTATACTGTAATAATAGTAACATCATTTTAATTTGAGGTTTTAATGTGAAACAACCACATATGCTTTAGTTTCTCATTAAATGCTGAATGAAGAATGTTAAAACAAGAGTGCAACATTTTAATAAGTGACTAGTCTTTATTAATGTTATACAATTATACAATTACAAATAGTGATTGTAATAGTGTGTCCTGCATTTATTGTTTTTTAAATTATAGATTCAATCGCTTTTTAAATTGTTGCACCCTCGATTGCATGCAGTTTCTTCGTTCTGCACGCACCAAAACACATTAAAACAATTTTACTATTGGTTCTAAATCTCTAGCAGGGATCAGTCAAATTCTTAAAGGGAAGAAAACATGAGGACCCCCCCCCCCCCCCCCCCCCCACACACACACAGAAAAACAGCAATCGTAAATATAATAATAATGTTCAAGTTATATTAATAATGTTCAAGTTATATTAAATAACCCTTAAAAAGGAAATATGTAATATATAAGAATGCTACTTGTTAACAGTCAATAAAAAAATTACTCTTTAAAATGTAGCATGATTAAGAGTAACTCCCTTATAAATGGCTTATTTTCATATAAAAAAATACAAAGCTTTTTATTGATGCTGTGATTTTTCAGTTTCCATTGTAGTTGAAAATAAGTAGTTTTAATATAACTTTTTTTTATTATTTGTATTACTATTATTTTTATAATTCATTGTATGTTTTTTTTAAACATAGTTTTTGGCCCTCCCACCCTCCCAGGTAACCGTGACAGGAGTGCAAAACAGCCCTCTTGTTTACAGCACCCCCCAGCAGCGTCTCCAGGGGTCCATTTCTTCCAGTGTCAGCCGTGGCCCCACTGTGAGCACCGCATCACCTGCCTCCATGATGAGAGGAGCCAGCGTCCAGAGCAGCAAAGGTCCAGGCCAGGCCCAGAGCACCCAGGCCCAGCCCAGTAGCAACCCCAGCACAGACTCCAGCCACCTTGTCAAACGGACTACTGCTCTCCCTGCCAGTGCAAGAGCCAACCTCACACCCTGCATGGACACCAGCACAGGGCCTTGTGGTGGCAGTGCGGTCCTGGAGCTACTGGGGAATCTGAACTCCCAGCTGAGGACACTAAGCAACGTCGTCCTGCTATTGACTGAGCAACAGGGCCGGCTGGAGAGAGAACAGGCGCAGCAAACCCAGGTGCAGAGGCAGATCCTGAGCACCCTGCAGGGAATGGCTACCAGCCTCAGACCAGCACCTCCCAGCCCTGCCCCCTGCACAGAGAGCCCCGCTCCTGGACAGGCACCGTATACGCCCATTACTACAGACCCCTCTCACACCAAGCCAGTCGGCGCCCCCTCAGGGTACTACAACATCACCGACCATGCCTCCAGACAATATGAGCCAATCAGCTGCAGCTCCACCCAACCCGGCCACCTTCAATACAAACCACTGAGCTTAAACGCCACCCCTCACGAGCATAACCACTACCAGAGCTCAGACTCCACTTCTCTCAGCCAAATATGCTTCCCCCCAGTCAGTATGGCTTTGTCCCCTCCAGACCACACACACTTCTCTCCCACCAGCCCGGACCCCGCCCCGCCCCCAGACCCCGACACTCAGTTTAACATCTTTAAAGTTGAGCTATTTTGATGGAACCTATAGGAATCTATGTATTTAGGTTTTGTATTCTTTAATTAAACATTAGAGCCATGATGTATGCACTTGTCACTGGCACTGAGAAGAAGTCCAAGCTGTCAGTAAAGGATTCAGGCTTTTAGCTCTTTGATTGGAAATGACCACAGTGTCTTAGAAACATTGGGCTGGAAATCCTTTTCGTGATATTTCAATATGCTGTACTTAAAAAAAAAAAAGAAAAAAAAAGAAAAAGCATCTCAGACTATAAAACATGTAGCCTACCTTTCGTTGTCATTAAATCAGCATCCTCAGTGATGGCTTATTTTCCGATTAGTCTTTGCCTCACTGAATCCTGTTGATTCTGTGTTTCAGGACCCTGGCCTGCATATTCACCTGTGCCAATAATGCAAAAACATTGACATTTTATTATTTCAACCAGGACCTTAACGTTCATTATCCCCCTGGAGGGATACATTTCCCAGGTGACTGGATCATAATGGCAGAGACGACTGCACATATTCACATATGTATTTACAGTAAACTCTATCCGTTCTGAACTCGCAGACCAGAAAAAGTAGGTAGTAACCTCAGTTCTCATTCAAAGGAATTTCAATGTTAGACTTCAAACAACAATACAGTAGTATACACTGTAATCATGTGCTGTAAAGCAAATGCAAGGATTCTTCAGTTTCTGGACTGAAAAGGCTAACAGTGTTTCTGAGTCTGTCATTCACATTATCCAGATCTCTGTTTCTGTTTTTTTTTTTTTTTTTTTTTCCCCCAAATGTGTTTGTAAAATTTGTCAAATGAGAGTTGACTGTATCACAATATTTAGTTGTATCTTGAGAAGCATTCATCCAGTTTTGATGTAAGGGCATTACCTAGAAAAGGTTCTTAAAGGAACCTGAATCTAGGTTATGGTAAAACACTCATGAAAGAGTTATATGATTGGTTGGCCTGATGAAGTGTGAAAGCATCATTATTTAACTTGGACTAACCTATAGATCCAACCGGCTGCTTGAGCCAGCCAGGCTCTTTGAGTTGGTAACTGGGTCTGATCTTTATACATTGCCTCAATCTATCTAGTATTATCAGCCCCTCTTTGCTCACCAGTGGAGGCTCCTTGGAGGAGGCAAGGAGGGCAGAGCCTCCTCAACTTTTCAAAGGAAAATATATATATATATATATATATATATATATATATATATATATATATATATATATATATATATATATATATATATATATAGTTGTGTTGCATTATAATATAATAATGTTCAGTCAAATACAATTATTGGCTAAAATTTAAGAACAAAATTATTTTAACCTAAACTGTAGATTCAACATTCCTAAATGAACAGCAGTTCTGGCTGCTGAGAGACACATGCTTACAGTGTTAGCAGTGGCAGGTGGTGTTCTGGTCCAAAGGAGGCTTTGCCTCAGATGATGAACTCCTGTCTGTCTGAAACACAGCACTCCCACTAGTAGATCAAGTGATCTGGGCACAGGTTTTAATTGGAGGAGCGACCCACATCCTCCCGCTCCTTTCTAAAGTGCTGCTGTATGCAGTTGTATCGCGCAGTTAATGTAGGAGTGAGGATTGAAATTGCTTCATTTTGTTTTGGATTGCATCAGTGGTAAGAAACACTATGTTGTTATTGTTTTATTTTGCTGCTTGTCTTGAGAAGGGGCCAAATGTCAAATGCAGGATAACGCAATTGATCAGCTGATTAAGACTCCATTTACCATGCTAGATTATAGTGAAAAACTGAAGATAAAATCTGAAGGGGAGCCATAACCAAAAATTTAAATTGCTGATAAGAACAGGTTGTTTCATTTGGCAGTAGAGCATTATGTTTGAGATTACATATTTGAAGGACAGAGAGTATTAGCTAGCTGTGTATATACAGTGCCTTGTAAAAGCATTCAGACCCCTGACCAATGCTCTCATATTACCGAATTACAAATGGTACATTGAAATTTCGTTCTGTTTCATATTTTATTTTAAAACACTGAAACTCAGAATCAATTATTGTAAGGTCACATTGGTTTTATGTTGGGAAATATTTTTAAGAAAAATAAAAAACTGAAATATCTTGCTTGCATAAGTATTCAACCCCTGTGCTGTGGAAGCTCCCAGTTTGCACCGATGAAAGAAATTGCCCTAACGAGGACACAATTACCTTACCATTGGCCTCCACCTGTGAACCATTAAAGTTGCTGTCACATTTTTTGGATAAAAATCCCACTGTTGAAGGATCATTGGTAAGGCTATGAATCTGAAGGAAAATGAAGACCATAGAGCATTCTACAGCAGTTAGAGATAAAGTAATACAAATGCATAGATTAGGGAAAGGGTACAAAATAATATCCAAGTGTTTGGATATCCCAGTGAGCACAGTTGGATCAATAATCAGGAAGTGGAAGCTGCATCACACCACCCAGGCACTGCCAAGAAAAGGCCGTCCCTCAAAACTCAGCGCTCAAACAAGAAGGAGACTTGTGAGAGAAGCCACAGAGAGGCCAACAATCACTTTGAAAGAGCTACAGAGTTCAGTGGCTGGGAGTGGAGTAATGGTGCACCAGTCAACCATATCAAGAGCTCTGCATAACACTGGCCTGTATGGGAGGGTGGCAAGAAAGAAGCAGTTACTCAAAAAGTACCATCTGAAAGCACGTCTGGAGTTTGCCAGAAAGCATGAGAGTGACCCAGCTGTGATGTGGGAAAAGGTTTTGTGGTCAGATGAGACCAAGATAGAGCTTTTTGGCCAAAACTCAAAGCGCTATGTGTGGCGCAAACCTAACACTGCCCATGCCTCAAGAAACACCATCCCTACAGTGAAGTATGGGTGGTGGCAGCATCATGCTGTGGGGATGCGTCTCATCAGCAGGGACTGGGCATCTTGTTACAATTGAAGGAAGAATGGATGGAGCAAAATACAGGCAAATACTGCAAGAGAATCTGCTTCAGTCCACTAAAAAACTGAAGCTTGGGAGGAAATTTACCTTTCCGCAGGACAGTGATCCCAAGCACAAGGCCAAAGCAACATTGGAGTGGCTCAAGAACAAAAAGGTGAATGTCCTACAGTGGCCCAGTCAAAGTCCTGATCTCAGTCCCATTGAGTATGTGGCAGTGTTTGAAAATTGCTGTCCACAAGCGTCGTCCAACCAACCTGAACAAACTGGAGCAAATCTGCCAAGAAGAATGGGCCAGAATCGCTCCGACACAGTGTTCAAAGCTGGTACATACTTAACCCAAAAGACTTACAGCTGTTATTGCAGCGAAAGGTGGCTCTGCCAAATATTAATGTGTGAGGGTTGAATACTTATGCAAGCAAGATATTTCAGTTTTTTATTTTTCTTAAATATTTACCAACATAAAACCAATGTCACCTTACAATAATTGATTTTGAGTTTCATTGTTTTAAAATAAAATATCGAACAGAACGAAATTTCAATGTACCATTTGTAATTCAGTAATATGAGAGAATTGGTCAGGGGTCTGAATACTTTTGCAAGGCACTGTGTGTGTGTGTGTATATACATACAATGTTGCTGGTTGTTGCTATGGTAACTTAAAATGAGACACAACACTTTGTGTAAGCAAAGTTACCTAATTAATACAGTAACTGTCTTTCAGAATGTCAAAAAGGACTTTTACAACTGGAAAATCCTCAGCTAAAAGGCATAGAAATTTAAAAAAAAAAAGCTCTAAAGTTGCAAGTAAGTCAGTTAGTTCCCTGTTGTAGGTATTTTTTTGTTTGTTTTACCATAGTGAGCAACAAAATGCAATCATTTGTTTTGTTGGAGTGGAAAAAGAAAAAAAAAGTGTTTTTTTTTTCTTTTTTTTTTACTTATACAATCCATTTTTAAAGTTAATACTATCTTTTCAATTCAATAAAAAATGACTCTCAGTCCCATGCACGCAAACTCAAGCCAAATGGAAAAAATAAAAGCCTGTTGTAGAGTTACACTTTTGTGTTGTTCGCTGCGCCTGCGGTGTACATAAGTTAATTAAACCTAATTGTATTTTTTGAAATGGTAAAAACTAAAATCACTAAATTCTGACAGTGCCCTAACTGTTATTTATGAACCTGTGTTTGCTTTAATTCACAGTCAGTGTTAATTTGTGATGTTAAAGCTGAAAATCATGTTAGAAATCATGTTAAAAATTCCCATTTCTGTAATGCTAATCATACTGAATACAAAAAAAAAGAAAAATACTTTAAACAACAGTATTGTAAATGTTATCCCTTTACAAGAGATTATTGATGACCTTAAGATGCTATGGGTAAGGCAAATAGATACATTGCACATTCTTAGAAAAATGTTTTAAACCCCCCCCCCCCTTATCTGTGCGTCCCCTGACTCGGAGGTAACTAGGCGCCACTGGCGCTCAAGTAACATCACCCTAACCCACAGGCCCCTCTTAGTGTACTGATGAACTGAAAGCTTTAAAACGTGAGCGTTGGTATAGGGACTCCTATCTTAATATCCATTTTGACATCTGGAAGCAGCATATTGACCAATACTGTTCAGTTCTTGGCACAGAAAGGACTTACTACTTGTCAAATATAATTAGAAGTGGGAAAAACCATCCAGGCACTTTATTTAAGACAATTGATGGGATCCTTAATAAGAACCTTGGTACTCTCTCTGTTCTCGTCCCATCTCCTGAATTATGTCAGAATTATTAACAAAATAACGATAATGTGCACCACCCTACCCCCTTCTAGACCTGATCACATTAGTCCAATTGTCCCGGCATCTATTGGATCTCCGCTAACTGCCTTTTGTCTCCCTACTTGGTCTGTAGTAGTGGAGAAAATACAGAAGATGCTCTCTACTACTTGCTGTTTAGACCCATGGCCCACATGGCTTTAAAAAACTGCCTTGATTCCTTGGGCTCAGTAATACATAATAGTATATCTCGTTATCTACTGTATACAGGCCAGTCCAATTAAAAAGTGCAGCAGTCACTCAGTTACTAAAAAAGCCTTCGCTTCCTCAAAATGACCTAGCCAACTTTCGCCCTGTATCTGATCTCCCATTTGTTTCCAAGGTCATCGAAAGGATAATTGCAGCCAACTCCGTCGTCATCTTTATAACAATAACCTTTTCGAAGTCTTTCAGTCTGGCTTCAGAAAGGGTCACAGCACAGGAACTGCCCTTCTGAGAGTCACAAATGATCTCAGAATGCGCATTGATAGAGGTGCCTTATCCATACAATTCTCTCTTTTACTGTGTTAGTGACTGCACCTTGAAAAAAAAGTTCATCTGCTTCAAAACTCTGCAACTAGAGTTCTTACGAGGACAAAATCAACTGAGCACATCACCCCTGTCCTTAAGTCTCTACACTGGCTCCCTGAGAAGTCCCGCACTGACTATAAAATTATTTTACTGGTATATAAGTCATTTCATGATCTGACCTCAACCTATCTGACTGACCTAATTGTCCCTCATGCTCCAAAGCACACTGCGATTGTTGAGTGCAGGAATGCTACAGATTCCTCGAGCTAATATCAAAACATTTGGCTCGAGAGCTTTCTGCTGTTGTGCCCCAAAAGCCTGGAATGCCCTCCCAGATGAAATCCGACTGCAGACTTTCGTTTGGTTGGCCACTGAAAACCCATCTCTTCAGAGCTGCTTTTAAATGTTAGAACTGTCCCTTGTTCCTTTTATGTGAAGCGCTTGGTGATGTGAACACATGAATGGGGCTATATAAATGGAAGATAGATAGATAGACAAGTTAGTAGCCACAGAGATCTGATTCTAAAACCCAGCAGGCTAGAGTTTAACACCCACTGCTTCAAGACAGCACAGTGAACTGCAGGCAACTGTGGGTCTTGTACTCTTCTGTATACATTTCGGACTTTGACCTGTGACGGATTTCTGTTGTTTTCTTCTTGCAACCTTTCAGTCTTGTATAAATAAATTCCAGAACCAATACATTCTCATTTCTGTTTTTATTTCTCAAGTCCAAAACATGTAGCTTATATCGTAAAGAGACTATTTTATATAATTGTCAGTATTTCCATTTTTGGATGCAGTCTTCTAAATATCCCAGTATTGTTCATGATTCATGCAAGTAGAGATGCAACACCATAATAATAGATTGTAGATCAAATTTCCATTCTTTATTATTTAAAAAGAACAAAGTTAAAAACAGAGCAATGTTTAGGCCAAACAGCAAGCTGCAGTGAATAGACAGACATACATTAACACATGACCGAAATTAGTTAATTAGTGATTCAATTATTCAAAATTAACAATTCAAATAGTCATCATGATGTTTGCAAACAATACTGTTAAGTTACAATACAGATATTTGAAAATATGTAGATTTTACTTTATAATGACACATTTTCAAATGTTTTCCAAACGTATTAAAAAAATATTCATGGCTGCACATATCCAAATAAATCCTGTGATTAATTAATTAAATCATTCAATTGTCAAGCACAAGCATCCAATAATGTATCTATCAGGGAGAAAGCAGCTTAAGTCATATTTATCATTGAGTCCCTTAGGGCTCAGGCTGTCCAAAGTAAAAATCAAGAAAGCTTCACAGCATAACGATACATTTTGTTTGTTACCCCCTCTGGTGGGCATCCTAGTTTTTTCTGTAACCATAAATCTTGACATAGATGCTGTATGTTTAGCTTCTTAAAATATTTTGCTAGCAGGGAATTTAAATCTAATCGCACTCTCGTGCTAAGGAAACAGGTCCTGTACTTTCAACAACATATACATGGACATTTTATCTTGGTTACCTTGGTTAGTTTTGAATGTGAAAGTACATCTCCCAAGTTCTTCCATCGTCTGGGAGAGAGTTCCAGAGAGTCAGGGCCATGAAGCTAAAAGAGCGCTCTCTGAGTGTGGTGCACTTTTACTTGGGTATAATAAGCAGGCCTGAGTCAGAGGACATCAGCTTGTGGGCAGGGACATAGCTGGTCAGCAGGTTGGAGAGATACTCTGGACCTGTGTAATGAAGGGCCTTGTAGGCAAGCAGGAGCATTCTGAAAGTAATCCTGAACTTTACAGGTAGCCAGTGCAGCTGGGCAAGACAGGGCGTAATGTGATCATGTTTTTTACATCTGGTAAGGATCCTAACAGTGGCATTTTGAACCATCTGCAGTCTGTTTATAGTGCGTGACGGAAGACCAACGTAGAGAGAGTTGCAGTAGTTGAGTCGAGAGGAGATGAATACATCTCTGCATCCGGGAAGGAAAGGTAGGGACGGACCTTTGAGATGCTTCGGAGGTGGTAGATCGATTTCTGCCCTTCTTGATAGGAATAGTCATAGTCTTTCTAAGTCTTCTGAATGTGGAATGTTTGTATATATACTACTGACATCTATACAATCATAAAAGTTATTTCCGAAGTGCAGTGGACCTTATTTAATTTTCTTCATTGTGAAGGCAACACTGTTACTAAAGCACGTAATCAAGAAATTGTGATAACGGTTGTAGTAATGAACATATCCCTGATATTACAGGGTGCCCAGGTGGATTGACCACAGTCTTATAGACTTTTAGGACTAAAAACCTTTCTTTGTTTTGGGGTAACCCAGTTATTAAGACCATTACAGGGTGCCCAGGTGGATTGACCACAGTCTTACAGACTTTTAGGAGTAAAAGCCTTTCTTTGTTTTGGGGTAACCCAATTATTAAGACCCATCTCAATCACATTATCAATTTCAGACTTGTATTCATTGTGGGATCAATGGTCAAGTTTTTATAATATTTTGTATTACTTAATTGTTCTAACATTTCAGAAATATAATTACTTATCCAATACCACCACCAATCCCCCTTTATCTGTCGATTCATGTCTTCACATTGTCGTACAGATTTTAAAGTTAATGATTCCAAATTAAATTATATTTGTGAGTGTTTTATCCCATTTCACCGCTCAACTAAAAGTATGTACAGCTGGAATCATCACAGTAGGATTACATTTTCACCTAAATCTTAGTGGGTTAATAATATCAGAGTGAGAAAAAACATCACTAGCACTTGCAGTCCATTTATTCAGCGCCATTCAGGCAAGTCAGAACCAAATTATTTTACATGCACTGTTTAAAAGTAATTTTATTTAAAGTAAAACAGGTTTAAAAGATATTGTATATCAACAGGACACTCAGTACTGCATCTCCAGCCCCTCCCAACTCCTTGTTTGCTGTATTTATCACATACCTCTTCATAGTCATGCATACTGATAAATCATCTCCTGATCACTCAATTTATCACCAAACTCCTCAATAATGAGATCCAAGTCATTATTTTTTTACTGTAACATCTCAAAAAGCACTGCAAATGTCCATGATATTCTTTGAGCGCTGGATGCGGAAGCAGCTATAGTGTTTGTTTATGTCCGTGTTATCTCTGTGGTGCAGGGACTATGTGTATTGCTCAGATTCGCCCCTTTTTTTCGGCTCCTATCGGTCGGCTCCTATCGGTCTGACTCTGCAATTAAAAGGTTTTCTCTACTTTTTCCGGAGAAAAAACATCGGACCGGAAAGGGAAAATTGTAATGTCGGACCTGGTCTGACATAGGACCACAAAGGGCTACAGTTCCTATCCAAGAAAAACACTTTTATTCTGTTTTCTAAAGAAGTCAATTAATTTGAGTTCCAAAAGTACCTCATAGACATTTGTAGGTACAAAAGAAAACCCTTTTTCTAAAACAGAATGTTCAGTGTCAGAAAGTACCTTTTTTGAAAGACTGATCACTAATGTCTCTTCATGTTGTCCCTGAAGCGTAATGTCCTCCATTCCTTCAGGGGGCTTTTTCTTCTGCCCTCTCGTTGTCCTCTTTCGTGTCCTAAAAATCTTGATGGAGAAGTGGAGTACACTATCTGAAGAGAAAACTTCTGAATCCACGTCGTTGTTGTTTTTCAGATTAGAGTTCTTTTTAGGATATATTGAAGAGAATGTTTTAGTTGCTTTTGTATCCTGTTGGCACATCCACATGTAAACCTTTCCTGCAGTGGCATCCTTGTGATCCCTCCTGAATTGATCCAATTTACATTTATTCAGTTCCATTTTGTAAATCTAGTCTGTCCGTAGTTTCATTTTTGACTTTTTGCAACTCCTCTAAATTGAATTCTGAATTGCCAAACCGAGTTCTGAATTGACAATTCTGTTTTTTCAATTTCTTTAATAACATTTGGAATCTCTTTTCATCCTTGTTCAATGATCAAAAGTAATAGATCAAGGTGAACATTTGTTCTAACTTGGCACCATTTTTGATACAATTCAGGATCATTTAATCCAATAATTGGTGATTTATTTTAATCCAGAGACCTTGTGGAATCTGTTTTACTTTAAAATATTTTGGTAATATAGCACAATGTCCATTCAAATTAACGGCTCTCATTCAGATGTTCCAAGTCCAATTCAAGGTGTTCAGTAGATTTAATTCCAATATTTATCTCACTATTTTTTGTCAGGATATGTTCAGCATCTGCTTCGGTCAATGATAATGATTTGGCTTGTGTCACCTTTACTTACCCAAACATTTGTGAAAACATTGTAACTTAATTCCAAGTAATTTTTTGTATTTCATTTTTTTTGGTTATTACCAATCATAGGTGCTGTTAACTGCAAGGAAAACTACTAAATAGTAACACGTAGCTTATATTGCAACTGACTATTTTATATGATTCCCAGTATTTCCATTCCTGGGCACTGCCTCCAAGAGCAGGCTCCCAAATATCCCAATATTGTTCATGATTGATGCAAGCATAGCAGTGTTTCCCATCCTTTTTCAATGTAGGGACCACCTTGGTGTTAGGATTCTTCCCACGGATCACTTGCCATGTATTTTTTCACAACAGCATTTTGAAACTATTTGTTATGTGTACATGTAGAAAGTAAATTATTTATATAACTTCATGAGACCCCTGGGCTTGAGTCTTTGCTATTAGTTCATCAAGAAATGTTCCTGTTTCTTTTGTTTAAAAAGTAATTGAATACTTTGTAGCTAAATGGCGTCTCAATTTTGCAGATTTAAGAGTTTCGTTTGACAAAACCTCCTGTTACTTCTGTTACTTTATGCAGCTAACGTCTCCAAAAACATATATGAAAATAATAAGGATATTCCAATATCCTTGGCAACACTGTAGCACATATGTTATGTTGTTGAAAGTGAAAGTACTAAAACTGTTTTTTTTTTGTTTGTTTTTGCTTTTTTTTTTAAAGTCATTCTGAGTTAATAATATTGAACAGTGAACACAAGCAGTAGAATGATCATAGATTATTAAGGTGTGCATTTACATGAATGCTAGATGTAGATTTTATTTTTTATTTTTAATTAATGCTGGCTAAAAAAGTCTGTAATTTTGACAAGACAAATGTGCTTTATAATGTGTAACAGTTATTTAGTTAGTATTTGTTTCACATTAAAAAGCTGTTTCAGTTAATGGCGGCTTTGAAGGTGATGCTTGGTATTGCATCATAGAGAGCTGTAATATATATTAATTTATAAACACACCCATAATAAAAGCAAACAGATAAAGGGGGAGAATTACTCGTGGACCACAGCTTGGGAAGCACTGCTCTAAATGCTCTGAAAATATAGCACTTGGTTTGTGAAAGACCTTTGCTGTCACATATCACAGTTGACTTGCAGTTAGAATAATTAGGTAGAATGGTTTGTCGAGTGACTTGTTTTTGACAGACCTGCACTTTTCAATTGAATTGTATAATCAATTAAAAAATTGAAAGGTGTCATAGAATAGTTTTATCATGTTGTTCTTTTTATTGTACATTGAAAGACAACAACCCCTCCCTGTGGTTGAATCAAGGCAAGCCTGTTAATAACAATTTGATCTGTAATATGGTACTGTGGATGTGCCCTACTAAAATAACAGATAGGTGCCACCTGCCTAGAAACTGTATTCTTTCTGGTGATTCAACACACAGAAGTGCTGTATGACTGATGTTGTTTAATTCTGTAGCACAGTTATCTGTCTCATATAGGAATATTACATGAGCTGTCTTTGATTATTTGAGATTGTATTAAACAACATGATCAAACACTATACAGGCTCATGTTGTCTCTGTTATGCCAATACAGTGACCAGAAATGGAGGAGGAGACCACTGTTTCTTTCTTTCATTGTTATCATTTATTAGAAAGTAAAAACTGTAAAAGTTCAGGTAAAGGTAAAACATATTCTGAACATCAGATAAAAGAAAGGTAATGCATGCAATATTGAATACACAATATTTTATTTTTAATAACACTTCATAAAGTATGCCTCATAAACGTTGCCTCTAATGAAATTCGATATATACAGGTGTAATGGTACGAGCTACTGTCATTTAGGATTCGGTCTCTGTTGTGTTCCGGCTATCTTCATCCAGCAAGTCTTTAAATCCTAACTTTTGCAGTGGTTCCTTGGTCATCAACTGCCTAGGAAGAAAAAAAAAGTTAAGACCTGTGTCTATGGAGGTACTAGCTGATTGTAATATATTTCTGTCTATAGAAGTAATAACAGATTTTAATTCTATACATACAAAAATGAAAATAGAAAAATTTCAGACAAAGAAACCCAAACCTGTCCATTCTGCACTCCAGGTATTGTTTTGACTGCTCCCGACACATACTGTTTTCATAACTGTTTTCTCTGAGACAATTCATGTACTTGTCTTTGAAGTTCTTACATTCTCCTGTGATAAATAAATCAGATTTGATGAAATAAAATATTCTTATGCAACATTACAAACACATGTTTATTTTGGTAGTAATTTCTAGTAGCTATCTTTAGAACAGTTAAAATAAAGCCTGCAGTGTTTATTAAAACAGATTCTGTTCAATATGATGTATGTTTAAACACTGCAGAGAAGAATCTGCAAATCAGCTTTTTTCACAGAAACCTTCTAGCAGTTAACTAAATTCTCCATGTGATAAAAAAAAAAAAAAAAAAAAAAAAAAAAAAAGTATACATTACTGGAACACACAAGGTTACAGCATGGTTGAAAGGCTATGTGCTTCATTTATGACAAAGTAACTGCTTAGCTTGGTGATCATTATCAGCCTCTGTCAACAAGTACCTATGCTTATATACATATCTGTACAGGTGTTTGCATTGTGACACAGCGTACAGGTACAGACTGTTACAATACAACCACTTGTTTACACAGGGGCTGTGATAAGAATCACCAGGTTAAACTGTAATTAAACAGAACTAACAGAAATAATTAAATATACTCTCCTGTATGTTAATATTAATTAAGTTATTTGCATTTGGAAGGATATTTTATCTGGCTAAAAGAAAACCACATGGAAACACACACAACCCGTACTACCAAAACAGAGTGACAAAAACGTGAAGCTTATTTGTCTTTTTCCATGGAAATTGCCCCATTGTGTACAGTGCCTTCTTCACGGTATTAACGATTTTAAATGCGCTGCTATTACACTCATTACGGCACAATTGCATGCCCTCTGTAGTCAGCTCATTTCTCCGAAGGGGAAAAGAAAAACTGAAAAAAAATTATGGGAAAGAACTTCTATTTTATTGAATGTAAATTTAAAAATCCCGACAAATAGAGTTAATCAGTATTCCTAATGGAAATGTATTTTATCAGATTTTTAAAAATCAGCATTCCTAATGAAAATGTATTTTAACTGTTTTTTTAAAAAAAATCCATGATCTGCTTCTGATTTTCGGTTTCCGATTTCTAAATTCTACCTTCCACGCGGTCCTCAACTACAAGTATAACGTGGCTTGTGCATTTGTGGCTGTATACAACCCTGCCTGTCGTCCCTGCAGTGTATTCTGATCAGCTTTGTACGTTATATACCTAAATGTAGCAATCGGCGGAAGCGGTGCGTTGGTGATCCTGCTGCTGCCAAACTAAATATCTTCCCACTGAACTCACCAAAGTGATCTAAAGGAAAGGCTCCTTTGTCAGGAGCCCGAGGTTTAAATGCTTTGTTTCCAAAATTCATAGCAGTCGACATTGTTGCGAAATGATTACCGATAATAAGAAAACGAAGAAAGAAAGATAGTGTGTTCCGGGTATTTCTGTCGTGACCTCTACGCACCAGGATTTGCAATAGATTACTGATATCACCGATTCCTGCTTTCTGCTCCACAATCGAATGGCTCTTAAAGGCACGGCACCACTAACAAAAACGCCTTCGGTCGATACTCCTGTAGTACAATGTGACATTTCCTAGCTATGCTGTAATATTTTTTTTTAAACATAAGTATTCGGAGTAAACCTTCTCATAACCCACAGTGTTCACATAAACAGGTTTACATCTTAAATTGCATTCCATTGAAGAACCAAGTAATTATTTCTCTGTTTAATTGATCAAGCTGAAATTAATAGAACATGTAAATAAGGAATTATCTCAGACGAGTGTTGCAATGCAATGTACTGGGAGAACCACGTCCTGCCCCTGAGGAGACCTACCCCCGTGAAACTAAACTGCAAAGTAATGTCGAGATCTTAGTAAGAGAACAGCCTATAGGTTTTAAGCATGCCATGCAAGTGAAATGCTAAAGGGATTATAATTTAAAATGCAAAACCCATCAATAATTAAAGGTTCTGGCTCAGTAAAGCGATTTACTTTGCAGGTCTTTATTAATCCATACTGTCCAGTCAACAAATCCAGGAGAGAAGCAGACAGTCGAATTGATAGCATTCCAATCCATGCAGATTAGTGTATATATATATATATATATATATATAGTAATAGATACTATATATATAGAATATATATATAATATATATATATATATATAGATAAGAAAATATATATATATTGGGTCAACTTACGAACAACTTACAAATATATGAAAAACAAAAAGCTAGTTAAAAAAGAACTTTAAAATATTCATGGAAATCCATAAGCACTTCACCAACCTTGCATTGTAGTGTAAGGCGATTCCAGTAAGAAAGATGCACTCTTCCTCCCTCACCAGCCTGTCACCATAACATTATCACATTTTAAATCCCTAAAGAAGGAAGAAGACCGTTTTTTTTATGGTACTGTGATTATGAAACATATCGACATTATGAGGAATAACTTGTTTCCATGCATTTTCATCAAATGGATGTGGTTTCCAAGATACAGCTTTCAACAGCTCAGCCATAAAGCATTGAGTACATTACCAGTAATACCTGGTATAATATAATTGTTAAAACCCGTCATGGTCATTGGTGGAATTTCTGACCGCGTCACTTGGAATGCACTCCTCTACTTTTGTCTATTAGACATTTTTGAGAAACACAAAGTAATATAGTGAAATAGTATGTCCACTGGGTGTCTCGCTTTAGCCGGTGTGCAGCAACGGGGAAAAGGTACAGTGAGTCTTTCAGCATTGAGCGTGGGAGAACGGCCAGTGCAAGGACTCTTGCACCACTAACACGTTTCACAGATATAACGCCGACTTCAGGATGACCTTACAGTGCAGATCTTAGTCACATTTATTGGCGGACGCGTTTCTTTTTCGCAAAGAGACCAACCGACACAAAGTGTGGAATTGAATTTAAAGAGTCCACTGGTACACCCGTATACTACTGTATTATACTATTACCATGGCCTTGGATAAGGAAATAAACAAGCGGGCTTTGCAAGATCTGCTACGTAAACCTGGCAACAGTAATTGTGTGGACTGCGGAGCTTCAGGTAAGAAGTTTGTAAAACAATGCGATCGCAGTCTTTAAAGAATCTCCTCGCTTTACTGTGCTAGTTTACCAATGCAAGCACAGAGAAGCTGGGCGATGCGCTGCGCTATGTGTGCACCTGCCACTCAAACCTTATCGGGTTGGTTAGGCTTCTATACTGTACACTAGTATTGCTATGTTGAGCCAGACTTGCTTTCGTTATTGAAACAGGTTACCAATGCGATTCGTGGAATGTTAAGGTTTCTTGATTTTGAATTATTTTCTTAAATTGTGAAAGCGTTCATTTGTATTTTGTTCTAGTTCATTATCATTTTTTTTTATTGCATCCTAATTGTACCAAACAACAGCAACAATAATAATAATAATAATAATAATAATAATAATAATAATAATAATAATAATAATAATAACAACAACAACATTAAATAATTACTAAATCCAATATGATACCCTAATATATTTGTATTTAAACAAAATAGTGATTTTTATGACATTAATAGAGATCAGCTTCGTTTCCTAGGGAGTATTGGATTAGTTTTTACAACCACATACCAGCAACATTGATATACAGTACATAGCCACCGATATATTGTGAAATATTTATATTATACAAATAAATAATGCTTTCATGTGTGGATTGTTTTTTATATTTTCAATAGGCCTAACAACACCTTTGTGACTGTTTCTGCTTTGTGTTAATTCACAGTTGTGTGTAACGTAATGGTTTGTAAGCAGAGCTGTGGTACAGTTAGTAGTTTCTGTGATGGTTTTTTAAAATGTTAATTTTCTTCTAGATTTCTGTAACCCTTGCTATTAGCACTGGAGTTGCATATTGCTGGGGGATATAGTGGCGATCGGCGTCACTGCTTAAATAACGACATATAGAAATGTGATAAGACTTGAAGGACCCATGGGGTGGGACAGCCTGTTCACTCGACAGCCTGCATGACACATTGTTGCATTGTCACGTATATCATTTATATTTATTTTTATTCATCATACTGAACATCATAGGCGTCTATTAAAAGGGCTGCTGTAGAGGCACCCAAACACCCCTTCTAACAAAATAACAGGTACAAATAAAGACAAATGAAGCAAGATTTCTTGACTTTCTTGACTTATACAGTAATTGATTTTTTTAAAGAATAACGTTACAGATCAATAATAGGTTTTGTTTGTGAATCGTCTGCCAATAAAAAAAAAAAAGTAATAATAACAAATAACTTATGATTGGCTGATTGATCCATAGTAATCTAATTATTAGTTAATATATCCCTGTGATTTACAACTTCGGAGAGGTTATTGACAACATGAGTAAATAATATGCAACATTAAACTGTAAGGACACTGTAAGTTCCTTCTAGTACTAGTATAATTGTTGGGGTCCCAAGGTGCTGCATTGGTAAAAGCATGGAGGGAGTTGTACAGAGGCTGTGTGAAGGCGCTGGTCTTTGCTGGGATTACAGAGGCAGCATTGCATTGGCCAGGGAGGCAGACCTGCCAGGGACTGTTTCTCCTATTTAGCCACACTGACTCCTACTAGCCATTAGCCAACAGTAACCCTTGAACCATGGGTGATTCTGCTTTAGTTGATTTATTGCTTAATCTGGTTGTATGTAAAAAATTGATTTTAAAAAATGGGCTTAATTATTCTAACTGACATTCTCCTGGAAGGATTATAAACATCTCCAAGCATTTTGAACTGTAGTTGAGAGTAACATGGAAGTACAACATGAAATTCCCATTTTCATTGGCATAGAGAATGGCAGGATGGTACAGCAGGGGTGAGCAATCTGAGATAACGTAAGGGTCACACTTGTAGCATAAGGATTACAACGAGTCGCATTTTTTTAATATCAATTTAAAGGGACAAAGTGGAAATTACTTTATTTGGAATCAAAATAAGCATTACAACTGATATGCCTGTTTTGCGGTGGAGCACTAAAGCAAGCTACTGTTCTGCATTTAGTGTTCAAGAATAGAATTTCTTTCAGTCAGTCCAGTCTACTAGATGTACATTGTATTAATTTAAAACAATGCAAGGCATTATGCATACAGTGTTCTTTATGCTACATTGTGCAGCATCAGTATTGTTTGAATAGGGTGTGTTTGGTGTAAATCAGTTGCACTGATAAATTATTGAGTGTCGTGTGATAATAACCAAAGCATAATGTCCCCATTGACTCCTATTATTTATTTTGGTGATAATATGTGGGATTGAATGTATCCTTCCCCCTGGTTTTGCAGTGATGTCAGTCTGTGTTTGTTTCAGTGTCAGGCACAGCCTGTGGAGACAGAATGGAGTCATTCTCTGCCAGGAAACAACAGGGCTTCTTTAGGACACTGGAGAAAGACTCTTACTGTTCCTGAGGACGCAATAATGCATCTGCTATTTAACACAAGGGTCAAAACTATTGCAAATACAATCAGGCATGGAAGCACATAGGTAAAGCCTTAACTATAGTAGCAGGTGTGTGTGCAGGCTTTGTATTTCAGTACTGTAGAGGCTATATCTACTCAATTACAGTATATAAATATACTGTAGTTACCATAACTCATTTGAAGGTACTATACGGTAATGTATTACTTTTTACCAGGAGTGAGATTCTCAACAACAAAATGCAGGTAATATGCACAGCCAGGTGTAAACATTTAAAAATTAAGGCAATTTGAGTGTCAGTGAATAAATACTTTTAAAAAGTACACATATTGGTACATGATACATTTATAAATACAAAATAAGCTGAAAAGCTGAAGCTGAAAATTCTGAAAGCTTTGTCCCCTCTGCATGTGTCACTCAGTCATGTACTGTAATATAACACTTAAGTTAAATCATGAATGACAAGCATTAATAAATAATACACTGTACAGTAACTGCTGTAGAGAGGGTATTGTTTCAAGATATCCTAAAAAAGGTCGGATGTTATAGAAAATGGTATTAAAAAAACAACTGTGCTATGAAAAAATGATTAAAAGAAAGATCTATGTCAAACAGTGTACAATAGGGGCTAAAAAACAGCTCATTTTTTAAAAATGTAACAGGCACTACTACTAATGATGTACTTGGCCATTTGAGTCTCCATAGTATTCTCTGAAATCATTCCCATACTTTCCAGACCCTGGGTACTCACCTATAACAGGACCTGGCCATGCCCTATAATAATAGCCTTGGATTAGAACATATATCCCTATTTCTTTTATTTATTTTGTACTTATTACTTACCTTACAATAATATGTTCTGTGTGCTTCTCTGTTGTGTTTCTATGTATATTAATTACCATGATCTATTCCAGAACAAGATTTTTCAGGCAGAAACAGTATAAAAGTAGATTTTTATTTTATTTTTGGATCCCTGGTATTATGGTTTCTGCACAAGAAACAAAGTGTCAAAAGAGACATTTTCATAAAGTAATATCTTTATTGAGGTTTACGTCTACCCTTTTTTTCCCCTAGATGTACACGCAAGTGAAAACTCACATTTAACTTAAATAAACTCTTTTAGAGAAAAATATTTTCGAAAAGGGGGTGCTATACAACCTCACCGTTTTGGTTTTCGTTTATTAGAGTTCTCATAACAGAACATACTAGGATCACAACAAAACACCATGTTGATCACTATGCTTAACATGTGCCTTGCAAGTTGGGCCGGTGTTTGAAAGCATGCAGCACACCCACATCTGTATCCCTATTCTGACTCGCTTACCAAATCTGAAGGAGCACTTTGTTGATCCTGTTTTTTTAATGTTAGTCCCTGCTGTCCCACACATCACTTGCCATTTTTGCAAACTTCGCGCAAATTCTGGCAATGTGGTAAATCGGTGCAAGGCAGAACACGTTATGATAATTATTTCTATTTATCAGCAGCGTAATTTATGAAGAACATGGATTTTTGCATTCAAATTCATGTGCAGCAATTGTCGTTCAGACATTCAGATATTCAGATATTCAATAGTGTGTAGGTGCAGGTGATTAAAGAACAGACAGACAGACAGGTGAAAAGGTTTGTTTTATTTATTTTTAAGTCCAGTGCCTGACGGCAAAACAAGCAGGAAATAGTAATGGAGGTAAGTTATACAGCAGCGTGTATTGTTTAATTTATAATCCCTGTGTTGCCCCGCAAATAATAATCCTGTTTTTATTATACACCCACACAAAACACAAAACACATACACAAGTCTGTTACTGTGTGAATCAGTGCTAGTGGTGCAAATACAGTTTTATTTGTGATACAGGTGCAGTGCTGTTCCAGGTTTGTGCTGGCCTCTGGCGACAGCTCCGGAACGTGTTAGATGTCTAGTGATAATACATAACAAATAGACAGAACAAAACAAACACTCCCTATTATCCAACAACAATACAGGTCCTTCCGGGTCACTCATTAAAAACCAAAAACGAAGGAACATATACATCGCTTTGACCTGTATTTATACCGTCACTCATGACCCCTTGCTAAACGATTGCAGCTGCTTTTTATGATCTGCAGCTGCCACATCATTTGCCCTCCGGGACAATGAGTTAGTGTACCGAAGCTCCGTCTATTTTCTACATGACCGACTTCCTTTTAACCCTCGGAACGAAGTGTCAGGTCACGTAGTCAGAATTTGGAGATTTACCACCAAGAATCATTGTCTTTCTGTCACACTTCATAATAATAGTAATTACTCCGTATCGCTGTTTTCATGTTGCACTTCTAAAGTCTTCTCGTTGATCAACGAATGAGCACTGACACAAAGCAAAAGGGGTGGAGATTTGTGATGCATACCAAAATGAAATCTGATCAGAATGAAAGCTTGGCCAATCAACATACAGTGATTATACTGATGTTAATGATAGCCAATAGCAGCTAACAGAAACAGAAGCAGTATGAGAAAACAGAATGCAAGCAGCGTAAACTGTGTTGAATAAAAGCAGATTTAAGAAACGTTGCTGTAGTGGACTGTGTGACAGAATGTCTAGTGGACAGAATGCATCCACGTTGGTTGAAAAGCAGATTAAATAAGTCCTGGTATCCAGTACCGGCATCAAAATAAGTCCCGGTACAGAGTACTTGTGAGTACCAGCAGAATCTCACCCCTGCTTTTTACATAATAGAACAAAGTAAACATTTTGAAGTTTACTTTCAAATTTAAAATTAATTCCATAACTTTGTTTTAAAGCAATAGAATGTATTTGCACTGCCTTTATATGACATAAAAATAAAAATCTAGCCGCATGAGTGGCAAAATTTTATTTATTGCCAATATTTATCTGTTTGTGTGGGTTTCTGTTGGAAAAGAATATTCAATATTACTAGCATTTATTTAAAAAAAAAAAAAAAAAGATTTGTAGTTTTCTGACAGAAAAGAATACGTTTTGTCTTTTTATATTTTGATATTGAGATAGTTTTATGTTTTTGTAAAGTAAATGCCCAGTATTCTCAGGAGGGGATTGTGTTGTCACATATCTCCATGTGAAAGTCCCAAAGTTGTTGCTTAATTAGGGGATCTGTCATGAGCAGCAGATCTTGTAGATGTAAGAGACTGGCTTTGTCAAGCAATGGTCCTGGTGGAACGGTGAAATTTACCAAGCTGCTCCAGTGCAGTGTTTGAACCAGTTTTGAATGGCAACACAAACTGTTATTGTTTATCAAATTAAGGCCTCAGCTACTAAATTCATGCTTTCATTTATACATGAATGGAAAATCAAACTGATAATATAAACAGAGAACTTACAAACAACTTTAAGTTCTTAAAATAACCTTGTAAGCGTCTGGTTGCTGCTTTTGTAAAATGAACAGTTTAATTCAATTCACCAAAGTACCAGGCATATTTTATAGTCCCTCATTAACAGTGACTGGTTGTAGTTTATGACCTGTAGCTCCATGGTTTGTTAATGCCAATGTCTATAAGTTCAGGGTTTAGCCGTGGTCAAAAGCATGGTGTGACATGGTTTAAATATGTTTTACAACAACAACCAAAAAGCTCCACAACTGAATCAATGCAATCACAAATTTTGTTTTAGGTTTTCATTTGTCTACTTTTGATATGTAATTGTTTTGTGCCTCTAGTACTACCGTTTTGAAAAATAGCCATCCTTTTTTTCTGTGGATGTTGTTTTCTCTATTTTACTCCAATTTAGCTTTAGTCATTACTTTTGGGGTTTAAAAAGCATTTCAAATGGTTCTCTGACCTCTCTTTTAGTTATTCTGTCTTTGTTATTTGAAAAGACTAAATCAAGACCTGCCTCCCCTCTAGTCGGTGCCTTGATGAATTGAGTTAGGAAGCAGTCATTTGTCATTTCTACCATTTCAATTTCGGCTGTCGTGCTCCCCACAGGTTTTCCCATTTTATACGGGGGAAGTTGAAATCTCCCATTAGTATGGCTTCTCCTTTGCTACACGCATTTCTAATGTCGTTCAAATCACAGATTATTGTGCTCAGTGTCTGAATTTGTCAGTCTATAGCATACCTGTATTATTATGACCTTTGAATTTTTGTCGATTATTCTGACCCATATTGATTCTGAGTTGTGTTTGTCTTCCAGATTTAACACTTGGACTAATTTTTGATGTATAGCTCTACCCCTCTGCCTCTTCTGTCTTGCCTATCTTTCCCATACAGTGAATACTCACTAATATTATATTCGTCTCCATTACTCTCGGATAACCAAGTTTCTGTTTCACCTTTCACATCGTAGTTACTTGTTAGTGCAGTAGCTTCAAGTTCAAGTTTTGTTTCTGATACTTCTGGCATTTAGATAAATACATTTAATGGCTGTCTTTTCCCTGAGTTGTTGCCCTTGTTTTGACGTAGTCTCCTTTCTGTTTTTTTGTTGATTTCTCCCCCCTTCCTGGTGGAAGCAGCATTGTTTAATACCTTTCTTTTAAATTGAATTAATACAATTAATTTGTAAAAGCCTTGATAAAATAAAATAAACTAGGCTAATAGAGATGTGATGTGGGATGTATAACATGATTTTACACTGTTAATTATTTATTTTTAAATGTTAGAAAACTGAATAGTTTCTAGCAGTTTGACTGAAAACAAAAAACAACACTGTGAAATGATTAATGAAATAAAATGCTGCAAACAAGGGTTGTTTTGAAACTAAATCTGTGTATCATTCTTCATTTATCAGGTGTTGAGCATGTAGGAAACAAATCAATTGTAAAAAACGTGTTTTAACCCTTTGCGGTCCATTTATTCAGCACCTGTCAGGTGCATCAGGTCCAATTTATTTTCACATGCACCCTTCCCCACTCCTTGTTTGCTGTATTTAGTAGTGCCTAGTATTTCATAGTAGTGCATACTGATAAATTTTCTCCTGCTCACTCTTTTTATCAAAATCTTTTTTCAATTTTCAAAAATTGAAGTCTCAAAAAGGAGGGAGTGACTTTTATGACAAACCTATACAAAGATTTTTACAGTACTTTAAACTTCCATCAGTTTGTTATCCCCCTGATTCGAATGGTCAACACATAAGAACATAAGAAAGTTTACAAACGAGAGGAGGCCATTCGGCCCATCTTGCTTGTTTGGTTGTTAGTAGCTTATTGATCCTAGAATCTCATCAGGCAGCTTCTTGAAGGATCCCAGGGTGTCAGCTTCAACAACATTACTGGGGAGTTGATTCCAGACCCTCACAATTCTCTGTGTAAAAAAGTGCCTCCTATTTTCTGTTCTGAATGCCCCTTTGTCTAATCTCCATTTGTGACCCCTGGTCCTTGTTTCTTTTTTCAGGCTGAAAAAGTCCCTTGGGTCGACACTGTCAATACCTTTTAGAATTTTGAATGTTTGAATTAGGTCGCCACATAGTCTTCTTTGTTTAAGACTGAACAGATTCAATTTTTTTAGCCTGTATGACGTGCCTTTTAAGCCCGGAATAATTCTGGTCGCTCTTCTTTGCACTCTTTCTAGAGCAGCAATATCTTTTTTATAGCGAGGTGACCAGAACTGCACACAATATTCAAGATGAGGTCTTACTAGTGCATTGTACAGTTTTAACATTACTTCCCTTGATTTAAATTCAACACTTTTCACAATGTATCCGAGCATCTTGTTAGCCTTTTTTATAGCTTCCCCACATTGTCTAGATGAAGACATTTCTGAGTCAACAAAAACTCCTAGGTCTTTTTCATAGATTCCTTCTCCAATTTCAGTATCTCCCATATGATATTTATAATGTACATTTTTATTTCCTGCGTGCAGTACCTTACACTTTTCTCTATTAAATGTCATTTGCCATATGTCTGCCCAGTTCTGAATCTTGTCTAGATCATTTTGAATGACCTTTGCTGCTACAACAGTGTTTGCTCCTACTTTTGTGTCGTCTGCAAATTTAACAAGTTTGCTTACTATACCAGAATCTAAATCATTAATGTAGATTAGGAATAGCAGAGGACCTAATACTGATCCCTGTGGTACACCGCTGGTTACCACACTCCATTCTGAGGTTTTTCCTCTAATCAGTACTTACTGTTTTCTACATGTTAACCACTCTCTAATCCATGTACATGTGTTTCCTTGAATCCCAACTGCGTTCAGTTTGAGAATTAATCTTGATCTTCTCCTGGGACAAACACAGGATTTTCATGTTGGGGTATTCGCTCATAATTTAAATATTTGTCTGGATATTTGTTTGTTTTCAAAAAGTAATAAAAGCCATACGGTGTCCATATTAGGACAACTTCGTACATCAGGCAAACAGGAGTCAATATGTGCTCACTCCTCTGAAACTCCCTCCTCTGTCCTCTGAATCTCCCTCCTCTGTCCTCTGAATCTGCCACCTCCCTCATCTGAAACTCCCTCCTCCCAATCTCCCTCCTCCCTCCTCTGAAACACCCTCCTCCCTCGTCTGAAACTCCCTCCTCCGTCCTCTGAATCTCCCTCCTCCCTCCTGTGAAACCCTCCCTCCCTCATCCCTCCTCTGAAACAATCTCCCTCCGCATACTGCATATATATATATATATATAGAGTCTATATAATATATATATATATATATAATAGATATATATATACTATATGAAAATGCTTTTTTAAATACGTAATACACACTGGGAATTCACTTAAAAGAACTGAAGAAACTACATGAAAATAAAAAAGTAAACTTCGGCAAAGAAATCATGGTGGGGCTCTGCAGGATGTTTCAATAAATTGGTGGTGTTTTCTGCCTTGTTTTTCCACTTCTTTAAAATAATTGCGACATTTTGGCTTTCCGCCTTTAACCAGATTGCCACTGCCATTTAGCAAAACTGTAGCATGTCTGCCTTCAGTGCCGAAGGTCAGTGGTTCAAATTCATACTGCAGAAAAAATTAAAATATAATAAAAAATAATAATAAAAAAAACATAATAAGGGTCACCAATCAACTTTAAGCATCTTTTGTAAAGTGGTAACTGGTATGGTAGAGCTCAAACAACTCTTTGCTGTGTTCTGGGTTTAAACAAAAGGAGTGACCCAGAAGATCTGGAGACTTCCACAACAGTAAGTGCGCCCTGTTGATCAGGAAATACAGCCGTCTCATATGCCCACTGTGTGGGTTGTGGCTTTGAGCAGCCTGCTGCATGCCATTCTAGAACAATGTTATAAGGGTCGTACTGTCTCTGGGATGAAACTAGGTCTGGTAGCTCCTGGTAACAGACACCTTGCAGAATTTCCCAAATTGGACCCTGTGCTGCCCCTTCCCTACCTGCTCATTGTCCTATGTTTGAATGTGTGCTTTTACCTTGGCAATGGCTACATTCTTACAATGCTGGAACACATCCCACACCTGACCCCACAATGAGCGATGAGTCAATGCATTGCCTTCTGCAGTGGTCTGGAAACATTTTGTAAGGTGTACAGTAGGGCTGTCAGTTAAGCCTCCAAATAGCAATCGACTGCCCACAGAAATTTTTGCTGTATTCAAATTAGGTTCGGGCAGAGTTGTAACGAGTCACCAAAATTAGGTCTTGAGTCGAGTCGAGTCACTAAACTGCTCAACTCGAGTCAACTCACCAAACACCAATGAGTCACTTCGAGTCATTAGAACTGACAGTTCAAGATATCTCGATTTAATCAGATTAGTTTTACAGGCAATTAGCAATCTATGCATTAAAAAAAAAAAAAAAAATCTGTTAAAAATACAAAATTAGGATGCACAGTAATGTGGTCATACTTGCCCCACTTATGTTCATATAAAAGTCCATGGTTTCTGCATTGTTTTCGTCTTTCTATTTTAGTGAATTTGATGCCTTGATCTATTTATAAGCACATTTGCCACTGTATAAAAGTATATCATTTTCTCTGTGCTTAGTTGGGCTGGATGTTTAGTAATGAATGATACAGCACCACAAAGAACACATGTAAACGTTTTCTCACTTCTCAACAATGACACTCCCTTATAGTTTTGTTTACATTAACCAAGTGAAAGCACATTTGATGGCATTTAATTTAATGTTGAGGTATTCCTTCAAGGTTTTAACACATTGGAGACAAATAGAAAAATAAAGAAACTGAAGCAAAATTGTATATTTATATAATTCACAGGTAACATAGAATGTGTGCTACATATCTCTCCTCTTAGTGTAAGCTGAGCTATGGAGTGTCTTTATCCATTAAATGTCAACTAGACATTTTTCAGTAACTGACACTGTTTCACAAAAGCACAAAACATAATAAAAAGGTGTCTGTCTGGAGGCCTAATGGCATAACAAAGCATAATACTGTACTGAAAAAGTACAAAAACAGATTAATCTTTTAAACTTTCTCTCCGGTCATATCTTATACTTAAATATACATATACATAAAACTTTAAGTTAATGTTTTTGTATATGTATGTTAAAGTATAAGATGTGGCTGTTAGTTAAAGTTCAAATCTTTAACTAAGACTTTAAAACCTCTAGTTTCGCAGACCCTGATTATCACTGACCTTGGACTACCTAATATTAGTTTAGGTAAACTTCCAAATGTTTGTAGTTTTTAGTAGTTTGCATTAGCTTAACAAATGTGTACTGTAAACAATGTTTTATTCAGAATTGGATTTAAAGGGAAATTTAAAAATAGCTGCAAAGCAACTGTCTTAAGAGGTATTGCACAGCATTACTGAGATAACTCCATATGAGGCACTGGTAGGATGATGAGGGTGCCAGGACATTTACTGTAGGGATGGGACGGTATAAAATTTACACTGTATAATAACCGTTCAAAAAAATGCAGTGGTAACCTTAATATCACGGTATACAGTACATCATGCAAGTGATCAAATCCTCAAAAAAAGAAAGACTAATGTAAATCACTTAAATTACTGTAATTCACAAAAATAAAACCTACAAAACACACTTCCTTTCATGGAATGATTTAAACATGTGGTATTTAGTTTTTTACTATGCCAAATAACTTTATTTAATGAAATAAATAAATAAATAAATAAATACTTTGTTTAGGCTGATTTAAAAATAATTTTTAACACAAACATGTACCCCAGGTTATTATTTAGAGCAGAATGAGTTGGTTTATTTTTTCTATTTTATTTTTTAATATATTATATATAAGATAATATATTATATATATAATATATCTATATATATATATATATATATTATACTACAATGTGTTACTGGATTTAAAGCTACATGTTAGTTACGACATTGCACAAGTAAGCTTCCAATGATTATTACACATGTGGAGTTTGTAAAAAAAAAAAAAAAGATTTCTTTGCTTACCTAAGAAAATTGGAATACTGTTATAACTTGTTCAAACAAAACTACATTGATAATAAATAGGCTATCCTGCTGCAGTCGCGGTTCTGTGCTAGTTTTATTTGAGACATCGTCGTGTTCTTATAGTGCAGATTTCCACAGTGCTGCACAGAATCTCGGAGATGTGCTGTAGACATCACTTACCCACAGAAATCTGTGCAGATTCTGCATAGCCCAGCGCAGCTTTGAAATGTTATTGCGGGAGGCTGGCTGCGGCTGTGAACCAAAGGGACGATGCAAAGATCACAAGTGACCTGCTAATCGTAATGCAAATAACCACGAAAACTACTGCTGCACCTTGTTAGTGGAGGCGAACGACATTTTATCATTATACAATGAGGCCGTGAACAGCCTTGTCAACACTATATTCAGTTAATAATTAAATAATTTAAACAAACATAATAAAGTTTACCAACGAGAGGTCAGATAGAGATAAACACACAGGTTTAGCTGTATTTATTTGTGTGCTAACAAAACCTAAAAAATAACTCCTTATCAGTGCTTTTTCAGTGTTGTCTAATTTACCCTGGCATTATTTATTATTTTGGAAACATACAGCTGTTGCTTGTGCCTGAGTTTTTAATTAATTCAGATTCTCATTTTAGCCATTGAAAAAACTAAAAACTTGCTGGTATAAATTAGTGACAGTTACCGATGCTATGTTTTGAATGCAGTTTATTCATATTGTTGCTTTACAGTGCTGGCAGGATGCAGCCTGCTTGTTTCTCTCCCGGTCGACTGTAAAATTATTAAAAGCGAACTCCACCACTGCAGGTACTTTTAGTGTACTCTCCATGTTGTTGTTTTTTTTTTTTTTGAACAAATGTTTTTTTTATTTATTTAAAGAGAAAAGAACAACATGGAACAATACATAACACAACATAATATAGAAACCCAAACACAAAACTCTGACAAAACTCATAAATTACTATTTTCCTCAGGATTTTCTGTGATCAGTTATCACAAATCTGTCTTTGCTTCCCGCCTACACATTTTAATTCCAGGTCTCCCTGCTGCTTGTGACGTTATGATCACAGAATGGTGCTACAGGCTTGAAAGGTGTTTTCTATTTCCTTAGCAACGGTCTTAACAACCATGGCAGGAACCTGTTTATGTGCAAAATGACAAGATGACTGTGTGTGTTAGAGAGGGGCTGCATGTATTGAAAATGAAATAAGTTTGTTATTGATTTTATCATAAAGACAATGACTCGAGTCAGATGGAGACTTTTTTGTCACGTCTTTTGAGCAGGGAGTCGGATGGAGTTGAGTCTTTGCTTGCAGGGACTTGAGTCAAGCTGAGTCATTTTATGGCAATGACTTGAGTCGAGTCACGAAAAATTGCGACTTGATTCCAAGTCAAGTTGAGTCATTGACTGGAGTCATTAACTATGGGTTTGGGTTTTTCAATATAACATTACTATTATTAACTGAGTTATGTATGTGAGTTAGACAACCCAGGTGTACTGCTTGTCCCCACACTTAAATGCAAACTTTTACTGATAGTCCTCTTTCAATGGCACACTCCAAAAATCATTTGAAATGTGCAATACAGAGAATACAGAAGCGTTAGGGGGTTCTCTGGATAATACGATAGTTGTGTCTCTTACCACTGGGCTGGCTGCTGAAGTGCTTTTGTTAAGGTTTTGTTAACGCCAGGAGCCATCTGGCTTCTTTACCAGCTATATAGGTGAGTTGGTAACAGATGTACATTCCTTATGTCTGCCCTGATGTAGTAAAGACTTGATGATGTTCTGCAACTCCCCCTGCCTCCCTTGGGCTCGCTTATGTGGTGATCTGTTTATATCTCCCTCTCCTTGCAGCAGGCTGCAGTCATGTTTGGAAAAGTGGAAAAGTGGAAAAGGCTGCCTGTTGAGGGAGCTGTAATGGTAGCTTGTACAGAAGGGTTAGTGTGTGTGGGGAGGGGGTAAGATTCAGGGTTTTTAACTACTGATATACAACCACCATCATGAATACTGCACACATGGCCTGTTTCCTGTGCAACAGGTAATACATTGTTCAAATAGTCCACTACAATCCCTACCACCTGCATTACATTGGTACCCAAAATACTAACTGCATCAGGGAGATGCAGAAGCATGGGCCTGGCCACCCTTAAGCTACCTTTAGCGGGGCTGATAGAAAAAGATTTAGAAAAGTAGGCTTTGGCCGAAGCTCCCTGGAAGGTCCAGAGATGTGTCACCATCTGAGAATAGGGGGTGTCGTTGAGGTTGTTCGATGTGTAGGATAGATGCGGACGTGCCAGTATCGACCAAAAAAGGGACCAGTGGGCCTCCACTCGCTGATTCGTGTCCATTTTTGACAAATGCTCATTAAGGGTCTTCAGGGTCTCGGTCAGGTCAGTGTGTAGTCCTGGACCAGGTTTGGGCTTGAGTGGCCAGAGCAGTTGCCCTTGGTTTCAGGAGTGCACCAGCGGGAGAAGTGGCCTGGTTCTCCACATTTGTAGAAAAATAATCCAATATCTCTCTCCTTGCCTTCTACTACGCTAACTTTATGCTTTTATTTTTTAAGATTTGTGGAGGGGCATGGTGCCAAAAGCCCTCCTCCTTTCAACAATTGAAATGTAGTCTGTAAACACTGTACAATGGTTCACCAGAGATGTTGCGCTGTTACAGTAATACCTGCAGCCATTTTTAGGGCCTTATGAAATCCACGTTGCGGAGAACATGGACGGAATCACGGAATTCAGAAAAAAAAAACAGAATTAGCACCCGAGGACATTACCATAAAATCAGTTTAAACAAACAAAATATATATGTATATATTAAAAAAAATACATTGAAATACCACAGTGTTTGTATGACAAGAGGCTTCAAGAAACACATGTCATGGGAACGCATGAAAGAACAATTTTTGCATCTCTCAGCCACCATACACGACCATGATTTTAACTGTATAAAAGTGCTGCCTCTCGTGCCTCTTCACTTGCTAGCTACCGTTATCGCTTGAGGGAATTTTTAAAACCGAAAAATCCGAAATCGGGTTAAAATAAATCCGAAAATTCTAAATAATAAAACGGGGCTTTCATAGGGCCCTACATTTTAAATGGCACATGCTGTGCTGTACCTCCTTTCTTATTACCCATTGCATCCACGGTAACTGTTTGGCTGGTAACACATTGCGCATGCCTTGTTTACATTTACAACTCTATTGCCTTTTGTCACAAAGACGGCCAAGTGGGCGGCGTCAGAACCAGGAAGGATTGAAATATACAAAGACAGATGATGTGAAATGAAATGATGATGGCGCTTGCTTGCGCCGGTTTATTGTAAAATAAAACAGTTGATCAAACAGAAAACAACAGGACACGGCACTCTATGCCAAAATAAAAGAGACAAACAAAACGGACTAAACAAAACAAACAATGGACTAACAAACAAACACGGTGAGCTTCTATTTAACGATGACTACTATTCTTATTTCTACCTCCGTCTCCTATCCCGGTCTCCACTCACCGAACACCAACTCCGAGTATGTGACAACGTGTATCTATATATAATGTTGTGTTGGGATTCAATTACCAATTAATTATTCACTTGAATCCCAGCACGTGAATTAATAAAGTGCAATTCCCCGTGCTCACATATTACTACATTTTACTTGCATGTGAAGTGCTGTGCAATCCTCGTGCCTAAATACACATATACATTTTTAAACACTCGTGTTACACAGACCCGTTTATATCCCGTGTACCAATATCTATACACCAACATTTAAACACACCACACGCAACACATAACAGATAATATACACAGGGGCGGGCACTTTGTCACACCTTTTCATGCTCAAGTGTGGTCAGCCTTGGGATTGTTCCCCTGCTGGTGCAACACTAATGGGCTCCTGGCTGTCTGCCAACTTCTGTTCTGTTTGAAAAAGGCGTCGGCACAGATCCTGTGTCTCTACTTACAGCACATTAATGTCTCCTGCTTGGGCAGCTGCAGTAATTGTACTAATTCTTAATACATTTACTGTATCAGACTGCCTGGCTAAGTCTTTTTTTCTATTTGCTTCCTATTTGTCCAGCAACTTTTTTCTTGCACGATGCTATAACCTCATATCTATCTATCTATCTATCTATCTATCTATCTATCTATCTATCTATCGAATCTACTAATAGATAGATAATAGATAGATATGTACACATATATATATATGTGTGTACACATATACACACACACATATATATATATATATTATATATATATATATATATATATATTATTATGATATATATATATATACTTGGTACCAATTATTAATAGTATCAAAAATAGATTACATTCAAATACACTCCTTCAAACAATTACAGGGTATTCTGAGATGTGGTTATGAAGAATATAAATGTGTATATGAAGCATATATAAGTCAGATACTGATAATATTCAAATATCCAACATTACCACTCTCTGCTGGGAAATGGTGTCATGGTGCCATCATCCTGGAATGATGATGACAATTCTCTGTGATCTTGCTCTGTATTTGGTGACTGGTGAATAATTACATTTTCAAATGTAATCTGGCTGAATACAGGAAGGCAGCATTTAAATATGGATGACTGAAGCAAGGTAAGGTTTACTGCTTCTGTGTTTATCCACAGTATAAGCATATCTGGAGAATAACATAAATCATTGCAGAACTTCCATGTAAGCTAATTCTTTCATCCTGAACTGCATTTGTGTTTTGGAAAAAAGCTGTAGCCAATCTGGTTTTATTCAAGGTGACATGTGCACAGCCATGAGCGCATTGTGAGGTGGGATGGAGGGACAAGCAGACAGCCAGGAGTGCCAGTGTGAGGTGGGACAGAGGGACAGATAGCTTGCATTACTCCAAGCAATTCTACTAGAAGAAAAGAAGAATTTGGGCAGACGTCTTTAACCCTTAGAACACCTTTAATCACTTCAGCACCTCTGAGGAGCGGTCTCAACATTTTACAGTCTCTACTAATGTGCCCATGACAAGAGGTCACACACTGCCTCAATCTGATCATGTGGAAATTTGAAATCTTATAAGATGTCATAGCAAACCGGGTTTAATGGTGCTTCAAAATACAGATGTGCAGCCAGGGCAATCTCATCCTGAGGATTATTTTACAGTGAGCCTCTTCCAAAATACCTAAAACATTATACTGTACTGCAGAGCATCCTGTTCTCTCATTGTTTTCTACTGAAGTCAGACATTCTGTTGTGTTAGTAATAACACGCGACAGGCTGTATGTTTGTATGGTAATATTGTGGGACATATTCCCTGAATATGATAATAATACATGAACGTGTATTAGAGATGTAACTGAATTAATTAATGAAACTGTGTGTCTTGAGAAGCAGGGCAAACTGCTGTGTCTTGAGAAGGGAGCTTCTGGCTTGCAGACATACTGAACTATGTGACCTACTGATTAGGTGACTGGCGCCTGGACTGGATTAGGCTGAGCGGACAGTTGGATTACGTACAGATAATTCACATGTGCAACAACAATCGTTTTGATACAAGGAAGACATAAACGAGTGATGTCCCAGTGGAAAATAACATTAAAACATCAAAGAACGGTGAGTTTAAAAAAAGGCAAGATACATAAATGATCTCATGAAAGTGGCTATTTAGCAGAGGGAAAAAGATTATGCATATCCAAGCAAAACTAAACATTTTGCACTCCACATCGAATGCTAAACAAGGTGCTGGCACTCTGCTAAACGAAGCTGCAGTTCCAGGACTGCCTAAAAACGGACCCAAAATGGGACTCTGCCTGAAAACGGACCCAAGAAGAGGAAGCAAGCTGCAAGCGAGTCAACAACCACAAGCAACGAGACTGAGGTCCGGCTGGAGGACTGCCATACAACTGTTACCAGACAAACCAGTCTGGGTCTGCTGTACACCTAAAACCACAGTATCCAAAAGAAACTGCCGTGCTACCAGCGTAGCTAAAGATTCAGCGAAGAGGACAGAGCGGACGGGCGCTGTTGTGGACCCTATACCGAGGACTGGAGACTTTGTTGCAGCTGTTTATTGATTCTGTTGAGAATTGAAAGCTTTGTTGCTGAATTTGTTCCAATGCAGGATTTAAGACTTCGTTGTGAGAGGAGAGTTTTTGTACTGGACACTTCAACAGATTGAGTTTCCAAGCCAGCAAACCAAGTCTAAGCAACAAAGAACCGTTGAGTATAAGTCCAGTTGCATTTTCCTTTCATGGAACTAAATTAATTAATTGTAACACATTCACATAGAACTGAACTGTTAATTATTAAGTTTGCACACTTTGCGTGTGAAATAACTTTTAGTGAAACTTGATGAAGCAATTATAAGTAATCTACCTCATAGTGTTGTATGAAGAATTTCTTTAAAAGTAAACTTGCCATATACTTAATCTGTATACCATTGATAAGCTTAATATGGTATACTCTAAGATTGCCTGCATCATTTCAGTTGAGCCTGTGTTTGTGTGTGGGCTTGTCTGTGAGCAAGCTACTAGCTACATCACAGCTTGAGCTGTGTGGCGACAGGTGGTGTCATATTTCAATTGCCTGCTAGCCAGCTTGAGTGCAGTGACAGCTTTTGAATTGTGTTTTGAGGGTAAAAGATTTAAGCAGTTTGTGTTATTATTATTATTTTTTACAAGGGGTTAATTAAGTAGCAGCCAAAATTGTTTATGCCAGACTTGTTAGAAAACGTGTTAACAATGGTGCAAATTTGCTTTGGATTGTTATTGTCGTTACTTGTAGATACTACTATCCTAAATAATATGCTAAAATCAATTAGCTATACACCTATAAAAAAAAGCTGATTTTGCCAGTCTATTAACCAGTTTTAAATTGAAAGCGCTACATGATACTGTGATCGTTCCACTGTGTTATGTTAATTAGCCATAGCTGAGAAATGCCTATCGTTAAAGTGTACTGAAGTTAGTAGTCCTTTCCAATTACGATATTGTAACTAATTGTTAGAAGACCTTTTTTGTTGTTCTCCAAGTTGCTGAATTGACATTGTAGATGCTATAACTAGTTACTGTAAATGAGACAGTCACATTTCATTGCTTGAATGTTTTTTTTTTTTTTTTAATTAAAAGTAGAAAAACAAAACTGACATTTTTCTTTGTGAACGTGCTAAGTGATACATGTCAATTCAAAAAACCTTCAAAATCTACCAAGGTAGCAATCTGCAGATTTAATACCAGCCAAAACTTCCAGTTATACAGTACATTAGTTGCTTAAAGGAGTTCCACTATCTTATTAGAAATGTACTGTTTAGCACTGATCTGTACTCTGTGCCCCCAGCATTTGAATAATGCTTTACATTACATTGATCTGCATTAAGTATATAACCTTTACAGTAAAATGTAGGTTACTTACGATATATAATAGTAATTAAACCACATATATGCGTGCGTGTATATATAAACATTGCATATTTAGTGGTAGCCATTAGTAACATTGAAAAACTTGAAACAAATTTGAGTATGTGTTGACTCATTTTTGTCTCTTTTTACTGACGGTATAGGACCGTAGTTTTTAACGTCTATTAATAACGTTTGTAATAATGAGTGTTTTGATAGCTAGGCTGACTGAGAAATATGTCTGGGTTTGGTCTGTGGAAAAGGTGGCAACCCTATCAAATGCAACAGGAGGCTGTGTGGTCCAGTGGTTAAAGAAATGGTCCTGTAAGTAGGAGATCTCTGGTTCAAATCCCAGCTCAGCCACTGACTCATTGTGTGACCCAGAGCAAATCACTTAACCTCATTGTGCTCTATCTTTTGGGTGAGACATTGTTTTAAGTGACTCTGCAACTGATGCATAGTTCACACACTCTAGTCTCATATCTTGTAAAGTGCTTTGTGATGGTGGTCCACTATGAAAGGCGCTATATAAAAATAAAGATTATTATTATTTTATTATTTGGCATACCACCGATAGCCTGTAGGCCAAAGTAAAAAGAATGTGTGCTAGGTATTAATTTGATTTGATGCTCTGGCCAGAGCTTCCGCTGTGTTGTATCCTGCAAGGTGTGACAGATCTCCCCTGTCACACCATCCAAATACAAATGTTATCACTGCAGTGATTTCTCTTAAATCTCTTAAATTGATGTTCAGTGTTTGTAAAAGGCTCTGGAGTGTACTGCGTATTGAACGCACCCCAGATTTGCACGTGAAAGAGTTTCCTGTCTGAAACTTCACATGGCTTTACATTTTACCAGTAGCACTGTACAAGCACAAGCATTCTGATTGTGCAACACTGAAAAGGGTTAAATAATTATGAAGTATGAAGAATGTCCAATTGAAGTTTAATGGTTATCTATAAAGAGAACAGCCACGCAAATAACATTTGTAAGCTTCTTTTTTCTTTTTGAGGATAATCATCCAAACTAAATTTAAGTTAGAAACATTTTCAAAGTGAAATTACATCCATTTCAACTACATATATGATCAATCCAGTATTTGATGTTTTTGTTCTACTGTATATATAAATAGGTATGATGGAAGGCTAACACAGGCCACATCAACAGATAAGAAAGCGCTCATTCTTTACTAAGCTGTATGGCAACCACAGTAACACAAAGCCATAGAGTTAGTTTAAGAATACACATGACTAAGTGTTAGATGAGTCAGTCTAGTCTAGCAGGAGTGGGTCTGTAATTTGAAACCAAGCACAACACTTAAATGGTACTGTACTTGAATGGTGTCTTCTATTATTTCATTATCACAAAAGAACCACACCCTACTTGCAAGAAAATACAAACTGTGGAGAAAGGCTTTGCAGATATTCAAACAATTTAACAATCAACAATCGACAGGACCCAGGAAAATGTATTTTGCTCTTGTCTGGCATTTTCCGTAGAATTGGGTGAGAATGTTTTTGCAGAACACAGGACGGACTGTCCAGCAGCAAACATGTTCTGCATCTGTCGCTCTACTGTTTAATGGATGGAGCTCTCGTGGGGTGGAAAGCAATACTGCTTTTCCTCTTTCTTCAATGCATTGCATAGTCATTTAATGCATTGTTGTAGTCTGATTACATTTTGCAGTAACTTGTAACTGTAATGGTTCCTTTTTCAGATGGGTAACTACGTACATTTTATGTGAAAAAAAGATTATTTTTCATTACATTTGAAAAAAACAAGTGCTTCAACAGTGCAAGTAAAACCTTACTTGTCACATGAGCTTGCTTTTTATATAATCCTACTAGAAAAGGACTTCAGAGGAAGAACGAGTGAATTTGAAAGCTGAGTCTTCAAAGGATATCTCGAGCTGTAGCCTGAGCAAACCAAAACAAAAATAAATATGTAAACTGTCCCTGGAAGTAACTATTTGGTACAATACTAGTTACAATACTAGTTAACGTGTAACTAACTTCCCCATGTAAAAAACACACCAACTATCTGAGCCTGGAGACAGTTCTGCCTATTTATAGTACGAACTTGTTAAACTGCAGTAATAGCATTAACCTTGTGTAATACTTGTGTGGAATTAAAGCAATAAGGATTTCTTAAGGCAGCAAGACTGGGTTCCTCCTCCGAATTTGAAGAACACAGTACCACACGGAAGCCAATTTTGAAGACCAGGATCAGTGGCACAACAACTCAGTAACTTTGCAGTAATTTTGAAGGAAAACATTTTAATTGCTAAGGGATTTTGGAACAAAGGAGTCCACAGAGAGTTTCTGATTGGCTGGTCATATCACAGTTCACTTCCTTTGAGATGAAGGTTTAGGCACTGTCTCCTGTGCCGGATAGATTCTGAGTAAATTACCTTGATTAATTGCTGGAAAACTAAATTAGTGTCTCTGAATTCACAGTCTTAAACTAATTACTCAGAATACTCATCTCTCTGTATTGTTAAAATAAGCCAGTTCTGTAGCAACTCCAGCTGCTTCACAATGAAGACTAAGCAAAGGACTTTTTGAGTTTAAGAAAACCTTTAGCATTAGATACAATCATTTAAACAGTTTCACAATACAGACAGACCACAAAAACCATTAAGGTCACAGTTTGTGAAACACATCAGCCGTTTGTTGGCTTTTGTAAATACAGTTGAACATATTCAGTTAGTTATTGTAAGTTTCAATATTTATACTTTTGTATTCAATTGAGTAATAAACTCTGTGTGTACGAGTCACTGGGAAGGAATTACACCATTACTGGTTGATAAAGCTGTTTTATAACGTATTTCTTTTTATTATACACTGGTATGAAAATAAATATATTGTTAAATATTTTACAGCAGTGTGCACATTTTCTTAGAACACCTCAAGAGTTGTCATTTATATCCTTTATATACCTACATGAAAACCTCTGGGTTTGAGAATTTCAATTTTCAGTTAGCAATCAGTGATATAGAAACACTAGGCACTTGTGTGAAAATGTTAGACCAGTTTTTGCTTTAATTAGGCATCTTAAACAACTTCTAAAAAGTCTTGTGCCTTTTTTACATTTGTGGTTATGTGAACATTTTTTTACACCCTGTGACAGGGACCAGGAAGCTAACACAGGTATTTGAGGGTGAAAGCACTGGTGCGCGGGTATTTATTTAAACAAAAATAAATCAAAAGGTTGAACAAAAACAACGCTCATGTTTTGTTTTAGTTTCTTTCTCCAGTCTCATACACACACACACATTACTGCACTGGTATTTTTGTTAATTTCCTGATTAGAAGGCATGTCACACTTTGCAGTTTATCAATTTTGATTAAATTTGATTCAGATATTCTTCTCCACAAGTTGTTTAGAATATCAGGTTCTGCAGTTAAATGATGTAACCTTTTTTGTTTGTGTGTCTATGATATGGTTTCATGATAATTTTAATTTTGTATTTACAGCTGTGGTGGGCAGTGTAGGCTGTCATGGAACTTTTCAGGTCCACAACTAAAAGAGCCAACTGCACCAGGTATTCAGAGATATAAAGCTTTATTAGTTTGCGCAAACGAGAACAGCTCAACACATCAGTGTTAGGAAGCCCGAGCAGTGTTCTGCCATACAGAGTTAGCATACAGTTATTATACCTTTACAGAGAGACAGGGTGGTTTCCCTTTCAACAAATAAGCTAGAGCCAACTCAATTGGTGTAGCAAAGAACAGGGGGGACAGGTATTTACAAGGCAATAAAGGTTAGGTGGAAAGTTGGGTTCGCCCTGATCAACCGATAAGCTGGAGCCAACTCAGTTGGTGTAATTAAGAACAGGGGGGACGAGTATTTACAAGGTAGTACAGTGTAGCAACAAACAGGTACAGGAATGGTTCTGTTCAATTATTCTCCTATAAGGTTGCTATTATAGACTGCTCAAGATCTTTCAGCCAGTCAGAGACACATCATGGAAAAACTCACTTTCAGTTTTTTTTGCTGTGTTTTCTATAATCAGCACGGTTGACATCACCTGCATTAAAAAAAATCATACCTGAGGCACCTCTCGGAATTCCATTCAACTACAAAGTGCATTCAAAATGGTGACATCACAACGCAATCTCAGCCACGTAACAGTATTCTCTTCAACCCTTTCTCTTTTTTTTAAATTTAGTATGCCAATTGTTTTTATTATTTTCTCTCCAATTTGGAATAGCCAATTATTTTTAATATCAGCTCTCCGCTACCACCTCTGCGCTGACTCGGGAGGGTGAAGACAAACATGGTGTCCTCCAGAGCGTGTGCTGTCAGCCGACCCCTTCTTGTACACACTGAAGACCCACCATTCAACAGGCAGGCGCCTGTCCAGACTAAAGGGGTCGCTGGTGCGCAGTGAACCAAGGACACCCTGGCTGACCTAAACCCTTTCCTGGGAACTCCCATCCACGGTCGGCAGTGGAACAGCCTGGACTCAAACTGACGACATCCAAGCTATAGGGCTCATCCTGCACTCCACGTGAAGTGCCTTTACCGGATGCGCCACTTAGGAGCAGTGGACTAATTAAAAGTTGGTAATGATTAGAAAACAAATATAGCTGGATTTTTAGCCTATGTATAGGGAATATATAATAGGAGTTGAACATCTGCGTATGGGTTATACTGACACTCTTAACACTTAAACAGACCTCGGCTTTAGGCACAGGCATTCGCCGTCCTGTAGCTCTATAGCAGTAAATGTTTGTATCTGTATAGACAACAGCAGATAATAGCATTATTATTTACAGGTGTCACACAACCCCTGCAAGATAGGATTGTGTGTCACTCATAGTTAATAAACACAAAAGTCTTCTCTGACTGTGCCTCAGAACAGCTGCACCAACCAACCGGCACAATCAGCTGATAAAAAGGCTTTCAATTGAATAAAATGCTTGGGTTTCTGTTGAAATTGGAAAAGAGGAATCAGCCTTATAATGTACAGCTGGGTGTACGTTATTTCTTATGTTATATTCTAAATATGAAGGGGTCATTAAATGGGTGCTAATTAAAGCTTTAAAATGAATCTTACAAATGTGCGGTTCTTAGAAACGTAAGGTGGGGTACCGCAAACCATGCATTGGCCAAATTGTGCAGAACCTCAGACATGAGGCAACTACCATGCATCAGGGCAGAGCCTTGCACATGGGTTTTGTTGAGTTGGCAGGGAAGGAGTTAATATGGAAGGTAGAAACTCTTTGTTTCGGTTAGGGTTAAGGTTAAGGTTAGGGTTAGGTGAGTAACCTGTGTGCTGTGTTGGGTTGTATTGGGACAAAGTTGTGTATTTGTCAGTGAAGGCAAATGCCCAGCCTGAGAAGTGTTTTGTTTAAACCTTTTGTTTTGGTCCTTCTGTTTTTTTCTTTGTTCATTTGGTAAATAAAAGTGTGCCACAGCACCATTAAATTGCTGCTTCTGTCTCTGGGTCTACTCCTGACATTTACCGGCCTTGTCTGTGACGTTATCCTTTCACACACCATTCGAATAAATTGAACGGTTTATTAAATTGACAGATAAACATGCCCGTAAAATGATTACATTATTTGAATTTGGCCCATGGCCTTGCCCATTGGAGTACATTAGCTGACCCTCTGCTGGCAAAACTATGATAAATTAAGTGCATGAATTAGATGAAAGATCTAATGCCAGCAAGCAGGACAAGTGGGACTTAAAGCCACCTTCCCCCTAGACAAGGCACCTTTGTTTTATATGGTTTTATAATTATGTATTTGATTAAGGGGCAGATTCTCCTGTCAGAAATACAATCACATTTCCAAAGATTCAGGGTGTTCTTTTTTAAATACAGCGGTATTTAAATTTTAGATGTTAATGCTTTGTAAAACTACCTAACTATAGAAAACAAACATTATTCTACTGTTTTATTATCCTTGGAGATCCTCAGGTTTAGTGGAGGCGCACATTTTTAGCTACAGTGCATCACACTGTACATTTTGCCATATATGTGGAAAACTGGCATTTAGGATTCTCCAGACAAGGTCAAAACAATCTCAAAGCCTGGTGCAGGTAGAATTAGAGAAAAAATGTAATAACTTGATATGAGAGCAACAGTACCACTGAGAATGATTGAAGTAAACACCATCTCATAGTAAAGTGACATGTTAGAGAACAATTAAAAGCTGTAGGTCTATAATACCATGTGTTCAATTTCCATTAAACTATTCATTGCCATTTCTTATTGTTTACTAGTCTGTAATTGGTTTGTTGGTTGTCTTGTTCCAGATCCAGACTGGGCCTCCTTCACGCTGGGAGTTTTCATCTGTTTAAACTGCTCTGCGATTCACAGAAACATCCCCCAGATTAGCAAGGTCAAGTCTGTCTCTGTCGATGCCTGGGAAACTGCTGAAGTGGAGGTAATGGCAGGATAAATGCTTGTTTTTCATCCTCAAAGTTGTGCAGCCCCACACTTCAGCTTGGCCTCATTAACTGTAGGAGATCTGTCGGTGTAATCTGAAAGGAGTGAGTACAATCAATTAGTACATTTATATGACACCAGTATCTGGAATATGCAAGGATTCAGAATAGTAATTCCTTGATTTTATATCAGTGGAAATAGAGGATACACAACAGGCCTAAGGGGGTATTGTAAAAAATAATCCCTGATTGAAATTCCAAAATAGACCAGCCCTGGTGTATTCTGGTCAGAGCTGGTGGTTTGCTTGTCTTCAGCTGGTCTTGCTGGTTCAGGAGACTTGGTCCAGGTTGAGGAGCTGGTTAAGCTGGTAGGTTGGTTAAAAATATTTTACTCTAAAGTTCTGACGTCAGTTGTTGTTTACATCTTGTTTGGTATTTTTAATATCTGTTGGGGGCCCAGTAAGAGACCAGTAAATATTTGTTCCAGTTCCTCACTTAGCTGCTCACCAGCAGTTGCTGGACGTTTCAACAGGGATGAAGGGCAGACCCTCAGAATGAACCTTTAACATGGTCTACGATGATCTGGCCACTCTATACCTTGGTTAACCCTTGTCAGACTGCTTGGTACATGACACCATAGACATGTTCTCAATTGTGAGACCATGGCGTTTCAAAACTAGCATGTACATCACAGCCAGCTGGGAATGTGTAGCTGCCTCTGGGTCTAACTGAATGCTAAAACTACAAAACAAAAGGGGGAGCATAATTTTTTTGTCCAATGGCTAAACAGTAGCCCTATACAATCTAGTGTATGTGACAATATATAATACGCACACACACTAGATTCATTGCAGTTCAAATGGACCACATTCTGAAGAGGAAGTTGCATGATGTGACTGGGGACTGGTCTCTGAGCTCCCACGTCTAGGCTGGTAAATTTCAGAGATTTTTTAGTTTTACATTTGTGGAGGGGCAAAAAACATGCAATCTTTTTTTTGGTTTGTTTGATAATAACCAAACCAATACATGTATAATATATAAACATTAACACAGCTTTGGTTTAAATTTACATGAACATACAGTGGCTTGCTAAAGTATTGACCCCCTTGGCATTTTTCCTATTTTGTTGCCTTACAACCTGGAATTAAAATTGATTTTTATTTGGATTTCATGTAATGGACATACACAAAATAGTCCAAATTGGTGAAGTGAAATGAAAAAAATAACTTGTTTAAAAAAATTCTAAAAAATAAATAACGGAAAAGTGGTGCATGCATATGTGTTCACCCCCTTTGCTATTAAGCCTCTAAATAAGATCTGGTGCAACCAATTACCTTCAGAAGTCACATAATTAGTTAAATAAAGTCCACCTGTGTGCAATCTAAGTGTCACATGATCTGTCACGTGATCTCAGTATATATACACCTGTTCTGAAAGGCCCCAGAGTCTGCAACACCACTAAGCAAGGGGCACCACCAAGCAAGCGGTACCATGAAGACCAAGGAGGTCTCCAAACAGGTCAGGGACAAAGTTGTGGAGAAGTACAGATCAGGGTTGGGTTATAAAAAAATATCCGAAACTTTGAACATCCCACGGAGCACCATTAAAGCCATTATTAAAAAATGGAAAGAATATGGCACCACAACAAACCTGGCAAGAGATGGCCGCCCACCAAAACTCACGGACCAGGCAAGGAGGGCATTAATCAGAGAGGCAACAAAGAGACCAAAGATAACCCTGAAGGAGCTGCAAAGCTCCACCGCGGAGATTGGAGTATCTGTCCATAGGACCACTTTAAGTCGTACCCTCCACAGAGCTGGGCTTTACGGAAGAGTGGCCAGAAAAAAGCCATTGCTTAAAGAAAAAAATAAGCAAACACGTTTGGTGTTCGCCAAAAGGCATGTGGGAGACTCCTCAAACATATGGAAGAAGGTACTCTGGTCAGATGAGACTAAAATTGAGCTTTTTGGCCATCAAGGAAAACGCTATGTCTGGCGCAAACCCAACACCTCTCATCACCCCAAGAACACAATCCCCACAGTGAAGCATGGTGGTGGCAGCATTATGCTGTGGAGATGTTTTTCATCGGCAGGGACTGGGAAACTGGTCAGAATTGAAGGAATGATGGATGGCGCTAAATACAGGGAAATTCTTGAGGGAAACCTGTTTCAGTCTTCCAGAGATTTGAGACCGGGACAGAGGTTCACCTTCCAGCAGGACAATGACCCTAAGCATACTGCTAAAGCAACACTCGAGTGGTTTAAGGGGAAACATTTAAATGTCTTGGAATGGTCTAGTCAAAGCCCAGACCTCAATCCAGTTGAGAATCTGTGGTATGACTTAAAGATTGCTGTACACCAGTGGAACCCATCCAACTTGAAGGAGCTGGAGCAGTTTTGCCTTGAAGAATGACCAAAATTCCCAGTGGCTAGATGTGCCAAGCTTATAGATACATACCCCAAGAGACTTGCAGCTGTAATTGCTGCAAAAGGTGGCTCTACAAAGTATTGACTTTAGGGGGGGTGAATACTTATGCACGCTCAAGTTTTCTGTTTTTTTGTCTTATTTCTTGTTTGTTTCACAATAAAAAATATTTTGCATCTTCAAAGTGGTAGGCGTGTTGTGTAAATCAAATGATACAAACCCCCAAGTTTTAATTCCAGGTTGTAAGGCAACAAAATAGGAAAAATGCCAAGGGGGGTCAATACTTTCGCAAGCCACTGTACCAGTCTAATAAAACTGCTTCTGGTGTTCAAGTTCAGTTTACTTCAGTATTCAGAGCTGTTCAAAGATGCAGAGAACAGTGAAAATCACCCCTCAAGATCGGGTCAATGAATTTGGCAAGGACTAATTCACATCGATGGTTATGTGCTATTTTGTAATTCATGCAGAAAGGCTGTAGATTACACTCGTAGCCAGACCATTGTAGAACACATGGGAAGCGCTAAACATAAATTGATTGCAAGGAAACGTAAACAAGGCTGAAACAACAGGGCCATTAAACACTCAAATGGACCACTTACAACTGCCAAAGTATAGCGTGAAACTGTTTCAGATTTTGTCAAAATGTGTGTAAAAGCCGACATTCCTCTGCACAGAGTGGATCAACCGGCAGTTACAGATTCTTTTTTTTTTTTTTTTTAAAAACCAGGGAACTATTTGTAATATTTTAAAAAAAAAAAAAAAAAAAGTAAAAAAAAAGAAAAAAAAGGTTTGTTTTACTGATTAATGGTGCTGGTAAGCTTGTAACTTGCCTAGAATTTGAACGTGTGACCATTTAAATTTTATTTATTTATTTAGCAGACGCATTTATCCAAAGCGACTTACACATGTTACACTGTAATACAAGGTTATAGTTCAAGAATAATTATAAAGTAAAATACTACATAAAAGAGACACAACAAGTGTAACATGAACATTAGTAAATACATCCTGTGTTAACTGTTACCCAAGAGTACTGTTTCTGTGTGTCTTATAATGTGGCAGGGAAAAGACTTGTTTAGCCCTTTTGTTTTACTTGTGGAATAACACAGATTTCTTTTTAGTTTTTTTTTTTTTAAAAAGATAATTTTTTTTTTTTTTACTGTGGAAAACTAGGATCCTGATCATCACATAACAAATACTAATTTTATGTTGTTTTAAAAAACAGAAGTTTCCAGAATTTCCCAGAGATCCAGTGGGCAACCTTGACAGAGGCCAGTTTGAATCAGACAAAACCTGATTGCTCTTGCGAAAGAATGAATATGCGATAATGTCACTAGTTTCCATATCGCATTTTCTTTATCCCAAAATTAAAACTAGCCTTTTTCACTCCGTGAAAGGGACGGAGAAAAGTTTCGCAGAAGTAAGAAGGACCGCCGAAAGCAATATGAAAAACCTGTTGACCAATTCTCAGCCGGTATTTGTGACCTTTTGAAGCGGCAGAAACAAGGCGGTAACATGCGAAAAGGTAGACGAAGACAGCAGGGACAGAAAAAATAAAATAAAAATCTGTGTTGTACTACTGTTTTCTTTGAATATCAGTGAATGAACGCTATTGCATACTGCTAGAAATAATAACAAAAATACATTTATTAATAATAAATAATAATAATCTGCTTTTATTTTTATTGTGTAAAATATTGAAAAATACAGACCCAAGTTTGAAAGAAAACACACACTTGACAATTAACTTGTTTCCATGACGTCTGCAAAATTGTGCTGCATTGGGAGAAAATAAGAAAAACTAATTGACTACTAAATAAAAAAAATTAAAAAAATCTTGATGCTTCTGAGATGACAGTTAGGCTACCATTATAGTTATTATGTATTACGTATTTATACGTTTCAAGGGGTCCACTTGGCATGCTGACATGGTATAGCCAAAATAAAATGTGTGCTTCCCACTGGAACGGTGGGTTCGTTCTTACATGCCGAGAATTTGGGCTTCATGTATGTTTCTGTGTAGGCCTACAGTACTTTATGAGTGTAACCAAATGTTTAAAACTAAAAAGTTAATATCTTTAAAGTGGTTAAAGTGGTTAAAACATTCATACGTTCTTTATTAGTAATCTAGTTTGTTTATATTTGCTAGCTTTGAGTTTGATTGAAGTTTAATGTAATGAAACATTGTGCCTTTAAGAAATGAAGAGGTCCATGGACTTAAACATAAAAATGTACCGTTGTCGTAGCTTACTACAAAGATAAGAAATAAAAGAAAATATATCTAAAAAGCTTTACCATCACTGAAAGAGACACTGCTCCACGCAAAGCTCTCTGGGAGTAGAAAACAGTTTCTTGTTTGTACGTATTAAAGAAATATGTATTGCTTTATTAAACATTTAACTGGAACTGTGGCAAAAAATAAATAAATAAATAAATAAAATAGTAGTAAAGAAGAAACCGGTCTTGTCTGTGTTTCGTTAAAGGGTGCAACAAACACAACATGTATTATGGTAATACAAATAATGCATAATATTTGATACTGTAAATTAGTAATTTAAAATTATTCAGTGTTGTGTGCTCGTGTTCCATATATGAGGTCAGTGGAGCATTGAGGAATGTGCTGTTTTTTTTTTTTTTGCAAATATCAGGATGTTTAGTGTTTAGTTTTTTTTTTTTTTTTTTTTTTTACTATTTGCTTAATACGTGATAGCTTTCAACAAATTCGAAGTTGACTATAAAATCTGGTCTTGCAAAAGTCATGCGATGTGATTTATAACTGAACTTTAGTAGATTTGGTCGGGCGATAGCAAGCCACTCCCCCTTCTCAACCCACTTTTAGTCAACAAGCAATAGCTGCTTTTTTTGAAAAGAGCTTGTTTTGGTTATGCGAGATTGCTTGGAATTTTTCTTGTTTTATTACCACAAATGCTTTCGTGACCTTGTTCGCCAAGTGCTAACTTTGATTTGGTCCGCCCCAAGTATCATTCATACACCTTTATAAAGACAACACAACATTGTACAACTATGTGCAGAGTGCTGTAATTTGCATATACAGTGCTCCCTCACTGTATATAATGCTATATAACAATATCAGCGTTGTAACTGAAGAGCGTTAGAAACGGGGGAGGGGGTCGGTGGCACGGGACACATAACACACATCTGACTAAAATACAAAATTAAAACTCTCTCTCTGTAATGCACATATAGTGAAGCAAAAATTTTACTTTACATAAAACTATATTTTTTACCAAAAAAACACAAACATTCCCACTCATGGGTCATTTATTTAGCAGTTTTAAACCTATATATAGCCTGGCTAAATGACGGTCGTGAGTTCAGTTTGAAGCGACAGACAAGCAAACCAAGAATGAGAAGGACAACGGGTCGGGCGAGGGGAAGAGGGAATGGTCTCGCCCCAGGTTCGGCCCCGGAGCGGGGCTGAATCGTCTCATCTCCCAGAGAAAGCTGCAGCTCCTCTCGCAGCAAAAAAGTAAATACATTAGGAAAGATAACCATGTAATATGCCTAATATTTGTAAGAAACAAATGTATGAAAACATTGCTATGTTAAATTATTTATATGAAGGGTAATGCAGTGTTATGTAGCCTTTATGAAGGTATGAATGCTACACAGGATACGTCAATAGCTCCTGTTCTTGAAATGAGTTCCTCATGCGGTTATCCACTGATTCTAACCCTAACCTTACCAAGTTCTTCTCAATATCAACGTGTACTCATTCCATCTCTTTTTTATTTGACAGTTTATGGACTCTACAGGAAACAATGCTGCTAAAGCTGAATACGAACAGAAGGTGCCACCATTTTACTACACACCAACATTTGCTGACTGCCAGTAAGTGAAAAGCTATTGTTATATTTCCATGAAGTTATTCCTGAACAGCTTTCGATATTAATAATCTTTACTGTGGGGGAAACCCTACATGTTATGAACCTGATTTTTTTAACATCTTTTTACTCTGTTTTTATTGTATGTAGTTGGGGTAGAATGACAAGGAATTTTAGTTGAAAAGTTGTGTTAAAAATAGTCTATTAGTCGCCACTAATGCCTGGTCCTGTATTTGTGAACATACTGTTTTGTAACACTTTGCTGCTTATGCACTGTATTTTAAAACTGCTGTTCTGTTCTACCCCTGGTATCTAATAATGTTAACAATTTGTAGTTAAGGGAATTTAAACTGCAACGAAGTACAGAAATTTAGATTTAGAAACTGAAAACATTTTTCAGGACAGTCAATAGTGTGACCTCATTTACGTCAGCTCTGAGGTAGGAGGAGTCCACTGTAGTAAAAGACAGTATCGCATTGCAATGCAGTGGTTACTTTAGAATTACAGGAGCGGCAGTATTTAGATCTGTCACTGTTTAGATCATTACAATAGACTCCTTTGTATTGAATTCCTGCATATACCTGCTAAACCCTGGACTAAAAACACCAGTTCCACAACCTCAAGTACTAGCAAAATGACACCAGCTGATCTGTACCATCCTCCGGAGTCTTGGTAGAGTCAGCGGCCACCAGTGGCTGGTCAGGGGTTACATTTTATAGTCTCACATTTTCCTGTATAAAAGACTATGGAAGTTATTTGCAGAAATGAACATGTTTATTCCCACATTCTTATTGTTTCCATTTGTACTGAATCCTTCAACAGTGTGCACATTTATTAGAACACCTCATTATTTCTGTAGTTTTCATATTAAAATTGTCAAAATAGGCAAATTAGTGACTGTCTAATTTAATTGATGACTTTAAGAGGCCAAACGTGTAATTTAAAATAGGAAGAGAAAAGGAAGACATAGCTACAAATGGTAAAATGCATGAGACATTTTAGAATGAGGGCCTTTTGTTTCTATATCACCGATTACTGTTTTTATGCAGGTAGGTATATAAAGAATATATGTGACAAATCTTGAGGTGTTCGAATAAATTTGCTCACGACTGTATATATTGCCACGACTTTATAAATAACTCATATTTTCCAGTATAAAAACATTATGTATGTAATTATTTATTGGTATTTTATTCCAAACTATTAATGAACAAAAACAGGCTGATCAAAGCTGACAGGAAAATATGCAAAAAACTGCAGAGATTTTAAATAGATATCTGCAGAGTGTTCTGCTGAGGATCTTTAGTATTTGTATTAATAATGGACTATAAATATGTAAATCAAGTAAACAATTGTATCAAACAATTTATGGGTGAAGTATCTCCAATTTAATATATCAGGCTGCATTTATAAATATATTTGCCTCACTCCCAGCGTACCCTCACACTGCCTCTATTGATGTTCGTTTCTGCAAATATAGAACTATAGTATAGTAAGAAATATAGTAGTAAATATTTGATTTTTGCCCCTTTTTTCATTAGTAGCATTTATTTTTTGCTTTTGTGAAACAAATCTTGCCCTGTGAATTAGGTTTAAGAGATTTGTACTCTGTACACAGGCACTCAAGCCTGGTGCTGGGGTCAGTACCCCACATCAATAATGCAGGAGACCACTGGAACAAATTCACAGCTATGCTTATTTTATACATTTTGGGGTACAAACGTAACTTCTTACTGCTAAGGAACTGAAAAGTCTAAGGTTAAAGCAATCAGCTATCAGATCAAACATGAAAAATGTTTCTATGCTTTGCAAAGGTATTCATTATTATTATTATTATTATTATTATTATTATTATTATTATTATTATTATTATTATTATTATTAATAGCTTTATACATTGAAGAAATGGTGTCACGTAAAAGAAACTTGTGGTTTTTGAACCCCTCTTATGCTTATACAAAACAGCGTGCCACACAATAATAAATTGTTTGGTCCGGCCTTTAGTTATAGTAGAAAGTTACGTGAGGTTACGTCACAAACAGGATCTTCACTGCTCATAAACATATGGTACGGCTTTCGAACTTGCCATGCAAAATAACCTTGTTTTTTGGACACGTTTTAGCACGAGAAGGCGATTTACCCACCGTTTTTTGGCTGTGTACTTCCTATAGAATGAGAAATATGCGCGTAATGTCACATTCTCACGACAACAGAAAGAGAATTTGGACTTTCTAAACTGCATGGAAACCAAGCCCAATGTTATTTTTGAAGACAATGATAATAATTCCTATTGAGCTAATTGAATTGCAAAACAGGTAGGATTTATGAAATTATTTTGTTTCAGACAATCCTTGATAGTGTCAAAAGCATAGTCGTAATGTTAAAACAATGACGACTTTGTGAGGACTGTGGATGCAGGTCATACTGGTCTACCTTTATATGTTTATGTTACTGATATATTTGTAATCTACAGAAGTGGTGTGAGATGCACACCATTGTTGGTATTAGTGGAGAGCATCTAGAACTATATCTCTTTAGACGCAATGAACAAATGATTGATTGAACAGTGATAAATGATAATATACTGTAGTCTCGATGAGGAGAGTGAATACTTTGTGCATCAATGCTACAGTTTCATATAGACATTTAAGGCTCTTTAGTCACTGAGGTCAAGGTATCTTAGAAGTGCTTATGAGTCGACGGTAGTAACTTGTATATCTGCTCGACAGTTAAAGAGTGCGAACACTCAGTTGTGTGATGCTGAGATATTGCAAGTTGGGCAAAGCTGTAACAGCATATGAAGTCTGGTCTCTTTGTTGGACTCTCTCCTTGGTCATAATGCCACTTGGAGGCTGTGATGACCAGAATTGGACACAGTGTGGTCTCACCAGTGCATTTTACCACATCATCATAACCATAATTGAAAAAGCTCCAACCCTTATTGTTTTAGAGGAAATATATCAAGGTTGAATAACACACTGGTGACCACATTTAGAGTACCGGTACTGTAATCAATTCTGGTCACCACAATACCAAAAGGACATGGTGGCCCCACAGTCAAAGAGGCATAATACCAGGGCATAAAGGACTGAGCTATGAGGAAAGGCTTAAAGAACTTCCTCTATTTAGCCTGGAACAAAGACAACTTGAAATCTTTAAAAGGAGGTTACGTAGTTAACCCTAACCAATACCATAAACACAGTACAAAAACAAGGACCAGAGGACACAGCTGGAAATGAAGTGGAGAGTTAAGAATGAGGGAAGGATACACCTCTTTACACAGAGTGGCAAGGGTATAGAATGGGTTACCTAGTCAGGCAGAATCACTTGGATTCTTTAAGACACGTTCAGTATAGTAGTTTTTTATAGGAACAGGGTGAGCTTACAGTAGATGGGCTGAATGGCCTCCTCTCTTTCATACATTTTCTTATATCGTATGTTCTTATACACTTGATGGTTAAGTGCTTATCTGCAAAACTATTAATCATATTATCTTGCCTTTGATCATCGATTCAGTTAGAGGGAACTACTTGCCTTTTGAGCTGTGCTAATTTAATTCAGAGGACATTTTAGAAGAAAAGCAATCGAACTGCTAGACCATAGACAGCTGTAATTGAAAGAATTTATGTCTGCAGTTGGTAAAAATGAAAGAAAAAAGATAACAGAACAGCAGAACAAACCTCGTATAGTGAAACAGTAACGAGTCCTGCTTAAAGTTGGTGATGAAAAAAGCCAACTTGAGGTTTGATTTATCACTGGTGACAGTGGTTAAAATAGGGCATTAGGATGCCTATAATAGTTGAAACCCTTGCAGGTACCAGTGGGGACTCTTAACATGTAGTTGCCCTCTACTTTTACAGTACTGGTTATACAACTATAAATCAGACACTGGGAGCTACAGTACAGCATTGCAGTCTGTGGCTGGAGACCATGAGCTTTCTCAAGCCCTGGCCCATATTTGTGAAGTATTTCATGAACACAGTGTTGACCGTCGATGTACCGTACAGTTTTAGTTACAGTTCTCAGCCATTCTTGAGTGATTGAAGGCTAACATGGTAACCTTGTACAGGAGACTACAGTAGCAAACCAATAACCCAAACTTACCTATCAATGAAATACATGCAGATAGCAGCTGTGGAAATGTAATTTCCAATTTAAATAGTACAAGCAGTCAACTGAAGAAGAAATTAACATTAAATCATTTGAAATTAACTTTAATATGCTGCTTCTTTGTAATGTTAAATGTCAGCTCTGTCTGTTCTGTATACTTACTGATTTTGTATGAAATATACACTGGCCGCCACTTTATTATGACCTGTTTGCCCAATTGGATTTTGCATTGCTACAATAGTTCACTCTGTATATCATGGCTCTTTTTAATGGAATACAGAATACTGTAGTTTACATAAGCATTGCTGGGGATGAAGCTGCCTAACAATGCTGCACTTGTAGCGTGATGGTGAAGTATTATGAGTGAGTGGGTTGAGGAGCATGACAGAGACTTCAGGCATCTTCCATGAATGTGTGCTTGAACTTCAACTACAATATCACCATCACTATCTTCTGCCTACCTCTCTGCCAGGTTGGCAGTATATGTTTCCCATAGTAAAAGCAAAGTGTAATGAATGATGGTAAAGCATATGTGAGTATTGGTAAGTCATAAAAAAAGCATATAAAAAAAGTTAATGCAAAATATAGCTAGTGGAAAGCAATTAGCCTGAACATTTACAGTTTACGTTTAAGGGGCTACAGCATTCGTAAAGGGCAGCACTTGGAGTAATTTGTCATATTGCACAAAAAATATGATAGTTAATAGGTGTTTAAATGAACTTAACACCAGCACTGTGCCGCCCAATCTAGAAACTGCAGTGAGATTTATATTGCGATTGTTCAGAATACAAATACACATGATAGTTTGAGGTTTTCGCTTTTGAATGGCCAAAATGGTTCTGTATTCATCTGTGAATATTTTATTGTTTTTTTGTACTGAATCCACCTGCTGTACAATGCAATGCCGGGAAGCAAATGTCCTCACTCCCCCACAATATCCTATGCACATTCCTCATATCTGATAGCCTGCCAACTACTCTTGAATAATTTATAAGTTAAAGCACCAGAGAGAAAAAAATGAATAACGCAATAGCAGTAAGTAAGGATTGCTAGTCACATGAGAGTGTAATATATCTGTATTAATTAGGAATGATCTATAAATACGTGCGTTTCTTGGCGTAGCTGCTCTGCCTCCCTGCGATTCTTACGTGTGCTGAAACTGGTTTGGTGTCTTTCTAGAATTGACTATTAACCCCCGATTTGGCCCCACTTGGTTATATTGAACTGTGACTGGCCCCACACGGTTATATTGAACTGTGACTGGCCCCACACGGTTATATTGAACTGTGACTGGCCCCACCTGGTTATATTGAACTGTGTCTGGCCCCACAAGGTTATATTGAACTGTGACTGGCCCCACAAGGTTATATTGAACTATGACTGGCCCCACACGGTTATATTGAACTGTGACTGGCCCCACAAGGTTATATTGAACTGTGACTGGCCCCACCCGGTTATATTGAACTGTGACTGGCCCCACCCGGTTATATTGAACTGTGACTGGCCCCACCCGGTTATATTGAACTGTGACTGGCCCCACAAGGTTCTATTGAACTGTGACTGGCCCCACAAGGTTATATTGAACTGTGACTGGCCCCACAAGGTTATATAGAACTATGACTGGCCCCACACGGTTATATTGAACTATGACTGGCCCAACTTCAATATAACCAGTTATATTGAAGTTGGGCACATCATAAGCACAATTAATCATGATTTATCTATGAAAACGTATTCCTACATGGGTTGTACACATGGGCGCCTAACTAAAAGTGGGGGTCAAAGGTAAAGAACTGCAGAGCGAAGCAAGGTGAATTTAATTTTTTTGCTAAGAACCTCTGGTAACCTCATTTTTACTGTTCAGTCTTTTTCAAGTTACTGTTTTTGTAGAACCTTGAATTGAGAATAGAAGTACTTTATGAGTACATAGTTTTCCATTTGGCTAGCGGAGAGCCGCCCTCACGCAGGTGAGACCGAAATGATCACCTTCCAAGGTTGGGAAGTAATCGATACTTCGTCCCCAAGAGGAACCTAGGAGGTGAGAGAATGGGAAATCAAAAATGTTGATAGATTTGTCAAGGGGTCTCCTTTAGCTTGCAGAGAACCTTCCCAATGTGGCCAGGCTTCTAAAGTTTGGAAGTGAGCTTCACTTACCCCTCGGAGGGAGACCATTGCAGAGGTGGAGCTGCACAGTGGAGGAGGGGGGGGGGGGGGGGGTAGGAGGGTGGTGGAAAACAAAAACGCTTGATACAGAACAAGAGTGTGAGTTGGGGTTTAAATAGGGAGATTGGCAGAGATTATTGGCAGGACAGAACAGGGGAGGACACTAGCTCCTGCCCCCTGAATCACAGTTGGCTACAATTAATTGGACAGGAGCAAGGGCTTTGAGATTTGTACATAGTTTTCCCCTTAGCTCAGTGAGAGATGCCCTCCTGGATATGAGACTTAACCGATCAGCCTCCAAGGCTGGGAAGCAACTGATACTTTGCTCCCAAGGGAAACCTAGAGGTGAGAGAATGGATAAATGAAAAGGTTTAAGTGATTACCTGTTTAGTTGTTTATTAATTGAATTAGTGTCACCTGCCTGCGATTAGCAGACAGGTATTTAAATAGAATCGAAATGTTTGTTCAAGGCAGTCTGTGTGAAGGCAAGAGGACTGCCAGGGAGCTGATGGCGTGTGTTCAGCCAAGGAGTACTGAATGTCAGAGAAGAAGGTATGTGTGTTTATACCTCAAGTATAATGTGTGTGACTGGTAAACAGCTTAGCTGTCCAGTGTGGTTCAAAGTAAACAGTGTTTCTATTGAGGAAACGGCTTAGTTGTCCCAACCCTTTAGTTAAGAAAAGCTGTCTTTAGTCTAGGCCAAGTGGAGATAGGCTTTTGTTTGTTTTGTTTCTGCATATAATAAAAAGTGCATGAAAAAAACAGTACTGTTCTGTGTGTGGGTTTGCCAATTTAAAGAGCGGAAAACAAATAAATGGGTTAATTATATACACATTTTTATTTCTTTTTTTGATGGGGGAATTAAAGACTAATCTCATTGCTTGAGAGGAAAACACCCCGTTGGGAGGAAAGCTCTGGTAGTCCTTTCGAAGGAATGAGTTGTGGATTTATCAGATCACTGAATTGTGTAAATTATCTTTTGCATGAACAAGGAAAGACAGAATGAAATCCTGGTTGAAGGGTGTAGGGCAGATACAGTCGTGCTTGCAGAAGGTTGTGAAGCACACCAGGCGAATGTGTAGGAAGAGCGAGAATGCAGGAAGAGTGGAGGTTGCGAATTGAATAAACATGGATCCTGGAGCTTCCTTTATGTTACGGCGGAGGAAAGTGTCAGAGTAGAGACCGGTTCTTGAAGCTGTACCAAAATAGAGGAGACTGTTCTACACGAGCACTGGGCATGGGGAGAAAAGCAGATTCTAATAGTAAATGCATAGAGAATCCAAGAACCCATTTGCGGTGGAGAAGCAAATGCAGAGGGGCTGAATAGCAGCTCCCACCCAAGGTGAAGAGGGGCTGACTTGATGAACTGATTTCGCCAATAATAATGTGAATGAGTAATTAGTAAAGACACACAATTTTGTGTTAAATTTATCCTGCATAGTTTGTTATACTCTGGGCGGCTACAAGACAGCTTGCATGGAGAAATGACGGAGGGAGCGTGCTTGGACAGCGAGTGCGGGACTTCTGGTGGCTGATCCGTGCATTATGTGGAAGGGGAGAGACAATGGCGCCGATGAAGTGGATTGAGACGGTGAAGGAATTGAAACGGCAGAGTTGAGAGTTGTCACAATACCTTAAAAACCTGAAGACATATACAGTATCTAGGACTGCATATATCCGTGTCCTGAAACAGTTGATCAAATATTATATCTGTTTACGGCTCAGCAAGCAGCAGCTAGGCTGCTGGGTCACGTCAACAGCACGGGAGGCTGCTGCACCAGTATACAGTAAATCCGTTGGGATTCCAATTCCTTTTAAAAAGACCTTTCAGAGTCTTGTTATTGGGCCAGTCTTTAAAGAACGAAGAGAGGAAGAGTGTCCCTTGGGCAAAGATGTTTAGAGTGCAGAGAGGATAATGGCTTCAGAAGCCTGGGTGTCTGGACAGCGGGAGCGTGCTGCAGGATCGGCAGAGATTGAGGCAGCAGAATTTTTTGGAAATGTTTTGCTTGGATTGTCCAGGAAGAGAAGTGCAGTCATCTTTTGAGAATTCAATTCTGAAGAGAAAAAAAAGTGCACCTGGTAAATAGACATTTTATATCTAAATTGATAATCTTATATTTAAATGATTAAGACAGATTCTACAGGGCTGTGCAGTGATTCACGAAAGAAAATAGACAGCCCATTCAGGAATTCAGGTTCTGCATTCAAGAATTCAGAATGAGAAAGTTTTGAGGGAACTCGTCCAGCAGTGTTGAGGATAGACTGGTCAGCGGTATTTGTCAGCTGTGTAACGCCACGCAAACGAAAAACTCAAGACAGGGAAAAAGGGTTTAAATAGGGAGGTTGGCAGAGATTATTGTCAGTACAGAACTCCTGCCCCCCCCTGCCCCGAGTCATCCACATGGCTACAATAAAATGTAGAATATTTACTAACTGAGCATTTATTTAGTACAAACACAAAAAGCATCAAATGGCAGAACCAGTTCCAGTGTCATATCTGCACAATGCTGTACAACACCTATAATTCCAACATGTTGCTTATTAAAGGAACGTGCCAAACAGAAACAAAGAATAACATGTACAAAATGTTATGATATGGATTGTTTATGTTAACAATTAAAATATTCCTTGCTTGGCTTTGTTTTAAATGTAGTGCTGGATGTTACAGAGAATGTTGTTAACGTTTTGTCGTCAGACATTGCTGAGCTCAGTTACCACAGCAAAACCAGCTACTACGAGACTTTCAGAAAGTAAACACTCCAAACAAAAAGCACCCGCCCTCACATGGCAAGGCTAATTGGTTAGTTATATGTATGTTAAATATATATATGAACATAAAAAGTGAAGGGGCAAAAATATATATATTCTCACCAAAAGTCTAGAATTCAGGTAACTCATTTAAACACTGTAGTTCAGAGAGCATTCCAGAATTCTCTAGAAGTTCACACCTTCTCCGCAATACTTATATTGTGACTGAAGCATTGCCTGCTTAGTTCTCTTTCTTACTCCACCTCCCCAACCACCACCTTTGCAGGCAATCTCCCCAAAGCAGGTCCCCTGGTGGACATGGTTAGTTCCTCCCAGAAGACAGCAAGTCTTTATTCTTTGGAGCTGTTGAAAATCAGCCCCAGTGACTAATTTACCTTCCAGAAAAGACCAATGCCAAATGTATGAATAATTGTAACAAAGTTTACTTGCAATAAAAAATGTAAATTCAGAACTGGATGGTTTCCTGAATAATCTTTGTACTGCTGACGTTAATTAAGGTTTGTCTAAAAATGAGCCAGGCTAAAATTATACGTTTTAGATTTCAAAAATGATGGAAGGAATTTATTTTAAGTATGTGTTTCTTTTTAGCTGGGGATGAATATCGATGGCAACAAGGATATGGCACTTGTCTGTACATCTGATTGTTTATCACAATTAGATTTATTTTACATCTAGAGAACTGTGTATCCAATAGTGTTACTTGGTTAGCAAAGCATTTAAGCATTTAAGTATCAGAATCTGGAAATATAAGATGATACAAATCTGTCTGTCTTTACGTGCATCCATCTGTATGTTCAACTTTTTTTATTTCCATTATTATTGGCAATACCCTTTAATAATTTGAATAATATTCATCCAGTGATTTTTATTAAATATTTAAGACTGGGGTGAAAACATCAAAGTTCTTGGTCTATAGCTTCATCCTGGGGAAAAAAAAAAAAAAGGAAAAGTACTGAACACTTAAAATGATCTGTTATGTGGTGTGATCCGTTAGCAGTCAGGAGAGGAAAATGTTGTTTCTGATGTGAGTCTATAAAAGCATTAAAGTAATTGTAGCTAACAAAATATTTCCATACATGTTTCCACCATGCACATATATGCACTGTATAGGTCTCAAATGTGCAGTTTTGAATGAAACAAGCTTTAGCAAACATGTATTTCCATTTCCAAACATCTGGTACTACACTAGGTTAAAGAAAACTCTATTTAGAAGCTATGCTTTTAGACTGGCTTGTACTTCCTGGGTCATTTCACCTAGAGAGTGAACTTATCCCCGTCCTGTAACTGGTCCCAGGTATTGTGTTATACAATGAAAACGCGTTGAATGGTACAACATGTTGCGACGGGGTACACCCGGCCCCTGTGTGTATTTTGTATTGTATTTGTTGTATTATGACTTAAAAAGTATAAACTTGTGCGGAATGTGGCCACATTTATAAAAGCAAAGCAGACACTCCTGGGTGGTTGATGAGAGTTTGGGGAAAGGAGACAGTAGGAGTTTTAAAACTAAAACCAATTGCTACTCGTGCTGGATTTACACTTGTTTTCATCATTGTCTGTTTTGTTTTGGCCAACGTGCTGTTTTCTTTGTGTATCAGTGTTTTGTGTTTAAACCTTTTATTTAATAAATAAACGTGCATCAGCACTTCAACCCGCAGTATCAGTGTCTCTCTCTTCCTGGTCTGACATCACCAGCAAGCTTATCCATGACATGTTTATTTTAAAACTGCACATTTGAGACCTCTAATAAAAAAAAGTGCAAAACATGTAACATGTATTAAATTAATTTGTTAACTACAATTACTTATTAAATTAATTTATAATTTCACAGATTCTAGGGTAAAAATACAAAGTAGGCAAACATTTTGGCCATGTAACAATGATGAAGGCACCAAAACACTTGCTGACTGGACCTTTAAGTTCCTAAGTTTTATCTTAAAACCCATCGATTGCTGGAACTAAATGTTTTACTATTGACAACTCCGGTTCTATTTATATTAGAGTATTCTTCATGTGTTAGGTGACCATGTGGCTCTGTGTTCAGTGGGACAGTTCAGGCTTTTCAACTTACAACCCAATGCATTCTAGTAAGCATAGTCCTGCTTCTCAAATTAAATAATGGTACGTGGGTCAGGTAAAGCTTACCAGAATGCACTGAGTTCTGAGTTGAAAAGCCTGAACTGTCCCGCTGAACACAGAGCCACATGGTCACCTTATTCATATGTAGTAAAACCTGTCTGACGATGCTGTTCAGGTTTACACTGAAGTAGATTCCTGGGTGAATGTTTATCAGAAACCAGACAGTGTTGGCTTTCCAGTTAGTTCACATTACCTATAGTTGTTTTAGCTGGTTGCTGACATTAACCTGACACAATTAAAGTGATTGTAGCTAACAAAAGATCTTTGTAAATCTTACCCGTTTTGCATTTCCGTTAGCCAACACAAGTCTCAAATGTGCAGTTTTGAAAGAATCATGGATGTTTATTTTAAAACATGATACCTGTTACTATTTTCACTTACTTTCCGGTGTCCATTTTAACAAGAAATATGTTAGTTGCACTTCCTGGGTCATTTCACTTCACAGCCTTGTATAGCCTTGAATGGGGTCTGGAGGTCATGGTGCATACTAACATGCCTTGTTTATGTTTGCAGACTACTGCGAGAACAATGGATCCGTGCCAGATATGAGAGAAAGGAATTTGTTTACATTGATAAACAAGAGCCCTATTCTGCAGGTAGGATGCACGCAATTTATTTGTTGTTTCTACAGAGCTGACATTTGCACATTTAATAATAATAGTTTTTAATAATGTTATTAAATGCAATGTTGTTTCATAAGTATATCGCCAGTGTAACCGGGCGGAGACCTGGCGCCTCGGCAACCACAGAGCCGGGCTCGTCTGCATTCATGGTCACAGTACTATAGTAAGTATTCACCCCCCCCTTAGACGTTTTCACAGTTTGTTTTGTTAAAACCTGAAATCTTGATGCATTTAAATGGGATTTTTTCCTTTGGATTTACACAACCTACTCAACACTTTGAAAAGACAAGAATTTTTATTGTGAAATAGTTAATGAAGAATAAAAACACCTGAAATGTCTTGTTTAGATAACTATACACCCCCGAGTCAACACTTGGTAGATCCACCTTTGGCAGCAATTACAGCTGTGAGTCTTTTGGGGTAAGTCTCTACCAGGTTTGCACATCTGGATCGTGCAATATTTGCCCATTCTTTTTGGCAAAATTGTTCAAGCTTTGTCAAATTGGATGAGGATTGTTGGTGGACAGCAATCTTCTTATAACAGATTCTCAATCAGATTCAAGTTCGGATTTTGACTGGGCCACTCTAGGACATTCACTTTGTTTTTAAGCCACTCCATTGTTGCTTTGGCTATGTGTTTGGGGACACTGTCCTGCTGAATCTCTGTCCCAGTCTCAGGTCTTTTGCAGACTGAAGCAGGTTTTCCTCAAGGATTTGCCTGTAGTTAGCTCTCCATTTTGCCCTCTACCCTGACAAGCTTCCCAGTCCCTGCCGATGAAAAGCATCCCCCTAGCATGATGCTGCCACCCCTATGCTTCACAGTAGGGATGGGGTTACCTGGGTGATGTGCTGTGTTGGGTTTGCGCCAGACATAACACTTTGTATTTAGGACAAATTGTTCAATTTTTGTTTCATCGGACCACAGAATCTTTTGCTGCATGTCTTTTTGCAAATTCCAAGCAGGATTTTACATGGGCTTTTTTCAGAAATCTTCTTGCCACTCTTGCATACAGGTGAGATTTGTGGAATACATCAGCTATTGTTGACACATGGACAGTTTCTCCCATCTCAGCCATGGAAGCTTTTTTGACCAATGCCCTTCTTACTCGGCTGCTCAGTTTGGGAGGATACCTTCCACTTCTTAATTATCAACTTGACTGTGCTCTAAGGAATATTCAATGCCTTTGAAATCTTGTTATAACCCTCCCCTGATCTGTGCCTTTCCACAACTTTGTCCCAGAGTTGTTTTGAAAGCTCCTTGGTCTTCATGGTAGTATCTTTTCTTTGAAAGCACTACCCAACTGCGAGACCTTAGAGACAGATTTATTTAATCTGAAATCATGTGAACCACTTTTATTGCACACAGATGGACTCCATTTAACTTATTGTATGAATTCTGAAGGAAATTGGTTGCACCTGATCTTGTTTAGAAGTGTCATAGCAAAGAAGGGGGGGGGGGGGGGGGGGGGGGATACTTACCTAATGAAGGCTTTTCAGGTTTTTATTTTTAGTTGATTTGTTTTTTCACACATTTGAAAGGATTGAGTAGAGTGTGTAAATCAAAAGGGAAAAAAAACCCATAAACATTTAAATGCATCAATGTCAAGTTGTAACAAACTGAAAACATCCAAGGGGGCGAATACTTCCCATAGGCACGGCATAGAGCTTTTAACCTTATCTCAGATGGGGGACAGAATCTGCGATGGCAGATAGGGTTAATATTTTGACCTACTTCTGAGAAATTTACATTTTTCCTCTTCCACTCTTATCAGTTATTTTAAAAAGTTAAACAGTTTTAAATGCCATAGTAGGTTGTGTTCTGAGAAATCATTTTATTACTAGATTTAAACATTGCAAACCACTGCCATTTAATACACGGTAGAAATTAATATACATACAGAAAGTAGAAGGTAAATATGACTATTTAAGCAAGCATATTTGAGGAAATTTGATAAACATTAATTTACACAAATGGTTTAAACGTTTAGCACTGGATTAACAAAATCTGGTTTGTACTAGTCTTGGAGTACCTTAACAAAGGCAACATTAAGTGCCCTTACAAAAAGATACTGAAAGCATGGTAAAGCATTACAATTTATGGCAAAGCATATTTAAAAAAGAAAACAGGGCAAACCATGTGTAACTGTGAGGGTATACGCTGGTAGACAAGACAAGAGAAACACACAGGTTGATGTTGAAATGCTGCTCAGGTGTCCAGGTTTTATTAACAATTACACAGCAGCTGGCCACCACTAGAGTACCAGCAATGATAGCTCTGGCATACACCCAAGTGTACGTGACAATTCTAAATACAAAAAGCCAAGCAAAACAGTGGAATAAAACACAGCTAAAAATAAAGGTCCCTGACACACACTGAACAATCCCCTAAACTAATCCCTTTTCTAATTACCAATGATTCCAATTAAACACAAGGTGGTCCTTTATTGTGCTCACCAAGCTGGTTAAACACAGTGGTCATGAATTTGGTTCACTCACCCTGGCTCTACACACAGTCATGAGGTGTTCAGCTGGTAAACAAAGCACACAATAAAGCCTCTTTTTAATGGCATGTGGCCAGGGTTAATTGATAATCAATTAGTCAATCAACACCTGGCCACATGCAGCACATGGATTTCAATTAGGCAGAGAGGGAATTCTAACCTCCCAGCCCTGCCATATATAGCACACATTATTTTATAAATTAATACTATAACCATGGGAAAACTGCAACTTTTATAAGTGTAGTCCGGGAATAGATATTATCAGTTTCTGTGAAACCATTTATATATCTATCAAACATAGATTTACAGCCTTCATGTAACATATAATCCTGTGTACTCTTGATTTGCGATGAAGTAATCTATTCCAGGATTCGGATATTTAATGAGACAGGGGTTGTTTCATTGTCTGCTAGACTTAGGGGTAGATTTAACTAATTAAACACTGATGTGTCACAGCTGGTTTACTTAGTGTAATTTACAGCACTGAGGAATGAATGTTCCTTAATTGCATCAAACATTTTTTTTAGGGGTAGATATGCCTAGAACATAAAAACATAAGAACTTAAGAAATTCAAGAAAGAGAAAAGGCTATTTGGCCCACATATGCCCATTCGCTTTGATCCCAGCGTGATCCGATAGTCTCTGCTTCAACAACTCTGTCAGCCTGTTTCAATGGTTCACCACCTTTTCTGTGAAAAAGCTCCTTCTCCCCTCAGTTCTTAGTATGCCCTTCTTCAGCTTCCACCTGTGGCCCCTGGTTCTGGTATCTGTGACCTGTGAAAAATAATTCTGAGCAGTTAAACCCCTTGACAATTTAAGATACCTCTATTAACCTCTTTTGTGCTATGGATGTACCTAGCACTTCATGATTAAAAACATGGTTAAAAGAAAAAAAAACCTGGATTATCATTTTTTCACTCGGACTCACTCCTCCAGGAGTTATTACATAACACATCAGGTCAGTGGCTCTCATTTCATTATATTACACGGATAATGGTTTACCTTTGATTAGCAGTTGTTTAATTGAGCTGTGCTTCATGAAATTAGCTTTGAAGTAACATCTGACTATTTGTCTACATCTTGTTTTGCTGATGTTGACAGTAGGTACATGCAGTATGTTGATACTTCCTGCTCCTGACTCTGATCACATGACACCACTGTAATATACAGAGTGTGTGGGAGGTACTGTAGTTGCAACAATTTTTTTTTTGTTCAGTGGTGTAAATTCAGCGACCAGAGGGCAAAAATAAACATTAGGAACCACATGTTTTTTGTATATCCTGTGTGTGAAACATTATATCTGGTTGTGTGTGGTTTAGTTGGCTGGAGAGAAACTGTTAGGCTAGTGTGTTTGAGCATAGGATTGATCTATTTTACATATTTTTTGAATACTGTATCTTATTTCTGTAATCTGTGATTCATCTTTCTTACTTTATACTTTTAGATTAGATCTAATTTCAACTTTCTACTGTACCCCAAAAAACTTTTATTCATCATTGTATATTTCGTTAGATTTTTTTTCCTGTTTATAACTTTTATAATTGGTGATTTTATTATCTCATTGTGTATTTCAGATCAGATTTTTTTTTCCTGTTTTACATTTTGATCTTTTTTGATTTATTATTTTTTTGAAGAACATTTTTTGAATAGTATTTATTGATTTATTTATTAGGTTATATGGTTTTTTTCACCTCTCCCCATTTCGCGCTAGGATGTCACAGTAATTATTAGGGTTTTTTTGGTGGGGGTCAGGTTTCAATTTATACTGTATAGCTCTAAAAATAATCCCAAAACGATTTGTTACAGTTATTGGATTGATTTTATTTTTCATTATATATATACACAGGCGGAGGTTGGGCGGGAACCTGGGACTTCTCGCACTAAAGCATAGTGCCAATACAAAAGAGCCGTATGCTGTACAAAAGAGCCAGCTCCTTTGCAAAGAGGGTATATCAGGTTTATGTCTTTGTGTGTGATTACGTCACCTATCAACCCGCTGCTGCCTTCCCCCGTGTACGCTACTATATTTATATATATATATATGTATATATTGAAATTGTGATAATTAACATGGCTGTAAAATGTATTTATGTTTTTTTATTGAATTATATCCTCTCACAACACACATTGCATTTGTATAAGGTATAATTTTATTATTGCATTTTCTTTTGTTTAGAATTTTCTTGTACTAGGCAATGGAGGTTTTATTTTGGTCAGTAAAATGGCAAGGCGGCAGAGGCTGTTGCTGACCTCCTAGTGGAGTCTGACTGATGACTCTGGTAGTGAGTATGTGCCAAGTGACTCTTCCTCCAGTGAGGTATCCAGCAGTGGTGAGGAAGAGGAGCTGATGGACATTGAGCCTGAACCCCTACCAGAACAGGGTATAGTAGGTGAGCCTGAACCAAGAGGTGGTAGATGGTGGTAGATGTATTGCCCAACAATACATGACATAACATGCAGACAGCCTGGTGCCAGAAATGAAATTGTTCTAGGGTTTATCCTTTCTGATGAGACTGGGGGATAAACCTAGATTATTTTTATATTGGTCCACCAACCCAATCCGTGCTTGCCCAATTTTCCCTTCTGCCAGGAGCCGGGACAGACTCCAATTAATTTTAAAATTTCTACATTACAATGATAGTTTTAAAGCTCTTCCGAGGGACAGGCTAATGTGACAGGCTTTTCAAATTACGGCCAGTTTTCGATACATCTACAGAATAAATTTGAGAAACGTGTACACCTGGCCAAGTTCCTCCTTCTATTCAAGGGGAGGCAAGTTTTTAAACAACGTATTCCAATGAAACGTGCCAGTTATGGGATTAAACTATACAAACTGTGTGAGAGCTCCACTGGGTACACTCATCAGTTCAGAGTGTACACAGGGAAGGACTCTCAGATTGAGCCGCCTGGCTGTCGACCATGGTTCCAGACCACTGAGCGTTTGTGTGGGATATGGTTTTCCCCCTCTAAATCTGGACTACCATTTGTAGATAATTTCTACACAGGAATCCCTCTGTTTAGGGCCTTGTACATATCCCAAACAATGGCTTTTGGCACGATAAGACCAAACAGGAAGGGATTTCCTTGTCAACTTTGTAGCCAAGAAACTGCTGGCAATGAAATATACAGATAAAAAAGATTTGTACCACCATCCACGATGAGGCAACAATAGCAGTTCCTGTGCGAGGTATGGGCACGCACACAAACAAGCCCGAGTGTGTCGTGGACTACAATAAAAACATGGGAGGCGTGGATAAGTCAGACCTGATGCTGAAGCCATACAATGCAGCTATGAAGACCATGGCATGGTACAAAAAAAACGTGGCATGTAAATGGTACAAATTTCTTTGTACAACAGCCATGTAGTGTACAGTACGGCTCCAGAGAAACGGCTCACTTTTCTGGACTTTCAGACCTCTGTGATGCCAAGCCTCCTGTTTGATGCACAATAAATGCCAGAAACCGAAAGAGTGGAAATAGTAGCAAGACTTAGTGAACATCTTTTTATTCGGATACTGCCACAGAAAAAAAGCCAAGCCACAAAAAAGGTGTCGTGTGTGTTTCCTCAAGGGCATGCGGAGGGATCCACGGTACTACTGGCCCTGCTGTCCCTCTCAGTCAGGCCTCTGTTTGGAGGAGTGTTTTGAAAAATACCACACAGTACATGAGTACTGGAAAGATTAAATAAACCCTAGTCACTTGTTTTTATGTCATGCAGCAACATTACCTTGGGCTGCAGAAGGATTATGCCACTTGAAATTAGGGTGGGTGCTATGGATCATGGGCTGTGTTTTTCAAAGGGGAAAGGTCAAAGTGGCCTAGTCTCAGTCTAGGGACTGTACACCTGAAAAACTAAATAAAGGTGCACATATTTGGTATTTTTCAATGCAGGACACTCAGGGCAATTCAAAACCACTTTTGTTTTAACAGTGGACCAAGAGCTGTCAGATTCACAGGTCCAAATATAAGGTCATGCTACCCATTTCTAAAATCTTTATTTTGTGCAGTTTTAAAAAATGTATACTTATGCCAGGGTATCGCATTCTTTAGCGGCGTACTGGACACATGAAATTGGGTTGGGTGCTGTGGACCGTGGGCTGCATATTTCGAAGTGGAAAAGTCAAAGTTGCCTGGTCTCTGTCTAGAGCGAGTAAACTACCCAAAACCAACAAAAGCATCTACAAATAGGCACAGACACATCCAGCAGCTTAAAAGTTTCTACATTCTTACACCAAATATTAGCATTTTAGGGACTAAGTGTGATGCAGGTATAGTACATTTTATGAAAAGTAGGATTTTGTTTACAATAATAGCTGTATTTTGTGGTCACATGACCAAGTAAACACAAGTAAATCAATAGAAACTTCAGGGTCTGGCAAGAAAACCAATATATAGTTTGCCAGGGGTATCTGAAAAGGAACATATAGTCATTTTGATGTAAAACAGGCAAGTCCCAAAATCACAAAATTCCTGTAGTACAGGGCATCACCAGGGCCTCAGCAGAGAAGATGTTAAGTCGACTCTGGCTCTCCTTCTTTCTAGGCTATATAGATTTAGCTATTTCATTCTATCTCCATATGACATACCCTTCAGTCCTGGAATCATGCTGCTCTCCTCTGTACTTTTTCCAAGGCATGTATGCCTTTTCTTACTACTACCCCTGAGTGAAAGTGAAGATTAGACATTAGTCCCTGAATCCATAGTGACATCATTGCCAGTTTATTTATCAGCAGACGAAGTGAAACACAAAGCTGACATCTGCAGGGGCCCCTCCCTGCTTCCTAGAGATGAATAGGCCTTGCTGTAATTCATTTAGGATTCCAAGCCAACCTCTTGATTAAGATGCTTTGCTGCAGTCTAGTAGGTCAATGCCAGTTCACCTTCTTTATGTTCTTACTATGGTACACTTTTCTAAGGGTCCCTGTCTTACATATTTCCAATGGCAGTATTCAAAACAAAAATAACAAATATAAAATAATACCAACTGGCATGTTTTGTACAGTTTTATCGATGGTCATCATAAGTGACAAAAGTCATACTTCAAACACCTTTGTAATACCTTTAATGAAGGCCCCGGTCATTGTCTGTCCATATGTGCAAATGCCTAGAGGTCTTGTCATTAATGTAGTGTTATGAAAATATGTTGTAAGGCTGTAACTGTAAAATTGCCTGCTACTGTATAAACATTGGTCATCTCAGCCTCTCTGAAATCTAATATTACCTTAAAATCAGCTTTAACTGTTTGCGGTCCATTTATTCAGTGCCTGTCTGTCCAATTTATGTTTTCATGCGCTGTTTATTTTACACTCACTTTTTAAAAGTAATTTTATTCACAGTAAAACAGGTTTTAAAGGCACTGCATATCAACAGGACACTCCGTACTGCTTCTCCAGCCCTGCACCTTGTTCGCTGTATCTATCACATACCTCTTCATAGTCGTGCATACTGATAAATCAACTCCTTATCACTTGTTTTATGACCAAACGCCACAATAATGCAATCCAAGTCATTATTTTATTACTATAATATCTCAAAATGTCCGTTATATTCTTTGAGTGCTGGATGCGGAAGCAGCATTCTTGTTTATGTCTGTGACGAAGAGACTCTGTGTATTGCTCAGATCCGCCTCTTTTTTTTTTTTTTGGCTTCTTTCTGTTTCTATCGGTCTCACTCGGCCATTGAAAGGTTTTCTCGGCTTTTTCCGGAGAAAAAACGACTAGAGACCTGTGCTTGGTGTCTTTTTGATGATGTCATACAGGGACCCACATTGGACTGTTAAGGAAAAATTGTAATTTCCAACATAGGACTGCAAAGGGTTAAACAGGAACATGGGTGTGGTCAGTATGACATTCTCATGGCACCATGCAAGAGGCACCAATGTTCTATTTGGGTCAGGTTAAACTGTAAGTATTTTTGTAATTTATGTGTAAAAGGTGCCAGCTACAGCAGAACACCTTCCAATCCCACCCTTTACTTCTCCAGCCACTGCATGTTTTCTATAAAAAGCTTCAAAACAAGGAGAGGAGAACTGCAGGGAGTGCAGCCTTCTGTTATTTAAAAACAGATTAAAAAACGTGAAGCGGTTCTTATTAATGTAATATGGCTGCAGAATCCAAAAATAAAACTGCCATCAATCTCTGAAACCACTGTAATAATAATCATCATAACCAGTAGCAGAAAAACCCACATGCAATTTAGCCTAGTATTGTTTCTGCAAAATAATTCATATGTATAACTGACAGGCTCGTGTTTCAGCTGCTTTGAACAGTGTTGTCAATGCAGTGTTTATTTGTTGTAATGTATTATGTTTAGTTACTCATTTAACTGATCCAAAGCAACTTACAGAGACTAGGGGTTCAACTTTGCATCACAACTGCTGCTGCAGAGTCACTTACAATAGGGCCTCGGTTTTACATCTCATCCGAAGAACAGAGCACAAGGAGATGAAGTGTCTTACTCTGGGTTACGCACAGTGTGTCAGTGGCTGAGCTGGGATTGAACCGACAACCTCCTGGTAACAAGTTATAATGCAAAGTGTTAATATTTATTTTTTAATACTGTTGTGTTGCATTAAAACACTGCAACAAAGACTACAGAACATGGTATAACTATGTGCAGAATCATCAGAATCATTTTGAAAACAACATGCATGTAAATATCTGTAACATGGTGTGAACAGGAGGTGTGGACAGGATGACATCACAGGTCCAGCTGTAACTTAACCCAGAAGAAAGCTGCAGGTTTAATAAAAATGCGCAATTTAGTTAACTACAAATATAATAAACAAAACATAGGACAAAATAAACAGACACGGTGGCCAAAATAAACATTCAAACAAAACACCATATATATATTTTAAATACCGCGGTTGTAGACAGCCGCCATTTTCATGTAAACAATACACACGGCATACAGCACCGCAAAGCACATGCCTTCACCAACTAACACCAACACCAATCCTCACCATCACTCAAAAACTAATTCTCACCCATGAACACCTATTTTATACCCCCGTGGCTGGAGCCTTAATTAATTACCTAATACTCCCCACGCAACACACACCTACACAAATAATGCTAAATACATTTAAGAAATAACACATGGATTCATAACACGTCTTACAAACCAAAAAATTCAGTGTTTCACACAATTGGCCGAGCACCACCCGGTGGGAGGGCTTAGGTTGGCCAGGGTGTCCTCAGCTCACCGCGCACCAGTGACCCCTGTTGACTGGCATTAGCTCTGGGTTGGCTGCATGGCGGGCCTGCAGGGTGAAAAGAAGTGGTCAGCTGACGGCACACGGAGGACAGCGTGTGTCCGTCTTCGCCGCTCCTGAGTCAGTGCTGGTCAGTTTTATTGACAATTTCTCAGTCTTCCCAGTCTTTCCTGATAGCAGCCTGGTTGTTTTGCATAGTAGTTAAGACCACTCCCTGGCAGTGTGCTTTCTCTGCCCTGTTACATAATCAGTTTACTTTATATTACTAAAAGAACAGCTGTTATATCCCCAGTACTATTGTATTCTTTATTTAGAATCATCATATTTCATTTTGTTTCAGTCATCACATCACTTTTTAACATGTCTTCTCTCTACAGCTGGTATACATGAGTGTAACCATTAACCTGCCCCCAGTGCCTTGTAGAAATATATCAGTAAGAATCAGCTGTACTTTGGGAGAAGACATGTTTGAGAGAAGACATGTTTGAGAGAAGACAGTTTTAAGGCCATCTGTGTGTTTTGAACTATTAAAAAGTCACCAGGATCTGATGTCTGAAGCAGAAAAGGGTCTACAAAGGGAATCGTAAAAAAGAAGTATAGATTCGTTAAGATGACTTTGATCATTTAGACCCATATCAAGTTAAAAAAAGTACAGTAAGATAGCTTTACCATAGAAATCGTTTATTCATGATTCTGTCATTATGGCTAAACATCTGGGTTCATGTACCACATGTACTATGCAGTGATGATGTCCTAATATTTTTAAGGCCTAATGTACAGTAAATGGAGTAGTTACTATGGAAACCGGGCCTATTGCTACCTTACATTCTTGCGCCCCTCTGTCTCTGTACTCTCCATGTTGTGTTCTTAAGACCCTCAGATGAAATGTTATTGACTTGGAACGAGTGAAAAATATGCATGCAATAAAAATCTTCTGAATTTACAACAGTGTAAACAACAATGAACAGCATTCAGGGGTGAAGGCTACAGACTGGAATAGTGACAGATTATACAGCAGTTTAGAAGCATAACTTCACTTAAACTCATTTAGATGGAAACCAGATTGTAGATGGTTAATAATTAGCTTTCTGCTTAGATCATTTAAATAGGTTCCATAAAGCAGTGGTGCTCTTTACAATATCAGCCTATTGATTAAGGCAAAGTGGGTTGTGAAGCTAAAGTTCAAGTCAGCACAAGAATCTGATCTGATTCTTACTGAACATAGCTCACGTACCAGAGAGCCTCCACAAAGCAAAGGAGTTTTGACAGGGCCTTCTGTCACAGGAATACAGAGGAATACAGTCCCTCTGTGTTGACATTTTATTCTCAAGTTTTGTTTTCTCCTGGTTTTTAAATGTGCGTGTGGGGACTAAGGATTTTAACAGGCCTCGAGCTGTCATCAGTCTGGTTGGTAAATTTGACATTTCTTAGCTGTGCCGTTCCTTTGGAGCCACTGGTATCATAATGTTAATTTCTGAAGGGTCCTTTCACTTTCTTTAAAGTGAGTGTTTAATTTATATGCTCAGACCACCTAAGTGACCTGCATTTTGCGGATCAAACCTGCAAATGGACATTAAAACATGCAGACCCATGAAAGTCATTGTACAACCCGCAAAATAAAACTTACATGTGAGACCACTGTTTGGGTAATGTCAAATAGTTTGTCATTATCAACATATGATTCAGGTGTGTGCAATTTTTGAAAAAAAAAAATATATATTGTCCAAGGGACAAAATGCGAGAAAAATCTACCTGTCCTTAAAACTCTACTTGCCCCCTCACCATCCCACAGAACACACACGCACGCACGCACGCACGCACGCACGCACGCACGCACGCACACAAATAGAATAAAACTTTTAGGATTTTGCTTTTATTAAACAATGAACACAATCGATTAGTGACTTAATAATTTTTTCTTCATGAAATTAAATAAAGAAAACGTAATTCAGTCCAAACATACTTGCCAAAACTAAACCATCGAATTTTTCTGCATGACACATGGCAAAACAAAAATAGTAATTAAAATAAAAAAAGATTCTAACTACGTCTGACTTCAAGCACCAGGCCAATAGACACCTTTTATTATGAGGTGCAGAATTTCACTGTCTTAGTTTTCGGTTTCAATGAATGTATATACTATGATTGGAAAGTGCAGCATTACCAGATAGCATACTAAATTGCTTTAGGTAAACAAGAATGCTTACCGACCCAAAAGAAAAAATAGTCCCTTGTGACAGGGTGCAGCCTGTCTTTGTGTTTTTGTGGTGTTTAGTGTGGATGTGAGTCTGCTGTGTGGATCTGAGTGAATGAGTTTGTGTGAGGAATGTGTGAAAGGTGCTGCAGCTAATGAGGTGTGACTTGCCCAGTTAGCTGCAGCACCTGTATGAAAGGGAGTGGTTGTAAGAGTGAGAAGACCTGTGTGACAGAGTGAGTACCTGTGTGAGAGAGAGTGTGCATTTTGTGTTTAGAATTTTTTTAATTTTTTTTTTTAAGAAAACAAAAATCCCTGCACCCCCGCTCTGAGTCTCCAGGTGGCGCTATCTCACTTCTGACACCACTTGTGACAGGATAGCCAAAGTGAGGAGACTCAGAGACGGAAAGTGCAGCAAATGAAATACTTTTAATTAAATAATAATTACCAAACAAAAAGGCATGATGGCCAAATAAACAGAACAAACACAAAACACTGTTAACAATAAATTCTAAACATAAAATACACACACCATCTGTATAGCTATGGCCGTGCAGTAGCGTCGAGCTGTGGCGCAGCCATTTTTTGAGCTGCACGCAGACTCCCCAGGCATGCCTCCAGCCAATCAGGACCTGGCGATCAACTCAGCACCGGGCGAGCATACCTGCTCAATTAGTTCCCTAGCAACACATCTCCTGTTGCGTGTCCCAGCTGGTTCCATAAAGACACACATGCACTCAAGAACCAGGGACAGGGTCTTCCTGTCACACCACCCCATTCATTGATAGGTTCTTAATTAAATTGCAAATTATATAATCTTAAAATAACCAATGTTATAATTGTTTTAAAAGTAAAACATAAATAAATAAATAAATACATTAATAAATATTAAAATACATGTATACATAAATCAATACATAGACATGTATTTCTTTCTTTATCTATCTTGATATTTATTTTTCACTATCAGATATAAATAAACACTGCCATTTAATACTGTATGAAACAAAAATACTGAGCAGTTCTTGTTCAGTCGTATATTAGTGAAGATTTATGTACTTAAAAGTTGTCATGCTTTCATATATTTTTATTTTCAAATTTAAAAATATATTTTAACAACTAGACAATTGCTTTGTTGCAGGACTTGTCTGTTCAGTTTGTCTCGACTGTCTTTTATGTTACATGTATTGTAAGGGGAATGGGTCACACTGTTACTTAGCATGGGAAGGGGGAGTGAGTGAATGAGTGGGGAGATTGTGTGTTGCTGTTTTTGGGGGTTGCAAAGCATGGATGTGATTGGTTGATGAGCCAGACAGCAGTGGGAAATTACAGTTATATAAAGGAGAGCATGAGCCTGGGGACTGGAGACAGTCCAGCGCTGAACTTGAATGAGAAACTGTGGATGCGACTGAGCGAGCATGTGAGCTGTGACCGGAGAGAATAGCAGTGAAAGCGCCAAGACTAAAACGTAGGGTTATTATTTTGGTGCTGTGAATTCCGGGCCCTGACAGGAATTCTCTGTAGTTTCAAATAAAACAAACATTTTGAGAGTTCACCACCGTCTCCCTGAGTACTACTTCCTAAAAATGAAAACTTTACAATATACTAAATGAACGGGTCAAGCTTATTATGATAGTTTGCAAAATGAGATGAAAGCTTTCAATACAATCGGGATAATACATAATCATTATTTACAAAATCTTGTTTCTCACATTACTTAAACTGTAACTTTACTGCTGCACTACTTTCAAATGTTGTGAAAGGGAAGGACAAACTTTGTGGAGTGAAAGCGAGCGCATCTGCTTTGCAAGCTGCATTGGAAGCCTGTCTTTGGTTCGATTCCCCCACAGGGTTTATATTACAAACTTAAAAAAAATAAATATATTTTATTTATGATTAACAACAACTAAAAGAGAAAGACTTGATATAGTGAGAGCAGACTGCTAAGTATTAGCACATGGAATTTACCACTGTACATGCTTATCTAAACCAAAGCTACTGCTCAAACGCAAATACTTTAAATACCCTTGTAGTTGCTTTTTTACATTCCCCTTGTTATTTTATAGTGTTTTGGAATAATTCTGAGTGGTTCTGGGTTCCATTGGTCCAATACTGAGTTACCATGTATCTGTTAAACTGATTGATTGACATGATTGAAATTCACACCAGGACACTCTCTAATAATAATAATAATAATAATAATAATAATAATAATAATAATAATAATAATAATAATACCTGCAACAAAAATTTACAAAGGTGTACTTAAGGGTTAGTTATAGTTAAGATAACGCTATACTTCCAATGGCAAAATTTGCAGTCAGCGTATAGTTACCTTTTTTTATCTTTTGCTTTTTTTATTTAAAAAAACAATGAACCTAGCTCTATCGTACACTTTACCATTTGTTAACACTGTATTTAATATAAAACTAATTATTACATATGGCATAAAATGTATTTTTACAAAACACATACTTTCTCAAACATATAGGTAGCAGTTTTTGATGAGCATCCTCGGTCTTAAGGAAAAAAAAATCTGGCATGCTCAGTGTAGGGTGAAAACAGTCTGGGCATGCACAGTATGCAAAGTGGGAACATTTGATAGGGAGCATAAACTGATGTGGCATTGGAACCATTTTTTTGGTGGATTACAGTGTTAAATGCTCATTACTTATTCTTTTAAAGCTCCTAACAACCCAAGAAAATTATGCCTGAAATGCGATCCGTCAGCGGGTGAAACAGAGGATCACTTTAGAAAATAGGAGAATATTATTTAACTGATTAACAGGTGAAAAAAATCGACAGATTTTGCAGTTTCCACTTAAAATGAAACCACTTTCAAAAAATCAGATGCAGGATGTTTATTTAAATATGGCACATACTCTGACATTATCTTATTTATCTCTCTCTCTCTCTCTCTCTCTCTCTCTCTCTCTATATATCTATATATATATATATATATATATATATATATATATATATATATACAGTGCCTATAGAAAGTCTACACCCCCTTTCAATATTGACACCTTTTGTTGCCTTATAGCCTAGAATTAATAAATTCAGCAGTTCCTGTAGGTTCCCTCTGCTGGGTAATGCATTTCAAAGCAAAGACTCAACCATGAGCACCAAGGCGCTTTCAAAAGAACTCCAGGACAGTTGTTGAAAGGCACAGATGAGGGGATGTGTATAACAAAAATATCAAAGGCCTTGAATATGGAGCACGGTCAAGATGATTGTTAAGAAGTGGTAGGTGTATGGCACCACCAAGACCCTGCCTAGATCAGGCCATCCCTCTAAACTGGATGACCGAGCAAGAAGGAGACTGATCAGAGAGGCAACCAAGAGGCCAATGGCAACTTTGCAAGAGCTGCAGGCTTTTATGGCCAAGACTGGTCAGAGTGTGCATGTGACAATAATATTCCAAGCACTCCACAAATCTGGCCTGTATGCTAGGGTGGCAAGAAGGAAGCCATTACTCAAGAAAGCCCACCTTGAATCTTGTTTGAAGCATGCAAAAACAAACTTGGGAGATTCTGTAGCCATGTGGCAAAAGGTTTTGTGGACTGACGAAACTAAAATGGAACTTTTTGGCCTACATGCAAAGCATTGTGTTTGGTGCAAACCCAACACAGCGCATCACCCAAAGAACACCATCCCTACTGTGAAGCATGATGGTGGCAGCATTATGTTATGGGGATGTTTCTCATCGGGAGGGAGTGGGGCACTTGTCAGGATACAACGGAAAGTGAATGGAGCAAAGTACAGAGAAGTCCTTGAGGAAAACCTGCTGCTCTCTGCAAGATAGCTGAAACTGGGACGGAAGTTCACCATTCAGCATGACAGTGACCTAAAGCACACAGCCAAAGCTACACTGGAGTGGCTAAGCAACAAAAAGGTAAATGTCCTTGAGTGGCCCAGTCAGAGCCCCGACCTAAATCCAATCAAATATTTGGGATATGACTTGAAGATTGCTGTCAATCATCAACGCTTCCCAAGGAACTTGACAGAGCTTGAACAGTTTTATAAAGAAAAATGATCAAATATTGCTAAATCTAGGTGTGCAAAGTTGGTAGAGACCTATCCCCAACAGACTCACAGCTGTAATTGCTACCAAAGGTGCTTCCACCAAGTATTAACTCAGGGGGGTGGAGACTTATCCAATTATGATCTTTCAGTTTTGTATTTTTAATATATACTTGTGGAAGGGGTGTGGGTAATTCACTGACCAGGAGACAGACAGGTGTACTTGGAAACACCACACAGGTGCCCAGTTTTATTTTGGAGCGGTTCTTATTTTTCTCCTGCAGAGGGCACTGTTGACCGTGGGCTGCCTATCAACGATGATAGACAGCACCACGGAAATATCACAGCTGGTACACGAACAGCAAGTGCACTCGCAGGTGCTCAAAGAAATAATAATGAAAACAGAAGGCGAGAAGAACAAGGGAAAATAAAACAGTAATAAAACTACAAATAAAAGGTGCTGCACTCGGCAGCGTTATCCCGGTCGCTGCTACCCGCACGACCCGGATCACCGTCCTATTCTATCGGCTATCTAGCCTGCTCTTTTACAATACGCTGGGGTCTGCCCAAGGATTCCCTGCTCTCTCTCTCTGTCTCGCTGTGAATCTTTATTTTTCTCGGTCCTGAATCAAAGCTTCCGCACTCTTGGCACGTCTAAGTGGGCAGACCTGAGGAAACAACAGAGCGTTATTTTATAGGACCAACAATCACCCAAGACCCGCCTCTCAGCCATTCAGAGAGGGGGAAAGTCCACACACCCACTTTTCCACCTCCCCGTGTCACTGCCATGACTCACAGGCGGTTGTTGGGCAACTGCCGCCCTCTTCCTGCAGCCCGTGAACACGCCAGCAGAGTCAGCACAGATCTCTCCCTGTTACTATACTTTTTTCCTCAATAAAAACTTTTTCACCCCTTAACAGTGTGGCGTAAGGTGTGTAGATAAGTGGGAAAAAAAATCCTCACTTAAATGCATGAAACTTAGAGGCACTGACACAACAAAATGTGAAAGAAGTTCAAGGGGGTGTAGACTTTCTATAGGCACTTATACTTATTTTCATAAAGTGACCCAGTTGTAATTTCGTATGTACAGTTGTAGTGGGGGATGTATGTTACTAATAAATGTTGATAAAGCTCCTGTTAACATGACTGTATTCCTAGGTAGTGACAGGAAGTGTTGCCTATATGGGCGTGTGGCAGAGCGAAGCTCTGCCTTTTTTTAAATTGGCAGGGATGGGGTTAATTTCCCCTACCTGCCTGGGTTTATTATGTTCAGGTGGCTGGGGTTGATTAGTTGATTAGGTTAATTAACGAATAATCAGCGCCCAGCCACCTAACATAAAAGGAGGCCTCTGCTTCTCATTTGAGAGGAGGGAGCTGAGGAAGCAGGTTGGTGTTTTGTTTGTGGTTTTTTTGTATTTTTGAATCCAGTGAAGGCATTGCCCAGCCTGGAAACCTTGTTTTTGTAAGTTTGTTTTTGTATTGGGTTTTTTTTTGTGTTTAAATCCCTTTATTTTGCCATTGTGCACTTTTATTTTTGTTATTTATAATAAAATTAGTATTTTTTTTTAACTGCAGACTGTCTCTGGGCCTCTATCCACTCGCCAGCCTGCCACAGGGCGGGAAACGGGCTCCATCCATATCTGAAGGCTGACTGTCTGGGAATGGGTGTTTAATATTCATAAAGCTATGAAGTAATTGATAGCCATGTTTTCTTCTCTACAGCAGCAGCAACATGTTAACATGAGCTCACTGTTTCACTAATGGAGCATGGGATGACACTTTAAAAAACTTGTTTAAGCCTGGAGAACTAAACATCATAAATCATATACCATGGCAGCAGTTCTTTTTTTTTTTTTTTTTACCAGGTCACATGTTCTTTAGGGAGGTGATACATTAATCTGTCAACAGTTTTAAAAAGATTTTTTCAGGGCATGTGGCATAATTCTGCAGTCTGTAGCAAGTATAGATAAAGAGTAGCTTCAAATGTCATTATAGTTCTCTTACTGTTGCATGGTATTTGCAATTATTCTGAGTGATTCGGGGTCTGGTTGCTCCAATATTTAATTCTTATTACTGACACCTTCATTCCATTGAAATCATATGGTCAAGTAACTTTTCAACTCAGCCCCGCCTACCCTCTCTGTATATATGGGGCTAGTTGATTTGAATAGCATGAGGAAGGCTGTTCAGTCCTGGCTGTTAGGATTCTCCACACAGGCTCAGAGCCAGGTAAAGGCAGATTTAGATAAAACATGATAATAACTTGCGGGAGCAAGAGAACCACTCAGAATGATTCCAGACACCACAGTAAAGGACATTGAAATGACATTTGAGGCTCTTTAAGTATTAATAATTTGTTACTGGCAATGTGTCCCCTAACAACTGTAGTGCAAATAAAAACTTTACAGCACATCCCCAGCCAACCGGCCACTCCTTGCTTTCACATTCAAAGACCTTGCAGGTTTTTTTATGAATGTATTATGGCTTGGCTGCCAGCCATCACGTTGTCAAAGCCAATGCGCATACAGTGTCCTTGTTCTATGTAATCCTGCAGAACAAACAGCACAGTGGAGGGTGAGGTGGTGCAGTGGATCCATGGCTAGCCTGTCCTCTGGGAGCCTGGGTTCAATTCCAGTTCAGGTCTGCTGTAAAGAGTTTGTTGCTGTCAACAAACATTCATTCATTCTCAGTCTCTTCTGGAGATAGCTCCAGTAATGGATGAATTGAGGCTGGCACCTGCCAGTATAGTATATTGTTCTTCTACCACTCCAAAGTGTACAAACCTGCAATTAACCAGCAGCTCCATTCAATCAGGGGGATGGTTCCCTTATATTTAGCATCTCTAGTTTTTCTCTGTACCAAAATATAACTCTATTGGGTTAGAGAAATGCTTAAACAAAGAATAATGCAATGCCATACTTCTCCTGCCATGTCTTTAGGGTATTAAGATGTGCAGTGGTGGTGTTTGGGGGGTGAAGGAAACAGGATTGATTTCAGAATTGATTTCCCATTTAGGAGGATATTGATTGGTGAGGTAATCCTGAGTGAATTATTCATTCCTACAGCAGTGGTCTTTCTCTGCCAAGCGCACGGCAGGGCACTCATTTTAAACGGATGCTCTAATGAATTGCCTAATATGCTGTACAGCTCTTTCATTTCTTGAATTACATTGTTGATACTGAAATCATGGTGGTGATTGATATTAATAATAACAATAGAAGTTAAAGGTAGAATTAACTATTTTTGTACAATATTAATACATTATGTATTTGATGTATGGTGCTCTATTTGTGAATGTACAGTCTTGTAACACTTTGCTGTTTGCGCATTAGAGTGTAAACCCGCTTTGCATTTTTAACTATTTATTAATGTTTTAAAATGTCACATATGCTAATGAATTGCAACTAGGGCTGCAGCGAAGGGTACGTTCGGAACACATTTCCTTGTTTATATTCCAATTATTTTACAGGTAATCCATATAAATGGAATAAAACATTCACATGTAGTTTAAAAATACATTTTTTAGAAAAGTAATCATGTTTTTATAATTTCAACAATAAAAACAGGTTTATTTACATGTATTTGAGGCTGCTTGCAATTATTACAGTAAGCTTGCACTGCAGCAGCACCAACTGCAGAGGACTTAGGTAAAACAAAGCTTTATTTAACAGTCACCGTTCCAAACAGGTTCTCAGTCACATTTTACTACTACTAAAAATATTAATAATAATACTAATAATAAACTCGTTCTTGTTCTTATTTTTTAAAACAATATTTACTTTCCTTTTTTTTGTAATTAAGTTTTTATTAAGCAAACATACCAAAAAAACAGCAATCCACAATACAAAATGAACTAGGACAGAACCCCTCCATCCGCCCTCATCCCCTCGCAACCTCTCCAAACCCTCATAAGAACATAAGAACATAAGAACGTTTACAAACGAGAGGAGGCCATTCGGCCCATCTTGCTCGTTTGGTTGTTAGTAGCTTATTGATCCCAAAATCTCATCAAGCAGCTTCTTGAAGGATCCCAGGGTGTCAGCTTCAACAACATTACTGGGGTGTTGATTCCAGACCCTCACAATTCTCTGTGTAAAAAAGTGCCTCCTGTTTTCTGTTCTGAATGCCCCTTTGTCTAAACTCCATTTGTGACCCCTGGTCCATGTTTCTTTTTTCAGGCTGAAAAAGTCCCTTGGGTCGACAATGTCAATACCTTTTAGAATTTGGAATGCTTGAATTAGGTCGCCGCGTAGTCTTCTTTGTTCAAGACTGAACAGATTCAATTCTTTTAGCCTGTCTGCATATGACATGCCTTTTAAGCCCGGAATAATTCTGGTCGCTCTTCTTTGCACTCTTTCTAGAGCAGCAATATCTTTTTTATAGCGAGGTGACCAGAACTGCACACAATATTCAAGATGAGGTCTTACTAGTGCATTGTACAGTTTTAACATTACTTCCCTTGATTTAAATTCAACACTTTTCACAATGTATCCGAGCATCTTGTTAGCCTTTTTTATAGCTTCCCCACATTGTCTAGATGAAGACATTTCTGAGTCAACAAAAACTCCTAGGTCTTTTTCATAGATTCCTTCTCCAATTTCAGTATCTCCCATATGATATTTATAATGTACATTTTTATTTCCTGCGTGCAGTACCTTACACTTTTCTCTATTAAATGTCATTTGCCATGTGTCTGCCCAGTTCTGAATCTTGTCTAGATCATTTTGAATGACCTTTGCTGCTACAACAGTGTTTGCCACTCCTCCTACTTTTGTGTCGTCTGCAAATTTAACAAGTTTGCTTACTATACCAGAATCTAAATCATTAATGTAGATTAGGAATAGCAGAGGACCTAATACTGATCCCTGTGGTACACCGCTGGTTACCACACTCCATTCTGAGGTTTTTCCTCTAATCAGTACTTTCTGTTTTCTACATGTTAACCACTCCCTAATCCATGTACATGCGTTTCCTTGAATCCCAACTGTGTTCAGTTTGAGAATTAATCTTTTGTGCGGGACTTTGTCAAAAGCTTTCTGGAAATCTAAATAAACCATGTCATATGCTTTGCAATTATCCATTATCGATGTTGCATCCTCAAAAAAATCAAGCAAGTTAGTTAGACACAAGCTCCCTTTCATAAAACCATGTTGACTGTCTCCCAGGACCCTGTTACCATATAGGTACTTTTCCATTTTGGATCTTATTATAGTTTCCATAAGTTTGCATATAATAGAAGTCAGGCTTACTGGTCTGTAGTTACCTGGTTCAGTTTTGTTTCCCTTTTTGTGGATCGGTATTACGTTTGCAATTTTCCAGTCTGTCGGTACCACCCCTGTGTCAAGAGACTGCTGCATGATCTTGGTTAGCGGTTTGTAAATTACTTCTTTCATTTCTTTGAGTACTACTGGGAGGATCTCATCCAGCCCAGGGGATTTGTTTATTTTAAGAGCTCCTAGTCCCTTTAACACTTCTGCCTCAGTTATGCTAAAGTTATTTAAAACTGGATAGGAACTGGATGACATGTGGGGCATGTTGTCAGTATCTTCCTTTGTAAAAACTTGTGAAAAGTAATAATTTAATATATTTGCTATTTTTTTTTTCTTCATCTACGATTTTGCCATTTGTATCTCTTAAACATTTAATCTCCTCTTTGAATGTTCTCTTGCTGTTGTAATATTGGAAAAACATTTTGGAATTGGTTTTAGCTCCCTTAGCAATGTTCATTTCTATTTCTCTCTTGGCCTTTCTAACTTCCTTTTTGACTTGCGTTTGGAGTTCTGTGTACTCTTTCTGCGTACTTTCTTTTTGGTCCTTTTTTAATGCTCTGTAAAGTGCCTTTTTTCGCTGAATATTTTTTTTAATTGATCTATTAAACCATTTTGGCAATTTAGTTTTACATTTAGATTTGTCTACTTTAGGGATATAATTGTTTTGCGCCTCTAGTACTACATTTTTGAAGAACAACCATCCTTCTTCTGTGGGTGTTTTCTCTATTTTACTCCAATCTACTTCTGTTAGTCTCTGTTTCATACCTTCATAGTTTGCTTTTCTAAAATTGTAAACCTTAGCTTTAGTCATTACTTTTGGGGTTTTAAAAAAGACTTCAAATGAGACCACGTTGTGGTATGAGTTTGCCAGTGGTTCTCTGACTTCTGTTTTAGTTATTCTATCTTCGTTATTTGAAAAGACTAAATCAAGGCATGCCTCCCCTCTAGTCGGTGCCTTGACAAATTGTGTTAGGAAGCAGTCATTTGTCATTTCCACCATTTCTATTTCATCCTTCGTGCTACCCACCGGGTTTTCCCATTTTATTTGGGGGAAGTTGAAATCCCCCATTAGTATGGCTTCTCCTTTGCTACACGCATTTCTAATGTCATTGTATAACAGATTATTGTGCTCACCGTCTGAATCTGGCGGTCTATAGCATGCTCCTATTATTATGCCCTTTGAATTTTTGTCCGTTATTCTGACCCATATTGATTCGGTTTTATTTTCTTTGTTCTACCCCTGTTCTACCCCTCCTCCTCTTTTGTCCTGCCTGTCTTTCCTATACAGTGTATACCCACAAATATTATATTCGTCCCCATCACTCTCAGACAACCACGTTTCTGTAACACCTATCACATCATAGTTACCTGTTAGTGCAGTAGCTTCAAGTTCTAGAATTTTGTTTCTGATACTTCTAGCATTTAGATAAATACATTTAATGGTTGTCTTACCTGAGTTGTTGTTCTTGTTTTGATGCGGTCTTCCTTCTGTTTTTTTGTTGATTTCTCCCCCCTTCCTTTCTAGTTTAAATGCTTCTGAACCTGCTCGAGGATCTTTTCTCCGAGTAGACTGGTTCCCTTGTTATTTAAATGCAGTCCATCCCGTCTATACAGATAGTCCTCGTTGTAGAATGTGGTCCAATGATCAAGATAGGTGAAGCCTTCCCGTGTGCACCACGTCTTCAGCCATGCGTTTTGATTAATTATTTCCAGCTGTCCATATGGTCCTTTGCAAGGTGCCGGTAGTATACCAGAAAATACCACAGTTTTGGTTTTCTCTTTTAATTTCCTTCCTAGCTCTCTGAATTTGTTTCTCTGTCTCTTCCAATGTTGTTTGTACCGATGTGGACGACTACTGCTGGGTTGTCTCCTGTTCGTTCTAGGAGCCTGTCTACGTTCTCAGCGATGTGCTTGACCAAGGCTCCCGGAAGGCAGCACACTGTTGTAGTAAGGGGGTCCAAACTGCAAATTGAACTTACTGTGTTTCTCAATATGGAGTCCCCAACAATCATGACCTCCCTTCTTTTTGCTGTCTGGTCACCACATGTCAATGGGATCCTGGATGTTGTTCCTTTCATTCTCTTGTTGTTGGTTCTGCTCATCAAAATTCTGAAGTGACTCAAATCTGTTGGTTGTTTTGATTTCTGGTGGTTGTGTTTGACGAAGTTTCTTTTTTTCCCTGCTTCTGCCTACCTGAACCCAGCTGTTCTGACCTTCTATCTCCCTGGTGGCTGTTCGGGGTGATGCAGACTTCCATGAATTGTGGGTGTGCCAGTTCCTCAAGATCCTGTTGCTGTCTCACTTCTTCCAGCTCCATTTCTAGCATACTTACTAGTTTATGCAAATCCTGGATCGCGCGGCACTTTACGCACACTTGGTTTAGCTCCGCTGGGTTTTCTCGGATTTCCCACATCAAGCAGGTGTCACAGATTACTGGCTTGAAGACCGTGTTGAGGGTTTTTTTTAAGTTTAGTTTAGTTTCAACCCCCCTCCCCCCTCTGTTGTCTGGAGAGCAGGTGGAGAGCAGGTGTGGGGGAACAATATTTACATTCCTATGACTAATGGGACTTCTACTGCTGAATATCTGAATAATTTTTTCAACCCGTGGTTCATAGTCAGTCATTTTTAGAGCAACAAATGCATCACTCATGTCATCTGTCAGTTTGTTGCGCATGTCTGATTTGATCAAATTCATGCCAGAAAAAATCTGCTCACAAAAATATGATGAGCCAAAAAAAGTTAGAAGTGAAATTCCAAGAGTTTTCATTGCTTTGAAAGAATCTGGCAAAGAATTCCAGACTTTTAATATCTCATTTTCTATACTTTCTGCTTTTTCCCCATCTACTCTGTCACACTCAATGTGCTGTAATGTTACATGCAGATCCGTGAATTTTCTTTTGCACACTGCATTTTCTTGAAATTCCAACAATTCCATTTCCAAACTTTCAAGTCCCAGCCATTCCAACTGGGAAATATTCAGCTGGTCAAACATGGCTGTGTCAGGACTGCTCATGAAAGACAGTGTTGCCTCCATGTTGCGGAACTGAATAAACCTGGCTGCAAATGCTTCCCTAGAAGCCCCCACGATTTTGGAAAACTGGTGGTAAACTTCCTGCAGATTACTGGGACTGTCTGCAAAGTGTGCAGATTTCTGCAAATGTGTTTTCAGGTTTGGGAAGTATTTTAGCTGTCCACAGTCAATGTCTCTTTCAAACACCTCTAACTTTCTTTCAAAAGCCCTGATATCCCCAAACATGCTTTCAGCTGTTTTGCCAAAACCCTGCAATTTTGGTTCACGTCATTAAAATGTTTGGTGAAGTCAGTGAAAAACATAAGGGTGTTAAGCCACACAATATCAGTGAGTTGTGGATAGTTTCCCCCTTTTTCATCCATGAACAGCCTTATTTCATCTAAACAGGCCACAAAACTCTCCAGCACTCGTCCTCGGCTTAGCCACCTGACATTATTATAAATCAATAACGTTGAGTACTGTGACTGAACCTCATCAAGAAGCATCTGGAATTGGCGGAAATTTTGAGCTTGAGCCATGATGTAATTTACAATCTTTGTGACAATCTTAAGGATGTTGTCCAGTTTCTTGCTGCTATCTCTAGCTGCCAAGGCTTCCTGATGGATAAAACAGTGAAACTGGATAACTGGATGTTTTGCCTCCTGCACAAGGTACTGAATGAAACCTGATGTTGCACCAACCATGCTAGGTGCACCATCAGTTGTAACAGAAACTACTTTTTCCAAGCTGATATTTTCAGCCAAAAATGCCCCTCTGACAGCATTAAAGATATCATTCCCTGTTGTCCTCCCTGGCAGAGAACAGTTTCACTAATTCTTCCTGCATGTTTTCACCAGCTGCATAATGCACGATTACTGCAAACCTTGCATGGTTACTGACATCAGTACTTTCATCCAGACACAGTGAATAAAACTCTGACTTGCAACTCAGCGGTGAGCTGCTGGCTAACATCTTCAGCCATGCACAGGATTCTGTCTTTGACAGTATTTCTACTGAGTGGCATATCTGTGATGCGCTACACAATTTTATCCTTGTTAGGGAAGTCATGAAATAAAGAACCAGCACTAGCCAGCATGGCACTCTTGATATATTCACCATCTGACAAGGGTTTGCCATGCTTTGCAATGCAATGAGATAATTTGAAGCTTGCAGCCACCAAATGGTTGTTTTTTTTAAGATAAGTACTAAAAACAAGAGTCTGGTTTTGACACCTCCTCACTACCCTTTGAAGGAATTCTTTCCTTTCACTCTCATTAAGATCTGTAATGCTTTTGTGGTTGGTGTCAAAATGGCGTTTTATACTTGAGGTTCGATAAACAACACTTTCATTACAAATAACACACAGCGCTTTCCCTTTACTGTCAACCATTCCAATTGTTTCTGTCCAACCCTCCTGGAAGGATCTACCACTATCTGTCTGAAGTTTAGCTTTTTTGATTGTGTTCATTTTCTTAACCTTCACTTCACTTTTCAGTTAACTGACGAGAATGTTTTTCTTCAGAAGCACGCTGAAACAGGTTGTCTTACTATCTCCACAGAAGACGTCTCTATACAACAGCAGCTTTCAGCATGAACAGCTATCCCACTATTGCAGATATTTGCTGGGTGCCATACCTAACAAAAAATGTCCACAGTTAATATTGCCCACCACATCCCCTCCCCCCAGCCCATCCATATCCCCATCCCCATCATAACTGCCAGACCAAACATACACTCGCTCTCTCTTCAACCCCATCCCACTCCTGTTCCCCTTTATACTTCACTAGGCACTTAATGTTGGTCTTCCCTCACCGCCCATAATTTCCTCTTGTCCCTGAGAACTCGCAATCTGTTCTAAGCAATTCCCTTACATTCCCCATTCCCTGTCCCTAAGTACACTGCACATTCTAATCTACACTCACATGCTGTTCTTGCTGGAGACTGCAGCCGGGGAGTGTGGTTGTGGTAGAAGGCAGTGGAAGACTACGTCGCTGCAGGCTAGTGGGAGACAAAGTGAGGCAGCAAGACTGATCAAATTCAAACAAAAAATGAATAATTATGAATATGCATGTTCTTTCCATCCCTAAGTCAATTTTTGCTCACAGATTATATTATATTGTTTTGTAAATTTACAGACATAAAAAGCAATAGTGATAGTGCACCTCACAGGGACCTATCAACTTTTGCATATGCCCCTCTATATATTTTGGACAATGACTCTTTAATCCTTATTCAAGTAAGATCAATCAATCTTAATTTTATATAGCGCCTTTCATAGTGGAACATCATCTCAAAGCACTTCACAGCTTGTCAAAGAACAACAGTGCATACAATAAATACATAGTTTGAATATTATATTGTTAAACTACTGTAAAATACATAAATCACATTTCATGACTCATTAAGTTTAAGAATTATAATGCTAATCATCAGTAAAAGCAATAATCAAAGTGCATCATACAATAAATATAAGACGTTTGCTCAATTGGCATGCTGCACCAGTAACCCTGGCCATAATTGTTTTGTTTTTTGGTTTGCAATTGCACACAGTGACAACAACTACCGGTGTACCGTCATTTTTTCAACTGTATATTTACTTACATAAAACATATCTACTGCTTTTACATTTTGTAAAATAACTATTTAAAAGACGAGTAGCAGATAACATACTTATTAGAAAAAGATTTCTGTGGTGTCAAACTACCTTGAAAAAAAGGACTATCCACAAATGTACTCTACATATCAGAGGCATAATTTATTTTGGGACGCTTGTTTTTTGAGAATTTGCAACCTGCTTTTCCCCACTGTATGAAGTGGGGTAACAACATACCACAGTATAATTAAGATTAAAATAGTATTTAAAAAAAAAAAAAAAAAACAGTGCATCAAACAAAGAATACATAGTTTGAGATACGAGTATGTGACAGTGGAATATATTTTCGGTATTTATGACAAGGGAAAGGTTTCACAATCAAAACAGCGTGGGACATTTGCTTTAAAGTTTAATGCACAAATACACGTGTTGCCGCCAGTGACATCTGCAAAAGACCTTGCACTGCACATTAACACGTGTACGAAAAGTTGTACATCTTTTTAGAAAAGAAGTAAGCCGAAAGTGCTTGTTTATGTAATTTAGACCTATTTATGGCTCGCAGGCCCCCGACCCCGAGTGTAAAGTATGAAAGATTGTGGCCATTTCTCCATTTAGTTCAGGAGATGACAGCCAGTAAAATGCTACAAGCATCACGCTAACGATCCCTTCCTCCTCGCGTGTCCCGCTGACACATCCATAGCTGACCACAATTACATTTGATCCTCCATGGGACAGACTTACTGTTTTGATCAGCTTTCTTTTCCCAGGGTACTTGAATAAAGCAGCTCAGCAGCATAAAAAACCAACCGTGAAATATCGGCTACAGTTAGGACTGCTTAATTACTGGGGGCGGGGCCGTCTTTGCAAATCAAACTGACTGGCTTTCCAAAGTGCCACTCAGAGGGTGTGCAAAAAAATAAATAAAATAAAAATAAAAAAGCAGATAACTGCTCACTCGGCGTGCCACTCTGGGCACGCGTGCCATAGGTCCGCCATCGCCAACCTAGTGCTTTGCAATATACCCTGCTCCATACACAGATATATGGCAGCAGCGTCCTATAGAGTTGCTTAATATAATAATTTGGTAGTGGATTTTAATACAACTTTTGTTTAAGTAATATGCATTATACAAATCAAAGATCGAATTTTGCATGTGAGTGACATTTTATGTGTGATTTATAGTATTCACATGTTATCAAGTGGTTTCTGTTAACAGAAAAAAAAAAATGCATACGGTGCGTGAATGCAACGTGACAAACCTTCAAAGGTTTAAAACTACCTTCGAATTCCTGGCTACCGAACGAACCTTTGAAACTTTGAACCTTGGTGAACCTTTTATCAGGAATTTTGCTGTAGCCTCACTTCTATATTTATAACATTCTTAACTCAGGGTAATAAAGTTGAGTGTTCAATGGTGGCGCCAGACTTTCCATAATAAGGGGGCTAAGGGGGGGCAAAACAAAACATTGAGGGGGCGACACCCCACTTTGTGCGGCACGCATAAAATATATTTGAATAAGTTTCCGAGTCGTATAAGTGGACCAGTGTGAACAGCAGGTATTTAAACGTGTGCTGTATGTATTTTAAGAAAAAGGATAAAATACAAAGAAAAGGCTTTGTATTAACCGTCTGACAAAGACAAATTCACACAGGTTACAAATAAACAAAACACTCCACTCACATTTCCACAGTCCTTGTTTCCTCTCATCAACCACAACAAAGGAACCGATTACAGGCGTCATGCCCCCCCCGAAGTGCCCTCAGCCCCTATCCCTCCGATAGCTAATTCAATCACATCTCCAATTCATGACTGAAACACCACGAGCACTAATACATACAACCGGGACTGGTGATCGTGTTTTAATATTGTGGGGCGGATAACGTTTATTGTTTGGGAAACACTGTAAACCCGTTTGTTTGGCTCCGCGCATTGCACGTTGTTGTGTATTGCCAGAGCGTTCTTCTTTTGTTGGTCACCAGACCCGGATTACAATTAAAACCCCTTTCCTACTAGATTACAATTGTTTGCGATTCCTTTTGCACCGCATCACCTCTACACTTGTTCACAATCACTGGTCAAATTGCCACACATCTCTAAACAAAGGAACGTTTGGAAGTATTTTGAGGAACTGAATGAGAAAACCGTGATATGTAAATAATTATGCGTAAATTTGGCGTACCACAAAAACACAAGTTCAATGCTTCACGATTTGAAATGAAAACATTCCAAAATTACTGTGGATGGAGCTTCTGATGGCAGTAAAAAGCAAACATCCATAACAACATTTGCTATAATACATATACTGTATAATACATAAAAAAGCCATTTTATAAAAGTTTTCAGTCTTGATTTAAAAACTGTAACAGTCCCAGCTTCCCTGATGAAAGAAGAGAGGGCATTGCATAATTTAGGGGCTCTGCATGAAAAAGACTTTCCTCCCATGTTAATTTTGTTGAAACAGGAATAACCAGCAGCCCTGCATCCTGTGATCTCAGAGTGCAGTTTGGAAGATATGAGGTCAGTAAGTCCTGGAAATAACTAGGTGCTAATCCATTTAGGGCTTTATAGGTTAACAGCACAATCTTAAAATCTATTCTATACTGCACAGGGAGCCAGTGCAAGGAGGCTAAAACAGGGGTAATATGTTCACTTTTCCTGGTTTTAGTCAGACTTGTAACGGCGGTATTCTGACGAGATATATATATCGAGCTATATATATATATATATATATATATATATATATATATATATATATATATATATATATATATAATAGATGGGCTTCAGTTAGTTACAGGAAAATAATTCCATCTAGGGTTTCTGTGACGTCATAAATCACGAGACTGAAGAGGCACATCTATTATTTTTTATAATACCCTTGTGATGCTAATATTAAAGAAAATGAGGTTCAGTAGTACAGTTAGGTTTTTTTGAATGTAGAGCTTCAGTTCTGTACAGACGTTCTATGTCGTTATCCGTTAGTACTACAGCTTTATTTGTATGATTGCCTTTACCTTGTTTCAATTTCCCGTTCCTCTCCAGTTTCTCTGAGACATGAATGTACCAGCTTTACATCATTTGTGGATGATTTGTGTATTTTTGATGTTGTTGGCAGGGACGGGGTTAATTCTTTTCCCTGCCAAAAACATGTGAGAATGTGGCTGTTCCCAAACAAGGTAATTGGTGTTAATTGGGAACAGCCACAGTCTAGCTGAGTTTGCTGCTTTATTAGCAGGGAGGTGATTTAAGAAGTGGAGTGTTGTGAGGAAGAAAGGGATTGTGTTCAATACTTATGAAAGTATGTATTTTTGGTACTGGTAAACAGTTTAGCTGTGATAGTTAAGGAACTTGATGACGCTTTAGTTAGCACTGAAAGGTTTTGTTTATTTTGTTTTGTTTGTATGAAATAAATATCTAGATCTGCCCTGTTTGCAAACCTACCTGTGCTGTTGGAGTGTTATTTTTACCTTAGAAGATGGTCCTGCATGTGGCAAACCTACCCCACTTTGTCTCTCTCTCACTCTGTCTCTCTGTCTGCCTATATAGAATCTCATAATGGGGCATTCAGGTACATTTCAATATTGTTTTTGTTAAGTACTTTTTATTATACGTAATAAATGTTCTTTGTTTTAAAAAGTACTTTGGAATTTAGTAAGTCATTTAATATAGTACTATACCCAGCACTTAAGGCAAGCAGCTGAATATATGTATTTAATAAATGGACTTGCTTGATATTGATGAATCCTGAGTGATGTCATTTATAGAAAAACTCTGCCTGTCTGTCTTTCTCTCCAGCCAAATATTCGATAACAGCATCATGCCGGCGTGGATTTATTGCACACTGGTCAGTGTGTGTGTGTGTGTGTGTGTGTGTGTGTGTGTGCCTGTGTTTCAATGTGTAGAATATGGTATAGCGTGCTGTACAATAGGAGCTGATGTCGTCCTCCTGGCCCCTTTGACTGAAAATCCAAATCAGTGAAAATCAGCTTGTCTGACAGCATTCTGTACTATATTTTTAAATATGTAGTTGAACAGTAAGCTTATTTTAATGTGATGTCATTTCCATCTGATAAACAAATTTCAGATGGCTGTGTCGCTGCAATAAGTTACTGCATTTTGTATATATAGAATATTGTTTTAATCGCACAGTATTGTGAAATATACTGTATGGGTCAACATAAAGATGCTGTAGTTCTCACTTTTCATTTATGGGGAATGCTAGCAATAAGTCATTTGATATGTATATCTGCACAGTGTGTGTGTGTGTGAGAACACAGCATTAATAAAAGCTTTTAACCACCATGTTTGCAGACTAATAGTTTGGTTCATCAGCTGAAAACGGATTTAATTATTTGCTGATTGACCCAAATCCAGGGACTAAGGCACTTAGTCACTGGCTATTACTGCACACATTTTTCACAGGGTTGTCATGGTCCTCTGGCTACACATTACTTTAGACTGATAGGGATAATCAGCAAATTGGGGGAAGATATGAATGTTTTTTACTTACTGAATTTTGACTAATACTGTGGGTCAAATTATCTTTATTAGCCTATAGCAGGGCCCTCTAATAGCAGTCCTGGAAGTCATTCCACTCCGGGTTTGACAGGTAAGATGTATATAATTAACTACTTCAGGTCTGGATGGATGTTTAATTGGTTCAATTAAACAATTTAGAACAGTTGTGGGGCTAACTTTGGCGGCCCTGGCTTCTAGCAATGGATTTGTTTTCTTATCCAGTGTCTAATGGGATCTGTTATTATCTCTTATATATTGCTTACAGTAATGATGAGATCATGTTTTTTAATCACAGGCTACAGAGAAGGGTTTCTATGGAAACGAGGCCGGGACAATGGGCAGTTTTTAAGCAGGAAGTTCATTCTATCCGAACGAGAGGGGGCCCTGAAGTACTTTAACAAGCATGATGTAAGTACGGCACTACAATGATATCTTTTAGACACCGTGATTGGGGTCACGGCAAGCTGATAATTGCGCTGAAAATGATACAAACATTGAGTAACACAAGAGGATGTTTGATTTATGGTGGCGCTATCAACTTGTCTCTGGGACTGACTTGAAAGCATCAAAGTAAGGAAATATTTCACATGTCTGTTTTTACATTTATTTGTTTTTATTTCGTTTAATTAATTGATGATGAAACAGAATGTCTTTAAAAGGCGGACGTAAACTAAATGTTCTACAATTTTAGCATTTACTGTTTTTCAGGTAAGTATTTAAACATTTAAGAACATTTATTCTATAACTCAAGAGAAAATGTTTAATTTTGAATGGGACACCTTAATTTTTTTTTTGCTTTAATAAATATTATGTGTAATCGAGCAATATCTTGAAATATCTGATTTTAGGCCATGAAATGCCCTAGAACAGCCCTAACTATAGGCAAGCGCAATAAGCTTCATGATGAACACTCCAGTATAGCTTTATGATGAACACTCCAGTATAGCTTTATGATGAACACTCCAGTATAGCTTTATGATGAACACTCCAGTATAGCTTTATGATGAACACTTCAGTGTAGCTTCATGATGAACACTCCAGGTTCACCCCCCCCAATCTATCACTACTCATCCATGATGTAGTCACCCAGCTCATGTCTGCTTTGCTTTGTCTCTGCTGTTCGACATTTAGGCGAGAGAACCCAAAGCCATCATGAAGGTAGAAAGTCTGAACGCCACGTTCCAGCCGTCAAAAATAGGGAATCCCAATGGACTGCAGATCACTTACCTGAAGGATAATAGCACAAGGAATATATTTGTGCATCATGAAGATGGGAAGGTAAGGCCAGGTTGCAGCACCTCCATTTCAGCTTAGATGGACAATGTAATTGTATCTAACAAAATTCCCTGACTCTTACAGGTTGTGCACTTCCATTCGTTACATAGGTTTCAAATGACACATGTTTGACCTTTTTTTTTCTAATTTAAAACACAATATCTGATACTACTTTAGCTTAACAAAAACCTCCCCCAGCGGCAATATGTATAAAGAAAATAATATGGGACCAAGAATGGAACCCTGGGGAACACCACAGGTAATTAGGTAATCCTGATGCTGAATATCCCAAGGAAACAAAATTCCATCTGTAAGTAAGATATTATTTAAACCAGTTTAGTACAGTTCCAGACAACACTATCCAATTATAAGGCAATCCATTAAAATGGTATGATCAATAGTATGCTGCACATAAGTCTAATAAAACCAGAAATTAAATATTCCCAAAGCCTTACCAATGTCATTTACAACTCTAAACAGTGCAGTCACTGTGCTATGAGCAGGTCGAAAACCTGATAGTTCTTTTCAAGAACTTTATTGTTATCAAAAAACATATTAAGTTGATTGGCTACTACCTTCTCCAAGATCTTAGCTATAAATGGTAAATTGAAGATATGTAACTGAGATGGATTTACCTATGTGAGCAGGAGGATGATGGGAGATGTAGTTCTGGGAGGTCCATGCGGCTACATGAAGCCATCTTGAGGCAGAGAATGCAAGTTAAACGTTTAAAAAAAAAAAGTGGTCAATGTAAAATAAATTAAAATAATACACACAACTAACGTAAACACTTGTAGCAACACATGGGAACATGTAACACAATAAAATAAAAAAGGTCCTTATGTACCCTTTAAGATCAGAACCACCTGAAAAATATGATCCCTAATATTAGTCATTTTACTTTCAAAATAATTAAGAAATGCCCCAGTTAGCTGTTGTAGCTTTGATATGAGGGGGTTCAATTGAGGAGGTTTTAATGTATCAGTTGTGAAAAATGGACCCTGGGATTATCTCTGCATTAACACATTTCTCTCAGTGTTATTGTATTCCAGCCTGTGCTGCTGTAGCTTCAATATGAGGGGGTGCAATTGAGGAGGTTTTAATGTATCAGTAGTGGAAAAGAGGGCCAAGGGATTATCTTGCTTGCATTAGTTTTGAAAAATGAGAGCATTGTTGTACTCCAGCCTACGCTGTTTCCAGATATCATAATGAATATACAATGTTGTAGTCCTTCATCTGCGTTCCAGTTTACGACCTTCCCCTTTCTTTCGGCATATGTCAGCAGTTACCCAAGGTGAGGTTCCTTTAGAAGAAACTTTGAGTTCTAACCAGGGCCACTGTATCAAAAGTATTTGATAAAAGACAATTCTAACGATCAACTCACCTATCAAGTGAAAGAGATGGAGCAGCAGTGAGTAGTGATAGCCTCAGTATATCAGAGTGCCTGGATGCAGTGGATTAATTTATTTTGTGATTTTTTTTTTTTTTTTAATGGAATGCACTGCACTCTTAGTCTGTAAAGGCAAGTGATCAGATTTAGCAGGATCCAATGTTAACAATGTTTGAACATCTAAGCCATGAGAAATGAGCAAATCTAATGTATGGCCATGATTGTGCGTAGTCCCTGTAACACGCAGAGTGCAATCAAGAGAATCTGAAAGCCTTAGAAATTTCACAGATTTAGGATCGGATTCAATATCAACATACATTAAAATCTCCAAGTAGAAGGACCCTACCGTGTTTAGCAGAAAGCGATGACAGGAACTTGGCAAATTCTGTCAGATGAATTAAAATTTAGGCAGACGGTATATGACTACAATAAGAACAGATAATTGCATATTTAACAATAGTGTCAACAATGAAGAGTAATATTAATTGGTTACAGAGAGGAGGGCGTCGGTTGCAGAGGAGGGCGTTGGTTACAGAGAGGAGGGAGTTAGTCATGGAGAGGAGAGGGTCAGTTACGTAGAGGAGGGCGTCGGTTACCGAGTGGAGGAGGTTAGTCCCAGAGGAGAGGGTCAGTTATGAAGAGGAGGGGTTAGTCACAGAGAGGAGGGCTCAGTTACCAAGAGGAGGGGGTTAGTCACAGAGAGGAGGGGGTGTTGGTTACCGAGACGAGGGGGTTAGTCCCAGAGGACAGGGTCAATTATGAAGAGGAGGGGGTCGGTTACAGAGAGGAGGGCTTCGGTTACCGAGAGGAGGGGGTTAGTCACAGAGAGGAAAGGGTTAGTTACCCAGAGGAGGGCGTCTATTACCGAGAGGAGGGGATTAGTCACAGAGAGGAGGGCGTCGGTTACCGACAGGAGGGGGGTTGTCAGAGAGGAGAGGAGGGCGTCGGTTACAGAGAGTTGGTTATAGAGTGGAGAAAGTTAGTTATAGAGTAGAGGGCAGTTTCTGTGGAATGCTCAGGATGGAACCCGAATTGAAGTAAGGAATCCAGCTTGTCGTAGTGCAGTCTTGGATACTTCTGCAAGTTGGCATGCAGCAGGGAGTTGCAGCAGGGAATTGCAGGGCTGTATTGAACTGATCTAAATAGTACCTGTCTTCCATGAAAGGGCCAGTCCATGTTTCCAATTTTTTTTCCACACCCAGTACTGTATATAAGTGAACACATGGTTTCACAACAGATTCCTTTGGAAACGCCAATAAATGACACTCTACACCTGTTAATAATAATCACATTCTGTCATGAATAAAATGTAGTTGAAAGTGTTACAATAGTCTGCCCTTAGTTAAACGCATATGTAGTGTAGTTTGACCTTCATATCTTATGTTGGGCTTTTCATGTGCAGCCACTGAAAACAAGCTTTAAGGAAAGATATATGAGGCTATTCAAGGATAATGCAAAGCAGATACAGACAGGCCACCACTCCATAAGGAAAAAAATGAAGAATATTAACTAACTTCAACTTCAGTAGTGCGCTCATCAAACTAAGAGTAAAAAGTGTAGCTATTTAGTTGAGTTAGTAAGCAGATGGCATCATCTGCTGGGCATCTGGAGTATTAGCACATTGGTAACCATTAGCTAGATTTTCTCTGCTTATGTACGACACAGATATATTTCAGGATGTTTGGTTTTGATTATATAAAGTAGATGGTCATTTGGAAAAGCTAATAGTCTAATAAGACACACAGCATGTGGAGCCGAGGAACATGTACGAACAGGAGAAGCCTATTCAGCCCACCAGTGCTTGGCCAGTTCCCAGTAGCTGATTGAACCCAAAGCTTTGTCAAGCCAGGTCTTCAAGGATCCCAATGATTCAGCATCAACAGTATGGCTTAGTAACCCATTCCATACCCTCACCACTTTGTCAGCTTCTCTTAAGATTGTAAAACCTGAATCAAGACTTAGTTCTGGACTGAAATAGATAAAGTTCTCAGTTTTATAACTCATTCCTTCATGCTCTGTAAGTAGGAACAACACATATTTTAACCCATCATTTGTAAAACAAATGAAATTATAATCTTACAAAACCAGTAAGAAGTATTTTATGTAAGTGACCTTAAATTGACATTCTGAGTTCATTTTCTAATTTACAGTTCAGCTCCCTTCTAAATGACTTGTTTTAAGATACAGGCTCCTCTTTGACATATCTCATCGTTTTAAAAGCTTTGGTTATGTGGCCTTTATGGCCCAATTCACATTAAATGTTGCCATGATATATTAAGCAGCAGTACACTATATATGTATTCTGCAATTTATGAAATCTGCAAAATGTGCTAATTTCCTTTTTACAACCTTTTCACTCACAATCCAGTAAAACTGCAATACCTTTGAAATGCCAGCAGAGTGTGCTAATGCACTTTTTTATTTTTATAATCACTGATTTTAATTTGTTACCCTATCGGCAAACGGATGATTATAATTGCCAAAAGTGTGCAATAGAAGTCACATGAGTTCTGCTAGAGCTATATAAAGCTCTAGTTAGACCACATCTAGAATAATGTGCACTAAAGCTACAGAGACAAATGGGCTGATCTCAGGAAGCTGGGCAGGTTTAGAGCGTTCAGTTAGAGCTCCTAATGTTCTGTAGAACCCTAGCAATATATATATATATATATATAAAAACAAAAACACAATATGATTGTGCCCTATTAAATTATATTCTAATGATCAGGGACATATGGGGTCAGCAGATCTAGAAGATAAGAAGGTCCAAGACCATGTAAGGCCTTATAGGTAATAAGAACTTTAATAATAATAGCATCAGTGAAACAAACTTGAATGAGATGGATGCAGTCATTGTATCCAATTAAATATGCAATTAACTAAGATTAAAAATTGTAATTGCAAGATTAATCACGATTAATTTTTTTAATCGCTTGACAGCCCTATTAAAAACACTTGACCTGTGGAGACTATTAGTGAAAAATGTTTATTACACGAATGTATTTCCTCACAATGAAATATTCCCAAAACCATTTTTTATTTAAAGAAGTCCACAACTACTTGTGATTAATGTTTCAGTATTTGTCTTATTTTCTTCAGACAGTTCCCTTATCGCACATTTTTTTCTGTCATTCATGTCCTTGCTGCCACAATTAATACCAATTCTTTAACAATACTTTTGCAAAGATTTAGAGATTTGGTTTAATTCAATTTATATGAAAAACATTACAGTTGAAAATAATCCTGTCTAGTTTCTCATCATTGGTAGTAGCGGATCAGATAGACGGACTAATCTGGAAGAGCCACAATTCCACAGTTTAGGTGCAGTTGCAACAGATTTAAAAAAAAAAATATATATATATATATATATTTTTTTTTTTTTATGGTGTCCCATTTTGTGAAATTACAAAATGATGCATACACATTTTTTTAAGCTTAATATTTTATTCAAAACTTGAATGCTCAAACTGAAGACTTCTATGGGTAAGATAAGTTACATTAAATGTCAGCAAAAATTAAAGAGAAAAAAATGAAACATGTTGATTGAATAAGTATTCAGACCTGTGAACTCAATATTTGGTGGAAGCACCTTTGGCAGCAATTATAGCCACAAGTCTTTTTGGGTAAGTCTCTACCAACTTTGCACACCGGCTTGGTGCAATTTGTGCCCATTCTTGGCAGATTTGCTCAAGCTCTCTCAAGTTGCTTGGGGATCGCTTATGGACAGGAGTTTAAGTCTTTCCACAGATTCTCAGTAGGATTCAAGTCAGGACTTTGACTGGGCCAGTCAAGGACATTCACTTTCTTATTATTAAGCCACTCCAGTGTAGCTTTGGCTGTGTGCTTTTGATCATTGTCCTACTGAAAGGTGAATTTTCTCCCCAGTTTTAAGTCTTTAGCAGACTGAAATAGGTTTTCCTCTAGTGTTTGCCTGTACTTTGCTCCATCTTTTTCCTTCAGTCCTAAAAAGCTTTCCAGTCCCTGCTGAGGAGAAGTATCCCCATAGCATGATGCTGCCACCACCATGCTTGACTGTAGGGATGGTGTTGACTGGGAGATGTGTTGGGTCTGTGCCGAACGTAATGCTTGGCATTAGACCAAAAAGTTTCAATTTGGTCTCTTCTGACCACAACACCTTTTGCCACATTTTTGCAGGATCACTCAGGTGTTTTGTTGCAAACTCTGTGCGGGCTTTGAGATGGCTTATTTTTAGTAATGGCTTTCTTCTTGCCACCCTGCCATACAGGCTACTTTTGTGACGTGTTCTGGATATTGTTGACTGATGCACATTTTCTCCCATCTCAGCCACTGAACTCTGTAGCTCTTTCAAAGTTGTTGTTGGCCTCACAGTGGCATCCCTCACCAATTTCCTCCTTGCTGCTCAGTTTGGAGGGACGGCCTGATCTAGGCCATGTCTGGGTGGTACAATGCACCTTCCATTTCTTGATAATAGAGTAGATATTCAGAGACTTTGATATTTTTTTTGTACCCTTCTCCTGATCTGTGCTTTTCAATGACTTTATCCCTGACTCCAGGGCTCCATCATCTTCATGGTTGAGTCTTTGCTTGAAATTCACTACCTGACCAAGGAACCTCACAGAGACAGGTGTTTATATTTTAAATCATGAGAACCACTAATATTGCACACAGACAGAGGCCATTCAACTAATTGTGTGGCTCATTAAGGTTATTTTGTGCACCTGAATTAATTTAGGTTTGCCACAGCAAAGGGTTTGAATACTTATGCAATCATGACTTTTCAATTTTTATTTCATATTAATTATCTATTTACTTCTTTCTTTTAGTTTTTGCTTTGAATGTGTGGAGTACGTTTTGTATATAACACATATTAATTCCTACTTCAAAGTGTCACGACTGCAAGCTTTAAAGCAATAAAATTTGAAAACTGAGAGTGTCTGAATACTTTTGCAAGGCACTGTGTGTGTGTACAGTACCAGTCAAAAGTTTGAGTACACTTCCTGGAAGCTAGGTTTTTTTTATAATTGACAATGTTTTACGTTGTATACGTTTCTGTAAATACTTGAAAATGAAAACACATGTTACAATATACAAAACATAAGGAGTATCAAAGCAATGTTCAAAAAAATTGTCTCTAAATCTTTGATTCCTCAAAATAGCCACCCTTTGTCTTAATAACAGCCTCACAAACACGAGGCATTTGGTTAAAAAGTTTCAGCAGGAAATCACCTGACATCACTTCCCAGCTCTTCTGCAGCAATTCCCAGAGATGCAGGGCACTTGTGGGTAGCTTTGCTTTGACTCTTCTGTCCAGTTCGTCCCATACAAGTTCTATGGGATTGAGGTCTGGAGACTGGGCAGGCCAGGTCATTAGATTGAGTTGTCCTTCACGTTCCTTTTTCGCCAGATAGTTCTTGCACAACTTTGTGTGTTTCGGGTCATTATCTTGCTGAAGAATGAAGGGCTGCCCAACTAGCCGTACTATTCCTGATAGAATGGCATGCCTCTGATATATGCTATGATAGCCATGCTGGTTGAGCTTGGTAAAGATCACCCACTCTGGCACCAGCAAAGTAACCCCAGACCATGACACTGCCTCCTCCATGCTTGACTGTGGGAACCACACATGCAGAACTCATGCGCTCACCCTCTCTGCGTCTTACAAATACTGTGCGGTTGGACCCAAATATTTCAAATTTTGAGTCATCGGTCCATAAGACCGACTTCCACTCCTCAAACGTCCAGTTTCTGTATTTTTTGACCCAGGCAAGTCTCTTCCTCTTATTCCGCACTCTGGTTTCTTTGCAGCAATTCTTCCAGTTAAGCCAGCTTCACGCAATCTCCTCTGAACAGTTGATGTTGAAACATATGTACTTCTAGTAGCATTTAGCTGAGCTTGTATCAGGGGCAGTTAATCGCTAGTTTCGCAGACTTGTGACTCGAATGAACTTGTTCTCTGATTCTGAGGTCATCCTTGGCCTGCCTGACCTTGTTCAGTCCTCATGAGTGCCAGTTTCCTCAAATCGTTTGATGGTCTTGGCCACAGCAGTTACAGACACTTGCAAAGACTGTCTTTTTTTTCTTAACTTGCCATTTTCTGCTCCCTTACATTCAGGAATGACAAACTTGTGCCTATGCTACCTATATTTATAGTAATCATGGACCCTCACCTGTTAACAATAATTGGTGACAAAAGGTTAATTAGGTAACATGCTAGTTAACTCAGAGAACATCTAACAAATACACTTTTATACTTAGGCCAGTGTTCTAACACAGTGTTATACACATTTCAGACTTTGAACTGACTTGGGCTTCAGACTGAAATCCCCTTGCTTTGGGTGACCATTTCATTGAAATTGACAAGATTTACATTTTAATTTTTTTTTTTTTAATGCAATTCACTCATGATTATCAGCTTCTATAAGTACACATCATATAATGAAATATTAAGTGTTTGTACAGTTAAAAGCACAGATAATCATGAAAAACCTGGTTTCAAGCAGGTGTACTCAAACTTTTGACTGGTGCTCTGTGTGTGTATAATATATACAGTGCCTTGCAAAAGTATTCATACCCATGACCAATTTCCTCAAATTACCGAATTACAAATGGTACATTGAAATTTCCTTCTGTTCGATATTTTATTTTAAAACACTGAAACTCAGAATCAATTATTGTAAGGTCACATTGGTTTTATGTTGGGAAATATTTTTAAGAAAAATAAGAAACTGAAATATCTTGCTTGCATAAGTATTCAACCCCTGTGCTGTGGAAGCTCCCAGTTTGCACCGATGAAAGAAATTGCCCTAACGAGGACACAATTACCTTACCATTGGCCTCCACCTGTGAACCATTAAAGTTGCTGTCACATTTTCTGGATGAAAACCCCACTGTTGAAGGATCATTGGTAAGGCTGTGAATCTGAAGTAAAATGAAGACCAAAGAGCATTCTACAGAAGTTAGAGATAAAATAATACAAATGCATAGATTAGGGAAAGGGTACAAAATAATATCCACGTGTTTGGATATCCCAGTGAGCACAGTTGGATCAATAATTAGGAAGTGGAAACTGCATCACACCACCCAGGCACTGCCAAGAAAAGGCCGTCCCTCAAAACTCAGCGCTCAAACAAGAAGGAGACTTGTGAGAGAAGCCACAGAGAGGCCAACAATCGCTTTGAAGGAGCTACAGAGTTCAACGGCTGGGAGTGGAATAATGGTGCACCAGCTAACCATATCAAGAGCTCTGCATAACACTGGCCTGTATGGGAGGGTGGCAAGAAAGAAGCCATTACTCAAAGTACCATCTGAAAGTACGTCTGGAGTTTGCCAGAAAGCATGAGAGTGACCCAGCTGTGATGTGGGAAAAAGGTTTTGTGGTCAGATGAGACCAAGATAGAGCTTTTTGGCCAAAACTCAAAGCGTTATGTCTGGCGCAAACCTAACACTACCCGTGCCTGAAGACACACCATCCCTACAGTGAAGTATGGGGTGGTGGCAGCATCATGCTGTGGGGATGCTTCTCATCAGCAGGGACTGGGCATCTTGTTACAATTGAAGGAAGAATAGATGGAGCAAAATACAGGAAAATACTGCAAGAGAATCTGCTTCAGTCCGCTAAAAAACTGAAGTTTGGGAGGAAATTCACCTTTCAGCAGGACAATGATCCCAAGCACAAGGCCAAAGCAACATTGGAGTGGCTCAAGAACAAAAAGGTGAATGTCCTACAGTGGTCCAGTCAAAGTCCTGATCTCAATCCCAGTGAGAATCTGTGGCACTATTTGAAAATTGCGGTCCACAAGCGTCGTCCAACCAACCTGAACAACCTGGAGCAAATCTGCCAAGAAGAATGGGCCAAAATCACTCCGACACTGTGTGCAAAGCTGGTACATACTTACCCCAAAAGACTTAAAGCTGTTATTGCAGTGAAAGGTGGCTCTACCAAATATTAATGTGTGGGGGTTGAATACTTATGCAAGCAAGATATTTCAGTTTTTTATTTTTCTTAAAAATATTTACCAACATAAAACCAATGTCACCTTACAATAATTGATTTTGAGTTTCAGTATTTTAAAATAAAATATCGAACAGAACGAAATTTCAATGTACCATTTGTAATTCAGTAATATGAGAGAATTGGTCAGGGGTCTGTAATGCTTTTACAAGGCACTGTGTGTGTGTGTGTGTGTGTGTGTGTGTGTGTGTGTGTGTGTGTGTGTGTGTGTGTGTGTGTGTGTGTGTGTGTGTGTGTGTGTGTGTGTGTGTGTGTGTGTGTGTGTGTGTGTGTGTGTGTGTGTGTGTGTGTGTGTGTGTGTGTGTGTGTGTGTGTGTGTGTGTGTGTGTGTGTGTATCAGTGCCTTTAAAGTATTCGGCCCCATCCCTTTTTTCACATTTAAGTCTCGGATTCAGAATTTGAAATGGATTAAATTAGGATTTTTTCCCACTGATCTACAAAGCCTTGAGCACAATGTCAAATCAAAAGAGAAATTCCAAAAGTTTTCAACAATTTACTAAATGAAAAATGGAAATTATCAGATTAAGGTATTCATACCCTTTGTAAATGAAAACCTACATTTGCTCAGGGGCAATATATTACCTCAAGTAACACAATTTGTTGATGGACTCCACCTGTGTAAGAAATGAGTGGATCACCTGCTTTAAATTAATCTGAGGATAAATACTGCTCTGTCTGATCCCACAGTATGGGAGACTTTCAAAAGAAAGAATCAAAATGAAGACGAAAGAGCATTCTAAGCAAGTCAGGGATGTGATTTATAGAGAAGCACAAATCAGGGGAAGGGTACAAAACCATTTCAAAGTCATTGAACATCCCTCAGAGCTCAGTACAGTCCATGTTATAGAAGTGGGAAAAATACAAAACTACCACCACACTGCTTAGATCAGGCTGCCCTCTAAACTTAGTTGCCGGACAAGGGCACTTCTTAGGGAATCTACTGTGAGGCCAACTGTGACTCTGAATCAGTTACAGAAGTCAGTGGCTGTGATGGACGATGATGTTCATGTATCAACAATCTCCAAGACATTCCACAAAAAGGGCCTTTATGGGAGAGTGGCAAGGAAGAAGGCCTGGCTGAAAAAAACCCATATCCTTGCCCGCAAAGAGTTCGCAAAATGTCACCTAGAAGATACTGCAGTTATGTGGCAGAACGTCTTATAGTCTGATGAGAGTAAAGTGGAACTTTTTGGCCTGAACGCCAAGCGGTATGTGTGGCTCAAATCAAACACTGCACACCAGCCATGTAACACCATGTCCACCGTAAAGTATGGCGGTGGTAGCATCGTGTTATGGGGATGCTTTTCAGCAGCAGGGACTGGCAATATTGTAAGGATTGATTTGGAATTGGAGGATGAATGGCTCACAATATAGTGAAATCGTGGCTAAAAACCTGTGCCCCTCTGCCAAAAACCTCAAACTGCGGAAGAAGTTTGTCTTTAAACAGGACAATGATCCAAAGCACACTGCCAGAGCAACACTGGAGTGGCTTAAAATGAAGAAAATAGATGTCCTTGAGTAGCCCAGTCAGAGTCCTGACTTTAATCCCATCAAAAATCTGTGGCAAGACCTCAAAATTGCTGTCCATCACTGTTCCCCAACTAACTTGACACAGCTTGAGCAATTTTGCAAGGAGGAGTGGGCAAATATTGCTCCATCACAGTGTGAAAAGTTAAGAGACTTATCCGAAAAGACTACTGGCTGTATTAGCTGCCAGAGGAGGTTCAACCAAGTATTGACCCAGGGGGATGAATACTTAAATGATGACATTTCAGTTTTTAATTTTTATTTTATTGTTTTACTATTTTCTTTCTTTTTCGGGGGGGAAGAAGAATTTGTGAAGAAGAATTTATGACTCACAAATAAAAATTCCCAATCTAATGCATCAGAATCCCAGGCTGTGAGACTCTTAAATGTGAAAAAATGGATGGGGGCTGAATACTTTTTCAAGGCACTGTGTGTATATATATATATATATATATATATATATATTATATATATATATATATATATATATATAACATATATCTATATATATATATATATATATATATATATATATATATATATATATATATATATATATATATATATATATGAGATCATATAGCCTGTGTTTTGAATTTGAATCAAAACATTGGAGGTATTTATAGGTGTCTGATGGCATGACAACTACTTGTTTATATTCAAATCCATGATTTATTTTTACATGATGTAATGGTGTTCTATATATTGTGCCATCATTTTTACTTATCATATATTGGCTTGGGAGCTTCGATTTTGTTTGATTCAAGAACACTGAAGACGAATGGCTAAAATAACTCCTTTTTATATCACTCTCTGCTTATTATCACCACATTGAAATGCTCTGTCCTCAATATAATGGTAGTCAATAGAAACAAGCTCCTGATAGTATCACGTTGAATGTTATCACACCCCACTTAATATCATTTAAGATTAGGGTTCCAGTGTGGTCCTAGTTAAACGCTGCCTCTGGGACAGCTAGGACAGCCGCAGGTTGCGTCTGGGATGTGAAAAGAGGCAGTTTGCTGGGGACTCTAAAGGGGGCGCGTGACAAAGTGGTTAACAGTGTGCAGGTGATCAAAGAACAGAATTGTAATACAGGAGAAAAAGGTTTGTTTATTTTTATTCCTTAAGTCCAGTGCCTGACGGTGACACAAACAGTAAATAATAATAGTGCTGGTAAGTAATATAATGGTGTGTATTACTTACATTTTATAATCCCTGGGCTGGTCCTGAAATAATAGTCCCGTTGTTTCCCCACATCAAACACAAAACACATAGACAAGTCTGTTTAGTGCGCGGATTAGTGATTGTGGTACAATGCAGTGGTGTCCAGGATTTGTGCTGGCCTCTGGTGACAGCTCCGGAATAGTTAGCTGTCTAGTGATTTACAAACAACAATAATCAGAACAAAACAAACACTTCACCACAGAAATACAGGTCCTTCCAGGTCACTTATTAAAAACGAAGGAACAGATACATCACTTCGACCCGTATTTATACTGTCACTCATTACCCCTTGGTGAACGATTGCAGTTGCTTTTTATGATCTGCAGCTGCCACGTCATTTGCCCTCCAGGTCAATGAGTTAGTGTACTGAAGCTCTGTCTCTTTTCAGTAGTAGTCAGGGTATTCTGTTCCCATTACTTGGCAGCCCCGCAGGTCGAGAGGGAGATTTACGTCCAAGAATTATTATCTGTCACAGGGCATCACATTGGCTCTGAAGCTCCCGGGTGGGGGATGGGAAACCAGCAGGGATTCCTTCTCATCATACAACAGCGAACCCTACTGTCCAGCCACCAAGCACATTCACAGTGGATAAAAAGCAGGGCTCATCTCTGTTCTCTGGGATTGGTAGCCCGCCCACCTCTGCTCTGGATTGCTCTGCATAAAAGTGATTCTGGCTTTTAAAAATAATAATTGGTCACACTAAATAAATAAAAAAATACAATAAGAAGGTTAGAAGTAATTTACAGTATTGAAACATCCTGAATATAAGGTGTGGTAGAATGATGGAGCATGCAGAAAAGCACAATGTGTATGTTTACAGCTATATTCAGTTATATTCAAAAGGTTTGACTTATATTTTTTCTGTTAAATGTTTTATAAATTCTTGTGATATGTGAGTAAATGTTTTAGTTTTGATACACGTTGATTCATAAGTACCTTGTTTTGTGTCGGCTTTTTTAAATTAGTGTACACAGCTAACTAGGTTCCAGTAATTGCATAATTTTATCTAGCCAGTGCACTGTAGTTTATATGTTCCTTGTTTAATAGGAAATAGTTGACTGGTTCAACGCTATCAGAGCAGCAAGGTTTCACTACCTACAAGTAGCATTCCCAGGGGCCAGCGATGCTGATGTAAGTACTTTCATCATTTAAATTCCTAATTTCACTTTTTAGCATTGTATACAAAGTATTATCACAGACCTGTATTGTACTGCAACAACTAAGATTTCAACTTTTATCTAAAATGAAAGCTTGTAGCTTACAAAATGTTAATCTTGCCTGCCCTTTATTTCACTATACAGGTTTCAGGTGTTCTAGTATCAAACATGATATCTGGTACTCTGTGGTAAGATCCATTTGCAAGCCATGCTTTCATAGTCACTTCCTTAGTCATTTCACCTGGACGGTGAAATTGTCACCACAGCTTCTTTCCTGTCATTACCAACCAAACCAGCTGCTTCTCATATTGACTGACATGCTTTCAACCAGTAACATACTTTGACCTTGAAGACACTGCTGAGGTGAAATGACTGGGAAGTGCAGGTGTGACAGATTTCCTGAGTAAGGCTTGGAATCTGAACCATTTTCATAGTTTTCTTTTGAAGAGAGCATAGCACCTTCTAAAAGTGTGTGTGATCCTTGTTCTAGCTGGTTCCAAAACTTACCAGGAATTACCTTAAAGAAGGTTACATGGAGAAGACGGGTCCAAAGGTTTGTTAACAGTTCCATTTTGGTTGTGCATTCTTGCACAGTGTTAATTTTCCTATCTGTGCTATATTATATAATGCATGGATGTTTTTTCAAAGTCTTGGCAGGGCAACTTCTTGTACCCCATATGTTGTGACCACATATTTTGCTTTATTGTGATAGAATAACAACAAACACTAATACAGCTGCACTCCGCTTATAATGGATCTTGTTAGAATTGCATTCCATTTACAATGTATTGAGGAGGCACGTTCCTGACAAACAACATGAAAGTTTTCCTGTTCTACAGGCAGGTCTTTTGGGTTTAATATGTACAGTTATATACATACAGTACCATTTAATACACAGTGTTCCTGTTCCACAAGTAGATATGTTGCGCAAATAAGTTACATCTGGGACAGTGCATGAGTCACGGCGGCATTTGTGATGTCAGGCAGGAAAAACAGTTGTTGTTTACTTGTAGTATTCTATGTTTTTGTGGCACAGCCCTTGTACAGCTTAAACATATGTATACATATATATATATATATATATATATATATATATATATATATATATATATATATATATATATATATATATATATACATTTACATTTAGCGTAAATATAAATTTGTTAATTGGTACTGCTTATTACATTGTACAACTCACAGAGGCATGTTTTGTATAAATTGTAAACTCCCATTCTTTGGTAGTTAAGCTTTCTTGTATTGTTTATATTGAAGGTACTTGTGTTCTTAGTACATACAGCATTTCAAATTGTGTTTACTACGTACTTCTTTTTTAAAGTACTGATTTCCATTGTCCCTTGGAGACCGTTATAAGTGGAGTGCACTTGTATAATAACCGTGAAAAACATGGTACTGTAATTGTTGTTTTAAAATAGGTTGTCACAAGATTATTCTGTAAAGCAATAACAATAATATGAAATTAATTCCTTTTTATTTCTACTTTTAAGAACCAACATACCAAACCTGCAATTTACACAATGTATTTGCTGTTCATTTATTTTTCATAATAAAGGTAATTGGACATTTTCTAGATAGCGAGCAGTGGAATAGATTAGTTAAAGAATAATGGCTTTCATTTTATCATTTTTTTAAAATACATGTGTTAAACACAATATACTAGGTTATGATTTTAGGCCATTTTCTTAGAATGTGTGCTCATAATAGTATGCCTATATTTAATGCAGTCCAGATAAACTAAACAGTTAATCTTTTGCAGCATACAGAAGGTTTTAAGAAGAGGTGGTTCACCATGGATGACAGGAGACTGATGTATTTTAAAGATCCTCTGGTAAGATAATTTGCAGTTGCCTTGCAGAGCTCACTGCTCGACCTTAGGACTTAGTGTTTAGAATTCAGTCCTTAGAAACTACCACCTTGCTACGATAGAGGAGCTATGCCCCAAAATTCACCCTTAAAAAGTTTTCGTGATCTGTATGGATATAAAGTTGGACTTACGCCAGCCGCTGTTTGATGACTTCATTGACTTTGCAGAAGCTTGGTTCAGTCAATCAATTTATTGTTATATCGAGCCTTTCAAGGTAATGCCTTCCCAAAGCAGAGCAGTGCCCATTGCTGCAGGCCAAGTGCTTTATTGTCAAGGAACCATTTCTCTGCAGTCATTATCCTGTTTTATTAAAGTCTTATTCAATTATTCATCCAGAGAAATCTGTGATGTATTTGCTGGTCTGTTTGTTTATTGTGGGGTGCAATTGACTATTAACTGTCTTTTGGGCAACTGTGACCCTGCATAAGACAGCTGGGATGCCAGTTTCAACCTTTCAGGGGTTTAATAAAATGTTTTATGAACTTACTCTGGAGGGAAGGGAGAAGTTAATAGCTGTTAACTGATTGCGTCTCATTTTTGATGTTGATATTTAGGACAACAGAATTGTATTTTTTTTACAATATTAAATTAATTAAAAATGTTTATTTGGAACACATTTGCATAATACCAATGTATTAATCTATAATAAATTATAAATTTACTGGTTGGTAATTGTAATTTGTGTTGTAGGATGCCTATGCCCGTGGCGAAGTGTTTATTGGAAGTAAAGAAAACAGTTATGTTGTAAAGCCAGGCCTTCCACCAAGTACCCAGGGCTACCACTGGCAGCATGGAATCACCATCATCACCCCAGACAGGAAGTTCCTGTTTGCCTGCGAGACTGAGCAGGATCAAGTTGCCTGGATCGCTGCGTTTCAGAAGGTTATAAACAGGCCAATGCTGCCACAGGAGTATGCAGGTAAGTGCACTGCTGAAATTATCAGTTGCACTTTTTGACTTGATTCCTTTTTTTGTCAAGAGTTTTACCCATCACAGCGATTCGTATAAATTGCTTGGCTGGTCTTTGCTTTTTCTCTCAGAATGAAGCACTGCTACGTACTTCTGGGTATAAACTACATGCTATCTAACTGAGAAAACCTTATTCTCTTAGTAATCTTCAGACCCCGCTGTTTCGAAAGGTGTAATTGTTTACTTTCAAAGATATTTGCCCAGATACAAAAAGCCAAAAGTCAAGCTGTGTCAGTCAAACTTCAAACAGGTAGAGATTTCACTGTAGCAGAAAGGTTAAAAGAATTGTGTTTGACCCATGATGTGCCTTAAAAAAATTCTGAAGAGTCTGCAATATGTTTAAAAGGTAGCGTAATGTGTTTCTTGAAGTAGTAACCTCTGTGTTGTCATTCCAGTGGAGGCTCGCTTTAAGCACAAGCCATGATGTCAAACTTCAAGGAAACAGCTGGTGTGGAACACTGGTACTATGATTCAAAAGAAGAGGTCAGTCCAGCACTGCTAGAATGACTCCAAATCCATTTGAACCTGGTGCAGTTGAATACATCTGTGGAGAGCTACTTTCATTCAGATATTAAGAGACAATACATGAGCTGCAAGCAGTCAGTCAGACGTGCACAGTCGTGTTTCACAGAGCCAAGCTCCCCCCCCCCCCCCCCCCCCCCCCCCAACCCCCACCCCCCCCCCCCCCCCCCCCTACCCCCCCCCCCCCACCCCCCCCCCCCCCCCCCCCCCCCCCCCCCCCCCCCACCCCCCCCCCCCCCCCCCCCCCCCCCCCCCCCCCCCCCCCCCCCGCGTCCGTGTACATCTAAATTCCGATACGTCGAGACTCATGTCAGCGACTGCACAGTTGGGAACGGGTGGAAGATCACACGTCGGTTTAGGTATGATACAGTGCACAGTGTCAACACTACATCAAATGTACCTCCATTGTCAATGTTGTTAAATGTAGATTTTAAGGTATGTTGTCTAATGAAGTTTAATATTAGTAAAAAGCTGTTCAACTGAAATCTATCAAAAAAGGGAAGTTTAACACTGGAGAGCTTGCAGCACACAGGGTTTCACTGGGTTATGTTTTCACATTTGGTTTTTATTCCCTACAGTACTTTACAGTGGAGAGTTCTAGCATGCCTTCACTTCTGCCCCTCTCATCTGTGTATCAGTTAAAATGAATGAGCTGAGGTGGTCATGTTTTTATTTGTTGGAGGGATGCAGTAAAACAAAATGGTTCTATATCAGATTTGGGCCTGTTTTCACTTCAGAGATTAAGAAGCAGGGATGTCAAGTTTAAATGCACCCAGGCTTCAGTTTCCTAAACATTCGAACTAAACTAATAGATATGTAGTCGCTAAATGTATTCAAAGTGTTATTTATTCGCTTTGTTGGTCCTTAAACAGTGCACAAATATTGACTGGAGTTTTATAATAGCAAACTGTTTCTCAATGATTGCAAAAAAGGAGATCGTGGGCAGCTTTATTGCCCGCCGCCTTGTTTATTTTGGGGAGGCATCGGAGAGCACCATTGACTACTCAACAGTAGACAGTTTTTTGGGCAACAGCACGCAATATTTTTGTTCCTTTGATTCTGCATTAGCCAGTTGGAATGTGTGGTTTTCAAACTAAGAGTTTAGGCCTGTATTTGAGTACATGAGCATTGTTTCAGCAATGTTAACTTACACAATTCTGAAGCTGGTTCCAAGATTGTGCTTCATCTTTGTGGATTTGCCACAATCAAAACATGTCTAACTATAGTTAATAACATCCTGTTAATGTAAAATATTGTGGAAACAAGAAATGTAATTTGTTATTGAATGCAAATTAAATATGTACACAGTGTCTGGTCACAGTTTATACAATAGAGGAAACTACTTCTTTTTTTTTTTTTTTTTTTGGAAAAGCATATTTTCTTCCTGGTGCCAGACCCTGCTTGGTATATGGCACCACAGCCAAATTATGTTCAAGTCCTTCGATGTTTTAGACTGTGGTTGTATATTACAACCAGTAATTAAGAAGCTAACATAAGAATAATGTACGACCAGGAGGAGGCCATTCGGCTCATCTAAGCTCACCCTGTTCCTCGTAGTTGATGGATCCAAGTAATTCTGCCTCAACAAGACTAGGCAGCCCATTCCATACCTCACCTCTCAACAGGACTAGGCAGCCCATTCTATACCTCACCTCTCATTGGTATACTGCCTATATTGATGTACATTTTCTATATAATTTAATGTAATTTATTTCAATATGTTTTAGCTTCAATTTTAGTTTAATTATTTTGTCTTAACATAAATGTTTAATCCTTCATTATTAACAAACTTAACAAGTAAAACTAATTCCCTTTCAAGAACAAAATGTAACCATTACCTAATGGGTGTTTACCTCCCGAAACCTGAAGATCTATCAAAGCAGCTCCACCGAGCCTGTGACGCAGTCTTGCCCGCCCCGAGGGCATAAAAGGACTGCATGCACGATTTCTGTGTCATTTTTCCTTTCAAAGAGAATTGATCCTAAAAGGAGAGCCTATCAGATAAGTACTTGTTGCTTTTATGTGTGTGTGTGTGTGTGTGTGTGTGTGTGTATATATATATACACACACACACACACACACACACACACACACACACACACACACAATCGCTTTTCTCCTTTTCCCCAGCAAAGTCCCCAGCAAAGACTGGTCTACTTTGCACAGCCAGGACACAAACCTACGCTGCTTGCAGTTTCTCCCACAGTGTCTTGTTGTCGTTTTGAGGACTGCTTGCATCTCCATTAGGAAGGCTGTTGGGGCTCTAACAATCAGGCTTCCCTCAGTCTCAATCTTGTACTGACTGTGTGGTTTGCCAGAAGCTTATACAGATGGGCATCCCTGTATACTACTTCCTGCGGTAATGCAAACCGAGTAGACCTGTAATGGTAACAAGGTCACCGACCTGTTCCGTTCCCGACCTAGTACCTTACCGACCCGTTGCTAAGGCACTGGACAGGTACGGAACCGACCGGTTACCGCTCCAGTTCCATCCCGGTACCATACTGTACAAAGTCATTGGAATGCTTTCCAACCAAGGTACCTATAAAAAAATGAAAAATCAGATCTGAGTTTTGTGCAACTTTCTTTAAGCGCACACTGGAGAACTGTCTCATAGTTCTAGAGACTGCTCTTTGTCCATTACACCAGGGCAGCATGCTTCCCCATCACCCTCTATTAAAGAGGTAGCTACATCATCTACACTTGGCTTTCTGCCAACGGAAACCAGGTGACTTGTCTGGAGAAAGCCCACATAGGAAGCTGTCTTCACGGTCTTCCTCTTCCCCTTCAGCAAGGAATAGGAAAAAGACTCACTGATCCAATAACTCGATGGACTCTAAAACAGCTGGAGAAGCTTGCAGAGCTGCTGCTGAGTTTGCGGCTCCGCTTGACCCCCCTGTCCCCTTGGGGCACCAAGGGGCTACAAGCACAGAATGGCAGCAGGATGATGTGCTGTCCATCACCGCCTCTGAGGAGGTGAGTGAACAAGAGCTGACGTTCCCTTCTGTGGAGGTGGAGTCAGACAGAACATCCCCTGTGGTCAAGCTCTCCCTGTCGGCAGAGCTCCTGCCACTGCTTAAGAAGGCCACTGGAGTTTGCAAGTGCTGTGGCCTACAGATGAGACAAGGCAGTCCATCTTTGAGCCTGCTGCCCCCCCCCCAAATGCACCTGGATTTTCTTTTTGAAATCCAGTCGTACTGGGGTCACCCGGTGTTTCCCGGTCGACGGATCCGTTGTACAGCCTGCACGACACAGTGAAGCTGGGTTTGGCCCAATTTCCAGCTGTAGAGGTTTCAATTACCGCTCTGGTACAGGCGCCTAAATTAGTGCTCCTGTCCAAAGACACTATAACAAGCAGTGTCAGGTGTCAGAAGTGATTCTGGGTGCTTCCTACCGTTCACACTGGCTACTCTCTGCAGTTGTTATTTGCACGATAGACCCACTCCACTTGGAAAGGTTCTACTCCAGGTACTTCCTGGTGTCCAAGGGGGATGGTGGCCTCAGACCAATCCTCGACCTCAGACATGTCCATCTGTATCTGAGTTGACGGAGGTTCAAAATGTTAATTGAATGATTAATGGTTAATGATGCTCCAGCCACAGGTGTATAAGAAGGGGAATCAAAGGTGTCAGTGAGTAAATGTCACTGTTGGTAAGGTGGGTGTTGCTGTGCTGTTTATGCCTGTGAGTTATGTATAGACCTTCTGTTTTGGCCCTTGTGCCTTTTTATTTGTTTGTGTACTGTAATTAAACATGCACAATAGCACTTCACTGCCGTTTTCTTCTCTAGGGGCACTATCCTGCTTCTGAGACCACATGCGAAAGGGTAGCAGCATTGCCCAAGCTGTTACAGGCAGGAAGAGAGACTTGAAGACAAGGAAGCTGCAGTGAAGCACTGTCGCACATGTTTAATAATAGCAAAGTACTTCCGCTTCAGAAGCTTCCCAAACCCTTCCATTGGGTCTCCTGTGCCCTTTCCAAGCCTGGTTCAACAGCAGGGTTTTTCAGCCTGCCTTGAACTGTGCCCGCCTATTGACAGTGTCTCGATGCTGTCTCAAGGCGCTCTCTTGGTGGACACAGCCTGCCCATCTATGCCTAGGCGTAGCACTGGGCAGTGTCACCAGAAGGGAGGTTATCACTATAGACACGTCTAGCCTGGGCGGGGGCACTGTGGAATGAATGGCAGGGGGGCACAGGGGGTGTGGAACCCCCCTTGGCAGGGTCTTCATATAAATCTTTTGGAACTGCAGGCAGTTTATCTGGCCTTACAAATTTTTTTTCAGAAGGTTCAAGGGAGACATGTGGTTATATGTACAGACAACACAACAGTGGTGGCTTACATCAACCACTGGGGCGACCTCAGGTCTCCCAGTCTCAATTTTGTAGCCCGTAAGCTTTGGCTCTGGGCAATGTTTTAGCCCTAGCTACTTGTTCCTAATGGTAATGCACAAGGTAGCCTCTCGGCTTAGCCTTTATAGCATTCCAGTTGCGACGGCTTGGGTATACTCACCCATTAGGTAATGGTTACATTTCTTACTTGAAAGGATGTTACCAAAACCCTGGTTCCCTGAAATAGAAATGTAACCATTAACCTTCAAGGTCACTGTATCCATAATTGAAGCCTTTTATTCCCTTGGGGGTGGTGTCACAGGCTCAGTGGAGCAGCTTTGTTCTATCTTATTCAGGTTTCTGGGTCTTTAGGAGGTAAACACCCATTAGGTAATGGTTACATTACTAGTCACACATTTCTTTACCTGCTGCACCTCTATTACTTCCCAGTTTATTAAATTAATTGGCCATCTTGCATGAGATGCTTATTGGGTAGCTTCCTTCATGGAAATTGGGAGAGTAATTTCCACCTCCCAGGGACTGCCATTGCAATCTGGTTTGATCTCACTCTTGTCAGTGGAAACAAAAGGGACATTTCAAATTGCTTTCAACTTCAGTGGTAGATAAAAACAAGGCTAAAGTTGAACCAATGTAACTTTGTCATTAAAGTGATTGTAGGTAGCAAAATAATTCCACAAGTCATACCTATTGTGCCCTTCCATTCGTTATAAAGGATAAGAGCTTGTCGTCAGTTTTAAAAGAAAGGCATTTGGAAGCACGGCAGACTGGTTTGCAAAGTAGGTTTTATAAAGCTTATATATTGTAAGATGATAAGAACTTGTCGGCAGTTTGGTTATAGCTTGACTAATGACCCAGTGCTATGTACTAGCAGTTATCACACACAATGATTTGAATGAGTAATGTAGATTTACGTCATGAAACCTCGCGACACTGTACATTCCTGTCATTGACTAATCAGCTGCTTCCCCTATTGACTGACATGATTTCAGCCAGCAACAGGACCCAGAAGACACTGCTGTGGTGAAATGACCCAGGAAGTGTAACTGCAACAGATGACCTGATCTAAGGCTGGCATGGGGAGTGTCTTTTAACCCTTAGCGGTCCATTTATTCAGCGTTTGTCAGGCGCGTCAGGTCCAATTTATTTTCACACATGCTGTTTATTTTACACTCTTTTTAATTTTTTTTCAGAGTAAAGCAGGTTTAAAAGGCATTGAATCACAAAAGGACACTCGGTACTGTATCTCCAGCCAAGCCCCACCCCTTGTTCGCTGTATTTTTCACATACCTCTTTATAGACATGCATACTGATAAATCCTCTCCTGATCAGGCGTTTTTGAGAGGATAGTGTACAGTGTAAAAATATGTTTACAAAGCTGTTATACGCTCTAGGTTTAGTAATAACAATTAATATATTTTGTAGAGTTTTTCGAGACGTTTACAGCTATAAGAACTCATCGGAGCCTACGATCTTCGTCGATAGCGAACAAATACAGACTTTATAGAAACAGCTTTGTCACGTACCCCTATAGGTCTAAATGTCGCAAAAAAAAGTTTTTCATAACCAGAGTTGAGTCGGTAACTCTTCCAAAAGAGCCGAAAAAGGGCCTGGACACGAAATGCAGAAAAACTATAGCCTGTCCCAGGCTATAGTCTGACCTTATATACCTGTATACATATATATATATATATATTATATATATATAATATATTTATAGACTATATATATATATATAATATAAATTTACTAAATAAACAGAAAATACATGTGTGCTGTACTTGAGACTAATATAACGAATGGATGTGCAAAACGCACTTATGGAATTAAAATAAGTCACCCGTAACCATTGTGCTGCTAATACTCAAGGTATATATATAAATGAATGACTAATGCTAGCAGTACCGTGTAAGATTGATAAAATATGACAAAACAAACTTAAAATACCATGTTGACTTATTTAAATTGATTCTTGTGTATGTCCTAGGGGGCTGTTCACAGCGACCCACTGTTTAAATGGCATGTTTTCTGTGTATTTTGAATGGATGCTGTTTTTGAAGTTGTATTTATATCTAAATGTGTAATAATTATTGAATTTAGGAAATTAAACTTCATTTAACAAATGCTGGTAACGTTTTGTGTCTGATTTCTGAACAGATGAAGCTGTCATGGTGCACTATGTGAATGAGAGTAATTCAAGCCAGCTTAAATGGTATTAATGACTTAAAACATTAAGTTATCATAAACCTGGTTCCCTGAAATAGAAAATACCCATTCAGTGATGGTTACATTATCTCCTAAAGACCTGAATACTTTATACCAAATCTGCTGTTTGAGTGCAACACTGACTTTGTTCCAGTTCCTACTCTACAGTAAAGGTCACAGAAAAGCCAATACAGATGCACTGTGATAGGTTGATTTAAACATAGTTGTCATGGGAACAGTAAACAAGAAAGTTAATCTCTTTTAGCGGTGTTTTTTTTTTTTTAAATGTAATTTGTCTAAGGACTTTTGTTTTATTTGCCGAAGTGCAATGCACACTGGACGGCGGGGGATTAAAAAAAAAATAATCTACAGAATTAAGATACGCAGTTTGTGTAGCTTGCGTTGTGCAGTAGTTCATTTAAATGGTTTCTTTTTTTTTTCTCCGTACTAGTCCAGCATGCATTGGCCACGAAAGAGGTGAATTGCGCGATGACCCCTCAATTTCCCGAAACCGAAATTTTTCGCGAAATCGAGGAATTAGGTAGTCCCCTAGTAATGATAATAACCTAACGTTCCCTTTTGAAGTATGAAGTGTAGCTATTACTGAATGGATGAGCATAACCAAGCCATCTCAACGGCACGATTGCAGAACGACCGGAATGCTACAAGGCTAAGCTGAGAGGCTGTCTTGTACGTCACCATTCGGTAACCCAGTAACAACTAGCTGGGTGAAAAATCGAGGGAGAATTTCACTTCTATGACTGTGTTGTAAGGGTTGACTGGGAAGCTGCCTTAACAGTCTAGTTCCAAAACCAGGGTTTTGAGGATCCATAACATTTAGCCTGTAGAACCTTGTGAAGGTATGGAGAGTAGCCCACACTGCTGCACTGCATATGTCCTTGACAGATACACCCTGGAATAAAGCTCATGAAGTTGCCATGCCCCTGGTGGAATGGGCAGTGAGCTTTTTGGAGGAGGGGGGCAGCAAGTTGGCTAGACAAGTTGGACAGCCACTAGTTAGACAGGGCTTGGCCACGGGACTTTTCCCCATAGCAGACTAAAAAACTGTTCAGACTACCTCCAACTTTTTGTCCTTTCAACATAATACGCCAGGGTCCAAACGGCATTAAGATACTGTGGGAGTATTTCTGTCCTGCACAGAACTGCATGAGCCCAGCAGCTGCTCTTACTGCAACAGGCTGTAGAGCAAAGGAAGACGCATAAATAGAAAAACAAATTGTTTAATTATCACATACAAAATGTGTTAAAACACATAATGTGAAAATATATACAGATATAAGCAACAATGTCTTATGAACAAGGCTGTCCGATCAGGTCAGTCTTGAAAGTAAAAATGGTGATGAGACCCTCGCGGGTGAGGTCACGACTGCATCACAGGCTCAAAGAGCAGCTTTGGTAAAAAGTGTTCAGGATTTGGGTCTTTAGGAGGTAAATACCCATTCAGTAATGGTTACATTTCATACTTGAAAGGGAACTATATGCACATATTAAAAGTGAACCACTATTATATACAATTAAGTCTCACCTACAAAAAGTTATCCAACTTTTACTCACTTTATCGTTTTCCATGTTTAATCACTGTTTTTCTCACTAATATTGTCTTCTTTATTTACTCTTAGTCCTCGAAGTGGGGGTAGGGGGGTGGGGGGGATTACTATAGGTATTAAGCAGGATCCATGACTGGTTCTAGTGAGGAAATGTGCTCCAAATCCACCACCATCAATCCACACAGCTCATGACAATAAACAACTGCCACCAGAAGTCAGCACAAGAATCTGACTTCTGAACCAACAGTACTCTTCTTCATGATCACTTATTAAATGTAATAGTTGACAAAAAAAAAAAAACATTCATGTCCAAGAACTGATACAGGAATGTATTAACTCAAGTGTTATAGCTAGAAGTAATAAACAAAGTGGCAGTTTGAAAAAACAACAAAAGAAAGAAAACAAACTTAACAAAATTTATACCCAAAAATAAATATTTGGGTTTAAAATGCAAAAAAAAGGCCTGAAACAGAAAGATGGTTTAACAAGTGATATATCAATGTAAATGTAATCGGCTACTTGAAGCATTTTATAATACAGGATTATCACAGACTGCAAGAGGCTGAGCGTGTACTTGCATAAAGTTCAGTTAATGGCTGCTCTTACAACAGAAAAGGTCATACAGACATATTGTCACATTGCCAACATCCCCCCCCCCCCCTTCTCCGTAATTTAATTGATAACATTACTCTAGAATTTATATGGATAAGGTAATGCAATATAACAGCTACGTCAAATATTGAAGCACGTTATATATTTATAGTATACTGGTTATTTAAAGTTTAACACAACAATAGTAAGTGACTATTTCTATTTTCTCATTGTGGTCTATGAAATAGTCTGGTATGATATAGTGCATCCCCTTCATTAACGGAAAGAGGTGAAAACGAAACTTTGCATATTTAAATCAAAATATCTCAATAACATACGGTATTATGTACTATTAACGTATTAAATAGAAATTCATCCATTTGTTTTGATGCTGTCTATGCATGTCCTGATCTGACACAAGGAAAATCGAATATGGTACATGCCAGGCGCACGGCGAGTGCACACCTTTCTACTGTTGATGTCTAACGATTATATTTGTGTGAAATTGATAATGATTTTTTCATTTCAGCATGCAAAAAAATCAACAAATAAATAAAATGTGCATCTTATGTGTACATGTAGTACTTAATAGACTTCATAACGGGTAGTCGAGTTAAATTTTAGGGACAAACACATTGTGGGTCAGTGCAAATAATGTTTATTTATAACACTTGTACAGTGCGTGTTCTTATGAGTGTGAACTTGTGTGTGATGAGATTGTCTTTTGGAGTGATGTTGTTTTGGGGGATGTGAGGTTGCTGCTGTCTTGGGTTATTTATCTGATGCTTGATCATATTCCCTTCTATAAATGTTACTTTATTTGTATGGTTTTCGTTTTTCCGTGTTTGTATTTGTCCAGAGACTGCCAATGAAAATGAGCTCATAGCTAAATCTGGGTGCAATGCATATCATAAATGATCAAAAATGTACGTTGTCCCTGTCAAATAAATACATAAATAATTTAAAATTGTATATTTTTAGTATTGGTGTTGGTTTTTATTTTTATATGAAAGTTCTACGTTTTTGTTGTGTCCCTCTGCACCCTTGTCTGTCTTCAGTGTAGTTTTTTTTTCAGCTGGCAAAGGGTTAAACTTTAAACGGTTTCTGTCAATCACAATTTTGTTACATACCTTTCCCAACCATTTAAAATATTCTAGTACAGTTCCAACGGTTGCTGCCTGGGTGACTGAGGAGGAATATCTTCTCTATCTTCAGTAAGTCCTTCACAAAATTGTATACTTCGTTTAAACGTTAACACATTATCTACATATATATATATATATATATATATATATATATATATATATATATATATATATATAAAGTTTAGAAATGTTTTTTTATTATATATGAACATAATTCAAATTCATACGGTGTCAATTTCAGTTGTCACACCTCCTCAATTTTTTTTTTTTTCAGGGTGAGTGAGGAGTTGGACGGAGTCGTCTGAATCACCCAATCAAACAAAAGCAAAAAACTTTCTGTGCTTCCATTGGATGAAACCGATGTAGCTGCTGATTGGTGCATTTTTATCTTTCTTCAGCATTTAATTTGTTAGACTGACACAGCGCTCTCGTTTTATTCACATTCAATGCCCAAACTGCTTGTCTCCTCTACAAAGAAAATGGGATGGAAAGCCTCTAGTTCCACTGGCTGATTCAAGTGAAAAGCTGTAATCACCTTAGGGAGGAAAGCAGGGTTCGTGCGCAACGATTCCCTGTTTCCATTGTCCCAAATATACATACAGGAACTGTGCACGGACTAGATGTAAATATCGTTTAAAAAAATACCGTTTAAACTATTCAAATTATGACATTAAAACATTTAACTGTTAAGGAGTTAATCTGGTGGGTGATACCAACATTTTTCTCCACGTTGCTGATACCAGTTTTAGTATTGTGATACTCAATACTAACAATACCACTAGATGAGTCACATGAAACGTTAACCACTTAACTAGTAAAAAGTCACTGGAAAAGTAATTTGTACAGTTATAGGATTTAAATAAAGGCAAATATGGTAAAGCGGTACCGTGTGTCACTGTGGTATTGTGAGCCACAGAAAATACTGACATGTTCCTCTTAGCTTTATATATATAGTTTAGATTATACTCACCAAAGATGAAAATACAATGGGTAAATCTGCAGCAACAACTAACTGTACAGCTCCAGCAACTTTTTACATAATATCCCAAGTCTGATTTAGAACAAAAAAAACCCCCAAAAAACTAAAAACAGTTCAAGTTCCAGTTCACTTGAATCAAATCTTAGAACTCCTGCATTTAAATTCTACTGCTTTTGTTTAGAAAAAATAACATGTTTACATGCTCTGGTGTCAGTCTTGTGCACAGACGATTAACAATAAGGCCAGGGTTGGAGAAAACCAGTGATCATGCTACACAGCAACTCAGTTAGTTTTTCGGCACGTTGTGTGTTGCATTTCCTTGCACTGCCAGAAACAAACACTGTCAGTGTTTGATTTGTGTCTTCTTCACATGAAACAGAGGGATGTTTCAGCTTCAAATGGTTCAGCATTGCGCCAGTGGTGCCTGTATACCTCAGCTCTGTATTACACAGTTTACATTTCATTGTGACAGGTGTTATTTTTGTGAAAAGTATTTACCAAATATCGTGATAACGAGAGGGGACGTAGTTTTTTTAAAAAAAAATTTAAATGGGTGATGGACATGTAAAGCAACCTATCCACCTGCACCCTGAGACGTGATTTGAGATGCGGAAGGCTATTGTAAGGCTACGGAACGCGATAACAAGTAAGACCATTTGAAAGCTACGTTTCTGTAGTTTGTGGGCTAGGGCATCAACACCTGGTGGAGCTCTGCAGCTGCACAGGGGGCAATGGGTCATCTCCACAGGGGCAGAGACCAGCCTGGGCTTCCCTGAAGCTTTCCCAAATGCACTGCTCCACCTGAGGGTGCAGTCGCTATTCTAATGGTTGTAAATCACTCCCATCCTTACGCCTTCGCTCAGATAAGGGGCTTGCCTCCACCAGTGTAGTGCTTTCCAGCATAGACAAGACACTGTCAGCCGGGGCCAGACAGTTGCAGATGGCAGCTACTCTGTCCTCCGACAGGTAAGCTCGCATCATAAGGGAATCCAGCTGGAGACCCAAGTAGACCATGTATTAATAGGCTTTTTGCATCGTTGAGGGTGAGATTCAGCCTCAAAAGATGCTCCATCACAATCGCTGTGTGGGCCACTGCTCCATCCTGGGACTGGGAACAAATCATCCAGGTAGTTCATCACCCTGATCCCTTGCAGCCGCAGGGTAGCTAGGATGGCATCCATGTACTTTGAAAATGTGCGGGGGGGCTAAGGAGAGGCCGAATAGCAGCACGGAAAACTCGATGACGCTGCCCTAAAAGGGGAAGTGGAGATATTTCCTGTGCGCTGGACGGATAGGAATGTGAAAATATGTGTTCTTCCAGCCAGACAGACTGGAGGATGTGGCGATGTGTGACCACCTGGAACCCGTTGAGGTGACTCAGGTCTAGGATGGGGCGAAGGCTGCATCCTTATTTGGCATAAAGAAGTATCTCGAGTAGAACCCCTCTCTTTGAGAGGTGTGCTCTACGAGATGGGTGGCTTGTGTTTGAAGTAGTGTCTCTACTTCTTGTCTGAGAGCCAAGACCTGGAGAGGGTCGTTTGCGGATGTGACCATGATCCACAGCATGCCGACCAGGCAGGCTGTCAAGAGGCCTCCTATGTTGGCAGGGTGCGTCACCTGTGCTTCAGCCGCGTAAGCCTTTTTCAGATGGGTTTTTGTGATCCTGTATTGGCTGTTAATACATACAGGATCCTTGGACAGACATCCTACTGAGGGAGCTCGCACTTAGGGCCGCTATGGTGGAGTCCACCGGAGGGAGCTGTGCTAGCCCTACCGCCTCTGCACCTTCCATGGAAGCAAATGCGGCCGTGCTCTTGAACACACTGGGCGCTGAGGCCAGGTGTTGCTAGGAAGATTTGACCTCCTCCAGAAAGTCTGGGAAAACTGGAAAAGTCTGGAGGGTCAAAGTCTGTGCTGGTCTGAATACAGACTTGTGCTGTTCAGAGACTGCTTTCCAGGGGACCTGGAGGAAGTTGGCGGCTTGTTCCATAAGTGCTGGAACTGTGCTCGAGGGCGTTGGACCCTCAGGCTCTGAGACAAGCTTAGAGCCGGGGAGCATTACTTGGGTCAGGTCTGGATCTTGAGTCTCATTTCTCGCTCACTTCCTACCCCTTGAGGGAGATCTAGAGCGGTTGTGGGGTGAACGGGCTGGAGCCTCCATACAAGATATACTCTGCACTGAGCTCGAGGGCAGGCGGAGGAGGGAGACCTGGGATCCTGAAGCCGAAGACGGCTCTCCCAGGCTGGCTGCAAAGGTCTCGCCTGTGAACATCACCATTCTGTTCTGCAAGGTCTTTTCCTTGGATCAGGCACAAATAGTGCAAAACGTCCTGTCTGCCAAAGCAGCAGAAGCGTGCTGTATGCCCAGGCACTTGACACACAAAGTGTGCTTGTCCTGCGGGGGCAGATTCCGTCTGCAGGACATACATGGGTGAAAGCCCAACATTGAGGCCGATAAATGCAGAAGCTTTGAGGCTTCAAAGATGTTGATGGAGCTGAAGCACCGAGGCATCGAGGCTATGAGCACCGAGGCACCGAAAACCTTCAGTGGATCGAGTGTGCTGGTACAATAAGTGATTTAGGACCAAGGGCGTCAATGCACAGAAGCATCGAGGCCCTGGAACACAGAAGGTGTCGAAGCACCTGGGTACTGGGGGTCGAGGGTACCAAAAGCACCAAAGACACAGTTGCAGGGAGCTGTGAAATGCCGCAAGTGTCAAAGCGCGGAGGTGATGTCCTCAAGGCACTGAGGGTGTTGAAACACAGAGGTACCGAGGTAATGGAGCACCAGGGACCCAAGGGAAATCTCTGCAGAGGCGGCAGCTCTGAATATGGACTCACTGGACTTCAGGCTCCTCCCACTGTAGGTCCGTGTTCCCATCTAGCTCAGCCTCCCAGTGGTCCTGATGGATACAGCCACCTGCTGGATCACTTTCTGCTATACTTCTGGGGCCAGGCAGACAAAAACCAGGAGGATCTCCCTGTGGATGCTCTTTAGGTGCTTCTCCCCTCGGCCACTGGGGGGTTCTGCAGTCCAACAGCCATGCCTCAGATATCTCCATCTCCGTTATCAGATAAGAGTATCTGCTGACAGATGTGGGTCTCCACCCAGTGATAACCCATTTCTCACCCTCATTCCCACAGCACCCGTGAAGGTTCTCCAGACATTCTTCTCCTATTGCTAAAACAAAAAGAATAAAACAACAGGCTCCTCTTTTATAGCAGATGGCCTGGGTCAATTAACACCTGGTCACCTTCCACACCGGTCTCATTGTACAGGGTTTCTAACTCCCAGACATGCCATATCTAGCACAAACTTGCATATAAACAAAAATATCCAATTTCCATGTGCAGGGTTATTGTGAGCAACTGGCACTAGCTTCTTGTTCTTGAAATGCAGAGTAGAAAAAAAGAACACATTAGCACAGTCAGACACTTACGCATTTCATACCCCTTCACCACTGGTACACCAGACCCGTAAGGGCTCGGTATGGTACAGGTACGGGTGGTTCTCCACTGGCTATTTGTCAAGCCAAGAGAGAACCAAACTGTGAAACTCCAGCCTCAGAAGACATCTGAATCTGGCTCGGAGCCCAAAAGTTTAAACAAGGCTCATTCTACTTACCTGATATGAAATCTTGGGAGAACACTGGGATGCACCATGTATTTGGAGGCCAGGGGCGTCATTACGTTGCATGAGTTAATAATCTCCAGAAAGACAAACAATAAACATGTCGGGCAGCGAGTGTGATGAGAAAAAAGTGCAGCCTTGGGACGCTGAGGAAATGCAGACTCTCATTTCTCTGCGTGCAGATACAAATGCACAGGAAGATCTGGAGCCGTGCATCAGAAATGAAAACGTTTATGCCCGAATTTCTGACGATTTGAAGCAAATGGGCATAAATCATGAGTACGGTACACTTAACTCACACACTCAAACACAAAATTCTACCAAATTTCTCATCCTTGACCTTTATTATATTACTATAAACAAAAAAAAAAAATATTTGGAAAATAAAAAAATTCTAAAGTTATTTGCAAAAATATAGTAAAACAAAATACAGCTATACCGTACACACAACTACAGCTCTTACTGCGCTCATGCATCTTCTTTTTAAGCACTCAAACAAAAAACAACTCTAGAAAAAAACAACTATCTATAAATGGGATATCTTTGGCAAATCAGATTTTTAAAACCTTTTTTTTTTCCCTTCAGCAGAACTAATTGAATGTTATTAAGTCAATATAATCAGTAAAATCTGTGGATTCTAAAGAAATTCCTAAATATATTTACACAACGTAGCGATATAAGATACAGCTGTACCATTGGTCTATTCATTCTTGAATACCATTTGTTTGCACATATTTTGGCAAACTGAATTAATTTATAACAATAATTAATAACAACTGTCTTTCGTCAGCAGCTTGGCTCGGCTCTGCAGTGGAAAACCAACCTCAGCTCTCCTTAACTGCATCGTGAAGGCTGAGTATGGCCCCGGCGCGGCTCGGTTGTACACTGGAAAAGAGGCATTATTGTGTGTGTGTGTTTTTAAGGAATGTCTTTTGTATTCATGTCACAGTGACTGTGTGCAGCCTTTCTCCAACTACAGTGCTTATTTTAATAGAACCCAGCAGCAATATTATAATTCATTTCCCAATGAATCTTTGAATTCCCAGTCAAATCTTATTAAATAAACAAGCAAATGTACTGTAGCGTTTATCAGGAAGCAGAAAACAAGAGAAGACACACTTTGTTCTCGGTTCCAATAATCTTTTATTTCTGACACTATCTCACACCCACCAGAGACCACTGCTCTGCCTGCTTCACAGCAAACACCTTTCAGTTACACAGGACCACAACAAACCATAGCAACCAGAACAACAACAACCATAATGCCGGCCAGCGCCTTTTTACATACCTTTACGCTAATAGGGTACCAGAGCTTACACACATATCCCATTGGTCCTCAGACGCACATTAAGACCAATGGGCACAGACAAACAACAACCAATCACAGGGGAGATGCAATGGCACCACATGCAGGTTTGGAATTACACATACAAAGACAAAGGCAAACACCAGCGGCAGGAAATACAAAGCTGGAAGGGAACACAATTACAGCGGGAATTACAGTACACAAACACAATGGAAACGCAGCACAAAAAATGCAAGGATTGCTCATCCTTGACAAATCACCCAAAAAATATTGGATTTAACACCCTACCATCTCCGATTCACACCAATCTCACTCATGCTCAGGGATGTTCAAGGCAAAAAACCTCAAAAACTCAAAAACCAAATTTTTAAGCTTGATCAGTTCAAAGAGTCAAAAGTTAGAGGGGGTCAAAATTATTATTATTATTATATTTATATATATATATATATTTTTTTTGTTTCCTCCAGCCAATCAATTAATCAATCTTTAACTCAAAAACTATTTGAAATGGAGATTTGGGTTTGGTGTCTTTTATTGGAAATTGCACGAGGAATCCAAAAACAACATTTTAAAAAACAACTAAGTAAAGTTATCCCTTAATAAAGTTCTTGACCCCAATAATAAAAATCTGAAAAACAATGATATGGAAAGGTCAAAGTCTCTGCTTCGTATATACAAAAGTTTCAGGAATGTAATAGTCTTTGTTTGACCCCACCCCCCCTTCCAGAAAATGTTGAATAATAAGTATATGGAACAATAGTCACACCAGTAAATTATACTTCTCTTTCTCAGTCCTTCCGGAATGTTGGATTTCAAACCCACATAGTGTCTCTGCTGAAGTAATAAGGGCATTGCACACTGCATAGCATGTTCTCAGAGAGGATCCAGCATTACTCATCATTCTCTAGACTGAGATACTGCCCTGATTTCCATCGTGGATGCCTGTATTTGACAAGATAATCAGTCTCCAAATTATTTTAATTCTTCCAATACAAATTGTATGTGCTTAAGTGCAAGAAAAAAAATAAATAAATCCCTGACCTATAAGAAATAATTCCTTCTTCCTCAGCTTTGGGTTCATCCAAGCCATCCCAGGAGATTTTCTATATGCATTAGAAAGAGATGGGAGACTTGAACCTGGGTGTGGGAATTAAGATAAATCTCCGTAGCTATTGCAAAGTAATTGTAGTTAAAAAAATATTGACATAAATCATATGTATTTTGAGCTTTCATTAGTTACCTAGGTCTCAAATGTTCAGTTCTGAAAAAAAAAAACTGCTACCATTGCAAATATGTATGTGTTTCAAGACAAATGTCACACAAAAGTAAAGCACTGAAAGGTTGTAATTTTTTATTTGACCACAAGAGTGCACCCAAGCAGCACTGTGTTTCCATTGAGATGCTACAGTCCTTTAGGTTGTAAATTTAGTTATATGATTGGATGGGTGTGTGTGTGTGTGTGTTATTTACTCCAACACCAGTAGGTTTGAAACCAACTTGGACAATTTGAAGGTTGCCAGTTATATGCAAAGGCTCTTTTTCTTATTTGTCTTTATTAAAAATAATTGATAGTTACATGCCGTTTCTCAAATTATGTGAGAAGTACAAATAAATTTCTGTCTAAACCAATCACTACACTTTCAGTCTTAAACTGAAATTACAAATGGGTTGTGTGACAGGGTTGGCTGAGTGATGACATCAGGCCAGAAGCAGGAACATAAACAAGCAGGCAGGTACTGAGGGGCAAAGGAGCGGCAGCACCATGTTTATTTAAAAACAAAAATAAAATAAAAGATTTAAACAGAAAGCACTGCTCACAGAGCAAATAAAATAGATAAACAAAACAGAGTCTCAAACACAAAATAACCTCAACTAAACAAATACGGTGCTGGAGCTTCCAGCACTCGGAGCAGTTGTTTTTACTTTTGTTTCATTTTGTTTGTTTTTGCTTTCCTTCTCCCATCTCTCTCTTACACACATTCCTCCTCCAAACAAGCCACCCCGAGTACAGAGAGCTGCAGGCTTTTATGCAGGTAACCATCTCCCAGTTAGTAACAAATGAATCACTTAATTAATTCGGAAGACGCCCACCTTCTGCACCAGTTTATTAATGTGGACGGGGCTTCCTATCCACGCTGCAACACAACACAAAAACAAACCACATGACTACGCCGTCACATAAATACAATAAATAAATCATAATACAAACACAAAATAATAAACTGCGCAGGGGCTGAGGGGTACCCCATTCTAAAATAAATAGATAATCACGTACAGGGCTCCTTGTCCTGTTCCAGGTTGTTTTAAATATAATAATTCTAGTGTACAAATTATGTGTACCCTAAAAACAGTTGTGCATCTCGTTCAGTATTCACTCCAAAAAGATTAAAAACAAGATGTTCATCCCATAAGCATGCCACTTAGTATTGCCCCCCTTGAAACGGTGCAGAACTAGGAGTGGAAAACATTTGCCACCCATTTACCCCAAAGCCGTGCAGTAAATAGCATGGTAATTGAGCTACCTTGCTAACTAATTAGGGTTATAAAAGCCATGTGGGTGGGGCAGGATATCTCAAAAGCAAACTGCTGTTTTATTAGCTACATTTAATTTATTAGAGCGTATTCCTTACATTGTGGACAGATTTTAAGTGCGGTTAATTTTGTACAGAATATATCCCCCACGGTCACAATTTTAAAATGTTTAGACCCATTTATGTAAACTCCGTAGGGTATGCGAAGACGAAGTCCTGCCAAGAAAAAAAAACATGCATATATATATAAGTACAAAGAGGACACTTACAATGGAAGTAGACTTTCCAATTCCAATTCCCTTGTAATTGGTCCTCATGTTGGGATTGTTTGAAACAAGTGGCTGCCAATTAATCAAAATATAAAAATTAGTTGTGTTACAAGAACAAATATGCTGCAGTAAGGTAAATGATTAGTATTTGGATTTGAATTGATAGCCTTTGGGGATTCGAAAAAAGAAACCTTGCCCCCTCTCCCACTGTTACTAGGATGTCTAACCTCTTTATTCACATCCACAATCATTCTTTATTCACTCACTGTACCACATCTATCTTAAACACTCCTATATGAGTGGTCCCATTCACTGATCTCTCCTGCAGATCCTCCAGCTCACTGTAGTAATTGGAGTCTTGCTCCTTAACTATACGAGTCTGAGTACTGTTAGAAAACAGAAAATGGTTAAAAATGGGAATCATGTTTCTAATCTGAGGGTGTTTTCTTCTTGAGTCCAGGCATCAAACTGGAGTAACGTAATAGCGGGGTTCCACAAGGATCAGTATTAGGGCCATTGTTATTCCTAATGAAGATACTCAGTAAACTGCAAATTTACAGATGCCACAAACCTGGGAGGGGTAACCAACTCCCAATCAATAACTTGTGGTCAAGCTTGGGCTGACACATGGCAGATGAAATTTAGGGGTAGATGTAAGTATAGGCACTGTGTAAATAATTGCAGATTTAGAATTAAAATTGCATTGCGGCCAGGGAATTGTTTTGCAATGCGCCCTATGTAAGCTTTAGAGCAATGCAAATTGGAGTCTAGCTCATCCCTTAATTCAGCTATTAGGTCTAGGATAACCTGTGGAGTGAGATGATAACACTTTAGCAATGCATCATCCGGCATCTCAAAGTGACCCTGGGATTGAATATGCAGTGTCTTCTTTGTCTTGCCCTTCTCTTCCCAATGTGTTCCTGCCTCTCCTCAACAAGAGCCAAGTGTCTCTGCATCACGAAGTGAACCACAGCAGCCATCCTGAAGCCAATGACAGCTCTCTGCAGGTGTGTGCTTTTATACAGCTTAGTTATTCGCTTCTACAATGGTTCGCACCTTGTATAAGAGGTGTAAATTTTTTGGAGAGCCAGCAATTGAATCACATTAGGGCTTCTAACTTTCGGTTTTAACCTATAAAACCCGATAAAACACCCAATACAAAAAAATGAAATCGGTGGATAGCCAATAAACACCGGAAAACACCGGAAAAACTGTGGAAATGGTTAATCAATTCACACTGACTTTTTACCCTGTTTCCATTAAAAAGTAAAACCTACTACAAAAATAATAATAAATACATTTCCCAATACTGCTGGGCAATGTCCTGCCTTCCTGACTTGTATCTATCATTGATTCATTTTGAATACTTTAAACCCGCCCTAACTACTGATTGACAGCACATTCCTACATTTCTATTGGAGACTCTGCTTACGAGATTACAATCAGGATGCAGGATCGTTAGCGGGACTTAAAGCCGTATTACAAAATTGTGGCGAAATGTACAAAAATGCCTCCATCCCAGAAGAATGTGCCCGTGACCATAGCGATTTCATTGTGGAAGACAGCAAAGGAAAGAAGGTAAAACTTAAGTGTGCAAGTACTGTCGAGTTACTGCACATATTTTGACCAAAAAAAACCAAAACACTCAAGCATTTTGGAAAATAACCCAAAACACTAATTTCATACAGTATATCAAAAACGAAAGCACAATTAATATAATATGCACAATTAATAAAACCCAAAAAACAGAAGCCCTAATTATAATGTTTGTGCCCGCTTAGTATCCAGATCCCACCCAATTCTATGCTCTTTTCTTCATCTGAATGCATTTCAATATAACTGTAATGGATTAATGATGGCAAAGTGCAAATTTGACAGCGGGTGCAGAATGCCAGGTGAACACCATTCTTTACATATGTGGCCAGTAAAATCAGACTTTACAGTGGCTAAACATGATTTATGGCAGCACTGTGGGGGTTTTGCACCCGCAAATCACTTTGCGCGTATCCTTACGTCATATAAATCAATAAATGTAAAGTCTTGTACATAGGGCTCAAAAACATTAGAGGCGAGGACAACACGAACAGTAAGAAAAAGAGGAAGCTATGTACGAAAAGGACTTGTAGGAGTAGATGTATCTCTAAGCCATGCTATTAAAAGACAAATAGAATGTTAGGTTATATAGCCAAGAGAGTTGAATTCAAATCTAGAGAAGTTATATTACATTTATAGTTATATTATATAATGCACTGGTGTGACCAAACCTAGAATACTGTGTACAGTTCTGGTCCTCATATCAAAAGAAAGACATTGAAGCACTGGAGAGAATACAGAGGAGAGCAACATGATTAATTCCAGGATTAAAAGGCATGTCATTTGAAGATAGACTGAAAGAGCTGAATCTATATTGCCTAGAAAGAACAGTCTTGGTGACAATAGAGATATTTAAAATTGTCTGTTGAGAATTATTTTTCACAGGTCACAGAGAACAGAACCAGGGGCCACAGATAGAAGCTGAAGAAGGGCATATTTTGAACTGGGTTGAGATGGAGCTTTTTCATAGAAAGGATGGTGAACTATTGGAACAGGCTGCTGGACAGAGTTGTTGAAGCAGAGACTATTGGATCCTTCAAGAAAAGAATGGATGCTGTCATGAACAATATTGTAAACCCTCTCTGTGACCACAATAAAACCTTTAGCTAGCAACCTGGAGGAAGGGTGGTCCGCCCAGTCACAGATTCCCAGAGGTTTCATTTCTCCTACTAATGCTGGCATCAAAGCGAGTGAGCCTAGGTGGGCCGAATGGCCTTTCCTCGTTCTGGAATTACTTACGTTCTTAAAGGAAGCAAGGACTTCTGATGGGCTTATCTTCGAATAAGAATAGCTTTTTATTGCTTTTGAAATTTCTCCATAGTTTCTCGTAAACATGCTCTGTTCCAACAAAATGCTCAAAAACTTGGAGAAAAAAAAAGCATTTAAAGTTATGCCTTGGTTGGAACTTTTTTCCTATCTCAGATGTGCAGCTTTAAGCCCTGCATGTATGCTGGAGGTTTTTGTGTTTCCAGGGTTCTACTTTGAGAAACATTTTCAAGAAACATTTAGCCTTTAACCAATCAGGAGAGACCCTGTGACTATGCAAGATGGCGACATCTACAGAAGATAACATGGTTTGGAATCCTGCTACAATCAATTGTTTTATTGATATGTACGCTGACGCATTGTAATCATTTCAAGTTCCTGTTTTCCCCTTCTTTCACACAGTTTTAGTGTAATTATAAGTGCAGCACCACTAAGTGCAATAAGGTTTCCTCCATTTTGGGACTTGCAGGAAGAAAGATCATGTGATGCTTAAAAAAGTTTCCCCGCCATTTTTTGAAGAAACATGTTTCCATGTGTATTCTTAACAGTACAGCAGCATAAAACAACCACTTTGTTATCTGATTGAGCTAGCAGGCGGCGGCAACCAGGGCTGGGTCAATGGTGTTGACTGAGCTTATGCACGGTTTCAATTGAAACAAGTGATGAAACAACTGGCAAGATTGGTTCAAATTACTGCTCTCTACAAAGGCTAAGAAAAGCTGACAGCAGGCTGCACAAATTGAAGATGCTGTTTCTTCAGTTTCAATTGGAATGGTGATAGCCCAGTCAACACCAAGGACCCTCACCTGGGTTTCATCAGCTGCTTGATATTGGGAGCTCATTGCGAGTAATCTGTTTGTGCAGCAATATTATTGTCAACTAAACAAAAAACAAATTGACCAAGATAATTGGGGGATCCCCTTTATTCAGAATGCTGAAACTCAAATATACTTTATTAAGCAGATATACAACAAACAAATTTACTCCATTTACAATCTTTCTACATTTAAAAAAGTACCCTCCATTACTACAAAGATTTCACATGTAGAGTAAAATAATGTAAGCAGCAAAACAGATTTTTTTTTTTTTTATCAAGGACTATAAACCTCATGACTAAGCCAAATCTCTGTTAAAATATCAAATCATTTTTTGTTAGTTTTTTTGTATTACGTTTCTGTACAACACTGTTACAATGTATGAAAGACAAAGGAATCATAGTTTTGAAGGTATAAGCACTTCTGACGTAGTTATCCAGCTCATGTTAACTGTTGTGCAACAGAACAGACCAAAAGCAAAATATAGTGTTGCAATTTACTGTATATTAATAATGTATTTAGGTTGAAAAAAAAATCTATTGCAAATAATTCTGGTTAGACTATCTAAAAAATTTAATTCTGAGGAAATTCAGTGTAAATAAGGTCTCTTGGCTGGTAATGTATCCTCTAGCTAAGACATGACGTCGTGGTGAGTGTTTGTAACTACATCTAGGCACAGGTGTGCAGAATCTTCTTTGCAATTAAGAGGAATGCTGATATTCTCTATACAAAAACAAAAGTGAACGCACAATGTTTAATTTGGCCGCTAAGTACAATCTCCATTGGTGGATAAATAACACTATGTGGTGGCGGGGGGTTCGGGAGGCTGGGGCTCGGTCTGGTATGGGAGGGTGAACATGAGGCTTTATAGGGTGGACACAATGCAGCATTTATAACACCTTCATAAAGCTACATACATTCAAAATCGTTCAGAATTCTTCAGAACCGATCCATAATAATTAATAACATTTATCAAATGTGTTGTCTTTACATTTGTTTTAACTATAATACTACAAAATACATAACAGAGCTCAATTACAGTACAAGTTTTAATTGCTAAGAGGCAATTCAGAATTTTCAATTGCAATACATTTGACATGGAACAATTTTACTTGTATACATCTTGTGCAGGCATTCAAATGGCTCCAGCATGATTACACAGTGTTATGTAACATGTATGAAGGCAGAGATGCCAAGGTCAAACCATCCAAATGAGTGAGCTTTGAGAAAAAAATGACTGGAGCGAGATCTGGGAATATGCCATTAAAACGTTTCGCTGTTTCCTCTCTTTACAGAGTGGGACTGCTGAAATAATTCCTACAATGATGAAGGACTTGACATATCTGTGAAGGTGCTACATTGCACCCAATTCAAAGTAAATGTTTCCTATTTTAAAATAAATTGCTCAGAAGACGATGATTCTGTAAAACATACAATGCGTGTGAGAACATTTCAACACCCCTGTTTAACCCTATGCTGCCTACAAGGAATGACTATAAATTGTGCATGTATCCAACAACTTTCTATTTTAACGCTTGTAGTTTAATAATCATACATCATAAATTAAAACCCAATATATCAACAGAAAGGTATTGAGTAGACCTTTTCAATGATATACTCTGTTTTGTTGTAGGGTGTTTTATAGATTTTATCTTATAAGCAACACCTCCAAAAAAATATTGAAATATGACATATTAATAATAATTCACAAATGTGCTCATTTTCATATTTTTCCCAAAGATTTAGAAAAAAAGTTAGAGTATATGGGAGATGTGCAATTTTATGAGAATTTCAAATATTTGATCAGAATTGAAATTGCTTGTACAGTTGCTGAGCTACGTAAGGTTTTGTAATGCAAAAAAAAAACTGAGTGCCGCAAAGAGTACCGAAATGGCGGCTATAATAGAACTGTTTCATTCTAAAGTAATAACAAACACTGAAGAAACCTGGAAATTATAATATAATCCTGTTTTGTAACGGACTACTTAGTAAGGTTTTTTAACATAAAAAAAAATGTGCAGAAAAGAGTCGAAATGGCGGATGTAGAACTGAAAGTGAAACTGAAGAAACCTGGAAATATAATATAATCCTGTTTGTGATTAAAGTTAATTATTTATGTGTATGCTACACAAGATGTTGAGTATCTTTATTATTATTATTATTTTTTTAAAGAAGAAACTTGCGAATACAGTATAGGTTAAAAAAAAAAATACCAATAATAAACAGATAAATAATAATAAAAGTAATGACTATAGCAAAATACTTATCCATTGTTTACACACACATAAACAAAGTAAACTAATAACTAGAACTTCCAGGCAGTTTTACGGCTTCCAAGCCCAAGTATATTAGAGAACTAGCTCATTCTGCTCATTCTGTGCCCTTAGCGACACTGTGGTTTTAACCCTTTGCTACCAACGCGCCAGGCACCAGGCACTTAAGCAATTACTGGAAGAAGCGGGTTTAGTTAAAAAAATGCATCAAACAGCAATTTTGGTTTCAGGTCAACACCATTTTTTTTTAAAGTCAGTTGAATTGCTACAGTGTCAAGGATGATGCTTATGAAGTTTGGAGTTAGTCAAGTAAATTGTTTGTCAACTGATGCAGGTTTAAATTTCAAATGTAAACGTATAAGTGGTGGCCATCTTGTTTTATAAAACAACACCATTTTCACATATTTGTATCCCATTGTTCCTGGGACGATAACTACCAAGTCTGGAGTTTGTTGGACAGTTTTCAAACAGCAGCAGTTTGTTGTTCGGGGAACATTTCGATAAGATTTGTGGCAGCCATTTTGACATGAAAATTTATCACAGCAACTTCTACTTCGCAAACTTGATGCAGGTTTGGATGCTGATGATATATGCCAAGTGTCAGATCAATCACTTCACCGATTCTCAAGAAGAAGATTTCGAAAGGTTTTATCAAAAAATTCGTCACTGCGCCAATTGCAGGGACGCAGCAGCAAAATTTTTTCAGCATCAGACAGCCAAAGTATCCTGCTTGTTAGCTGCCAAGTCAGAACCTGATCAGTCACACAGCTTCAAAGCAGCAGCAGTTTAAAGTTTTGGGACAAAAAAAAATTAATAAACAAAAATAAAATCTTAACAATAACAACAGGCTTCCCAATAAACAAAATAATGATAAAACAACACTGACATGGCAAATATACTAAGTTAGCTAGCTAGAGATCAGACATATGTCATATTTACTTTCAACTCCACCCAGAGAAACATTTTAAAAGCAGGACACAAAATAAAATAAAAACGTATATAATTAAAAATAACAGTAAAACATTTATAAGAGGGCTATCTTAGAGGTCTTTTCAATAATTAGTTGTTTGTCTCAGTAGGCATCTGATGTGCCCTGCAGCTGCACGCATATGCACACAGACACAGAGCGGGGCGAAAAACATTTCGGAAGTAATATTTTAAAAAGCGTATAAAGTTAATTTTAATAATAACATGTAAAATAAAAAACAACTAGTTAGTCCCAGTTCTTAGCTTTCGGATGAGTTATAGATCAGCACTTTTGGGCTTGTAGAACAGGAGATATAGACATTTCAAACAAGTGAGTATCAATACAATTTTCCATTGAAGCCAGAAAATGGCAGATTCAAAAATGAAACAAAAATTTAAAAAGCCACACCTACAGCAACCCTAAACCAATTACATGGGGATATTCACTGTAGCCATGGCTATTCCAATTGAAAAACAAGATTGGACGATTGGACGATATCAGTTGATTGGACGGCTGAGATATATCATGTTTCGTCATCCACTACCACTTCTGAAATTAGAGCGCGTTGGTAGCAAAGGGTTAAAACCACAGTGTCGCTAAGGGCACAGAATGAGCTAGTTCTCTAATATAAATGCAAAGAGTGTAGGTTGGTGATCAGTAAAGCTGGCTCTCTGCTTGTGATGCCTCGAGGTTAACGAGGTGTGGTGGGGGGTGGGGGTGTTAGGTAGTATTCAGGGAAAATGTAATGAGGGTGGTTGGCAGCCTCTTAGCTTTAAAACTATAGTTTTGACGTCCTTAAAGACATATCTTTTAAATATTGTCCACAGTACAGACACACGGTACGGACATGCACAGACATTCCACTGAGAGAATATCTTTATAACATTGAAATAAACTAAACGGTTCCACCCGGGCATGTTTCCCCTCTCTCAGTGTCTTGTTGGATTTGCAAACACATCAGCAGTGAGAGCTAAAGGATTAGGACTTGCAGCAGCCAGAACTCTTCATCTCCTTATTCACATACTCATGCAGTTTGAATCCAGGTTCGTTTGGCATCTTCATTGATCTGTGTTTCAGCTCCCTGCAACAGCCAGATAAAACACACTGTATTAATATATCTGTTCGTCATATCATATTGTATATCACGTTGTGACAGAAATACAATGAGTTCTGGTGATAAATCTCCCTCCCGACCGCTGAGGGCGCTAAAAAACAGGAGGAGAAGTATCTGGAAAGGCTGGCCTGACAGTTCGTTTCTGGAACCGGGAAGTCGGTACGGTACTCTGTTGTAAGACCGTATTGACCTGAAAGGTAAACGAGGGACAGCTGCAACCATTTACCTAGATGTCATGCGGGATTACATATAGGGGCCAGGGTAATGCTGATCTTTTCCTTCGTTTGGGTAAACGTTGAAGAGAGAGAAGGACAGAGAGAAGAGCTCTCATTTAATAAGCAAATGTGTTGTGTGTTGTTTTTTGGTTGTTTAATAATTGTCTGTGTTTTTGCACCACTAGACAGTTAAACTCACAAATCCGGAGCTGTTGCCGAGGGTCAGCACGAACCTGATCACCACTGCACCAACCGTCAAGAAATACCCATGTCTTCACTCACCACAAGCACGTCTGCCCTCACCCAGGACTGGTGACCGTGTGTTTGTTTTTGTTCGGGACTGTGCCCTGTTTTTGTTATCCCCGCGCTTTACACATTGTTGCGTATAGCCAGGGATTTATTATTTTACGGTCACCAGACCTGGATTATAAATAAAAGCACTTTTTCACTGGATATTGTTGTCTGCCTGTCACTCCTGCATCGCATCACTGCTACACCTGTTCCCCTTCACCAGCCACTTTGCCACACATGTCTATTAAGATATTAAATCAATTTAGAGATTTTATGTCAACAATATTCCCCTTATGTTCAAACTTTGCTTTAAGATTTTTCTTATCACTTAATCATACTTACATTTACTGTACATCGTAACTGCAGTAAACTACACTGTCTTCCTGAATTCCCTGAGTAAAAATAAGTTGTGCTTGAAAGTGGAAGTGCTGGCTTTCATGGCCAGTGATGCTGTAGCTACATTTGCAAAGGTAAGCAGTAGGAGGTGACCGTACACATGAAGACAGGGAGATTAGAAAGCCAGTTCAGTGCTTAAAGAAATAACTGCTTGCACCAAAGGTAGGGTTTAATCCATTGCACAAAACAATTAAAGTGCACTTACTTTGCGATGGCCATGAATGCCAACTCAACATTCAAGCCAGTCTTGGCACTTGTCTCCATAAACGGCACTCCAAACTCCTATGGGAAGAATTCAGATTTGGGCATACATGTACATTTGCTATCAGTTAAATAACTGCCAAACGCCCTTCAAATTATAATGTCCACCGTCTACCACTTCTGAGTACAGCATCACATCCTCAAGTTTCTTATTTCAATTAAAAAAGACTGCCTGGGTTAACACAACTTAACAGGAGCACATCCACAGGATGATAAGACTGTCATTGTCACAGTAATTTCTGTTCCTTATTTTACCATTAAAACAAATGTATTAATTAGCTAGTTGAATGTTTCTATGTTCTTAAGGGCTATGTGAATTAGAGGATTCAGTTGCCGAACAGTTTACAAAGATTGGACAGTTGATGTATGTTATATTAAATGATAAAACACAATCAACCCTGTGTTCCATTGAACACAATAGCTTTTGTTTAAGTACAGGAAGCAATACATTTATATTGTTATGTGTTTATTCTGAGTTTTGAAATAGCTTTCCTTGTATTGGAAAGGACTTTAAGTGGACAGGAACTAGTACTCCTGTTCTTTTCAGGCATACAGAGCTAATTACCTATCGTGTATATACAGCATCTAATACACTCAGATCTTCTGATATAATGCTGTACTGCTTTCTCGCAAATTGTACTATTATCTAGTAATAAATAAATAAATAAATAAATAATAACTGAAAAACTAAAAGCATTCCAGTAAAACCGTTAGGAAAAGTAGCTAATGCACAAATATACAGGAGCGTACAAATGTAATTTACATCCTTTATATACCTACCTGCATGAAAACTACTGGTTGTGAGAATTTACATTTCGGTCAGTAATCAGTTATTAGAAACAATAGGCACTCGAGTCAAAATGTTAGACCACTTTGTGCTTTAATTAGGCATCTTACTCAACTTAAGTCTCATGCATTTTACCATTTGTGGATATATGTTGCTTTTCTCTTACTATTTTTAATTAACTGCATGTGGGTCTAATAAAGTCATTAATTAAATTAGATAATCACTAATTTGCCTATTTTGACAATTTTCCAATAATTTCAGTTACAGTGGTTTGATTTCATATGCATAACAAATCAAAACTACAGAAGCAATGTGGTGCTCTAATACATGTGCACACTACTGTATCCTGCAATGCAATTTAGCAAATGCTGTCTGCAATGGACAGGACTAGAAGTATGACAATTACATACATCTCCTGACAAACGTCCGATTTGCTTCTGTGTCTTTAACCTACATGTGGTAATTGTCTTAGTGTAAAAGGCACGCAAAACATCAATTTGATATCCCTCTTGAAGGCAGTGAGCACAAACCTACCTTGGCTAGCTTTTCTCCTTCCTCTCTCTTTACAACCCTCTCGTGGGTGGCATCAGCCTGGAAATGATAAGAAATAGCAATTCAGTCAGCCTGTGGCATAGCGCTGGAGCATGTCTGTCAGTGTGTGAAGGACTGAGAAATGCAGAGCACAGATCCATACAGTGAAATGTCATGAAAAGTTGATTTAATTGACATGTTGCCTACAGACTTGACTTAAAGCGCATCTGTAGCAGGGCGGGGGCCATGCAAACAAGAAAGGGGCTTCTGTGATTGTTTTTTGTAAATATGAGCGTTAAATAATAGTGGGATTGGTTTTAATGGGGAACCTGACGTTCTGTGTGTAGCAGGCTGCCCACTCGGTTTACCTGTGGGAACGAGCAGCGTGTGTGTGTTTACCAGCAGCAAGCTCCTAATCAGACGGTGGGCGTGGTGCAGCAGAGCGCCAGGAATAAAAGGGTCCCGATTATACAGATTGCGCTGCTGCTGCTGCTGCTGCTGCTGAAGCATCAGTCGGTCTGTGCTGCTGAATGACTGGGTTCAGGAAACAAAGCGAACACCTTTAACAGCGGTCGTGTGTACAGCGGGCCAGATAAGCTGCCTACCTTCTGTTTTTAAAAATACACATAGCAATTTTGCTGCACAGCTTGTCTGCCTTCCCTCCTGCCTCCCCTAAAAAACTTCCACTAACAACTACATCTCCCAGAAGACAATGTCCAGTTACTAGGAAACTAACATTATCCAGTCTCTGGCTAGACATGTTGTCTTTGCAGCCAATCAGTAAGAAAAAGAGAAATTCAACGCTACACAGGTTGAAGCGTAAACACCCCAGTCCAGCTACAAATCCAACTGCAACCATCATCAGAGGCAACCACTAAAAAAATGTGCCTGTAATATTAAACAAACTGTTTTATAATTTATTAATGCATTTCCTTAAATTTTTATTTATCTGTATGGCTAAATGGCTATGTGGCAGGGCAAAGCTCTGCCCTTTTTAAATTGGCAGGGATGGGGTTATTCCCCTACCTGCCTGGGTTGATTGTGTTCAGGTGGCTGGGGTTGATTAGTTGATTAACATAATTAACGATCAATCACCGCCCAGCCTCCTGACATAAAAGGAGGCCTCTGCTTCCCATTAAGGGAGGAGGGAGCTGAGGAAGCAGGTTGTTTGTATTTTTGCAATTTTGAATCCAGTGAAGGCATTGCCCAGCCTGGAAACCTTTATTTTGTAGTTTTGCTTAGCCTTTTGTTATTTGTGTTTAAATACTGTTATTTTTGCCCTTGTGCACTTTTATTTTGTGTTTTTTGCAAGATTGCTATGCATATTTAAAATGGCAGGTAGGGAGCTTATCTGGGCCACTCGTACACACGATCGCTGTTAGAGGTATTCGCTTTGTTTCCTGAACCCAGTTGTTCAGCAGCAGCACAAACATGCTGACCCTTACGGCTGTATGGCAGCCCTGATCTGTATAATCAGGACCTTTTTATTCCTGGTGCTCTGCTGCACCATGCCAACCTTCTGATTAGGAGCTCACAGCTGGTAAACACACAGTGGGCAGGCTGCTACACACAGTGTCAGGTTGCCCATTAAAACCAATCCCACTATTATTTAACGCTCATATTTACAATAAACATTCGGCAGGGGAATAGCCTGGACTTGAACTGATGACCTCCAGGCTATGGGGCACATAGCACTCCACGGGGACTGCCTTTACCGGATGCTCCACTCGGAAGCACCCTATAGTGAAGTTTTAAGATGTTTAAGAATTTAATGCCAAAATATAAGTAACGAAATGTATTTGCAATCAGTGTGATACCTCAAAAAAAATGCACTGAGCGATAAAGAACCTTGTAGAACACAAACATGGTTGTATAGTAGTTCAGAGAAACATTGTAGTTAAAATGGGAGGCTTTTTTTAATGCCTACCCCATTACTATTAAAGACTGTACAGTATTTATCGAGATTACGCATGACTTCAAGGTAATGTTGCATTTTACCCCTTGAAAATACATTTTACTCTGTCAGTATTAAAATTAGAGGGTAAGTTACTTATCTGGAGCACTGTGTGCTGGTAGCGTCATGTGGGGTTCCTGAATGTACTATATGTAAATAAACCTGCACACTTGCGGGGCATGTCAATCCCAACCTTCTGTCACTGTCTCCTGTCAATCAAGCAGTGAACACTCATCTACATCCTTGTGGTGGAGTGTCCTACCCCTTTATGTTTATTAGTGTTTTATGTTGTATATAGTGTGTTAATGTTGGTGTTTATGTATAAAATACACAGGATATAAATATGGGTTATGAGCACATGTGTTATAAAGTGTAATTTGTATTTAGGCACGACGATTGCACAGCACTTCATGTGCAGGTAAAATGTAATTATATGTGAGCAAGGGAAACTGCACTTTATTAATTCACGTGCAGTTGTACCGAGATTCCAATTGAATGACTGATTAGCAATCGAGTCTCGGTACAGCTGCATAAAAGCAGCATGTTGTCACTCACTGTGTTCGGTGAGTGGAGAACAGATGTGGAGAGGAGAGAATTAAAAACAAAGAGAAGTAAAAGTACTGTAAATACTTGATTTCACTCACTGTGTTTGTCTCTTTATCCGCTGTGTTAGTGTCTGTTTCGTTTAGTGTTAATTCGTTTTGTCTGTCTGTTTATTTTGGCCTCAAGTGCTGTATCCTGTTTTGGTGTGCTGTTTTTGGTTTTGGGAAAAAGAAAAGGGGGAAGAAGCGGCCGGAGGAAGCAGCAGCAACAGCAACACCAGCAGCAGCCAGTGCATCAAAAGCAGCGCAGGGCTGGTCGCAGGTCCTGTGCTGTCTCTTCCAAGCCAGACATCTGCCTCACCTGCCTGAAGGCTGAGAAGTGGTGCTTTGCTGTTGGTGAGGTCTGGCATGTAGCACCTGACCAACCCGCTCTATGGCAGGAGAGGAAGGAGCCCGAGCATCCAGCGTCGGTGGAAGAAACCTTGCTTGCTCGAGGCCCAACATCCAGGGGGATCTGGGACTGGCTAACGGGCCCTCAAGGGTGGATGGTAAGGGACCTCCCAGAGGCGACTAACCTGCTGTGGGCCCGAGATGGGGAGCATTGGGAGACCTGGGAACAGCAACACCAACCAGCGTCCCTCTCAGATATCGCAGCCATGGTGCTCAATTACCTAGCTGCAGATATGGGAGGGGTCCTGCCATCTCCAGCACCAAAGGGAGAGGAGCCATTGCTACCATCTCCAGTGCAAGAGGGAGAAGCCCTGCTGTCTCCAATGCCAGAGAGAGATTAGCTATTGCTGGCTGCCATCTCCAGCGCAAGAGGGAGAGGAGCCATTGCTACCATCTCCACCAGCAGAGGGAGAAGGCCTGCTGGTTTCCCTTCCACAGTCTGAAGGGCAGAAGCACGAACATCCACAGCCCAAGAGGGAGGACGCCGAGTGTCTGCAGCCCAAGAAAGGGAAGCCCCCAGGTCCACAGCCCAGGATGAGAACAGTGGAGGAAAAATGCCTGCTGTTCCCACCTCCAACAGCAGAGGGTGAATGCCTGCTGGTTCCACCTCCACCACTGTGGGAGGATTACATGTCGTTCCCACCACCACCAGGAGAGGGAGAATGCCTGCTGGTTTCACCACCACCCTGAGGAGAGGAGCAGGAGCTGCTTCTGCCTCCATCCCTACCACGCATGGAAGAAAACCAGGAGCTGCCACCACAGAGCCAGCACTACCCCCTGAGTATTATCTTCCCTGCACAGCACAGCACAGACACAAGCACCACTTTCCCAGGATTAAAGGGAGAGCCACACCAGTCCCTTGCAAGTGAGGGAGAGCCGTACCAGTCTCCTGCAATAAAGAGAGAGCCGCACCAGTCCCCTGCAACAGGAGAAAACTACACGCTGCTCCCACCTTTGTTGCCAGGAGACTACACGCTGCTCCCACCTCCACTGCTATGGAGCAGAACAGCAGGAGCTGCCTCTGACTGCGCCACCTCCACCAGCAGAGGGTGAATTCCTGCTCGTTCCGCCTCCACCGTCATGGGAGGACTGTTTGCAGCTCCCACCCCCACCAGCAGAAGGTGAATTCCTGCTGGTTCCGCCTCCACCGCCATAGGAGGACTGCTTGCAGCTCCCACCTCCACCAGCAGAGGGTGAGTACCTGCTGGTTCCGTCTCTACCGCCCAAGGATGCCTGCCTCACTCCGCCCAAAGTTGCCTGTCTCGCTCCGCCCAAGGTTGCCTGCTGCTCCGCATTGCCTGGGGTTGCCTGCTGCGCCATATCGCCTGGGGAGCTACCGGTTACAGGTTATGAGGGAGAAGTGGAGCTCCCAATGCTTCCTCTATGGCCAGGGGCTCCCCTCCCGAGTTCGCCTCCCGAGGGTCCTACGCTGGTGCTGCCGTCGCCTCCCGAGGGTCCGCTGCTGCTGCTGCTGCCCTCGCCTCCCGAGGGTCCGCTGCTGCTGCTACCGTCGCCTCCCGAGGGACCGCTGCTGCTACCGTCACCTGGGGTCGATGGCTCTGCTTCATCTGGGGTCGCTGGAACTGCTTCCCCTGAGGTTGCTGTCATCCCTGCTTTTCCGCAGGAAATACTATGGCAGGAGCCCAACAAAGGGGAGCTGCCGGCTATGAAGGGGGGATTGGTCAGGAGACCACCTTCCCCCGCAGCACTTTTGCTGCAGGGAATTTGATGGCCGAAGCCCAACAAGAGGGGGCTGCCGGTTACAGAGAAAGGGGGGGCAGGGAGGTCAGGCGGCCACCCCCACAGACAGCCAGACAGTTGCCAGGATTGCCTTGGCCACTACGGCTGTTGGAGTGGGAGGAAGAACTCCCACCGTGGCCGCCACCTTTGGTCCATTGCTGCCCCTGTTCCTCGGCCAGGACTACGACCGGGACTTTGGGACTGAGGGGGAGGTGGCCATTGAAGCCAGGTGTGCTGCGCACAAGGCGGTGGCACATGTGTCGGAGTGTCCTGTCCCTTTATGTTTATTAGTGTTTTATGTTGTATGTAGTGTGTTAATGTTGCTGTTTATGTATAAAACACATGGGATATAAATATGGGTTACGAGCACAAGTGTTTAAAATGTATACTTGTATTCAGGTAGGAGGATTGCACAGCAATGTAATAATATGTGAGCATGGGAAACTGCACTTCATTAATTCACATTCAATTGTACCAAGACTCCAATTGAATGATTGATTAGCAATCGAGTCTCGGTACAGCTGCATAAAAGCAACATGTTGTCACTCACTCGGGGTTGTGTGTTTGGTGAGTGGAGAACAGGTGTGGAGAGGAGAGAATTAAAAACAAAGAGAAGTAAAAGTACTGTAAATACTTGATTTCACTCACTGTGTTTGTCTCTTCGTCCGCTGTGTTAGTGTCTGTTTCGTTTAGTGTTAATTCGTTTTGTCTGTCTGTTTATTTTGGTCTCAAGTGCTGTATCCTGTTTTGGTGTGCTGTTTTTGTACAACTGTTTTATTTTCTGGTAGTAATAAACCGAGCAGCAGCACATTTCATTCACCATTTCACCTCACAGTGCTGTGTGTTCTTCCGGGTCTGACGGTCACCACTACAGCTGTCCTGTTCACAGTCCTCCAGAGAATTAAATCATACAGATCACATCTGCTATTATCTGCATCTGCTATTATCACCTGTTGTTACAGCATCACAATTATTTTCAAAACTTTAATGCCAAATCTTACAGAAATTAAGGTGTTGTTATAAAAAATTGTTATAAAACTATTGTCATACAATGTTGTTATTATTGAATTGTAATTGTGTTGGAAAATGCTGAATTGTAAATGAAAGAGTGGACCCGCATTTTGGTCATTTTTACATTATAACCTGCAGACCTGCGACAGTCATTGTACAACCTGCAAAATAAAACTTATATTTAAGATCACTGTTAGGGTGATGTCTGTGTAACTGCAATCTATAAATGAATGAAAGTTAGTGACTCCAGGGTAATGGGTAGAAGGCCTGTGTCTCCCAGGCTCCTCTTTGATAGGTGTTTTGTAGTGTCTTTTTAGGTAGGGTGATAATAAAGCTAGTGTGTTTTGTTATTTCATATACATTTTCAACTGATGCAATTAAAAGGCGTCACCAAAAGAACCTTTGTTCCTATAACTTCAAACCCTCAATCGTGAAAGATAAAGCTTGATTAAGCAAGCATTTTGCTTAATGGCTCAGTATTATAAAAGCTAATTGCAACCTGAAAGTGACCTATTGGGCAAGGTATGTAATGAAGTCTTCCAAGATGCCTCTCTTGCTTGGTCCTGCCTTGAGACTAATTAAGAAAATAAGGCTTGTCCCTTGTTAGCACACCATTCTCCTCTACTGGGAGGGGGAGGGGTTAATTTAAAAGCACACAATCTCGTCTCTTTTAAAATGTTCTCAGTGGTTTAGATTCTACTACTTCACCATTTATAACTCTTTGTAAAAAAGTTCTTCTGACCTTTTATGCCCTCTTGTGCTTCTCTCTGTGCTAAATTTGTAATGCCTTGGGTTAACTTGATCTATACCATGATTTAAAGCCACCCCTCTTTCCCTTCTTTTTTCTAGGCTGAACAGACTTAATTATTGTAACCTGTCCTCACAGCTCCTGTCCTGGGATCAGCCTAGTTGCCCTTCTCTGTACCTTCTCGAGTGCAGCGATGTCTTTTGTTTTTGTACTGAGGTGACCAAAATGCACACTAGGTGTGGTCCAACTTTGGCACTGCATAATATTAGCATAATCTCTCTAGACCTGTGTGGCAGGCTGGCGAGTGGATAGAGGCCCAGAGACAGACTGCAGTTCAAAAAAATAACTATTTTATTATAAATAAACAAAAATAAAGTGCACAAGGGCAAAATAACAGATACTCAAACACAAATAAAGCAAAAACAAAACTCACAAAAATAAAGTTTCCAGGCTGGGCAATGCCTTCACTGGATTTAGAAAATTCAAAAAACCACAAAACAAACACCAACCTGCTTCCTCAGCTCCCTTCTCCCCAAATGAGAAGCAGAGGCCTCCTTTTATATCAGGTGGCTGGGCGCTGATTGATCGTTAATCAACCTAATCAACTAATCAACCCCAGCCACCTGAACATAATAAACCCAGGCAGGTAGGGGAAGTTAACCCCATCCCTGCCAATTTAAAGGGCAGAGCTTTGCTCTGCCACAACTTGTATTCCACACTTTTTGCAATATAGCCTTACATTCCATTTCCCTTTTTAATGGCCTCACCACACTGGCGATATACTTTTGATGATAACTATAACTACTATAGCTACTACTCCATATCTCTCTGAGATCCTTTTCAATGCTCTCATCCCCTATTTCCACCCTGTTCTTTTTATACTAACCTGTATTATTGTGCCCAATATGCACTATTTGAAAATCTCATCTAGGAGTTATCTGGAAGTGCTATTGAACAAAGCATCCCAGCACACTTTACAAACAGAAAAAGGCTCCAAACTGCTCATTAATGAAAGACCAAATCAAATTTGGAAATTAGTTCCACAGTGAAGGAGCTCAATCTAAAAGCACTTGAACCACAGGGTTTGAATCAAGTTCTTGGAATAAACAAAAGGCCATCATTTGCCAATCTCAAAGTATGCGCCAGTTTCTAGGGAAAAAGTAACTTACAGCAAGGCCAAAACCACAAATAGTCCTGCAAGTGAGCAGCAGTATTTTTAAATCAATGTGCTGCTTCATGAGAAGCCAATGTAGTGATCTTAAAACTGGGAACATATAGCACATAGACTTAGTTTGTGTAATTATTCTTACTGTTGCATTTTGAATCAGCTGCAACTGTTCAACGAGGCACCAGGGACACCAGCAAACAAGGAATTACAATGATCAGCCCTAGAGCTTACAAAAGAGTGAATCAGTGTCTCAGCGTCAGCCTGGGACAGCAGCATAGGCATCAACCCAGCTATACTTCTCAGATGCCAAAAACAAATCTTAGTAATTGAAATAAAAATGTTCCCAGATTCCATTTAAAATACGAACCAAAAGCCTACCATGGAAAGAAATAGCAAGGAAGGAATTGTGCCAAGGGGACAGTGTGGACCAGAAAGTAAAACCTCAGGTCTGCTTGAATTTAATTTAATTCTGAGATCCAGGTCTGCACCTCAGAAAGAAAACAGGACAGCACAGAGAGGCTGCCTCAATGTGGAGTGAGAGTGTGAGATAAACCAGAGTGTCATCTGCATAAAAATGAAAATTCTGATTATAATGACAATCTAGCCTAAGCATACAGAGGTAGAAAAGCATGGGACCCAGACTGGAGTCATGGGACAGCCCTGGGGCACACCACAGCACCCCTCCATACAACTGGTGGAGAAGGAACCCATTGTTACAATCAGAAGCCCTGGGGCAGCCCTGGGACACACCACAAGAAATAGGTTGTGTTTCGAATTACCATCCTTCTCCTGGAACATTTTGAAAAGACGCAGAGAAAAAACTACATTACCAACAAGCCTTTCAGTTTTCAGAAAACTGTATTTGGTTGGCAATAAGAAGCAATGTCAGCTTATCTATCTAATTTAATTATGGGTTTTCCAGGAAAACAACCATACCTCTTGAGGAGGTCAGTCCCATCTATAAAGTGTGTGCTACATTGTGCAAGTGTTTTTGTAAGCAGAAGCGTCTCTTGATATATTCTTCACATGCGGAGGATAGTAACTCTTTTGAGCACAACACACTTTACCAGGCCCCTTTTAAGTGAAACAGATTAAGGTTGGGAATACTCATTAGTGTTACAAATAGACTCATGGCGCTGTTACCACTTACCTTATTACCCAGTAGCATGAGCACAACATCCTGCTGTGCATATTCATGGATTTCTGTCAGCCATGCCTAAGGGGTACACAGACAGAACTGAATGAGTTGTCAACGGCACTTCAGAGATTGAAAACTAAATCAGGAGGAGCACAGACCAATTTAGATGTTATAAGCATTTTATAGTACTCCCTTATCTTACTCTCCAAAGTCACCAAGGGAATGACAGTCACAGCTTTAAAAGCCATTTTCTAGTATTTGTTGTTTGTTTCTTATTTGCACATAAAAAAAAAAAACGCCTACACACAACATATTAACTTATACATGATCTGTTTTACAGAAACTCCATGCCACACAATAAAGCAGAATATAGCTGTATATATTTGTATGTGTGTGTGTGAGAGAGAGAGAGAGAAAGAGACAGAGAGGAAATGTATAAGTTGTGTGTAGAGAGTTTCTGCTCTGTTCAGATTTGTTCATGCTCCCTGTGACTGGTGTCAGTGGCAGCTGGAAATGCATTGGATAGGGGTGGGATTGATCATTTTGACTCCAGTCTTCAGGCAGCATGGTAACAGGTTACAATTAGTATATCCAACAAAACTGCTGCAAGAAAGGAAGGACATCTCTATATAACCCTCTCAATGACACACAGCCAATTCGGAATTAACAAACAGTATCAAAAATCTTCCCCACTACTGAAAAACAAAGGGGTGTTCCTATCATATTAGAATAGCATGAAAATACAAGATTACAGCCATCGCTAGGGTGGCTAAAAATTCTTCAGAAATACTGACAGATGTTAAGGGGGAAAGAAGTTTTTATTGAGAAATATATATATATATATATATATATATATATATATATATATATATATATATATATATATATATATATATATTAAAAATACAAAACTGAAAGATCATAACTGGATAAATGTCCTTTGACAGCAATTACAGCTGTGAGTCTGTTGGGATAGGTCCCTACCAACTTTGCACACCTAGATTTGGCAATATTTGACCATTCTTCTTTACAAAACTGTTCAAGCTCTGTCACGTTCGTTGGGAAGCGTTGATGGACAGCCACAAATTTTCAACTGGATTTAGGTCGGGGCTCTGAATGGGCCACTCAAGGGTATTTACCTTTTTGTTCCTTAGCCACCCCAGTGTAGCTTTGGCTGTGTGCTCTGGGTCATTGTCATGAACTTCTGACCGAGTTTCAGCTTTCTTGCAGAGGGCAGCAGGTTTTCCTCAAGGACTTCTCTGTACTTTGCTCCACTCATTTTCCCTTCTATCCTGACAAGTGCCCCAGTCCCTCCCGATGAGAAACATACCCATAACATGATGCTGCCACCACCATGTTTCAGAGTAGGGATGGTGTTCTTTGGGTGATGCGCTGTGTTGGGTTTGTGCCAAACAACACTTTGCATTTAGGCCAAAAAGTTCCATTTTAGTTTCGTCAGACCACAAAACTTTTTGCCACATGGCTACGGAATCTCCTGAGTGTTTTTTTTTTGCATACTTCAAACAGGATTCAAGGTTGGCTTTCTTGTGTAATGGCTTATTGCCACCCTATCACACAGGCCAGATTTGTGGAGTGCTTGGGATATTGTTGTCACATGCACACTTTGACCAGTCTTGGCCATTAAAGCTTATAGCTCATGCAAAGCTGCCATTGGCCTCTTGTTAGCCTCTCTGATCAGTCTATTTCTTGCTCAGTCATCCAGTTTGGAGGGATAGCCTGATCTAGGCAGGGTCTTGGTGGTGCCATACACCTTCCACTTCTTAATAATTGTCTTGACCATGCTCCAAGGGATATTTTTTATACCCATCCTCTGATCTGTGCCTTTCAACAACTTTTTCCCGGAGTTCTTTTGAAAGCGCCTTGGTGCTCATGGTTGAGTCTATGCTTTGCAATGCACTACCCAGCAGAGGGAACCTACAGGAACTGCCTAATTTACCCTGAATTCATGTGAATCACTACAATTTAACACTGCTGGAGGCCACTTAACTTGGTGTGTGATTTTGAAGGTGATTGATTAAACCTGAGCTCATTTAGGATTACTATTGCAAGGGGGGTGGACACTTATCCAACCAAGCTATTTCAGTTTTTATTTTTAATTAATTTTCTACAAATTTCTAGAACATTTTTTTCACTTGGAAGTTGTGGGGTAGGATGTGTAGATGAATGAAAAAAAAAATTTTAATTCAACAAATGGAGAAAATTTTGAAAGGGGGTGTAGCCTTTCTATAGGCACTGTAGGTGTATATTTATTTTCACAAAACACAAAAACAAAGCAAAAGTCTAACTCCACCAAGGAGTGCCAGCTATACTTTAATAGGTTTTTAACATACAAATCGGATGGCTAATCCGTTTACTGAATCATCAGAATAAAACAAAACAATGCAAGTATCAAAATACCTTTTCAAGGTCTGAACACACAGAGGCTTCATCCAGAGGCTGACAGATCTTTTAGACCTTGTTTTATACCTGCCTTCTTGACTGCACGCAGGTGTTTCTCATTCTATTAGAGCCAGAGCTGTGCTCAATAGGCAGAGCGCTCTGCCGTGGCGCTATGTCACATAAGTTAGCTCTTACTGAACAGTGTGTTACAAAGAGAGAATTTTTTCTGATTAACTTAAACAACGTTTTCCAATTTTTAATGAAACTTGGTTGTCACTTAAATGTGTAGCACGCACTGGGTGCACCTTTGCTTACTTTTCCATGACACACATGGAGCTATTTTTGTTACTTGTTGGGCGAAGTGAGTTTTTAATAACACAGGTTGTGTGATTGTGCGGGTCTATAGACAACATGAATAAAACCAATAAGTCACCTTGAGTATGAAAGATGAATCATCGTGTAGGGGCTGATAAAATGTCAAGTAGCGTACAGTCATACATAGTGTAGACTTGATACACAAAGCAGTTGGGAGCAGACCCTGTTCAGAGTGATGATCATCTATAGTCACAAAAAATGCAAGGTCTCGGTTTTTATTCTTAAATTTAATCCAAAACAATTATTATTAGTTTATTTAGCAAACACCTTTATCCAAGGTGACTTAAAGAGACTAGGGTCTGTGAACTACACATCAGCTGCAGAATCACTTACAATAACATCTCACCCAAAAGACAGAGCACAAGGAGGTGAAGTGACTTGTTCAAGGTCACAAGGATAGTCAGATATTTGAACCTGGGACCTTCTGGTTACAAGCCCTTTTCGTTAACCACCGGACCACATATATGTTTTGGTCCCATTCTGGCAGTTGCAAATATTTTTAACACCAATATTAAGGTGATCAAACCAGGGGTCTGGCGATTCTGCCTATGGAGGGTTCTGCCGCACTGCTCACGAACTTTGTAGTTTTCAACTAGTCGTATAATTGAATACTAATCACTGAAGCACAATCTTTCTTAATTTTTAAAAGAAGTATAAACACTCCTGTAAAGGTAAATAATAATCAGAATACTCATATTAAGTTATTTTGTTTATAACGCTTATATTGTGTATGTCCCGAGACCCTCATTATAGTGGGGGAGCACTGTATATTCATAAATGTATTTACATTTATATTTATACCTTGTTTAAAAATGTGCATTGATTCAAATGGCGTCATTAGGAGGAGAATGGACATCATGAACAACAAAACCTCCCAGATGCTTGTAACTCAGTTAACTAGGGATTTCAACATGTAAACAAAACACTGGGGTAAATCACATACAAAAAAAAACAAAAACAAAAAACACTTTTAAGTGCTGAGTTTACTTTTTTTGTTCAAATGCAGCTACTATAGTGTATTCACAACTATACTGTATGTATTGTGCATCACAGTTCACACTGGAAAGTTCTGAACATAAATGATCAGTCAAATGCTGCAAATCCATAATTGTTTGTAAGCAGTTTATTATGTGATTTTTGTGTTTGGAAATAAACCCTCAAACATTTGGTAATATTAATTATCATGCAAATTATATTGTTTGTAATACGTTATCGTACACAAAATATTAGTATTACGAATACATATATTTTATGCTTATGTTTTAATGTGTATATAAGGCATATAAACTCTGACTAACATCTTGGCTGTAAATATTAAAAAGAGGTACAATTTCATTCATTCCTATATCAACTTGTGTAGTACTCATTGGAGACAGCACTGTCAATCATAGTACTGCAGCTGGAAGCATTTAAAAAAAATAAAATAAATCATTAAAATAAAATACATAAAGTCATGATCCACAAGAACCACAAGTCATAAGTGACCTAAGCAATTCAAATTAAATTACCCACGGAGAATTATTAAACTGACGAACACCCACCAACTTAATCTTGGTGATGGAGCCCAAATGCGCATGAGTAACTTTTGAGTTAACAAAAAATAGAAAAATCTAAATAACATGTTTAAACATGTAGCCATTTTTTTTTATTTTAGCGCTAACCCCCCCCCAAAAAAACTCTGACTAATTTGTCAAAACAATTTTTTTTCACAATTCTGAAACTTAAGTATAAAACAGTGAGTATATATTAAATTGTACAACACCCCCAACAACACCCCCCAAATAGCCCAGTAAAAAAAAAAGAAATACATGTAAATAGTTTCCCGTTTTTTGCGTTTTGAAAAGGTAGTCACCCTACTGGCCAGACAGTTCTTTCCCAAGGTTGGGAAGTCGGTCAGTCTGGAAGAAGGCGAGACTCCGTTGCAAGAATGTATTGACCCAGAACGGAAACGACATAGCAGCTGCAGACTGTAGAGACAGCTGCACTTGTTTACCGAGGGGTCATGCGTGACAGCATAAAAGAAGACAGAGAATCGAATCTGCTCCTTCGCTTGGTTTTGTAAATTGAAACTAGAAGGACTGTGAGAGATCCTAGTGAAAACTGAATTGCAATCGTTAGTGTTTTGTTTGTTTTCGTGTTGTTAGTAATTGTCTTGTTTGTGAACCACCAGATGGCTAACATGTATCTGGGGCAGTTGCCTTGGGCCAGCACAAAGCTGGAACAACACTCCACCACAGTCACAAAAGAACCTGTTATCACCCACCACGAGCACACTGCACGCACCCAGGACTGGTGACTGTGTTGAGCATTATTGTGGGGCTTTTAATTTGTGTTTATTGTTTGGACTGCAACCCGTTATTATTTCGTCCATGCACTATACATTGTTGTGTATTGCCGGGGTTTATTATTTGATCACCAGACTTGGATTAAGAATAAATAAAGCACCTTTTCCAATCCGAATTACAGTTTCTGTCTGTTTCATTCCTGCACTGCATCACCTCTGCACCTGTATCCACTCAGCTACCTTGTCACACTTCTCTATTGTTTTAGATTTAACTACTGTATTGCTTTGTTTGTTTTGTAGCTAATTCAACTTTAATACAGTTTTACATATAGTGGCTTTGATGACGTTTTGAAAATGAACAAATATCCAAACATGGAAATTCAGTGTTTGCCCCAGCACTACTTAAAATGGTTGGCTATTTCCCTATAGCGTTGTGTTCTTATGTAGAATAGTTGCTAAGCAAGAAAAAGCTAATTTGCAATATCAGTGGAAAGTTACTGCTTTTGCCAAAACATTAGTTTTCAACCAGAACATTTTGTTTCATATTACAGTTTAAAATGAGGACGCTATATCAAAACAGAAACTGTGTTACATAAAAGCACACAGAGTGATTGCACAATAGAAGCTGACCTGAACCTGTTGATTTTAAAAACTAAATAAAATAATCATTGTCTGACTGGCCTAGGGTGGCAAGTTGCCTAGCACCGGCCTTAATTATCAAAATAGTGTATCACAGTTTGTGTTATAAACTCACCCACTGTGATATATATTTTTTTGCATTTATTTTGTATTTGTTGTAGACTGAGCAAACTTTTAATTTCATACTGGAGCACTTTAGTTTCAAACCGTCCCTTATTATATATAGGTCTACTCAATACCAGTGAAATTTATGATTGCACTACTTTGTCCTTATGAGAAAATAAAATAAAATAAAATAAAAAAATTATAAAATCACCTTGCTTTTCATCTGCTTGAATAAGGCAGGATAACAAGGAGTTTTAGATTAAACTACTGGTGCTGTCTTAATCAAATCTAGGAGACAAAATTTCCTCTGGAATACAATTTTATATATCAGGAAAAGTTTTAATATAAGGAAACTTAGGTTATTACCATAACCCTGGTTCCCTGAAATAGAAATGTAAACATCACTGTATGGGTGTTTACCTCCTAACGAACCTGAAAATCAATATACCAAAGCTGCGTGCCAGTGCCTGTGATGCAGTCATGCCCTCCCCCCTGAGGGCATAAGAAGACTGCACACACAGATACCAGCAACTCACCTTTATGTCTATGTTGTAAGGGTCGACCTGGAAGCCACCCTTAATACTCCAGGGTTTTGTTGATAAGCCAGGGTTTTGTGGATCCACGATCTGTAGAACCTATAAAGGAATGGGGAGTAGCCCACACTGTTGAACTGCAAATGTCCTTGACAGGTGCATCATGGAATGTAGCTCACGAATGCCATGCCCCTGAAGGAATGGGCAGTGACCTTTCTGGAGGGGGCAAGTTGGCCAGCTCATAGGCAGTCCTGCATGTGTCTGCTATCCATTTGGACAGCCTCTGCTTACACAAGGCTTGACCATGGGACTTACTCCCAGAACAGACAAAACATCACCCTGACTGCCTCCAACTTTTGTCCTGTCGACATAGCATGCCAGGGCCCACACTGAGCAGAAAGTATTGAGCTGCAGCTCCCTGTCAGACTGGAAGGAGGTGGAAGGAAGCCTCCAATTCCACAGACTGGTTGACATGGAATGCCGAGATAGTGTTCGCCAAAAGGGAGGATTGGTACGGAGCGTAACCCATGTCCAGCTTTCAAGAGGGCATTGAGCACCACGTTTAACCTTTCAAAAAAATTGCCCTGCTAGGAAGCTGAGTGAATTTTGACATGGACCTTCAACAGAACCTGCAAAACTGCAGTATTACTGCCATGGGACAAGTCGTGAGGTTGAACCCATGAGACACCACATCTGTAAAATGTTCCACTTGTATCTGCACTGAGAACGTGTAGATGCTGCTGTGGCATTTTGTTATGTGTCACTAACCTTATTGGACAGACCCAGATGGCTCAAAAGCAGCTGTTCAGGGGCCAGACCCAGAGCTGCAGGCTCGATGGGTTGGTATGCCATAAGGTCCCCCGTGCCTGACTGAGCAGGTCACGGTGCTTGGGTATAAATCAGTCTCCTGGGCCAATAATAGGCTACTATGATCACCTTGGCCCCGTCCTGCCTGATTTCCTCCAGACACAGCGGGAGCAAGGCAAGTGGTGGAAAGCCATATAACAGTTGTGTACCAAGGAATCTACCACCAGCGGGTCCCCTTCTCCTATTATGGAGAGCCAGAGGGAACAGCGAGATCTCTGATCTCCCAAACCTCTGCCAAATGAGGCTCACCGCCTAGGGGTGAAGCCTCCATTCTGAGGCGCTGGGAGCCCCTCTTGAGAGGTAGTCTGCTGCCCAGTTTATCACCCTGGGCAGTGGGAGGAGGTTTTCAGGTGCCCAGATCAAAAGCTTGCGGGCCATGCAATTGCGACCTGGAGACCTGAGGTATGCACTGAGTTGAGCTGAAAAAGCTTCAAACATGTGGCTATTCTCTGCACTCTGCTGTCCGACAGAGTGAACAGCATGTACCTGGAGTCCAATTGCACTCCCAGATAAGAGGTTGTCTGCGAAAGTTCACCGACAGGCCCAACCGATGAAGTTGACTGGTGACGAGTTCCGTGTAGACCTGTGCTGGAGACTGGGCACAAATGAGCCAGTAGTCCAGGTATTTGAGAACTCTGATGTCTCTGAGTCTCAATGGGGCCAGAATAGCTTCCATGCACTTTGAAAATGCACAGGGAGCTAGAGAGAGGCCAAATGGCAGGACACGGAACTCACACGCTGTTCCTTGTAAAGCGAAGCGCAGGTACCTCCTGTGCCCTGACCTCATGGGGATATAGAAATACAGTATGTGTCGCCTGGCCTGATTGACTGCAATAGCTGTTGCATGGTCAACATTTTAACCAATGTCGACTCAGATACAGGCCACCATCCCACTTGGGGACCAGGAAGTACCTGGAATAGAACTCTTCCATCAAGGGGAGAGGGTGTACTGTGCAAATAGCCCACTTTTGCAGCAGAGCTGTCATCTCCTGAGACAGTACTGTAGCGTCTCATGGGTCCATGACTAACATTGTAGTGAATTAGAATAAGTCCAGCAGCTGTACTCATGTTTCAAAAAAAGACAGTAAAAACATCTCACAAGAAAAACTCTCACAGAAGAACAGTAATCACACAATTACAGTTCAAATAATAATAAAATCGTTTACAGTAACTTTTATTTTAACTCCAGGTGGAGCTAAGCAGCCTATGAGGAGAGCTCAAGTCAGCCGACTCAAGTTGCCTGGTCCCTGAGAAGGGACGACAAGATCCGCCGGTTTCACATAGGGCACAAGGCCGCTGCGGGACGTAACAAACAGCAAACTATGTGCAAAAAATTACGTGTAATTAGTAAAACTAAAACAACGTAAATAATTATTGCATTAATCAATGTGAGGTTCAGTCCTGTGAAAGGAAAAATGATGCTGGTATCTGTGTGTGCGTCATAGGCACTGGCGCGAGGCTCTGATACACCTATTCATGTTCGAGGTCTTTAGGAGGTAAACACCCATATGGCAATGGTTACATTTTATACTTGATAGGGAAGAAGTCTTAGAAATATATAGCGTTACATTTTGAACACACACTGTAAGCAAAATCTATTTTTGTGTACATAACACAGTATCTTCTGGTGTTTTATAAGGGGTAATAATAATCTGAATTCAGTTACATAGCAATGTAAAAACAAAACAAAAACAAAAAACCACACAATTATAGGCTTAACAATTCAGTACCTTATTTATACCAGGGGTAAAGATCATTATATACCACACATACTGTCTTTTCTGTCATTGTGCAATATTAATGCACATTTAAACCAGCATTGGATAATAGGAATATTACCTGGATGTTGTCAAAAGAAGTTTTGTTGGTCACATCGTAGAACAGCAGCAGTGCTGTGAAGAAACACATAGAAAGGGAAACATTATAACACTGTGCAATTTAAATTTAATTTGCAGGTTTATGTTTATACAGTAACGTCACTGTCATTAATGGCCATTGAATGACAGATCTTGCAGGTAACATAATACAGGAGACACTCAAGTGAAACATGCCCTAGGTGGTATATTGGTATGGTGGTCAAACGAAACGTTAGAAACAAAACCTAAATAGATTATTGCATTTAGTTTTTTACCTAACTTAAAAATATCTGAAATCAAAATGCCCAGAAAATGTGTTTTATGTAAAATGTAGTTTTAGCGCACCAAAAATTACCTATTTTGTTCTTGGATTTGAGTTATGCCCTCTACTGACTTTATAATTAAAAAAAATAAAATACGTATACAAAAATTATTCTAAGCTAGATGGTGGGTTTAAATTAAAAGGCCAAAGTTTTAAGTGTAAAAGTAAGCCTCCCAAAATTGCACCTCTCACTGTGGGCAGACTGGCCAGGGTGGAATGTCACAGGCATATTCTGTATTGCTAATAAATGTGCATGTGTCGCTTTTAAAGGCATGGATTTTGTTTACTACATACTATAAAAGGTGATGTATTCGTCTATTAAGAAAATGTTATTATCCCTGTGCTGCAATCATTTTTACAATATATTTTTGAGGTTAGAAAGTCCTCGATCACAGGGGCAGCGCTGGGTGAAGCTTCCTCAGCCCTCCTCCATCACCACTATAAAACGACACGATTGCCAATTTTCCAAGCGTGGACCATATTTCCACCCACATAACTAAAAACCCAAGCATGATTGGCTCTTGGTTTAAATGACGATGCCTTATAGACACCTTAAACAGCAAATACTGTAAATCTTACGTCAGCCCTGATTGGTTTAGGTTTTGAAATTACTGAATAAAGGAAGGAAATGTGTTTTTTTCACCTTTCTGTATGTCTTATGTATTATTATTATTATTATTATCATTATTAATAATAAACAGACGCTTTTATCCCAAGTGACTTATGGAAAATTAAACAAAATATAAATGTATATAAATTACAGGCAATAAAAATGCAAAATAAAAACATATAGACAATATATACAAAATAATTATATAAAGAAAATACAAAAAGATATACAAATAGGAATTTATAAATGAAGATTGAATAAGTGAGTTTTGCAAGGAGAGCAGAATGCAGTAAAAGACTGAAAAGTCTTGAGGATAACCGGTAGCTGGTTTCACCACAGGGGGACGAGGGAAGAGAAGGAGTGAGCACAGGAGGAAGGCGAGTGAAGAGAAGGCATAATAAGTCAGCCAATAGAGGATGAGTGGAGAGGGTGTGAGGGAACATAAGGAGACATGAGGGATTGGAGATAGGAAGGGACAGTATGAGAAATAGAGCAATAGGCAAGAGCAAGGGTCTTAGATTGGATGTGAGCAGAGACAGATAGTCAGTGGAGAGTGCGAAGCAGAGAGGTAGGGTGAGAGTAGGGGGGTTAGGAAAATTCAAGACGAGCAGCAGAATTTTGAATACGTTGAATAGGGCGAGTAGCCGAAGCAGTGAGACCAGCGAGGAAAGAGTTACAATAATCCAATCTAGAAAGAACAAGCTTGGACTAGGTGTTGAGTGGAATAAGTAGATAGAAAAGAACGGATTCTATAGATGTTGTTCAGAAAGAAACGACAAGTATGTGTTAGTGAAGAGGTGTTGAGAATAGGAGAGGGAAAGGTCCAAAATAACATCTGGGTTTCTTGCAGAAGGAGAAAGATTGATAGCATCAAGGGAGACAGATGAGTTGAAAACTGCAAAGTTTATGAGCACACAGCAGAACTGGTGTTAAAAATATTTACAATGCCAGAATGGACCAAAACACATACTGCACTTCCAAACTTTCTATTCAGAACAATATATTAGTGTACTTGCAGTCACACATCATTTGAACACATTCTATCTACCAGGTGTTCAATACACCAGGGCAGGGGTGAAATTCTGCCGGTACTCCGTAGCTTATTTTAATGCCTGTATTAGGTACTGGGACTTATTTCACAGCTTTTCATCCAACACGCATGCAAGCCATCCACTCACACAGTCCATTAGAGTAACGTTTCTCAAATGCACTTTCATTCAGCACAAGTCACACTGCTTGCATTCTGTTTCCTAATGCTGCTTCTGTTTCTGTTAGCTGCTATTGGCCACCATTAACGTCAGTATAATCACTGCATGTTGATTGGCCGAGCTTTTATTATGACCAGATTTCATTTTGGCGTGCGTCACAAATCTCTGTCTATTTCGCTGTATCACTGCTTATTGGTTGATAAATGAGAAAGGACTTTAGCAGTGCGATATGAAAATAGCAGCATGGAGTAATTGTTTTTTTCTTAAGTGCAGTGAAACTGAATATGAATATTCGAACGAACACTGTTGCACATGAATTTGAAGGCATGAATCTGAAGTACTAGTAGGGGACATTTCATGTCTGTTGTTATCTTTTACATTTATTTATGTTTTTTTTTTTATAATTCACAGATGGTGAATTATAAAAAATGTCTTTAAAGGTGGACATAAATGAAATATTCTACAATTTAGCATTTACTGTTTTTCAGGGAAGTATTTAAATATTTAGGAACATTTGTTGTATAGCAACTCTAGAGAAGATTATCAGTTTTGAATGTGACAACACTATTTTTTTCTGCTTTAATAAATATGATGTTTAAATTGTGAAATACCTATTTTTAGACTGTGAAATGCCATGAAATAAGCCCTAACCATAATTTACATTCACTATACTGTACATAAATGTCAAAATGTAAGTCTGACATGGTGATAGATTTCGACCAAATTTCATAAAAACTAAAAAAGGGCTTCTCTATGTAAAACTGTGACATACAGTATAGACTATGACTGGATATGTAGTTCTCTTGATACACGATAACATGACAGACAGCAGGGCTTGAAATGAACTTTTCCATGCACTAGCCACCATGGGTCATGAGTGAAGACATAGCGTCTGAGATATGTTGGACATCTGCCCTCTCCACAGACTGCATGCCCACAAACTGCACAGTTACCAGCCCTTTCTGGCAGAATCATACATATATTAGCTCCTCTTCTATGACAGCGCTATCGATTGAACCATCTGACATCATTGACAGGAACATTGCACCTTGTATTTTTTCTTGCAGGTGCCTTCTTTCTACCTCAGCAATGTAATGCATGAATACTCTTGCTTGTTCGTCATTTCTAGATTTAGGCCGTTCTGTTCAACAACCCTATATTATTAAAAATAATAACAATAATAATAATAATAATAATAATAATAATAATAATAATAATAATAATAATAATAATAATAATAAACTTTATTTTGCATAGCGCTCTTAAAAGCAGTCATCTCAGAGCACTTCACAATTAATAGTACTGCAATAAATAAACACAAGGAGATAAAACAATCATAAAATAACTTAGATAATAAAAGAAAAGCTATTTTCTATTGTTACGCTTTCTGATTGAGATCTGCGAAGCAATAACTTACTGTGTTTTTTCAAGCTTTAAACAAGTCAGTTCAAGATAAAATTGATTCCAGTAAGTGGTAAATTCATTGTTAAGGATACCATTTCCAAGATTTCAAGGACTTTTGTTCAAATTCACAATTTCCGTCACTTCTGTGGCATCTGTGACAAAATCATATCATTATTCATTGTAAATACCAATAAGAGTTTATTTTATTTAACATGGTTGCATTATAGTTTACTAGTAATCACTTAAATCTCCTTTTCTGAGTTTGTAGCATGCAAAATAATAACAACAACAGAAAATATTGGACATACTATCCTATAAAAAAAACAAAAACTTATAGTACAGTAATAATATTCATAATAATAATAATAATAATAATAAATAACAACAACAACAACAATGTGTTGGACCTGGGGCACTTTGTAATATACAATGTGTTTAAAACAACAGGTCGCTGTATTAAAATTAAAACTTCACCAGTTACACTTTCAGTGAGGTTAAAATACTCACAAGTTGATTGCATTTGTTCAGCAATTGATACCCATGGGTTCTTCTTTATCATCCAATCTTTATAATCAGTTCTATCAACTGGTTATAGACCAGGCTGAAGTTGTTTTGATTTTGGACATTTGCAGTAGAGCTTATAATAATACAATTATAGTGCCAGCTTCAATCGCTCCTTCCAAAAAAACTAAATGCAGGAATGGTATGTCATTTACAAGGTACACTTTTTCTACCTTGCTAAACAAAAAGAAAGAACAAATTGCCAGGGTACAGTTAACCCTTTAGCCTGTGGGTGGCACTCAATGATACCTCACATACTTTACAATACTACAATTATAGTGCCAGCTTCAACCACTCCTATCAAAAAAAACTAAACAGAGGTCTTCTTTCACATTTCAAATCCACGTTTTTTCAATGAAATACGGTTCAGCACATGGTGCTGCTGGGAAGGAGGGTCAGAAACACATTATAGAATAGAAGAGCGGACTGGCAGCATGTGTTCTATGAAGTAGAGTGTTTTGTGCGCTTGTGTGTAGCTGTTGAATACACATGCACGTCTGGGGCTTTGTTCTAATTTGCAAACAATCTAGTTGAGCCTAATTAATAAACAGGCATTGTTCGATTCCCCAACGTCCTTCACTCCATTTCAGTGTCCACTTGCAGTTTGCTTTCTATAGTTTAAACAGCTTCCGTTGAAAGCTGTATTTATTTTTTAAATTTAATAAAAAACATTGTCAAAAGAAAAAATCATTAAGTTAATACTTTAGGTCAAAAAAAAAATTGTGATAAGTATTTAGTGTGTAACATGGTGGGTATCTAGATATGTTAAGTTAATCAAAGGAACATGTAAGGTTTATGAAATCTGTCAATACTATAGCATCAAGGACTACCTATTGTAAACAGATTTTTGCCAAAACGATTACCTCACAGTTTAGTTCAAAGAACTGTTGGGCTATTGCTTGTTTTTTTTTCTTGTTGGAGAACACGTTTTGTCAGCATGTCAACAAAACTGATGTGTTGTACTCAATATTGTTGTATGCACAATTTGTAAATGGTGGAGAATAATAAGCAGAATGGCAAGTAATAAATCAAATATTATTACAAATAACCGTTTGTGCAAAATAACTATTGATGGAATAGTCACATGTTTAATTTGAAAAGATCAAATTGTAAAGACACTGCAAGCAAACAATGCCATCAATCATCTGTGCTGAATACCCTGTTTAAAAATAATCATGAAGACACTGCAACGAAACAATGCCATCAATCGTCTATGCTGAATACCCTGTTTAAAAATAATCATAAAGGGGTAAGACAGCGAATTCTTGGGCAAATAAAAGTCGCTAAAAAAATGAAAGAAAGAAGCAAAGAGAGACACCAGTAATCACAATGTGGAAACAGATTGCAAAACTAATTCTGAAAGATTCGTAATAGATGAGAAAGAAGATGACAGTGGTTTTAATGGTTTCGAAAATGAACAATGGTCACCTACAGATTCAGTGACAGATTTTAATGTCCATGACCTCATTACATCAACACCAAAAAGTTGAAAAACACTACACACTGCAAATAGCTTTAATACCTTACCTCACAATTTAGAAGGTAAAAGTCTGGATTCTCTAGAAATTCCGCTATCTGTTATGTCTATGCGTTCAAATGATGAAGCAATAAAGGATCACCTAATACAAGCAAATGTTTCAAATCAAGCAAGTGAAAATGTAATGCCAAAAGATGGTGCTTGTTATTGCTGGTGTAATATGCCATGGCATGGAGAACAAATTATTTTCTGTGACAACTGCACAAATTGGTTTCATCCTGAATGCATATATAACATATCTGAAGAAGTTAAGGATATCAGTCCCTTTTTTGTCCTGATTGCAAAGACCAGTCTTCTCTACACTGTGCGCCTGAAAGTAAAAAAAAGACAATGGATCTAAAGAAGATGAATGTATTGATATAGATGAGGAAAAACCAAAGTGTGGAGATTGATGCCAGCAGCTATGATTCGTTCGGCCACTTGAAAGGCATTCGCATGCTAGACTACACGTAAATCAAATAGAAAACCAATAGGTCAAAGTTTAAAACACAATACTCCATCATCCTACCACTTTAAACGTTTAAAGAAAGCAGATGTGGAGTCACTAGAGGCTGGAAATCTGACCTATGCAAAAAGTCTTTCTGTTTATCAAAACATTTCCAGTGAATACTTGAGATAAGGAGGCTGTGTGGTCCAGTTGTTAAAAAAACAGGCTTCTAACCAGGAGGACCCTGGTTCAAATCCCAACTCAACCACTAACTCACTGTGTGACCCTGAGCAAGTCACTTAACTTCCTTGTGCTCCATCTTTCGGGTGAGACGTTGTTCTAAGTGACTCCGCAGCTGATGCATAGTTCACACACCCTAGTCTCGTATTTTGTAAAGCGCTTTGCGATGGTGGTCCACTATGAAAAGCGCTATTAAAAAAAAAAAAAAAAAAAAAGACAACTTAAGCAGTGATATGTTTATGGGTATCATTCTGAATAAAGCTGCATTTGAAAACAAACAAACAAAAAAAATCAAAAACACTCCTTGGATACATACAAGACATTGGTTACATGCCTTTCAGGGTGATAGCTTTTACTGAAGATCAAACATGAATACACAAATCATGTGCATAATTATGACCAATTCATCTCTATCTAGATGCCACAGGCTCAGTAACCTCAAAGGTAGAATGGGAGGACAAGCCAGTTCTCTGCTATGCATTACTCCTTCACGACTCAGAACAGGGGATATCTCTGCCTACGGTTATTAACAACAAACCATACTGTTCCTTCTATGTCTTATTTTCTAAATCTTTATCTGCGGACATTTCGATCCATCAGAGGTCCTTCTGTCCAGTCTGCTAATAAATTAGAAGTTGATTTCAGTTTTGCTTTAATTCATTTCATTTTAATTTATTTTAACAAAGAGGATTTGTTCTCATAGTTACACTGGACAAGGGATTATATGAGAAATGTTGGTGGTAAAAAAAAAAAAACTTTGTGCAACGCACGTTATTCACGCAGTGTCCCAAAATCTAAAAGTGCTTCTCCCAAGCTAAAAACTAAGAGCATTTGTGCTGCACACATTTGCATTACTTCGGAATGCCACCTCTCTTCAACAAGCAGACACTGTCCTGAAATCACTCTTCTATTTGTTACTTTCCCCGTGTAACAGTGCAAGAACAGATTATTACAAGATGCTCCTTGAACAGCTAATTGATGCATCTGTTGAATTAGAAAAAGGTGAAGTAAACTGCAGTGAGAGAGGGGATAAACAGTCTGGGAAAAATCTCAGGGAACACTCCTCATTTGGCATCCATTTTGTAAAATTGTGTGACAATATTTTCACTTGCACTGATAAAACCCAGGGTTTTTCTAAAGTACCAAACCCATTTCATTGCATACATTATTTGCAAGTATTATTGTCGAATTGTTTCATCTGTGAACAAGGTGTCTGCTTACTGAAGGCACAACAGGAGACAGCAATGCAGCAGTAGAAAATTGGTTCAAAAATATAAAAAAAGGATCTCCTTTTGGGAAAACTTCATTTAAAACCAGGCCGATTTTTAAGACAGATAAATAAAAATATAGAAGGAAAAGTAAAGGAATGGACCTTTGTTAGCAGGTACAAGAAAAGGAAGAAACTGAGCTAGCTAAGTAAACATGGAAGAAAAAGAAGCAAATTGGAGTTTCTCGCTATTACAAAGGAAAGACTCATATCAAAACAGGGAATGAGACAAAAATGCATAACAGCAGCTTGGTTTGCAGCCTGTAAAATGGGGAGGCAAACTGCCAACCAAACAAGGCATGTTAAGTCTGGCTAACACTTGAACAATTAATAATCATCTGTTGATAATGCCTTTCTGAGCCACATATCCTTGAAGTGTTTACCAAGGATGCTCAGGGCGGTTCAGAGATTTTCCAATGACTTTTGAAGGTGCGTAATGCAGTATTGGAAGGAAAATGTAGTGAGGCAAAGCATATATGGCTCCTGGGTATTGAAAAGTGGAAAAACAGCAACTCATTGATATGGAATCTGTACGGCAGCGAGGAAGAGTTCTTTGTGGATCATATTGTCCAGCTGCAAAAGAGGCAAACCACGTCTGTGTGCTCCAACAATCATTGCTCACTTTCCACAACATCAAGAACAGTTTCTGAGATATTTGCAGTTAACCAAACATGGCTTGACCATCTTGACTTTCAGAAAACTGAGCCATGCAGAAGATCCAAATGCATAGGACTGCGTACAACCTCACAAAGGGTTACCAGATCGCCCCACCTTTACTGTTTGTTCAGTATTCCATGCAATGTATTACTTTAGGTGATGCTAAGGATTCGTTTCACAGAGAGACAAACAAATACCTTCTCTATGCTGCTAAATTAACACAGGAAACCATTTTGTTAGTGCCATTAAGTACAAAGGACACTGGCACTGGTATGATGGGAAAGAAATGCCAAACCACATGTGGGAGCAAGCAGATAGCACTGTCATACCACAAAGATTTTCTGTTAATTATGTTATATACACAATTGCACCATCACTCTAAAGGGCAAGCCTCTGCGGAACATTAAACAGTGTCTTTATAAATCAAGACTACAGTAGTTATATCAATGGGATCTATTTGCATATTTGTTACATTTAACTTTTTATTTTAAAGTATGAAATGCAACAGAAGTACAGCTACAACTCATCTAGTCACAGTAATCCTGGGGTCCTCTGAGCATTTAGCGACATGCATAGCCATATGGACACGCGTCACGGCTGTTGTTTAGCAAGGTACAAAAAGTATACCTTGTAAATGACAAACCATTCCTGCATTTAGTTTCTTTTGGAAGGAGCGATTGAAGCTGGCACTATAATTGTAGTATTATAAGGTGCACTCCGAATGACCAATATCAAAACAACTTCAGCCTGGTTGCATAGACACAGGGATAAACACTGAGCAGCTTTTCGACAAACAACCGGTCATCTATTTTGGTGTTGTAATAACCATAGCAACGAGGTTAAAGTTCAGCTGATTTGAACTGTCAGCGACTGCAGTTCTATAGAACCTATAGTGCAGTTACTGCACCGACACGGATTTAAATTACAGTGCCTCTACCTGAGCTGCCTGTTTCACTGTCAAACTGGTCCAGTCATCAAGACCAAAAGCAGGAGAATTGCCGGTAGAAAGTATAAACTGCATAGCCACACGACAGCGATGGTCGGCAGTCGCCTTGCTCTTCAATGACAGTTGGGTGATATGAAGGGTACAAAAATGTACCCGCCACTGTGGCATCTAAGTATGTGAAATTTACCCACCACAGGCCATTGGGCACGTGTTAATTCCGAATCCTGAGATTATGGTGTCCTTTGAAAGATAAGGGGTTCCCATATATTTTCTATGTAAACACATAGAAACAATATGCTTATTTTACTGCTCCTTGTTAATAACTTTTCTCCTGCTTTTGCTCGTGACGACTGTTTGGACTGTTTTGGAGACAGGCAGCTCAGGTTGAGGCACTGTAATGTTCATCAGTGCTGATGCAGTAACTGCACTACAGGTTCTATAGAACTGCAGTGTTCCTGTGATTGCAAATCATTAATCCAGATCTTTCTCCACCCACTGTCCACACTGCTGGTAAGGACAGTATCCACAATGTGCTGGGCACTTATATTAACACCAAAAGACTAAAACAAATCGATTATTCCACTGACAGATCTGTAAAGCTGTATTAGGGAAATGACTGCAATAAGCTATTGTTTACACAATCTGTAGTTCTAGGACGTACATGTTTTTTTTCATCTTTGAACATTCTTCCAAAATTTGAACAAATATTCTTTATTCATATCATATTACTGATGAAAAAACTAAAGAAAACAAAGAGCAAAATAAATCTGGTAATCAAATGATCAATTAAAGAAAGAAGAGAGACATTCTTAGGTACATTAGTATGTGTGTTGTTTGTTTCAGATGTCATTTTTGCATTGGTTTTCATCAGCATAGCATCTTTTTAATAGTCATGTATCAAATCTGTTAAATGAATGGCTACAAACATGGTCACTTTTACCATATCAGTTTATGTTTAAGTGCAGTGCAGGTGATTTACCCACTGCCAGTACAATCTTCTACATTCTGTAGATAATACCAGATTGAATGTTTTGTTTACATCGAGGTAGGTTGTGATGACATTACAGACCATGTGATGGTCATCAGAACCTCATGAGATGTGACCAGTAACTATTAAATCCAGTCCGGTGCAATGGTTAGTCCAATCTCTCTTTTCCCATTGCACTGCTGTCAATAACAGATCTGATCACGACTGAAGTACAAGACAGAACTATGAATAATATAACAGCACCCCTGTGCTTTTCAATGGGATCATTACTCACGCCACCAGGATCACATCTGTGCTGAGACACAGCAGAAACATCTTGTAAAAAAAAACAGTACAGTAATCCGTCGCACATACGACTGTGATGAGACCAGAGTAAGGGCAGATGTGTAAAAAGTTGTTTTTTATACATAGCTGTAACAATTACTATATTCACACAATTATTTTTTTGAGATTCAGCTTTTATTAGGGAGCACTCATAAATCTCTTGTTTAGAAAGATACAGGGTAGTAATGCTTGTGACAGGGTAACTGTCTGCCACGTGGGTGTGTGCATTCTCTGCTGATTGAGGCAGGAGATCGAGATGGGAGGTTGAAGTTGATAAGCTGTGCAGGTGAACAGGATTTATTTACAGATCAACACATTGAACAGCCCCAGTGACACTACCAGCAATGGCAGCACACGCAGCACTTAGGTACAATCTACAAATTATGAACTAATCTTCTCTGTTCAATAATAAACTAATGTTGCAGAAATGATTGATATGTGACAGGCAGATACACAATGGATTACTTTATTTACTGCATTCAGTACAATCTGCTTTGGTGAACATTTCAACTTGTCCCACAGCCTTATCCTTTTAGAACCCAGATTATCAAGCAGGACAAGTCTGCAGCATGGTGAAAAAGGGCAAGCTGACTATTAATTTTCTTTCACAAAGAAATCTAAATAATTCAAAGTTCCAGTCTGTATCTCCAGTATTATTAGAAGTATGAAGGCTTTCTCTTTTGTTTTGTGTATAACTTCTGCATGTCGCCTTTTCGTTGCTAAACCTAAAGGTGCAAAATCTGGAATTCACTTCCAAGAAATATTACAAATGCTGAAACCTCCTTTTAAGTCTCTGGGAAATATTTATTTCTTATCAAAACCATTCTCTGCCTAGGTTTATGTTTGCGGTTATTGTTTGGGATTCAAATTCATGCTGCTTTTAACAGGCCTACTGTTATCAACTAAAATATATAGCAATTTAAATTTAACTTACACATTTTAAAAATTACGAAGTGCTTTGGGAAGCTGTGTATTGTAACAGTGCTATACAAATAGAAGCTGAGGCCAGTGTCTAGTAAGTTCAGTTGGGGTGCATTACATTTTAAGTCCTCAAAACAAATAGATGGGATTCTCATTTTTTCATTTTTGTAACTGCATAATATTGCTGCACTACCAGGGCTAGCTGTACAGTAGTATAACATGCATTTCCTGTTCTAACTAAAAGATGACTAGATAAACACAGACAAATCATGAAACTCATCTGCCACTGGTTTGTTGGTTATTCCAGAGCAGTAGCTAGTTAGCCCCAGTGTTTGTTTTTAATTTGATTTAAAACAAACATTGAAAACACTGTGCTTGTGGTGCCTGTAGCACTGGTGTTATTCTTCATGTTGATTCATGGCTCCTGCAGCGTGCTGTACACATTAATGATTGCTCCAGTATGTGGTGGCATTATGGCTTGCTGTGTGCGAAATCAGCATTCAAACAAAATGCATCTGTCATGTAGAACTGTTGTGTGCATATTAATGTGTGTTAGTTTAGAAATGCCTATGGCTTCCCTACAAGGTAAATCGCCATCAGTCACTAAAGTACAGTTATGTTATGGCATTTTTTTGGTTTCTGTAGCCTATTTTCTAAACACATTAAAACCAGTGAGCACAACTGCAACGCTCCTTAAACCCATTTAACAAGATTTATTTTCAGACTATAATGCACACCCATTTACAATGCACTGAGCGCTGTACACAGGATGTGCATTATATATGAGCCACACGGTATACTTGAGAATCAGATGTCATTTAAATGAAACCATTTGCTCTCCCATCATCAAACTGAGTTTCCCCAACTAATGTATTATTCTTTAAACGGCTGTCGTAATTGAGCACAGTGAATGCTGCTCTGTTATTGAAATTCCCAGACTAAGAGCTAAAGAATCATTGATCATGTAAAATTAAAGAAGCTTGTGCATTATTTCCAAACAGTTTGCATTCAAAACCTTTTGAATGAAGTTCTGCCAGCCCCCTAAGTGCATACTCAACGACTTTTAAAACAAAGTGGAGCTTGAATACACAATGGGGTTTCATCAGTATTGTAACAACCAGATTTTTTATGCCGGTCTTAAAGAGTTTAGTTCAATTTATTTGTAAATTTAAAATGAAGTCACCATATGTAAAGTTCTAAGACTACCTTTTCAAGTAAGTTTTTATATGATGGCTGCTTTAGTGATACTTGGTGGGTCCTCCATTGGCTTTGATCACTGCCTGAAACAATGTGTCCACAGTCTGTAATGGTAAACTGTGCAGTTTACATGGGGGGGTGGGGGGGGCAGAATGCTGTCCTTAAAGTCTTAAAATGAGTTGACAGTTGACCCAAACCATTACTTTAAGTGCAGTACAGAAACCAGGATCAGAGGACACAGCTGGAAACCACGTGGAGATACTTAGGTCGGAAGAAAGGAGACAATTCACACAGAGTGTCATGCTGTTGAGGCATAAACACTTGGATCCTTAAAGACCAAACCGGATAGCTACTAATCAGCTTCTAGGAAGCGGACAAGCTTAGATGGTCTGAATGGTCTCATCGTGTTTGTAAATGTTCTTTTTTATGTTCTTATTTATCCCTTTCCCCAGAAGCTCAATCTACAAGAATGAAATCATGCATAGAAAAGTAAAACAAACATTCTACCTTTACTGATTATCTCAGAATTAGTTTAAATGTTTAGTGCAGAGGTGTCCAACCTTTTCTTGGACATGAGCCACTTTTAAATTTCAGACTAAGACATGAGCTACAGCAACAAATTGCACCCTGAGGCTTGTACTATATCCATATTTAGTCATATTTAGTGCGGAAAATAATAACACACACAGCAGGGTTGTGAGAGAAATAGCGCTACCTGGTGGACACTTTAAGGGCAGCATCACTATGCAGCCAACTCAGACACTCACACTTTCAACTCTCAGTGCAAGTTCTCAATGCAAGTTTGAGAAGGTTTTTATATTTTATCTGTTTTTCACTCAGCACTCTGCCAAAACAAATAATAGCCCCACTTTTTATGACATACTCTTTGATGGACCCAGATTCAGTTAAAATGTGTTTGCCCACTGATGATGTGCAGGAGAAAATAAGTTGGAAACCAAGTGATATGAAAAATAGTGAATTCTGGCCCACATCTGTATTCTGGATGGATGGGGTACCTCCTAAAATTACCCTGTGAACAACATGAAAGGAAACAGTCAAACAATCTAGAACTATTGTTTCTGGTAGAGAACTGATTCTGAACAGAGAGGTCGAAAGCAATCCTTTTGTTAAATGTGGATGTGATAAGTGCCGGGGTGGATTATCAAAAGTCAAAATCTTGCCTGGCCTGTAGTCATTTGGTCAGGCACTGTCGAATTCTGTTTGAATGTAGTGGCCCTGAAGGAATATCATTTTCACACTTGAATGTGGACCCAGATGTGAGTTGTAAAAGTGACCATCCAGTAAGGCTCATTTAGCTGTGCTAGAATGTGAGGAGAGTGTTCCTGCCATACGTGTACACGTGTCTTGCAGGCATCAAGTAAAGACCCTGGTCGCCCACACCTGTGATGTAACTCACTGGAGGATGCACAGGCCTGTTGTGGTGTTCGCAGAGCCACCGAGCTGAGCCAGGAGGAGAACTTGAATCTTGTTGGGAACAGCTGACTTATTAGATATGGATTGGATGTTGTAAAATGAAATACACTGCTTAAAATTATATGATATACTCTTTATTAATAGTAATGTTGTAGGGTTCTGTATTTTGTATCCTTCTGAATATGTCTGTGTAGCCAGTAGAAAAATATTACTAGTAAATCTGTATAAGGTCTGAAAAAGATCAGGCCAACCTGCTGAAAGTTCCAAACCTCCCTTATCAGGCAAAAGCACATTTTTTAATTAAGCTATTGCGCGCAGAAGCCTGTAACCTTAAATTTCATTTAATTAACTTGAAGATGAAGTCATAGTTTTTAAAGAACTAAACACAGAGCCTAGATATTGCAATATAGCAAAAGACCCTTTCTAGACAGAACATGTTTGAAACTAAAAAGACCTATTTGATTTCATTGTAACTAAGCACAGTTTTAAAAAAAAGGATTCTGATCAAATAATAGAATTAAAAAAAAGAAAAACTATCTGAAGGGAAATAATATGTTTTAAATAAATAGAAACAGAATATTTGAAATAACAAGTGTTTTTGCTTGTTTAAGGTTCTACTGAAATAAAAAAAATAGAAGTCTTATTACAGGAAGACTAAAAAGGCAAAAAATGAGCATCTAGTTTAATTGGCTCAAGAATGTGTCCAGTCAAGTTTCTTATTTAGAAAAGAAGTCATCTTGATTTGAAAGTAGTCTTTACGCTAAATATGAACAGCCCAGAGGGATAATAAGTGTTTCTGTGCCGAGGTCAATAGCTGAAAGGCTATGCGGTGTAACCCCAGGGACCAAAGTCCTCCCTGGTGGTTCACGTATGCTACTACTGACATGTTGTCCATGTGGACAAGAATATGTCTGCTCTGGAGCACTTTCAGTGCATTTATGTGCAGGAATGTTCAGCAGCCCGACCAGGACCCACTGACCCCTCTGCCTGCCCAGACCTCATCCCAAACTGAGTCGGATGCGTCCGTCATCACTACATGTGGGTCACTCCCATGGCATCGTTGAGGGTGGACCCAACCTCGACAGATGCTTAGTCACAATCACTGTGTGGGCCACTGCTCCTTCATGTGACTGGGAACAGATCAACTCGTCATCTAGGTAGTTCAGTTTCCTGATCCCTTGCAGCCCCAAGGGGGCTAGGATGGCATCCATGCACTTTGAGAACATGCGGGGGGTTAAGGAAAGACCGAACTGGAGCATGAAAAACTCAAAAACGCTTCCCTGAAAAGGGAAGCAGATATTTTCTGTTTGCAGAACGAATAGGGACATGAAAATATGCATTCTTTAAGTCTACAGTGGTAAACCAGTCAGCCGGCCGAACAGACTGCAGGATGTGACGATGTGTTACCACCTGGAACCTCCTCTCCCTACATGTGGCGAAGGATGGCGTGCTTTTTTGTCACAGAAAATACCTCAAAGTAAAAAGTAGAGTAGAACTCTTCTTTTTGGGTTCTACAAGACGAGTGGCTTTTCAGAAGTAACGTATTTACTTGTTGCCTGAGGGCCAAGATCTGGAGAGGGTCGCTCACGGTCGTGACCGTAATCCCTCGAAAGGGAGGAGGACCCGAACTGTTGTGTGTAGCCGGTGTGTACGGTGGCGAGCACCCAGGTGTAGTTGCACCAACATTGTAGCTGGTGTATGGAAGAGTGGTTCTGAGGCCGCAAACATTCAGGGGCCCTGCTGGGCCTGCTGAGTCTGGGGTGGACCCTGATTTGGAGGCTGTTTAGGATGCAGTTGGTACTGTCTCCCATAGTGCTGCTGCACTGGGGCCCCATGTCTGGCGATGCCTTAGGTCGCCACGCAGCGCAGTGGGTATTAGAACCATCCTGGTGACAGTACGTGTCACAGGCGGATGCCATCATTTCATTCCCTCCTGTAACGGAGCACAGGGAGGGAGCATCATTGCCACCTGTCTAGACGCCGCCCATTCTCTGTGGGAGCGTTGCAGGATTTCCTCTACCGCTGGTCTGAATGTATGGCCAGGGGAGATAGGAACATCCAGCAAGGCTGACTTGTCCATGTCAGGGACTCTGGCTTGAACCAGCCAAAGCTGTCTGTGTGCAGCCACTAGGCTTGCCAGGCTTTGACCTAGGGCTTGCCCTTGGAAGACTGAAATCTGCAGCAGAGTGCTCGAGACCAAGCACAAATCCGAAGCCACTGGTTCAAGGAGAAGCGCTGATTGTAGCACACCATCAATGTATGCCATGAGGAGACCTGCTGTGTTTGCCAGGCGGGTGACTTGCACCTCAGCTGCATAGGCCTTTTTAAGGTGGACCTCTGCTATTCTGCATTATCATTGGGACATGCAGGGTCCTTAGATAAACCTTCTACTGGAAGGGCTCGCACCAGGGCCGCAAAGGTGGAATCCACCGGCGGAACTTCTGCTAGGCCAGGCGCTCCCGCATCTTCCAAGTAGGCCAGCGGGGCTGGTAGCTTCAAGATGTTTGGGGCTGATGGTGATCGATCCCAAGAGGCTCGTACCTCCTCCAAAATGTCTGAGAATACCGGAAAAAACTGGGGGTTAGCAGTCTGCTTCTTTCCGAAAACAGAATGGTGCTGTTCAGGTGCTGCTGTCCAAGGAACCTGGAGGAAGTTGGAGGCTCGCTCCATGAGCGCCCGAACTGAACGGGACAGGAAGGTGACATCAGTCTCCGAGGTAAGCTTGGAATTGGGGCCCCCTCCGTCCTTTCCTGTAGGGAGGACTCGCCATACCAGGAAGCCACAATCAAGAGCGCGTCCAGATCTTCTATGCTCATCACCACGTCTTGCTCTGAGTCGTCCGGAGCAACCACCAGTGGTACCGGGGTTGGCTCCAGGGCTGGGGCATGAGCAGGGGAAGAAGCCTGCTGTTTGGCCAGATATTCTAAAACCTGGGCCATCTGGCTCTTCAGTTCGGAGATATCTCTCGTTTGCCTCGAATGACACGCTAGCTTACTGCTCCGCGAAGGAGACCGTGAGTGGCTGTGAGAACATTGTCATTCCTTATTCATCTTTTTTTTTTATTATATTCAATGGGCATTCCTTTTTCCATTGTAGTCAATGGGCATTCCATTTTGTCATTTGTTTTAGTCTGTCCTGTTTCTGGGACACTGTACAGGTGCATGCCTCTGTTCTGTGACCTGCTCAGTAAATACCTGACCTGTGGCAGGCATACCCAAAAGTATGGTTGTTGGTCATCTTCTCTTTCAAAGAACCGGGGTTACACCTGTAACCTATCGTTTATGTACTGGCAACTTCTCAGCTGTGGACTGTATGGTTCTTTGTTACCAATGTAGGAAGTGGTACCACGGGGCTTGCATTTCAACATACACCACAAAGCTTCCCAAGTACTTCATTTGTGGGACATGCTTGTAAATCAATATATTTGTATTTGGGATTATAAAATAAGAGCTGTTATTCCTTAGTTATCTATAGTTTTACAAGTTTTTTTTGCTATTCTAAGCCTCATTCCATGGAAAACAGCTGTCTTTCCATTTCACTCCACTTTTATATTGTACAATACTTTATTTGTAAGGAACTGTATTAGGGGTTTTAAGATACAAGCTGTCATTCCTTATTTATCTATGATTTATAAAGTCATAGACAAGTTGCATTTTTCAACTCTGATGCATTATGAGCATCTACAATTTACTTAAAGCTGCCACTAGTGTTTTCTATTATAACAACCTTGACTTGCATAAAGAAGGAAAAACATTGAGCGAAATGGGCCTTCTGCCAGTTCTGTTGTCAATTCAACGCTTGTCTTCTTTCTATTCCTTAAGGATATTATCTTCTAGTATTGCTCATCCTTGTTAGACAGCTTTTTGGGTCTTCCAGTCCTGGGTTTGTCAATTACAATATTATATTTAATATGATATTTCTCTCTACTTGTTGATTATGCTTCGGATACCACACCTTGAAAATCGAGTGAAGCAAGCTATTTCACTCAATGGTTTTTCCTTTTTTATGCAAGTCAAGGTTGTTATACTAGCAGAAAACACTAGTGGAGGCTTTGAGTAAATTGTCAATGCTCCTAATGCATCAGAGTAGAACAATGCAAATGACTAAGACTTGCACAGAAGTGTACATAAATAAAACATTTGTGTATTTGAGTAATTAGTACCATGCAGAATGTGAGACAGATAGAGAGATTACTAAACATAGAGAATAATTAAAGTACATTCCCACTGCCCAGCACATTCTTGCTGACCTTGGTGATTGAGTGCTTAGAATCAATTGCTTCCCCCAGCAGGAAGACACAAACTGGTAATTAATTAAACCCATGTGTTTGTGCTGATAATTGGAAATTACATGTGCTCATGGGTCAGTGTTAATTTGCTTTCTTTAAGTCAGATCCTTGCAAAGTCATTATAACATTGTACACAAGCATCAGTGTGATACATTAATATGATTAACATATCTTCAGCACGAATTATGTCTTTTCCTGTTTCAGCCATGCTATCGCTCACCCAGCCTGCCATGTAAACCTATATATTGGACATTTTACAAAAATAACTTCTGTCAGTCTATGTACTGTCCCTAATTTCTGGATCCAAATCGTTTTGCACAAATGTTGTCTGACTGTGTAATTGTGGGATGTGCTAAATAAACATGCATCCATTAAAGGGGGTTGGTTAAGATTTCTTTTTTTTCAATCAATATTTTGGCTGAATGTTCAACAGAAGATGTAAATAATTGATTTTATGCTGTTTCCCCTAGACAGGATTATCTCTGTTCAACTCCCCAATCTGTGAAGATCAGCATTTTGTAGATATTGTACGATATGAAAGATACACATATTCTGGTTTGAACATTACGCTGATGGACTGTCTGTCTGTGCTGTGGTGCTGCCTGTGTGCTGTGTGAGTGGAGTTGTTTAAAAACAGTAACCAGCTGTTTCGTAAGCTCTATTCTGTGGAATCATTTTGGAGTTGTATATAAACAAAAGTGAAAAGTACCTGAAAAAAACGATCTTCAACACCCTGATTAAAAAAACTTAATTGAATTTATGTATTCATTCCGTTACTCCATCACCCGCTCTAACATGGCTCTCTCTACTCTAGCTACTGTAGTAAGAACAGAAAATGTTGACAATTGTAGATTCAACAATGAGTGGACCAACAAATGCTTATTTATTTTACCAACTGTACTGAATGCAAAGCCAGTGTGTTTACTGTGCAATGAATGTGTGTTAGTAGTTAAGGAATATAATATGAAAAGGCATTTTGAAAACGTATTAGAAATATATATATATATATATATATATATATATATATATATATATATATATATATATATATATATATATCCAGAGGGCACAGTAGTTAGAAGCTCAAAAGCAGAAGCACTGATCACTTGTTAACAGTTATTCTATTAATATGTCACATACATTGTATAATGTTTGTAATGATACTCTGTTAAATTCTCACACTGCTCTATTATTAAAGTACTATTCATATGGTCAAATGTGTAAGTCTTGTTCAATATATGAACATTAAGTTATGTAATATTTATTGTTGCTTAAAAATGTGCAGAGTAAAATACTCTGGCCTGCCTACTCCTAACTTTTTTTCAATCTGGCCCCCTTAAATTAAAAAAAACTAGTTGAAGAGCCCTTAAGGCAACTCTGTCCAGGGTACATGAGAAACACACGCAAGCAGTTTTACAGCAAGTACAGCATAAACCAGTCTGCGTTGTTGCAGATGAAACTACAGATGGGAGAGATAAAAGTGGTCTGAACATTGTATTTAATTTGTACTTTTATGAACATTGTATTTTCTGTAATACTGCCCCTCGTTTTCGACTAGTCTGTATATTGTAATGCCAGCAATAAGCTGTTTTTTTAAAAGAACTTTATTTATTGACTGAGCTACAGTACATTGTTACTAGTGAATTGCTTTAAGAAAGATTTTTCCTGAAAACTACAGTATCTCAGGGACTTAAATAAAAAAAGATCAAATTACATTGTTAATTCTTAATAAATTGGTAAAAACAGAAAAAAAAAAAAAAAGAATTGGTCATTTTGAAAAACGGGAAAAAAATGGAATTGGTCATTTTGGAAAACAGAATTTGCTGACCTTATTATGAAAACATGTTATTTGCATTTTAAAATTTTTGGTGACTAAAATGTACAGTACTGATGCAAATTAAAAAATCATAATAAAACCTAGTATCAGTGTGATGGACATCTCTGCTTGTTACCACACAAATCACTGATGATGGCAGGGAAATTTAAGAGAGCTTCAGTCTCTCATTTTTGGCGTTTTTAATCTGATGGTATTTCGTCTTGATCTCCCTTTGCTAGTAATGTGTTAGTATTGAGCCAACAAACCATATTTTTTCACTGGATTGAAAGCTAAAAACTCCTACACTCACACCAGAAGTAACTGCTTGTAAAATGCTGTTGACTGCATGGCAATACTTCGGTTTCTGGTTGGCCATATATTCTGTATTTTGAAATGAACCAACAGTACTTAAATTACAATAAACTTTAATCGTGTCATTGAAAAAAAATATATATATATATATATATATATATATATATATATATATATATATATATATATATATATATATATATATATTACAGGCACAAATGCACACAGGAAATAAAATTGAGTTAAGACTAGGCTTTTAGTTTTTAAAATATGTATTTTATTTAATTTTTTTATCTCAAAGACAGACTGCAACAACCGCCTAACTGTTTATATGACATTTAATCAGGGCTTATTTCAAATGTACCAGTTTAACAATGTGTAAATTAGCCATGTGTGCACTGAACGCTCTGTCACAGTACATCAGTCTGGCGTTCACGATTAAACGTTGATTACAAGACAAAAGTTTGCAATATATTGGCAGGTGGTACTAAATAAAATGCATTGTCTGCAATTTCAGAATCTTTGCCAGTTTGAAAACCGCTGCATTAGAAGAAACCACATTACCATCAGATACAGTTTAAAAGTAGTCATATTTAAATGGAATTGTCCTGACTGGTCAATTCTTACCTTCCAACTGCCTCTTTATTTTGACAAAAATTGCATTTTTGTTCTTCGACATTTTTTATTCTTAGCCTCCAAGTAAACATTTTGGACAGTTTTCAAAACAATTTTTGCTTTATTTTTAATGTATGTATTTTTTTTTCAAGGTTAAACGATGGCCCGTGTTACACAGAAAACTAAAAATAAAATGTCAAATATACAGTTTTGTTGGTTTTGTGGATGTGCTATATTTAAACATATTTTAATACTGCACAATGACAGAGCGATAGAACAAATGCACAGGAGTTTAATTATGAAAACACAAGTGTAAACAAACAAGTAAAAAAGATTAGCCTGTTGTAAGACCTTTCATGTTAGTACAAAATGCATTCATTTACTGCGTATTGGTATTGCGTCTGGTCTGGGAAGGGGGACACACGGACGCGTTAAGAGAAACTCTGCGGGACTTCAAGGGGGCATTGGTGCAATGGTGCGGCCTAGCATGAACACTGGTACATGGCATGTAGGGTACATCCTGCCCGATAATGAAAGTGAAAATCCAAATCCTTTGGCGCACATTGTGCAGCCCTGGTTTACACGTTTCCAAAAAAAATTATAATCTACAGATTATTTAAACATTTCATATCCTGCAAAACCTAAAGACACAGTACTCTGAATGCACTACTCCCAAACCATTTCGTGGACACAAGTCAAGTTACTAATCGCTTAAATCACTTGAAGATGAAGTCAAATATGATGCCGTTTCTCCTTTAAATACTGACTTAATTTTGTAAACGAACAACATTAAAGAGTTCCTTTCATCTTACAATGGTCTGGGAATGTTGCCATAGAATCAAAGTTTTTGTATACAGTAAGCTTTGAGAGGGCCCAAATAATGGCTTAATCAGCAACACAGTTCAGTTTTCAGGTCTCACTGCAGCTGTTTTAAAAAACAAAAAAAAATTAAATAAGAATGTGATTGAAAAATAATTGGCAGCACTAGTGAAATTTTAATGAAAAAAATCCAAAAAACATAGCTGTAAAACAAACCCTACAAACTGTCATTTAACACAAAGCCACAGCCTCACACCTGTACAAAGTAAAAAAAAAAAAAACACCTATGTAATTGTAATTGTACAATGTAAGTGCTCAATTACAGTTCACTTTGTCATTTATTTGTCATACAATCATTATTCTTGTATTTTCAAACACTTTTAGTGACCCCATTTGTTTGGAAAAATAAAAGTGATATATGTTTCTGTATTTCTGAATACTGCAGAAACAAAATAACATTGTAATTGTAATTTGCAATTTCAGAAAACAATTCTGCTGTAATTATAATTATAATTGACCTCAGGTCTGTTTGACTTATTGACAAAATGTACCCATATATTTCTTAAGACAGAAATCAATCCCTTTGTCTGTACGTGAGATTCTTAGATTATGGCGAATGGCCACTAGCCAGTCTGTGTTTTAACCCCTTGTGACAGGGCAGAGGTGTGTTTTTTGGCTGGCAGCCATCTTGGGCTCAGGTGCCAAGCTGCAGCCTGGGGCCAAATGGCCACTTTTACACAGCTGCATGCTAAAATTTTAATTGTTTAACCCCTTCTCTGCAGAGGCCCATCAACGTCTCACCCGACATATGGAGCACAAGGAGGCGTGACTTGCTCAAGGTCATACAGTGAATCAGTGAGCGAGTCGGGATTTGAACTGGGGACCTCCTCTAAAAGCCCTTTTCTTTAACCACTGGCCCTGACAGCCTCTCTCTCAAATGGCTGAATAATCTGTTAGGCAAATAGTATCCCTGGGATAATGCTGCACAAACTGATTATTCGAAATCAGGTGCTGGCAATCAGGAGAGGATTATTGGTATTGATCGGGCTAATTTACCATTCAAAGTCAAACAAGTGAAGTAACAGCAGCTTGGATTTGTGATGACTGCTGCTTTTCTTAGATTCTGTGGAGAACAGCAATCCACACAAATCCAAGCAGCTGTATCTTCACTTGTTCACTTTGAATGTTAAATTAGCCTAATCAACACCAAAGTGCCTCGCCTGTGTAGAGTTCAATCTGAATAATTGGTTTATGCAGCTGTACCCAGGGATTATTTTTATGTATTTATTTTTAACCCCCAATTTACTCCCTAAGTTCAGAATGTCTAATTTTGCTCCCTCACAGCAATTCAAAACAGCAGCTCAGAAGAACTGAAGGTCAGTAAACATCTTCTGATCCCACCACCAAGCCAATCGTCACTATGTTGCTTCCTGGTGCAGGTGTTTTGTCCAAACTCACTTCAGTGAGGAGGCTTCATACCACGTGCAGTAGTTTATCTATAACGTTGTCCCTAAAAGGGGATTAGTAAGAATGTTATAAAGCAAATAGGTGGTTAGTACTCTCAAATACAAAGCCACAGACCACAATATGATTTGAAGTGCGTGTTACTATTAAAATAAATGTAAAGCTGCCTTTTTAATCTTTTGTTTTTGAATAACCCAGATAATTGTAATTAGAAAGACACAACCACAATTCACACAACTAGTTTAATTAAAATACAGCTGTTGGGAATCGGCATTCATCGAAAAAATCCTTGAAAACAAAAGACTAGAAAAGGTCATGTCACAGTGCGAGACAACAGTGCTATTCCGGCCTAAGCTCTATTAAGGACCTAAACCTACACTTTCAAAACCTTTCAAAAGCTAGCCAGACTGGCAGGCTGAATTAACTGGCAGGAACTTGAGAGTACTTAGCTAATACAAATTACTCAGTCACAGTCATTTTAACAAGAAGCCTCTCATCTACTGTCACTCTATTCCCACTACATTCCTACTGGTGCCATGGTACTCATGGTATATAAATCACTTCTTGTGGTTTATGGCCATGTTCTGAATCTCCAGATGAAACCAGGGGAAAGGTTTTGGTCTGGCTGACCATGGTAAAGTCAGGGCTGACCATTTTCTTTTTTTACCGGTAATTCATGATTGACATGCCTCAACACCTGCATCACTGTATATTTATTAGTCAGAAAAGAACTGCTTTTAAAAAAAAAAAAAAAGCCTGCTCAGCTTTATTTATTTATTTTTTATTTAAGTGAAATGTACTGCCCTATGATGAAGAACACTTTGAAAAAATGTAATTTGCATAGTTTTCATAGATCCTTTTAGTTGCTAATGTACCAAACCAGGCAGCCACAGCAGAATGCTTTTCATTAAATCTACAATAACTTTAAAACTCAAGTAGGGCTATATTTGATGATTACCCATTACCCAAACCATTCCTACTGTATATGTATTTAAAATATGAAACAGCTGCTCCTGCAAAGCTAGTGAAGTAGACAAAAGTTTTGGCTAATGTCAGGCATGAGGCATGTCAATCATGAATTACAGGTAAAAAAAAATGGTCAGCCCTGACTTTACCATGGTCAGCCAGACCAAAACCTTTCCCCTGGTTTCATCTGGAGATTCAGAACATGGCCATAAACCACAAGAAGTGATTTATATACCATGAGTACCATGGCACCAGTAGGAATGTAGTGGGAATAGAGTGACAGTAGATGAGAGGCTTCTTGTTAAAATGACTGTGACTGAGTAATTTGTATTAGCTAAGTACTCTCAAGTTCCTGCCAGTTAATTCAGCCTGCCAGTCTGGCTAGCTTTTGAAAGGTTTTGAAAGTGTAGGTTTAGGTCCTTAATAGAGCTTAGGCCGGAATAGCACTGTTGTCTCGCACTGTGACATGACCTTTTCTAGTCTTTTGTTTTCAAGGATTTTTTCGATGAATGCCGATTCCCAACAGCTGTATTTTAATTAAACTAGTTGTGTGAAGTATGGTTGTGTCTCTCTAATTACAATTATTACTGGCTAGCTAATGAGTCCTGAAGCACAATGATTGCTGCAGTGGATTATTTAATGCACAATGGGACCATGTCTCTAATTACATTGGTACCCAACTCAATCCTTTCATTATAACTGGGATCTATAATATTCCCAGTTCTTTAGGAATATTATTCACAGTGATGCATTATACACTGGCTGAACTGCCTTTTAAAAAGAAGCATGCTCGAGACAGAACATGTTAAATCGTTAACCAAACACCATAACATTTCACTACAAATAAAAACAAGTTGGCCAAATTCACTAGACAGACATTCTCGACCACGGCCTTAAATACAAAACGGTCATGAAAAAGTCACTGTTAACTACACCCACCTTATGCTGCCATTTCCCCATTTTTTATACTAAATAAGTTGCGCTAAAATATGTCCTTAGAACGTTTCACACAATTGGACAAGAGATTGTTAGGTTATTATAACCCTGGTTCCCTGAAATAGAAATGCAACCATTACTAATCATTTCCTAATGGGTATTTATCCTAAATACCCTGATAACCTGAATAAGATATATCAAAGCTGTATATCAGATGCTATGATGCAGTCATGTCCGACCCCAAGGGTATAAGAGGACTGGAGAAACAGACATCGTCATGTTTCCTTCAAGACTGCTGCTATCATGAATGCATCAGCCTTGAAGGTTAATGGTTACATTTCTATTTCAGGGAACCTATCAAGTTCCCTATTGAGTACGAAATGTAACCATTACCTAATGGGTATGTATATCAAAGCTGTTACAAGGCAATATTGCAGACCAACTGGAATTCTAAAAAGCTAAACCAGAGGTGCGTTACCATTAGGAACCCCAGTAACAAGTAGCTAGGGCTAAAAAAAACTCACCTCTATGTCTGTTTGCAAGGGTTGACCTGGAAGCCTGAAATAAAGCTCACGAAGTTGCCATGGTCCTGATGGAATGGGCAATGAGCTTTCTGGAGGGGGCAAGTTGGCCAGCTCATAGGCAGTCCTGCATGTGTCTGCAATCCATTTAGACAGCTTCTGCCTAGACAGAGCATGGGACTTAGTCCCAGAGCAAACAACACGTCATCCAAACTCGTTCACATGGAAAGCGCGTCTAAGATGCTCCACTTGTACCCATATTGAGAATGTTTGGACGCTGCTGTGGCATTTTACAAGGAGTAACCCACCTAGATGGCTCAATATTCAGGGACAGGATCCAGAGCTGCAGGCTCGATGGGTCGGGATGTCATAAGGTCCCCCATGCCTGACTGAGCAGGTCACGATGCTTGGGCAGTCTCCATGGCTGGCTGCTCAGGTGCTTCATCATGGTTTAGTCCAGAGTGTCCTTGGCAATAAGGGGATACTAGGCGCACCTTGACCTGGTGCCTGATTTTCTCCACACACACAGAGGGAGCAAGATGGGTATTTACCTGTTTCAAGCAGTGAAATTCTTCACTCTG